>NW_026623008.1:23210000-23830000 GCF_023065955.2 Ursus arctos
AAAGCAGTTCTATCGGGAGGTAGGACCACTGCCTCCTGACCCCTAGTTTCGGCCTCCGCTGAGACTGAAAGGCTTCAGTCACTCCAGGAAGGTGGGCAACAGCAGGAACCCCTGAGCCAGCCAGGCCAGTCTCAGGGAGTCTGTGGCATTTCCCTCGGGGTCTGGTGGGAATCTGGACAGGGCAGGGTGACTGGGAGGGACAGAGAGTCTTACGTGGGGATGGTTCCCTCCATGCTCCAAGAAGATTTTAGACACCTCCCTCCTCAAGTCTGAAGGGCCCACAGACCTCCCTGGCACCCTCCCCTC
This sequence comes from Ursus arctos, assembly GCF_023065955.2. Taxonomy (NCBI): domain Eukaryota; kingdom Metazoa; phylum Chordata; class Mammalia; order Carnivora; family Ursidae; genus Ursus; species Ursus arctos. The sequence goes on from NW_026623008.1 coordinate 23,210,307, forward strand.
CAAATCCAGGCCCATTACCTTCTGGCCTGTAGAGCCTGGAAGTCCTGAGGGTCCCTGAGATAAGGGGGGGACACAACAGAAGGGGTGAGGGAAGGAGGGAGAGGCTGGGCCAGGACCCCACTGCCCTGCCCTAACCCCAGTCCCACACTCACCAAGGCTCCTGACTCCCCCTTCTCTCCCTTCGGGCCTTCTGCACACTGAGCGGGGAGATAAGGTGTTGAGAGGGTTCCAGGGTCACCTCGTGGGCTGCCAAGGGCACAGCCCCTTCCCTGGGGGCTGAGCCCATATTGGCCTTGAAGCAGGCCTTGCCTCCAGGTCTTACCTGAAGCGGGGCATCCGGGGAGATTCGGACACAGTCACTGCCCTAAGGGGAGGGAACGAGGGATCAGAGTGGGACCCTGTCTTGAGAAGGATAAGCTTAAGAGTCCCACAGTCCCACTGGTCATCTTCTAGGTCCCCCTTAAAAATAGAGGCTCCCATACACTAACTCCTAGAAAGACCTTACCCATCAACCCCCATGAGGGCCAGGCTGCAGGAGTTTGGCCAGCGGATGGGATGGTTCACATGCCAGCCCCCCCACCCCGGGTCACAGCCTGGCAGGGCCCCGCAGTGGGCATGGCTGGGGTACTTACCCGGGCTCCCTTCTCTCCCTTGGGGCCTGATGGACCAGGCAGGCCTCGCTCACCTTTCCCTCCCTGTGAATGAGATCAAAACAGGGGCTGGGACCAGGGGGAGCACACGGGAGCCCTGAGGAAGGTCTCCGCAGTCTGTCTTCTCTACCCATCCCCCACGCACGCACGGGTGTGTAAATGAGCACCGCCTGCCCCCACCCCCAACCATGCACACAGCATACGGATTCCATGTGCATTCATCCATATGGCCCTCCCACCCCCAAGAGGCTATATTTGGCAAATCTATAGTCTCACAAAGAGGGTACTTTCCCCACACCCCTACCGAAGCACGCGAGCTCGCACGCAGCTCACCCAGGGCCCATGGACACACGTGCACACATACACACATGTGGGGTCGCAGAACCACGACGGCGTTAGGCTGCCTTAGCTCGAATCCTGCACCACCACTTACTAGCATGTGACTCAAGGGCAAGTCACATCACCTCTCTGAGACTCAGTTTCTTCATCAATAAAATGGGCTTCCTGTCAGCCCCGACCTCAGGGGGTTGTGGCAAGGAAGAAACGTGACACGAGGCAGCCCCAGGAGTTGTGTTATACACTCTCGGGTGTGCACAAGCACACAGTCCCATGTTTATACACACGCCACCCACCCAGTCACTCACAGGCTCGGTGGTCCTGTCGGGCCCACGGGTGCAAGGGCTCATGCCCCCCGCCACAGGGGACCACACACATGTGAACATGTGTCCCAGGAGGCACACAGCCAGACCCCCCGCAATCACTCCGACACCCCCAGTCCCACATGGGGGGCACAGCTGGCTCTCAGGTTTTTCTGAGTAAAATGATAGCACCCGCCCTGCAGGATGCTTGAGGGGGCGGGAAGGGGATAGATGGGCAAGGGGAGGCCGGAAGCCCGCTCAGAAAAGCGGCGCTCTTAACGTCCTTAGACACACACAACCCCCTACTCTCTCCAACACACACACATACAGGGCTGGGTACCCTGATAGAAACACACAGCTATGGGGCCACATGCCGTGGGACAGGCTGGGACTGCCAAAGAGAGCAAGAGTGTCCTGTTCTCCGTCTCGGACTCACCTTGGGTCCAGAGGGACCGATTGTGACCTGGGAGGCAAAGAGAACATTATATCTCAGAGACGGAGGAAAAAACAGGGACACAGAGAAGGTAAACGATTAAGCCAGGGCCACACAGCATTGTGGCAGGACCCACAGCCTGAATCCAAGACCCCCAGCAGACCAACAGCTCTGCCTCTAAGGCCACCCAGCAGGCTGCCTTTATATCCTAAGGCTGTCAGACTTGCAGAGGGGTCTAACCTACCTTCTCTAAACTCCACCCCCTGGTTGTTAGGATTACAGGGCTGCTCGGTTGCCATGGTAACTCCTGCATATCTGGGGACCATCAGCCTTACCAGATTGGGTGGGGGGCTAGATGGAAAGAGGGCCAGGCAGCAGGGGGGTACTTCCTGTGTTCCCCTAGGTCAGGGGGCTTAGAGCTGAGGGCACCCGGGGTTGTGCCCTTTATGGACTAACGTGGCATGTCAATTCAGAACGTCAGGCTATGGGAAGTAATGACTTATGCTGCCCACGGAAGAGGCAGAGTTGGGTACTAGCTGCGCTCGTACCGAGTTCCTCTCCCTTGTCCTTCTGGACTCCCAGAGGGAGGCTGGACCAGAGCCAGCTAGAGAGACATAGGAGGAAACATCCTGAGCCAACATGGGTTTGGGGGCCAGTGCTGGGCTGTGTCACCCTGAGTCAGCTTTCCCCTTCTCGAGACCTCCAAGGTGATGTAGGAAGCCTTCAAGCAGAGCTGCCCCAAGTTCAGGGGAGTGGAAAGCCGGGATCAGCAACCAAGGTTCTGGTCCCACCAGCCACCACCCTGTCCCCATTTCACCCTGGATCCCAATACATTGCCCAGATCACAAGGCATGAGGCTTCCTTCCATGCAGCCCTTGGTGAGGATGGGGTGGGAGTCAAGCCCAGCTCTGGGGGATGTTGGGGAGGGAGTGTGATAAGAACACAAAAGCTCATTTGTCCTTAACCAGGAAGCCAACTAACCCACTCCCAGCCCCCGCCCGCCCCACCCTGCACACCCTCTATTCACTCACATTGCTTTCCCGGGCACCATGGACACAGGGTGGGCACTGCAAGGGAAGAATGGGCCAGGCGGTCAGTTCTGAGAGCCCGGGACCAGCCCTCCCCACCCCATGCCTCCGCATGCACACAGCAAGCACACAGAACATCACATGTGTCCTGGGTGAAGTCCAAGGGAGCAGGAAGATAGGAATCCCACTAAACAAGCCTCATCGCTCAATTCCCAGCAACCCAGAGCCACGCCATTCCTCACATGAGGAAACTGAAGCCCAGAGAGGAACTGCAGTGCGATCTGGGTCACACAGCGTGTGGGGGCAGAGTGAGGCCCAGGATCTGGGGTCTCAAAGCCAAGGTCTGGATTCTTCCCATGATGCCCTGTGGCCCTTTGCTGCCAATTCAGCAGGAGTGTCCAGGACTCACCCCCGCCCCCCATTTCCACCCACCCAAGGAGAGGCAGCAGGCAGACCCGGCCCAGCACGGAGCACTAAAGGAATACTGGGAGTTTTGTAGTCATCCCAAACCCCCATGCCCAGGCTCTGGTGCCCCAAAACCTGTCCAAAGGGTTCATGCTGGCACCTCGTCAACCAAGCTCTTTTTGCCAGTCTAGATGGGAGGCTTACCTCATCGGCTGCTGTCTCCTGACGGGCCTGGGAAGAGGGAGGGCATGGTAATGGGCAGGAAGCAAAGGCTACAAAGCCTGCTTCCAATACTCCTACCCAAGAACCCTCAGGAGCGGGTGCCCTACACTGTGCCAGGTACTGTCTGTCTCGCCCCCACTCACCCCTCCTTCTCGGAGCTGGCACCTGTACATCCCAAGCTCTGTCCAGGAGTGGGGGCAGGGGGAAGAGTGTGGGAGTACCGTGGCTTATTCAAGGGGTTTACAGAGGGCACAGAGAACAGACCGAGGGCACCGTGAACTCCGCCCCCTGCCCTCCCCCTACCATCTCTACCTTTGTTCCCCTCTCTGCCTTCTGGCTGATGCTTCCGGTCAGCTGGGTGTCCACCTGGGCAGACGGAGTAAAAAAGGAACTCTTGAAGATGGGGTAGTGCAGGGGCCCACGCTGGAAACGGGCACCCAGGTAGGGGCATGGGCCCAGGTACCCCCTCGGTTGGCACCTCCCAAGGCATCGAGAGCCTGCTCAGGCCCCTGGCACTCCCCCAGGCCCCCTCCTCTTCTTCCCACCCATGTGATGTCGGAGAAAACAAGACCATGAATCAATGGGATCCTGTGTTCCTGCAGCCAAAGGCTGGGCACGATGCCCAGCGGGCAGGGAGGCTGCCCAGCCTGGGGGTGGGGCAAAAGGATTAACTGGGCTTCCCTGTCACCCTAAAGAACCTGAGGGCAGCTGGCCATGGTGCTGGGCATAGGATCAGCCTGGCATTGGCTGGGGCTGGGCCCGGGAGAGTGAGCAAGCCCGGAGGGAAGCAGTGTGGCCTGGCCTCTGACCCCAGATACCCCTGTCCTGGAGAAACTGCCTTTGGGTGCAAGCCTGGTCCTGACCTCACCAGAGGGGTCTGGGGTGACATCAGTGAGGGGCTGGATAGTGCCGGAGCTAGATGGGCACATCTCTCAATGCCAACGTGCAGGTAGACACAGATTCACCCAGTGGGCTCTCGCCTCTCTGAATCCTATAGGGGTGGTCCATAGACAGGTGGGGCTTCCGGGGCCCTCCCTCCCCCAGGCACAACTGGCCCTGGTGCTAGACCTCAGTCCCACCAGTACCTACCTGTGCTCGTGTCTACCTGCCCTGCCCACCCACCTTGCTGTTTTGAGGCTCCTCTAGACAGAAGCAGCGGGTGTAGACCTTGCCTTCAGTCTGTGGATTGATCTCAATGAGCTCATTGCTCTGGGTGTCCCGGCGGGCCTTGGAGGTCTCTGGGGGACACTGTCCGGAACGGAGGAAGGGCTGGAGTCAGTACAGAAGGCAGACCCCACCCACCCACCCACTTATCCTAAGATAGTGCACTCGCGTCCTGGCCGCCCATCTCCAGCACACTACACCCCTGGGAAACGCCCCAAATCTTCCCTGCTCGGCCGGAGCTGGGCCACTCACCCCGCCTGGTAAAATTTCACAGCACCCCTCCTCCAGCACCAGCTCTGGGTCACAGTAGATGTGTGCCTCCTGAAGGTCAAACTGCAGGGGACACACACGCAAGTCAGGTTCCCACTTCATTGATCAAATAGCTCAGTGTCCTGGCTGCCCGGGGGGCCCCGGGGTGGCTCCGCCCCAGGATTTGCCCTCAGAGGGTTTCCAGTCTCTCCCGGGGAGACCATCAGGGTATAGCTGTCGCCAAAAGCAAACCAGAGCTTCACATGCAGGAAAGACGGAGAGGAGGGAGAAAAGTTCGCTTTGGCCCAAAGGAACAGGGGTGGAGGAGGCCCCATTTCAGCCGGGCCTTGAAGGACCAGTAGATATTCCGCAGATGGGTATGCATTCCAGGTGGAGGTGACGGCAGAGGCAAAGGCGAGCAGGCAGGAAAGCAGCAGGTGAGATCGAAGACGAGGAAGGAATTGACTAGAGTTAGGCCATACAGACAGATGTAAAGGAAGAAGATACCATAGACATTTCTAGAAACAGACCATGAAGGGCCTTGAATGCCAGGTTGATATGTGTAGGCTGCATCTGGAGGGCAGTGGGGAACCGCGAGAGGATTCCGAGCCAGGGAAGGAGCTGGTCAGATACAGATTCCAGGGAGCTCACTCAGGCTCCCAGGACATGGGAGCAGAGGCCAGCGTCCAACCTAGCACTCACCGAGACGGGTTTCCCCTGCTCGGCATCCAAGCCCAGAAAGACATGGCCCATGGGCCGTATGGGTTGCCGGGGCCCCAGAGGCTGAGAGGAGGCTGAGGTGCAGTCCACGTGCACAGAGGCCACACGTTCAGCCACACTCAGCACCAGCTTGTGCCAGCGCAGGTCAAAGAGCTGGGGCACCGGGAAGATGCAGGACACGAAGTCGCCGTCTTGGCCCCGGGCCCGGAGCTCCAGGCTCCGCTCTTGGCTGTTGACTTCCAGGGAAATCTGCGGAGCATTGGGAAAGGAACAGGACAGAGAATCAGAGCCCCTCGGGCTCAGTATGGCAAAGTTCGGGGCCCTCCGGGTCATTTCACAGGAAGAGGAACTGAAGCCCAGAAAGAGAGGGAAGCTGGTAGGGCCACAGAGCAGCCCACTCGGAAAGGGGATAGGAGCTGCTGGAGTGGGGGCAGCCTCGAGGGTGGGTGCTGGGGATGGGGCAGAGAGGCCCCAGAATTCACAAGCTGCTCGATGCCCCAAGAGTCATGGGGGGCACAGGGGGTGGGGTCCAGCTCACCTGTGGGTACCCATCTCCATCGGTCACTTGAAATAAATACCACGTGCTCTGGTGGGTGTGTTTCTTCAGCAAGAGTGTCAGCACCAGGGCAAACTCATCGGGGAGGCCCCGAGGGAATACTCGTCTGGGGGTAGAGCAGGGAGGGGTGCTGAGGCTCAGGGGAGAGACCACCTGCTGCCCACCCTGGGCCCTCAGGACTGCCGAACCGACGTGAGACACGCACAGGCCCACACCTCCAAACCGACACATGCATGTACAGGTCCATTCGCTCTACCAACATTGACTGAGTGCCTACTATGTGCCAGGTGGGTCTGGCTGCTGGGGATAAGGGTGGTGCAAACACAGAGAAGGTTCCTGCCCTCGTGGAGCCTTCAAGTCTGATGGGGGCGGGGGGAGAGGTAGGACCCTAAACAAAGAATCCCCTGGATGACTATGTCACTATTTCGTGACAGTTGTGGTTAAGTTCTTCCGAGGAACCCAGGATGCCCTGGGATCCAGGGCAACCAGGCCTGGGGTAGGAGAAGAGATGCTGGCAAAGCATAAAAAGCATTCAGCGTGACTGGAGCAGCGAGCAAGAAACAGGAACATTTTGGAAGGTGAGGCTGGCGAGGGAAGCAGGGGCCAGACCCCCTGGGGACTTGTGGGAGTTTGAACTTCACCTGCAGGCACATGTGGGTGCACACGGTTGTACACACACATACACACACACGCTCCTGGGGTCTTCACAGTGCCCACAGGATATAGACCTGTCCCCTGACTGCCAGCCAGAGGTGGGGAGGGGTAGAGGGAGGGTGTGCCACGCATCTCCTCTGTGCCTACCCTGCAAGCCCCAGGGGTGGAAACCAGGCTGACTCCCGGCAAGGGGTGGGATAAAATGACCCACAGGTGCCCCTGGGCTTAGGCCCCACGTCCAGAGTTGCTGGGGAGTATTAATTCCCAGTGGTCACGCTGGGGCCTTTACCGCACTGGCTGGGTGAGCGGGGCTGTCCCCAGTCGCAGGATGAGGGGCCCCTTGGGGTTGCGGATCTTCTTGATGGCGGATGCTCTCATGAGGCTGAGTCGGCGGATGAGATTAAAGCCTTTGGGGGAGACACCAGATGAAGAGCTCACCTGGGCAGGTGAGGAAGGGGTAACAGCCACTCCAGGAAGATGGGAGAGGGGGGACAGCAGAATGAGATGGGCACTCACCGGTCACGTTGGTCGATAAATGACTTCTGTGTTCCAGCTTGAGTCCTTCCTGTTGTGAAGGTGGGCATTGCTCACCTGGAAGGGAATTGGCAGTGGGCCATTCAGTGGAGTCTGGCTGAGGAGTCCAGGCTCCTGGGGAACCTGGAGAGAAGCAAGTTTTTGTTCCCCATTCTGGACCTTTAACCAGGCCCTGCCTTGGGGCTGCTTTCACCTCTTGCCTTCTGACCCTGGCTGCCCTGGGAGCCAGGAGGACCCCCAGTATATAGATGGGAAGACGGAGGCCCAGAGGCTGAGAAGTGAATTCATAGCAGAATAGGACCAGAACTCCTGGAACCCAAATCCCCCAAGATTCCAAGTCAGAGGGCAGGTCAGCAAGAGAAAGAGCACAAGAAACTCTGAGCAGCCCTAGAACTCAGATGGGGCAGAGAGCTGGATAGACACATGTACTCCCTCCTGCATATTTACCCAAGCAGGAGGCAGGGGGCACCTCAGGGTAAAGAAAATCACATTATGCATGCTTGTGTTATATACAAGCCCATGAGCATGTCTGCACACGTGTCAGTTACGGATGCCTGTGCCACCGGGGATGCCATGTGCAGCTGGTACACGTGTTCTCAGGAGTGGGTGGGGTTTACTTCCTACATCTAAAATGGAAAAGCAGACCAGACACAAGTCTGAACCAACAGAATGACTTTTCACCTGAAACAGTAAGACAAGACTGAGGGCCTGGAGGGACCATAAGCTCAAGGGAACTCCCAGGACCTTGGGGCTCCAGACAGGGTATATGAAGTGGATAAAGCCTGCTGGAGAGGATGGCTTAATTATGGTCTCCAAAACCCTGAAGGGACAGACAGGCAGCCGTGGGCCTCCCTCCTCTTAGCGCTGACGGAGCAAAATGTCCGGGAAGGTGCTACAACAGGAGATAAAGGCCAGACTCAAAAGGCCTTTCCATCACTGCAGGTGGGACAGCCGGGACAGGACAATGGACACAGTTCCTAGAAGCTGGGCTTTGAACTCCCTGGTTGCCTAACCGGAAGCAGGAATCCTGGATCCCTAAGTCCAGTGACCCCTCTGAAGTCTCCCTCCCCCAGGTCTGGCCAGAGAGAGTATCACTGTCTTCAGCATCGGCCGCAGCAATGGGTGACTCATCCCTTGGCAATGGGCCCAGATTCCTTACAGATGTTGAAATTCTCTGCCCCAGCCCCCAGGGGACCCGGTGAGGGAGAGAGCAAGGCACACGCGCATACACGCAGAAACACATATGTACGCACACAACCTGCGGCCAGTCACGTGTGCCCCGGTGCACTCCCCTCTCACAGCTGCGCCTGCTTTCTCAGCCTCCCTCGGCTCGGTTCGGGTTCTAGGAGTTCTATTTCTGCTCAGCTGGGCAGCTAAGCTACGAAGCCCAGAGGGCACCCAGCAGGACAGGGCAAGTTGCCCGGTCAACTTCCTCTGGCTTTGGGCCCTGGAAAGCTGCACCCTCTGTCCCATCCAGCGTCTGGGCCTCGAGGCGGGCCCTTTATCCAGGATCCAGGGCCAGCGTGGAGGGGGAGGAGCACGTGGGCTGGAGGATGGATTCTCCACCATGAAAAGAACTGGAAAGGCCTGGGCCTCTTTCAAATTGCAGCTTCCTTCTGCAGGGACCTCACGCGCCCGGCCGGCACTGTGTATACAGGATGGGCTTATGTGCCAGGGAGGAAGGGTGTCCTCGCACACACAGAGACTGAGGAATGGGTAGAGTTGCACGGATCCACTCCGTGAAGCAGAACGGCTCAGAGAGGCACAAACATGCAGACAGAAGCACACAGACCCTCCGGCGCACATGGCACCAACGCCTCGGGCCACCCCGAGCCCACCCTCCGACTCTTCATAAAGCTCGCGTGCCCTAGGCACACGGTCACACATGTACATGGGACCCCGGCATCTCAGGGAGCCAGGCACAGGCCGACGGCACCCCGACCCTCACGTGGCACCTCACCTGTATCTGCCCCCTGGCTGCACGTGGCCCAGAGACTGAGCAGCCACAAGCCAGGAACCCAAGACGCCCACATCCTGGTCCGGAGAGGTCGGCCACAGCCACAGCACCTGGAAACCACAGACACCGTGAAGCTGGATGCCTGAGCTCCCACGGCATGATCCACAGGCAAGCAGCAGCCGGCCCACGGGAGCCAGGCCCTAGTACTGGGGTGGCAGGAGGCCTGGCCAGGCATCAGTCCCTCTCAGAGGCCCAACCACAGGCCTTGGGCTAGGATTTGGGCCAGGGTGATACTCAAAATATTTAACCACCGGTATGGCACGGACGCCGACCAGCCAGAGCAGAACGCTGGCGGGACCGTTCTGGGTCCGGGCAGCGTTTGATGGCGCCAGTGGATAGTTGCCGGATTAAGGAGAGATCCAAAAGGTCCTAAAAGGCCAGGTGAATTGGGATAGTGAGGGGCCTCGAGACAAAGGCTATTTACCAGGACACTAGAAATATTTCAATATTTTATCAACCTGGATAGCACTGCATTGCTGTATACCAGCCTGGTACCTGGCTGGCTGCACCCAGGTCAGCCAGACAATCCTGCAGGCACCCACGAGGTCAGGGGCTGAGTGTCCTGGCAGGTATCACAGAGTTGGGTGTGCCCAAGGAAGCTTTCCCCATGGGTATGGTGGGTGGGAGAGCAGGTCACCGGGCTCAGGACCTTGTTGCCAACCCTCCCCCGCTGATGGATGCTCGTCTTTTAGTTTTATTAAACCCTGATGGATGGGCCCAGATAAATCAATGCAGGCTCAGCAAGCGGCCAGCAGACCCATACATCATCCGGCCTCCCCTGAGACAGGCAGCTCGCACGTGCACACACAGAGTCATTCAGGTGTCAGCATGACACACGCAGGTACACGGGCACATATCCACACAGACCCATTAGTGCCAGTGCGTGCATACAGATCTACCTGCACACGGGCTTGCTCGCAGAGACACATCTACCCAGACATACCAGTTTGCACACACACACGTGCGCATAGCCGGCCTATGACTACCCCTCCAGTAGGCCCTCCTGTCGGGAAGTTCTTATGCAAGTCTGACCTCATTCCCCCCAGCTGTTATGGAATTCTATTTCCCTTCCCTCAGTCCTGAACAGGGAGTGAGGGTAGGAAGGGTCCCTCACCTCACTATATTTGGAGATAGGACCCCGATCCCCTTGTTCCTGAGGCAGAACTGTTCCCCCACCCGACTCATGCTTCTTCCTAGTGGTGGGCACATCTCATCACTCAAAACCCTATCCTGGCCTCCCCGTCCTGCCAATCAGTGGAAGGGCTGCCAACTGTGGGAGGCATGTGAACGCATGTGGAGGCGGGAATATCGGTGTGCTTGTCCCCTTCCTGCTCCTCATCTCAGGCCTCCACTCCCCCTGGCCCCAGCCAGAGCAGAGGCTGCAGGGATAGGACAGAAGCTTCCAAGGATGTGATCCCATCCTAATACAAAGGCGCAGGTTTGGGGGCAGGAAGAGCAGAACTGGGATGGAGTTTAGAGCTCCCCGCTAGAGAAGGCGACTGAGGTCCAGAGGCGGGATGCCACTTGGCCCAAGTCACACAGCAAGTTGGAGGCAGAAGAGGCACTTCAGCCCAGAGCCCCGAAGCGGCCCACTCCACCCCCACTTACCGTGGCTGGGGATCCCCCACCTCACTGAGTAATCCAGGCAGCCCAGGGCAGCCAGCCGGGGGGAGCGGGGCCTGGGTTCCTCAGGCCCGCGGGGAGGTCCTCGGTCTCTTCTGCCGGGCCACCAAGCCCCAGCTTCCCAGGTCGCTGGCTCCGGGGGCTGAATGCTGCCCCGCGAGCGAACGCGCGCCTGTCTGCCCGGGACCGCCGGCCACTCCGGGTGGGGGAAGAGGGGCGGTTCCAGGGGGCTGGGGACTCGCCAGGGCCGCTAATGGAACACAGCTGGACCCGCCCGCCGAGCGGGAGGCGGGAGCGAGAGCCGGGAGGGGGCTCCAGCGGTGGCAGAGGCGGCCGGCGAGACGCACGGCCCCGCTCCCGGCCTGGCCCCGCGCCCGCGCCCGCCCCGCCCGCTTCCCCGCCAGGTGAGCTCTGGCGCGAGCGGGGCGGGACCCTGCGTGCCCCGAGCTGCCCGGCGAGGGGGCTCCGCTGCCGGCCGCGGCCGCGGAGGTGAGGGGGCGGGGAGGCCGGCCCTTTAAGGGCCCGGCCGGAGCGTGAAGGGCCTCCCCGGTGCCACCCCCTTCCCCTCTCCTGGCTGGGCCTCCAGAAGGCTGGGGAGGGCGGGCGGGGGGTTGCAGACCCTCCTCCCCAGTTCCGTGGCAGCGGTGACGTGGCTACTGCCCAGGCCTCCTCGGTCAGCTTTTTCCAGTTTCTCAGCCTCACATTTCCAGTCAGTCTGTTCCTCGGTCTGAACTGAAACGGGGGGGGGGGGGGGGGGGGGAGGGGCTCCTCCCAGGATGGGGGGTGGGCGCTACATTAACCCGTTCTGCCCTTGCCTCATGTCCCAAGATGTGGAGCCCAGCAGGTTCCCTTCTCCCTGACTCCGAGGTCAGAAGGGCTCCAGTCCCTGTCCTCTGCTCTAGCTTTGTGGCTTGGAACTTACTATTTAACTCGGACTCCCTTTTTCATCTGTATGATGGGATAATGATCTATATACCTCACAGGGTTGTTGGGAGCAGGAAATGGGTGGAAGTCTATCAAAGGGCTTACACAGGGTCTGGCACAAAAGAGGAGCTCCATATGGGGCGCCTGGCTGGCTCTGCGGTGGACCTTGGGACTCTTGATCTTGGAATCCAGTGTTTGAGCCCTGCCTTGGGGGTCCGGTTTACTTAAAAAAATAAACATGCAAGAATAGCTATAAAAAAAAACCCAAAAGAAGAGCTGTAAGACACTAGGATTGTGAAGAAATAAAAATATTATATTAAAAAAGGAGCTCAATAAATATTCACTGATATTATCATTATTACCATGAACACTGGCAGGAGGTGGGGGTGTGGGGACTGGGATTCAAGCATATACACCATCAATGGGACTTGTGAGTGAAAAGGAGCAGGTACGGTGTCTAGTTCTCTCCAGAGACCAGGGGTGATCCAGGTGACCCTCCCAAGGGTACCCCGCCCAAGGTAGCAAACAAATTTCTGGGCACAAGGGCAGAGGATCTACGGAGAATCGGGGTTCAAGAGGCCCACGAATGGGAAGAATGAATGTGGGGGAGGGGAGAGCAACTGGGGTGCCCTGATGAGGGGAGACTGCCTGTAGAAGCAACATGGTTGAACCGGAGCCCTGTGGCCCCATCTAACCCCGGAGAGGCGGGAGCAGGTCTGGGATTTCCCGCCTTAAGAGCCAGAGGCGCTGAGTCAGCGGAAACCCCAACCAAGCCCACAGAGGAGCCCCACTGTGGTCCCGGCCCCAGGGAGCCCGGAGCCGTCCCAGATGTGGCTACAACGACGGTGGTGGGGCCTGGGAAGTGCTGAGCTCAGCAGGCGGGAAGCGGAGGGGTGGGGCTTTCTGGGCACTCGGGCCTGAGAAGTGCGGAGGCAGAGGGTGCTGCCCCAGAGGTGGGCATTTGGGAAGTAATAGGCAACACGTACAGGTCAGGGTCTGTGCTAAGAACTTCACATAGGCTGACTCCTTTACTCCTCGCGTCCACCCCAGGAGGGAGAATTCTATTCTTATCCTCGTTTTACAGTTGGGGAAACCTGGAGCGTAGGAACGATGCAGCTTGCCCAAGCTCACAGGGCTAGGAGGCGGTGGGACAGGGACCCACGCCCAGCTCGCCCGCACTCACAGCGCAAGTTCTTAACTACTAGGCCATCTTGGGCGACTCACGCCCTTCCCCCTGTTCATACCCAGGCACTACCAGGCAGGAGGGGAGGGGTGGACCCAGAACAGCCAGAGCCAGAGGGACCTGAGAAGGGGGAACCCAGGTATCTCCCTGCAGCACCCCAAGAGTACTCCCGAGATCCACCAAGCCTGGGGTGCTCTCTAGGCCTGGATACACTGCAGACACAGTCTAGAAAGGTGCCCCTGCCCCTTCCTCCCTGCGGCGCGTGTGTGCACACATCCAGGAGCATGCAGATACGCTCTCTCACAACACGCGTGTAGACTTCACATGCACATGGACACACTTATGTTTGCACACACACACGATAGTCCTCCCCATAAACAGATGCAGAGACACATATGTGAGCACATATGAACCCACAGAAATACATCCCTGGACATACACCAACACAGGTGCCTAATTCTCAGAACGCACGGGTACAGCCCTACATGCACTTGGGTATGCACACCCACAGATATGTCTGCACGAGCATACGCAGACACGCAGACGTGCCCACAGGTGTAATTACCCCTAGGTGCGAGCAGAGAGAGCTGCAGACCTACGGCGCATACGCGTGCGTGCACACAGACACAGGCGGCTCCCACACTGACCATGCACGCATTTACATGCTTCAGCCCCAGAGGGCCCCGCACACCAGCAAGCAGGGTCTCCTGTGGGGCCGGGCTCAGTGCCCTCGCCCCAGATGGCATCACCACGAGGTAATCAATGCTGCTAATCGCCACCAGCTGCCCTGGAGCCTGACTGCCGCTGCCGGGTGGGGCTACCAAGGCCTCCTGGGCCTAGCACAGTGCGCCCAGATGTCAGCCGTGCCCCAGGGCCGCCCACCCCACTGTCCCAGCTGGCCATCGGGGAATCCCCATCTGGCAGGGGCAGCACAGGAAGCTGGGGGAAAATGAAGAGCCCAGACAGGGCCTTGTCCCAGGACAGGCCCAGGAGCTCCCATGCAGCCGAGTGGAGGTGGTCTGAACCCCCCACACACACATGCATACCTGGGCCCTGGCATATGGGCACACAGGTGCACGCATGCACGCATGCACGCCTATCACACATGGCCCAAACAGACCTCCTGATTATTCCCCACAGATCTGCTGCCTCCTGTCTTCCTCATTCCAGTAAATGCCACCGTAATTCATTCAGATGCTCAGGCCGAAAAACTAGGAGTCATCCTTGGTTCCTCCCCTGTTGACTCTACCTCCAAAATACAGCCTGCACCCACCGGCTCCTCCCCACCCTCACCCAAGCCACACCGGCTTCTGCCGGGACTGTTGCAGGAGACTCCCAACCCCTACCTCCCTCCCAGCAGCCAGCAAGGCTTTTCCAAATCTGTAGCTTTAAGTCTACTCTCCTGCTTCAATTTTCTAGTTCTCATGTCACCTAGAATAAAACCCCAAATTTTTGCCTTGGTCTTTCTAAGAATCCTTCACGATCTGGCCTCTGCCTTCCTGTCCAGCCACCTCGCCCCAGAAGCTGGGGCCCCACTCACTGGCTTCCATTCGCAGTCCTGAATTGGCCTGGATTTTCCCCTCAGGGCTTTTGTCCCAAGCCCCTCCCTCTGCCTGGAAGGATTTGCCCCTGATCTTTGCTGGGCCTGCTCTTTGAAGGTCTCACCTCAAAGTTACCTCCTAGAGTGACCTTCCCAGACCACCCGATCCAGAGGACTCCGCAGTCGCTCCTGATTACATGAATCTGTTTTGAATCTCTGCATAGCTGCAGTATTTGTGCGTGTGTGTGTGCGTGTGTGTGTGTGTGTGTGTGTGTGTACTGTCTTTCTCTACTAATAAGCAAGAGGCTCCACGGGGGCCTTGTCCACAGGTACTCACCTGCCCACCGCTGAGCCTGGCGCCCCAGAGGCCTCCCTGGTGCAGTGGTGGGTGAACGCACGCCGCGTTGTCCCAGCACTTGGGCGCAGACGCGCCCCCACAGGAGATATCACGCACTAGCACAGGCGTGAGTGAACACACGTGCAGAAATACACGCGTGCAGCTTCTGGGCCACAGAGGAGAGACTGAGACCAGAGGACCAAGGTCACTCTCTGCCTCCTTTGGTTTCTCTGAGTGTCTCTGTCCCGTCTCCTCATGACTCTAGCTATCTCCCACGGTCTCTGCCCTTTTTTCTCTGTGTCCGTGTCACCGTCGGGTTTTCTAGCATGCCTCTTCCCTGGGACTCTAGCCCCTCTGCAGCTCCCTCTCACCTCTGCTTCTAACTCCCCTGTGTGCCTCTGTTTGGAGATCTACATCTCTAACTCCGAATCTCTGTGTCTCTGGGCTCTGTCTTTTTCTCCCCTTTTCTGTATCTACATGTTCCTGTCTCCTGTCTCTCTATATCTTCGAACTGCCCTGTTCTCTGCTTCCTTCACCCTGTCTCAGTCTCTTCCTGTCTCTATCTGCCCGTGTCTCTGTTTCTGGCTCTGTATCTCTGACTCTCTGACTCGGTTTCTCGTTCTCTCTCCCTCCATCTCTTTGCCTTAAATCAGTCCTGCCGCCTCGTCTCCACAGCTGTCTGCATCCCTGTGGCGGGGAGACCCATCTTTCACCTCCAGCGGCAGCTTTATGGTCCCAGTGGGTGGGCTGGTTCTCCACTCAGCCGATGCCGATGCCCACCTCCCTTGTCGGGCTATGGCGAGCTCCACACACAGACAGCCTTGGCCCGGGCCACATTTACAGATGCCCAACTGAGGGGCCTTATTCCAATAGCTCTTGGCACCAGGACCTGCTTGGTTGGACCTGCTTGATTGGACCACCGTGGAGCTCCCGGAGACGTAGGCGCAGGCTCTGATGGGCACTGCTGCGGATATGCTGATGGCCGGGCAGGGGGTCCCTGGGGGGAGAAGGGAGAACACACTAGGTCTCGTGGGCCCCGACTCGATTGTCCCCTGGGCTTGGCCCGCTTCTTCTGAGGGAACTATTGGGAGGTGACGGGCACAAGAGCCCTGGATTCCAGTCCCACCTTTACCCACTGTGTGACCCTGGTCCCCCGCCTCTCCAGCGTAGGCTCCCACGTTCACCCACCTCACCTCCTGTCCTAAAGCACCTCAAAGCCCCTTGTCCGATGGCTCTACCTCAGTAGTTCTCCACCGAGGCAATTCGGCTCTCCAGGGGACACTTGGCAATGTTTGGAGACACTCTTGATTGTCACAACTTGGGGGCACGCCTACTGGCATCTGGGGGGTAGAGCCCGGGGGTACTGCTCTCATCCTCTGAGTTGATAGGATACGATACTTCCGACGACGCACAGGACAGCCCCACAATACACGAATTATCGGGCCCAATAGTGGCAAGGTGGAGAAACTCGGCTCTACCCCGAGGGGAAAATTCTGCTCCTTGGAATTCCCACGCTCTCTGACCGCCCATAAACTCTTCATCATACTCTGAGCAGGGGTGGGGGCCGTTAGAAGCCACTGGCGGTGATCCTGGCTCTGCCTGTAACAGCGGCAGCTAAGATTTACTGAGCCTTTCTAACGCACTGGCTGGCACCAAACATGGAGAAACTCATTTTAGTCTCACAGCATCCACAGGAGGCCCAGGCACAATCGCGATGCCCATCCTAAGTGTGGGGACGCAGGCGGAGGGAGGTGAGTCATCAGCTGGCAAGAACGGAGCTGGATTTGAACCGGTCAGTTTGGGACAGACCCACAGCACAGAGCTGTCTCTGGGAAAGAGTCCACACACACAGTACTGGGCAAGTCCTTTTGCCTCTCTGAGCCCCCCGGGGTTTTCTTTTGTTGTTGTTGTTGTTGTTTTCTTTTCATCTGTCAAGTGGGATCTACTCTCATTAAACACAGCCAGCAGCAATTCTAGGAGATCAGGCACTCTTCTTGCCTCTTCCCGGGCTAGAAAGACAAGGACTCAAGACTGAAGTCTCAAGGTCATAGGGCTGGGAAGCGGTGGAGCGGAGATTTGAACTGAGCTCCGCCTGACCTTCTGATTTGAATCAGGTCACCTGCAGTCCCCCAAGTGCTACAAAGCAGGAGAGCAGCAGTCCTCAAGCACGGAGGACTGGTCCCACGCAGGCCCACCCCCAGGGTTTCGGATTCAATACAGCTCGCTTTTTGAGTAAGTTCCCAGGCCATGATGATGCTGCTGGCCCAGGGGCCATATTGAGAACCCCTGCAGTAGAACCTGGTGTTAGATCACCTGTCCCTGGGTTCAAATCCTGCCTCTGGCTGCGGCTGGCTCTGTAACGGGGCGGGGTGGGGGAATGTCACCTAACCTCTTCCTCTGAGAAACAGAGAGATAATGGCAACATCTATCACTCAGGGATTGCTGGAAGGATTGAAGGGGATGATGACAAAGCAAAGGCTTCTCTCAAGGTGCCGGCACCTAGTCAATGCTCAGAGGTGCTCACTGGTATAATGATCCCCAAGCCAGGCAACTCCCCGCCTCCCCAGACAGACTGGAAGCTCCCAGAGGGTAAAGGACTGACGCTTCCTCTTCTGCTGTCTGCCGTCCTCCTCCCCAGGCTTGCACAGAGATGGTATCTCAGGACAAGCACAGAAGGGCCATTGGGACGTAGCCCTCATTTATCAAGGCACCCCAAGGGGCCTCTGCCCCACAGCACAGAGCCTCCTGGAACAGGGTGAGAGAGGAGCACAGGCAGCATCGAGGACCCCAGGCTGACCTGGCCCCCAGCCTGCCTCCAAGGTCGCCCCATCCCCAGTGATCCCTTTGGGGCCAAGTGTTGGCCTCCCAAGGCCCTGCTGGGAGAGTTTCTACCCCAGTACGCAGCTCCGTCCTGCTGTGCGACTCTGAGCCAATCTCTAGTCCCCTTTGAGTCTTAGTTTCCTCATCCAAAAATTAAAGAAGAACTCACAATAGTAGTTAAGGGTGGGGTCTCCAGCCCCAGGATAATTGGGCTCACACCCCACCTTACCCCTTACCTACTACCTGTGTGACTTTTGGCAAATTATCTCACCCCTTGTGGGGGGCGGGGGGGAGCTTCTGTTTCCTTGTTGGTAAAACATGAGATGATATGGTGAAAGAGCTAAGCGTGGTTCCTGGAACTCAGTAGACGGCAGCTACTCTGTGCGGACGATAAGAGAGCGAAACCCTCACCATCACAACACACGATCTGTTGGCAGGTTCCCCTGCCCGCGAGCCCTCCACACCCTTCACTTTGAGACTGTCTTCAGCTACGTCCCAATAGGGGGTGGGGGAACAGCCTCTCAGAAGAGGTAAATCTCAACAGAGGCTTGGAAAAACAAGGGGTGTGAGCGGTGCAATCAGTTATGAGCCATTGAATTATTGGAGTGAATTATTTGTGTCCTGCTAGACTATATGCCATACAAAGAGCTGCTCTGGCTACCATTTTATCCCCAGAGCCTATGACAGAGACTAAGCTCCCGGCAAATATTTGCTGCATGAATGAAAGAGGGGCCCAGCTCCTGTAAAGGACACACTCCCCGCCCTGGAGGGCAAGCCAAGGAGCCTCCGGGGAAGGTGTGGTTAGAAGGGGAGCATCCAGAGACTCCCAGATACTTCCTTTGCAAGCAAAAGCCTCAGACAGTTGGAATTGTAAATTCTTTGAATCCTGGAATCTCTGGGTGGAGAGAAGGTTTGCTGTTTACCCAGCCCCACCTCCTCCCAGTAGTGCCCGGGGCTGGGCTAGGGAGGCTTGAAGACTGGGCTAGGAAGGGAACTTGAGGGAGTGGGCAGGGGAAGGGAAAGTTCAGGGCGAAAATGCAACTTTTTCATCAAGGCAGAAAATCAAATTAAAGGTGGGAGAGGGTTTGATTCCAGCTCCGCTACTTCCTGGCTTTGTTCTCTTAGGCAAATTGCTTCCCTTCTCTGAGCCCTTAGTTTTCATATTTATAAAATGGGGTGATAATGATAACACCTAACCGCATGGAATTTGGGGGAGAATTAAATGAGATAATGAATGAAACTAAGCCAAGTCCATATAAACACTCAAAAATGTTCATTAACATTATTATTATTATTATTATTATTATTGGGGAGGGCTAATAATTCACCAGGGACTCTTGCTCTGTACCTCACACACACATTCCTATCTGACAGTCACCCCATCCCCTTCACTATTTACATAGCTGATTTCATGTCACTTTGAGAGGTCAATGACACTTCTGACAGATATAAGACAGGGTTGTTGTTTTTTTTTCCTCCACGAAGAAGCCTAAATAACAAATAATATATAAAGAACCAAAACCAACTGGAGTGTTGTCAGCCTTGACCATTCAGAGAAGGCCTGACAAAGAGGACAGGTGGTTGGAAGGTAGGGGGAAAGAGCCTAAGACTTGAGGACCTGGGTTCAAGGCCAGGGTCTCCCTTGATACACTGTTTGGCTTGGGGTGGGGGGAGGTCCCTACCCTCTGGCAACAGGGTAAAGCCGAACTTTGGGGACTCTTGAGCCCCTTCCATTTCCCCCAAGTCTGCAGGTCTTAAACCTGTAAGACCCCAACATGACCCCTCCTCGGAACTAGGCAGAGGGTCAGGTAAGCCAGACCTGTGCAAAGCCCAGGAGGCAATGCCGCCTCTCCTCTCCTCCCACCGACTCAGAGCCAAGTGTTCCCCACCCATCCCAGTGTCCCAGTGACCATGCCACACCACCTTAGCTGAGCAGCTCCGAGGAGGGGAGCTTGCCCATTCAGCCTCTTCTGCACATCGGAAGTGGAGAAAAATAGTCAGAGATGTTCACAGACTTGCTGAACTGGGATCCAACCCAGGTTCAAGAAACTCCCAATATGCCTCTGCTGCTTTCTAAAAAGTAATTTTCGGGGTGCCTGCGTGGCTCAGTGGATTAAGCGTCTGACTCTTGGTTTCAGCTCAGATCGTGATCTCAGGGTCTTGAGATCGAACCCCACATAGGGCTCTGCACTCAGTGCAGAGTCTGCTGGAGATGATCTCTCTCCCCCTCTCCCTCTGCTCCTTCCCTGGCTCTCGTGTTCTCTCTCACTATCTCTGAAATAAACAAATAAAATCTTTAAAAAAATAAAAAGTCATTTTAATCATTAGGACAATCCTAAGTGTCTATCATGATTCTCATTTTACAGGTGAAAGGCTGTCAGCCTCAACTTGAGCACGTTACAGTAAGGAAACAGGCACTAAGAAGTGTCTTGCTAAGAGGCAGAGCTAGATTTGAATCCAGGGCTATTACAGGACAGTCTGCTCTGGGATAGACCCCTTCCTCTTTTGGGGACTCAGTTTCCTCTTCTGTAGAATGGGGTGGTAGCTCCGGAATCCATAAGATCCAAGTTGGGACTTTTTTGCGCCTCTGAGCCCAGGTCCCCACCCAGAAGCCTAGAACAGCCCTGTGGGCCTGGGCGGGAGAGAAGGGCAGGTGTAGACCTGACTGTCCCGCCAGGGAGTTGGGGGAGCACCGCCGCCAGACGCACAAAAACAACTAAATAAATCAGGGCTGGGAACTCCTAATTCTTCCCGGCTGTGGCTGCTACCGCTACGCACACCCGGCCTGGCCTGCCATTGTCTGGCCAGTTCCCGGGCCCTGGGAGGGGACAAGGCACGGCCAAGAGCGTGGGGTCCAGCCAACAGAGCCGGAGTGATGCCTGGCCATCAAGTTGGCCTCGGCTCCCAGAGATGAGGGGAGGCCCCGCGGGCAGGGTGACTCAGGCATCCCAGACCCCCTCCTGGGTGGGCACGTTAGGCGCCTATGTCTATTTTTAGAGCAGGCTCCAGGCTTGAGCGCAGAGGAGCAGGAAAGGGGGGCCTCATAGGGGCGCAGGCGCCTGACCAGCTCCTCCCGCTCCCGGCTCAAGTCCCAGGCCCTCAGCTGTCTACCTAGAAAAGAATGGAAACATGGGGTGGGGGGAATTGCAGGGGGTGAGGTGTAGGCCCGAGAATGCGTCCCCCCTCCACCCTCCTCCCTGCTAGGCCTGGCAGTTCCAGGGAGCTGGGCGCGGCCTCCCCGGAGATGTGACCTCTGTTAAGTAGGGCCAGGAGTCTTGCGACGGCGGGTCTGTCTGGCTATTGGACTGGGGGCCAGGGAGGGCGGGGCTCCCGGGAGACCCAAGTGGCTAGGGAAGGAGGGGAGGAAGCTTCCAAGTTGGGGGATCCCGATCACACCCCGCCGTCGGCCACGCCTCCAGCCCACTCTGGCCACGCCCCAGGCCACACCCACGGCCGCTGCCTTCCCAGACTCCACACTAGGCCCCGCCTCCTATCTGGCTCCGCCCGGCCCTGGCCAACCTTGCATCCCGTTTCCAAGGTCCAGAAAGGCCTAGATGCCAGGCATCGGACGGCCTGGGACTGGACCTGGGCCTGCCTCGAGAGGCCGGAACAGAAATGAGAGGAAAGGGTGCCTCCTCCCCCAGCGTGGGGTCGGGGAAAAGGAGAGCGTCGGGGGGTGGGGTCAACCACAGCTCCATTGACAGGGAGGTCTCAAAGCTGAGGGCCTATCTGTGGGACTCCAGCGGTTTTTGAGGCCCAAGTGCCTGAGGCCCCTCGAAACACAGAAACACTGCTGTATTCGTGGGCACAGAGCAGTATGCCGAGACACCTTAGGCGGAGATCTCTGGGCTGATAGCCCACTACCGGACCCTAGAGGTTGAGGTCACGGTCCTGGGAGTGGGGGCAGTTGATAGCCCCAAATACTTGAGCTTTCTTGGCGAGTTCAGGAATTCGGGGTTTGGAGAGGCCCAAGTGAAGGCCCATCCCTGGGTGGGGGGAGGGGGTGAGGGGCAGAGGATGGGAGGGGAGCCAGTCTCTTAGCACCAGCCCTCCATCTAGTGGGAAGTTTGGGAATCGCAGAGGGGTTGCAGAGGTGGGGTGGGGGGAGGGGTCCGTTGCGCTTCGAATACTTCCTCTCCCTGGGTGAATACTTCCTCTCCCTGGGTGTCCTGCTGGCACCTACCACCACCATCCTCCCGAACCCAATCTGCTCCATCGCAGGGATTGGCCCCAGATAGTCATTCGAAGCTCTGTCCTCCCCCCCCCATCCATATGGATGGTGTCCTCTTCTGTCCATCCAGGTCACTGCCCCAGGTTCAGGCAGCCACCGTCCTTTGCCTGGATCTCTGCAGCTCCTGCCAACTACTGCCCCTGCCTCCAACTTTACCCTTTTCTCCCGTCCATTCTTCTGCTAGCCAACTAGCGTTTGTTTTTTTTTTAAGATTTCATTTATTTATTTGACAGAGAAACAGCCAGAGACAGAGGAAACACAAGCAGGGGGAGTGTGAAAGGAAGAAGCAGGCTCCCAGCAGAGGAGCCTGATGCGGGGCTCGATCCCGTAACGCCGGGATCACGCCCTGAGCCGAAGGCAGACGCTTAACGACTGAGCCACCCAGGCACCCCCCAACTAGAGTTTCTGAATCAGAAATCTGGTCATGTCATTTCCTTGATTAATATCTTTCAAAGGATTTTTATGATCAAGATGAACAGCCAAACATTGGCTGGGGACTTAGGAGGCTTTTCACCACTTAACCCCACCTCCTACACACAGGCCAGCTGTCAGCTCTTCACACACCCCTGCTGGCGCTCACCAAGAGGTCTTCCCACCTGCTGTTCCTTTTTCCTGGAACACTCTTCCTTGCTGTTCTCAAGGCTCAGTCTGGCAGAAACTCTGCTGCTTGGGAGGCTTTTCCTGACCCCTTGGAATGAGTTCGGTGCCCCTTGTCTGAGCTCCCACCGCCCTGGGTGCATCCCTGCCCCTCTCAGAGCATCACTGCTTGGGTCTCACCACTTAGGCACTCCTGTGACAGGATAATTTATTGAGATCTTCGTTGTTTTGCTCCCCTCCCAGTTCCATGCTGATAGCCCAGCCCTTTGGTTTTCCTAGCCTCAGGGAACTGTGCAAGGCTGAACACAAAAGCTGTTTGAAGTCTGATGGCTTATCCTGACTTTGGAAAAAGCTAACCTTCTGGATGGGATGGTGCTAGGTATTCCCAAGGGATGGGGAGAAGAGATGGCCAATGGGGCAGACAACGGAGGCGGAGCAGCTAGCTGCAGAGCAGGCAGAAGGGGGGTCCTGGGAGTGGTAAGGATGTGTCCAGCAGCGTCCCCTCCTCGACTGGTGGCGGGAGCTGTGGAGGATGGGGAGTGGTGCTCAGGGTAGAGCCCAGGCACTAAGGTTCTAGCCTTGGTGCTCGGAAGTGGCAGAGGAACAGATGAGTTGCCAAACTTCGAACCCCCTCGAACCTCGAGAGACCACGTGAACTGAGACAATGGGCATCTCTCTGTGATCAAGGTAGACAGAGGACAGGTGGCGCCTCCTCCAAGCTTAGGCCCAAGTGGGACAGCGGGTCCTTGCACAAGACTCTGGAGGAGGTGGCAAGGGGACCCCAGGGATGGTTGAGATGACATTTGCTGCCAACTCATAGGACAGGGCTTTGCGTGAGTCAGACTGGAGCTGACTTAACAAGAACACAGAAATGGAGTATTTCTTGAGTTTGTGCGCTAAGATTTCCACCGCCGCACCTGTCTGTCGTATCTGCACTGTGGGGCTGGGCCCGTGCGCCTCACTCAGAATTGAATCATCGGGACCTAGCGGGGTGCCTGGCGCATAGTAAGTGCTCAAAATGCATCCGTTGAATTCGCTTTTCCTTGGTAGCTACAGAAATCTTCCTAAAACCCAGGTCTGCTTCAGTGATTCCCCAGCAACCCTCAGAATAAAATCCAAACCCCTATCATGGCGGGCAAGGCCCACTGTGATCGGAACCTGCCTCCCTCACAGCCTCATCTCTGCATCCCCTCCCCCTGCACTCTCCTCTCCTCTCCAGCCAAACCGCACGATTCACCGTTTCCTAGACTTGCCAGGCTGTTTCATGCCTCCCGTGCCTCCTTTGCTTACCTGGCCCCTGCCCCTTTCCCTGCCTGCTGAGCTTTCAATTAGTCTTCAAAGCCCAGTACAAGTGTCTCCTTCTTTAAGAAGCCTTCCCTAATGTCCTTTCCACAAAGGCAGAGGCGAGCCCTCCAGCTCTGGAGCCTGCTGCTCATGTCCGTGTCTGACTCTCTCTTCCCCAAGCCCCCGTTCCCAGACGGCGGTTTCTCCAGCGTGGTGAGTCCCCAGGGTCCCGCACCCTGCCACGTACACCATAGGCTTTCCAGAAATGCTCACTGTTCATTGAACATTAGCCCTGACCCTCCAAGGACTCATGATGTGACCTCAAGCCACCTCTCCCCTCTGTGGGCCTCACTTTTCCTCTCTGCACAATGGGGGTGGGAGTGGACCTCGATGGTCTCTGAGGGCCCTTTCTTCTCTCTGCCAGGGTGGGCAGCGCTGGCGCGTCGAACACCATTCACCTGTGTGCCCTGCAGGCCGGCCAGGGGCAGAGCACGCTCAGATGGACAGCCGCACTTGTAGCACCCGTGCGCGGCCACCTGGGAGCAAGGCCCTGCCTATGCTGGTGCACGTGACTCTCTCGCACAAAGGCGTGCCTGGTCTTCTGGACATCGATGCTCTGTGCACCCAACCCCCAGCCCCAATCAACCACTGGCCCTGACAGTGAAAAATTCAGCAGGAGCCAGACCTGCCAGTCCCTCAGCAAGTTAATATGCAAGGAAGGAGCCTCCTGCAATATGCATGCCCTGAGGCTGGCATCCTGTGGGGCTTTCTCCTTTCCAGGCCTGCGTCTGCGGTACCCTCCCTCCACCCCCAGGTCTAGTCACAGACACGGGTGGCCTGTGGCATGAAGGGCCAGAGCTTTAGCTCCAGGTATCCCCCTCTTGATGTCCTATGGGAACCTTAATCTCCACGTTCATTCCTTCATCCAATCAACAATATCTAATAAGTTCACATCATGTGCCAGGCGGTGGTATACATGTCAATAAACATCACCCTGTCCTGCGCTCAGAGGTTCACAGTCTAGTGGGGAGACAGACTGATAAACAGGAAACAGGTGCTGTAGTTTCATAGGGGGAAAAGCAGTACTAAGGAAGGATCAGGCTGGTGTGATACACAATGACTCAGGGCGGCAAGGGGTATGTAAGGAAGGCCTTTCTGAGGGGATGACTTCAGTCAAAAGATGAGGAGCCAGCAAAGCAGAGAACTAGGAAAGAACCTTTCCTAGAGGGTATAGCACACGCAAAGGCCCTGTGGTAGGGGAAAGTAAGAAATGTGTTTGAGGAGCAGAAAGGAGGCCACATAGGTGGAGCTCCATCAGTGAGGAGAGAGTGGCAAGGGACACATCAGAGCTTGGGCCACAGTAGGGAATGCCCCTAGAAGGTTTTGGGCAGAGGAAATAAAATCCATCCCTTCTTTCTGCGTCTCTCCTCGTTGGTATCGTTCTTAGAGACTATGTGTTCCTCATCTTCACATCGTCAGTTCCCAGCGCAGGGCTTGGCATGAGCTGGCATCAGACAATGTTTGCTGAATAAATGAATGACGACTTCAGGCTCTCCTGGTTTAAGGCTTGAATGAGTGGCTGAGAGTGGGTGAGCAGGGCCACTGAGCAGGCCTTGGGCAGCTCAGATGGGAGTCATCTGGGCAAGATTAATACATTTAGGTGCCCTGCCCACTGAAAAGAATCTGGTGTTCTTCATACATAATTCATAATAGGACTAATACTATTCTGTGAAGCATAATACTTACAAGCATGCTGAAATGGAAACAACTTCTTTTTGAATTTTTCAATTGCAAAATTTTGGATAAGTTCATTGAAGCAGAATTTCTTTCTTTCTGCATGTGTGTGTGTGTGTGTGTGTGTGTGTGTGTGTGTGTGTGTTGCTGCCAGCTTGCCGGTGCTCCAAGCTGGACTATCTGCCCCTTGGGTCAACAATGCTAGGAGGCAAGCCTGGCCCAACTGTCCGTCAGTGAAGTGGTCTTGGCTTTGGGCTCAGGACAACAAGGAGTGCCGAAGTTGCCACAGTGGCCCAGGCCTAACTGATAGCAGGTGGCCCATAGCAACATGGCTGGCAGCTTCTCCAGGCTGCACCAGATGTGGCAGGGGCTCAGTGCAAGAACTTGTAACACCCCCCGGGGCCACCAAGGCTTGCTGTCCCTGCCCATCTCTGACCCTCTGAAAACTGTACAAAGTGACCAAGGCACTAAGAGACTTCTCAGAGGAAGAATCTAGGGCTCAGAAAGGTTATTTAACTTGCAGTCACTCAGCAAGTGGGGATCAAGTTGCAATTTCAGCATGAGACCGGCCCCCAAGCCGACTCCATTCCCCTCCTGATGGTGGGTGGGCCAGACCAGGCCAGAGTGCCAAAGGGCATGGCCTACCTGTCCAGATCTGATCCCAGAGATGACAAGAACAAACTGTGGAGCTGAACCCAGCTCAGCCTTGCGGGGGGCTCTGTCCTCCCCCTGGCCTCTTTTGCTGCCCAGCTGAGCTCTAAGCTCCAAGCACTCCCAAGGCCTTGCCAAGGCCTAGAGCTGGACCCTTGTCTCAAGGTCTCCACGTGGGTCCCACAGCATTATATAGGCACTGTGCTAGGCACCCAGAGGGGCTCCAGAAGCTTGCATGGAATAGCCCTTGGGCTCTGGGTCCCAGGATTCACTCTCACTTCTCTCCCACAGTAGCAGACTTCACAGGTTCTATCCATCATTCAATTCCAACCACACCTGCTCTGCTTATGGACCCTACAGGGAATTAGGCTCAGTCCCCACCCGGGAGGAAGGTGGACCTCCTGTCCCCACCTCAGTGTTCTCCCTGGAGACAGGGCTCAGGAAAGTCAAACAACAGATCAGAGATTCTCGGGGAGAATGGGAAGGTGGGTGGCTCAGGGCAGGACTCCCACGTGCAGGCCAGTTTTCGCAAGCCAACCCCAGGGTAGGCTCTGCCTCCACTGGGCTCCCACACACTCCACCCCCGCAACCCCCTGTGGGTGGGAAGTGACAAATGAGCCCGAGGAAGCGGAGAAGGGGAGGCAGGGATCGATAGCATTAACATGATGCCCAAATTAAATATTGACTTTCTTGGCTGACTCTAGGGATGCCTGGATTGATGGCTGGGGCTGTGCCATGCACCACAGGGGATGGGGACATACCAGCCTGGAGCAGGCCTAGTGGGGAGGCTTTTGGGGAGGGCTCCTCCCTGCTCCTCCTGACCAGGCAGAGAGGGCTGCAGAGAGTCCAGGGCACATGCCTGTATCTCCATCTCGTACCCTGGGAACTCCCCAGGGAATCCAAAGTTTCCTCCTCCCAGAGGTCTTAGAGCTGAGGTTTTGTCGAGTGCCCACCTCTACCCTCTATCCCCTCTTCAGGAACTGCCGCTGGCCGGCAGCCCAACAAATGAGTAGAATCAATCTCCATGATGATATCTATTACCAGGTCTCAGGACCCTGCCTCAGAGAATGGCAGAGCTGGTTATTTTTGGTCTGTCATTATGTAGGATCTTGGGGAGGGGGAAGGATGACCTCTTTGCATTCCATCATCCTTGCCAGCTAATTCACCTTCAGAGCCTACAGCAGGCCCTGAGCTTCCTTTCCCTTTTCATAGCCCCGCTTCAAGAGTTGTCTATACGGTCTTCGTTTCTTCACCTTCCACTCACTCTACGGCCCACTCTAATATGGCCTCTTGCCGCACCCATGACCCTAGTCCAGCTCTTTGTGTTCCACCCCTGTGTGTCTAACCACCTACTTCCTACTTGAAATTCCCCTTTGACCATCTCCAATGTATTTCCAGGTTCACACACTCAAGTCCAATGTCATAATGTGTCTCCCCCAAAGCTGGTTCTCTTCCGGTGCTCCAAATCTAATGGTACAGTTGTTCGTCAAGGTGCATAAGATAGAAGCCCATGAGTCATCCTTGGCTCCTTCCCATACTGTCCATATCAGGGACTGACAACTCCACCCACTACATACATATAAATTCCATGCACCCTCCACTAAATTTCCCTTCATGGATGGTCTCCTCACTGGTCTCTGCTTCCATCCTTACTCTTCACTAATTACCCACCCCCCTCCATTTCCCATCCACCCAGAGCAATCCTGTTAATATATAAATCTGATCATGCCAGTCCCCAGCTCAACACCCTTCTTGACTTCCCACTAGCCTGCATGCCAAAGCCCTTATGGGAGGCTCCTCTGCCCTGGATACTTAGGATGTATGTTGAGGGCCTGAGAGGTTAGGGGTCTTCCTGGGGTTGATGGCCTTGGAGAAGTGCAGGGAGGAATAATATGGGGTCCTAGGGACTGGCCCTAAAAAGCCCCAACTGTGGGACCCCATAAACTGCCAGGGTAGGCAAGAAGCCTTGAGGGAAATAAGTCCAGAGAGGCAGAAGTTGGCAGCATCCTGCACCCAGGGTCTCCCTCAGGCCTCCTTGGTCACCTAATTTCCTTTTAATTGGTGACTAATGGAAGTGAATTAAACTCTATTGTGTTTTAATGTGTCTGTTCATGTGCCAGTCCTAACCTGACTCCCTTCTCCCAGGGTCTGGGGCTGCAGGTAGAAGGAAGGAAGATAGGCTGTGAGGTGGGGGGAAGGTCTCCTCTGGACACCCCTTCCCTGTCCATGTGTATCCCCTGAATACCTAGATTCCAGGAACACTGACTTAGGACCTATTCGTGCTGGCACTGTGCTGGGAATTTTCCCTACGTCACCTTCCTGAACCCTCACCACGACCCAGTGAGGCAAATAGTACTTGTACCTCCTTTCCACGGATGACATTGAACTGACTTGTCCAAAGTCACTGCCTTTATTCTGTCTAGAGCTGTGCTGTCCAGTATGGTAGCCACTAGCCATACATGGTTACTGAGCATTCAGAATGTCACAGGCTGAACTGAGATGTGCTGTCCATGTAAAACAAACACTAGATTTCAAAGACTTAATATGAAAAGCAACATAAAGTATCTTGTTCATAATTTATGGATCATGTGCCGAAAAAATGCTTTTGATATATTGGGCTAAATATATTATTTAAAAAAAAATCCCGGAATGCCTGGGTGGCTCAGTCAGTTAAGCGTCTGCCTTTGGCTCAGGTCATGATACCGGGGCCTAGGGATGGAGTCCCACATCGGGCTCCTTGCTCATTGGAGAGCCTGCTTCTCCTTCTGCCTACCGCTCCCCCTGCTTGTGCTCTCTCTCTCTCTCTGACAAATAGGTAATAAAATCTTTAAAAATAAGTAAGTAAGTAAATAAATAAATAAATAAATAAAAGCTCACCTTTCTCTTTAAAAATGGCTACCAGTGAATTTGAAATTTACAATTACATGTGTAGTTTTCCTTTTTTTGTGGGACATTCCCCCCAGGTCTGGTCTTTTGAAGGTAGGGCTGGTCTGCTCACCCATGACCCTGCCATGGCCTGGAAGGCAAAGGAAGCTGCAGCTGAGCTTGGGTGAGCCCCCGGGGGCACGCTCATCTCCTGGTAGGGCGGCCCGTCCCTTTCAGCACCCTGGACAGCACCCTGGCTTCCCCTTGGTGCCTCGTATAGCGTCAAGGCCTAGGAAGGAATAACTGGGACAGGGGTAGATGTCACCAGCAAAATGCTCCCTGTGAATAATATCAGTGAGGAAGGCTGGGTAAGAATTATCGATATCCCCATTCTGCAGGTAAGGAAACCAATGTTGGTTTGTACATCCCATCTGTTCAGTCAGTAAAGATCCATGATGCCTGCTCTGTGTAGAGCCCTCGACTGAGGGCACAAACCTGAACCACATGGACGTGAATGACACCAATTCTGTGAGCAGTGTGACAGTGAAAGTGTGTGCCAGGGCTGAGGGAGCCCAGCAAGTGCTGACTGCTGAGATGGGGAGTTCAGGGATGGCTTCACAGACGGGCCACTTGGGCTGGAGCTAGAAGGGTGAAGGGATCTGCCAGTGCGAGCAGAAGGGAGGTCCAAGCAGAAGAAATGGCGTGTGCCTAGGCACAGAGGTGGAGAGACAGGCCAGGAGAGGTAGGCAAGGGTCCTATCACCAAGGGCCTTGTATTCTGGGCTAATTCTAGGATCCTCAGGAGGCTTCTGTGCAGGGCAGTGGCAGGCCAGGGGAGTAAAGGACTGGAGACAGGAGGCAGAGAGAATAAGGAGGACGAGGAGGTGAGAAATTCAAGTCCGGGAGAGAAATGACAAGTTGTAAGCTATCAGCCCTAACGGAAGGGCTATCAGGCCTACAGATAAGGAAACCCAAGGCTGATAGGGCCTGTCCCAGGTCACGCCTCACACGGCAAGGCAGTGCCTGGGGGAGTGAGGACTTGGGGGCAGAGAGGCGCAGAGCCTCAGCCCAGGAAAGCTCTGTCCCCAACCACAGACGTGAGCAGCCTCCCACCTCAGGAGCCTCTGCTACAGCTGTGGTCACTGCTTGAGCAGAACGAACAAGGTGAATACCAAGCTGCCTCAAACCAGATGCACAGTGAGAAACCAGGGGGGAGGGGAAGGCGCTGGGTAGCTCAGCCCCGGATCCCAGTGGTGGCCAGCGCAGCCCAGGGCGGGGAAGAGAGGAGACCAGAGTACAGGAAAGACACTGAGAAGGCTGTGGCGGTAACTCAAAGGAAAGCCTGACCCGTGGCGTGAGGGGGGGCCCACTGGCCCAAGGTCAGGGCCAGGGGCTTCGTTTGTACCCATCGTGCCCATCACAGCACCCCAAACTCTGCCTGGGCCAATCACAGCCCTTCCTTGGGGAGTGATTGGAATATAAGAGAAAGTTTCTTCTTCTCTGGGGGCAAAGCCAGTGATGGGAGCTGGAAGGAGGCCTAGTGCGGGGGTGAGGAAGCTGGCCTGAAAGAATGAAGCTGACACAGAGCAGCTGTAAGGGACATCTGGAGGGACATCTGGGAACATCTGGAGGCTTCTGACCCTGGGTTCCATCACCTATGGACAGCCACACATGCCCACCATCGTCCTCGCTGCAGCCTGCAACTCCTGAGTGAACAGAGTCCCCTCTTACCCAGGCTGGCTGGGATCGAGATTCTGCCACTCGCAGCCACAAGCCCCAGTAGAGTCACTTACAAGGTGTGGGAGTTCGGGAAAGTCATGTCCCCTCTGTGAGCCCTGATTTCCTCATCTGTCAAATGGGGGAGTCACAGTACCTACCTTGAAGACTCAGACGAGGTCGTGCCTGAGAGAGCCCTGTGCACAGTACGTTCCCCGGGCTGCCCGAGTTGGGGGAGGCCGGAGGTTCACAGGAACGCCGGGGGCCTGGAAAAGCCCGGGGCCTAGGGGCACAGGTCTGAGGACTCCGCTCCTGGTCCTCTGACCAGGCCACAGCAGGCAGGATTCAGAGAAGGCTGGGGGAGCCTGGACCTCCGTGGCCACCATTCCTCCAGGGGGCTGTTAGCTGTGACCTGCCGCAGCAGCCAGTCCCTTCCCCCTTCTCCCCCATCCAGGCTCCCACAGCACCTAACCCCTCCCTCTGATGGGTCAGCCACCCCTCAAGCCTGAGTCCCTGGGGAGTGGCCCAGGGGTGCCCGTGCTGCCGAATGACCAGGCCGGCAGCGGCACCTGTGGCCCCCGCTCCCGATGCTGCCTGACCACAGGAGCACCACCGCCCTCGCTGCAAGACACGTCCACATGCCAGTCCTACACTCCCTCTTCCTGGGTGCCATCATCCACTCGGGCATGTGAGGAATACACCCCAGCAATGAGTCTCCCACCCCGGCCCTCAGGCCCCAAGCCAGCCTGGCCCTTCCACTCCACACCCAACCTGAGCCCTGGACCCCGAGGCTCCCCCTGCTGCTCCCCAACAGCCAGGAAGGTCGGGTCCCAGGGAGCTGAGCCCCAGCTTCCTGTCCTATCAGGGGGAGGCTGATAAAGATGAAGGAGGGCGGGCTCCACTGTCTGCCGAGCCTAGGCTTGAAATCCCAGCTCTGACCCTGATAGTGACCTTGAGCAAGTCACTTCCCAATTCTGGCCTTGTTTTCCCATCCACAGACCTAAAACCTTCCAGGTTATTCTGAGGGATCCGGGGCTGTATGTGCGAAGCTCCCAGCACAGAGCATAGCATGGGACCAAGTGCCAAGTGATAATAGCTAAGCCTTTAGAAGCGTCTCCCGTGCCAGGCCTTCGCTAAGCGTTTTGTGCATATTAACATGTCTCATCCTCTTAACAACCCTGCGAGGTAGGTACTATTACCAGCCCTATTCCACAGAAACCAAGGTCCCTAAGCTCTGCCTTGGCTCCAGCCCAGGCCGTCTGGCCTCTGAGTCCCAGTGAAAGCAGCCATGACCATCATAGCCAAGGAAGAAGGCCAGCTGCAAGGGGTCCCATCCCACATTCCCAATCTTCGCACCCCATCCAGGCCCTGACGGGAGACAGGATGTGCCCAAGGTCACCCAGGGAGTCAGGGGTAAGATGGAGTCAGAGCCCAGGTGCCCCTTCCCAGTCAGGGAGGGCTTGACCCCATTATACAGTTTGCTGAGACCCAGTGAGGTGAACCGAGAAGACAGGGGAATAAAGCTGGGGTCCCAGGGCTGGGCCTTCACCTGGGGGAAGCAAACAGCTCAGCAGCAAAATCCACAGAGTGAAGTTTATTCCCGACAAAGTTTCCCTCCCCCCTCCCCAGCCCGGGACAGGGACAGACAGCTGGGGTGAAGATGGGGGGGCCTCTGAGAAACAGGGGAAGGGCTCTAGCCCCCCAGGCCATGCCGTGTCTGGCTCCCCCAGCCCGGCTGAGTCCACTGCGCCTCCCTGCCCAGCCCTCGGGAGAGGGGAGGGGGCGCCGGCTCCTGGGTGGTTCCAAAGTGGAGTGTGAAAATAGAGAGATATATATATTTATACGCAGTGGGCAGTCCGGTGTGGCACTCACACCTCTGTCTGGAAGTCACCATCGGGTGGCTCTGTGGGCTCCCAGGCGGCTGCTCGGTGCAGGCCCAGCCGTTCTCGGGGCTTGGGGGGCAGCGAGCCCAACGTCATAGACTTGAAGGTGCTCCAGCTCTGGTGTCTCCGCTGTTGGGACAAGCCGGGATGCTCCCCAGGGCTGGGCTTCTCCTGTGGGAGGCAGTGGGAAGGACCCGTGGAGCTGGGCCAATATCCTCTCGCTCGTTGTACAGGACAAGCTGAGGAGGCCCAGAGAGGGCCAGAGAAGCCCAAAGTTACCCAGCACCCAGGGGCCTGAATAGAGTTCAAACCCAGATCCGCCCGGCTCCAGAGTTGGGTTCCCGAGCCCTGCGCTCTGAGAGGCCCCTGGGGTCGTTGTCTTCTGTGTGCCCACCTTCCCAAGGTCCTGCCAGAGCCCCTGGCAATGCCCCCCATTCCCAGGCAGTCCCAGAACTGTCACTTATGCCATGGGTAAGCCCTTGGTGAGGTGGGCTGAGGTGGCCCAGGAAGGGGAGGAGGGCTGGGAGGGAAGCAGCCGCTCAGATCCCACCTGACCCTGACCCAGCCTGCGGAGGGGGGACTTACGCCAGACACGCTCCGTTCGGCTGTCCCACCCGAGGACACACTCCACCGCTTCTCCCTCTGCAACGGGGGCCATGGGTCAGGCTCCGACCCTGGGGGGCCCTGTGGCGAGTTGGGCCCTGAGCTTTGGGCAGAAAAAACTCGGGAGGAGCCCTCACCTTGGCTGTGGACTGGCTGCGGTAGCGGTCGAAAGTGTGGAATTTCTGGTTGAGCTCGTGGTAGAGTTCCGAGTGCCGCTTCCGGGTGTGCATCACCTTCTGGGAGCCGCAGGGGGTCAGAGGGGGGGGACGGCATCCGGCGGCACGGTGAGCCCCCCCCGCCCCCCCTCACACCCTGGCTCCCCGCATCTGGCCTGCTGTTGGCCCTCCAGCACAAGGCCTGGCTCTCCCTCGGCTTCCAAGCTCTGGGCTGGGGCTCGGGTTGGGGGGGGATGGTGGGAAAACCCCACGGAAGCCACAGGCTCGGGGTCCTTGGGTCAGGCTCCGCTATGGGGCTTTGGCTCATGTGAGGAGTGGACCCTCTGGGGACAGACACCACAGACAGATGCCCCCCCAACACACACACACACACACACACACGCATACACACACATACACACAGGCACACACATATACCACTTACCTCAAAGTCCAAGTCTGAATATCGTAACTTCTTTCGCTGGGAGGGAGCACCGAGGAAACAGTGAAGGAGAAGAAAGTTTCTTAGCACATGGGGGCTTTAGAGACCGCAACCCTGTTACCCAACCTCTGCCCTCGCACCTCCCTGCCAGCCCAGGGCCCAGAAGCCAGGAATCCTTAAGGGCAGCCCTCGGGGTTGGAGGGACAGGGCAGCGGCCTAGGGGCTGAGGGGTTGAGGCACGACCCCGCCACAGGGCTATGGCTCCAGCCCCGGCCCACACTCCGCTGCTCCTGCAAGGCCCACACGTGCCCAAACCTGCCGGCAGACACTCACGGGGAGCACGCACACACAGACACACCACAGACACACAACCTAAGCCGAGGGGCACAGAGACACGGAATCCCACATGGGATCCCAGAGCAGACACTCCTTCCCCTGTGCCCCGGACTCTACCCCTCCACCCCATCCTGCCCCATCCTCTGGCAGCCACAGGCGCCCCTCTCCTTGGAAGCTTCCACTTGCCATGCAAACACAAGGACTCGGGTGTTCAGTCCTTCCTTTGACCCTGCCTTGCTGACAAACCAGGTCTTGCCTCCCTGGCCTCTGCGCCCGTCCAGGCCCTTGCTGGCCCAAGAGCACATTCAAGGCCCCATTGACTTAAGCAGCGTCCAGTGCCGCTCAAGGAGGAGGCCTTAGAATGTTGGCACCAGGAGCGCTCATGAGACCAAGGTCAACCGTCCCAGGTTACACTGGGGAAACTGAGGTCCAGGGAGGGGAAGGGACTTGCCCCAAGGCCCTCAGGGATGATGCTAAGACCACCAGCTAAGATCTCCTGAGTCCCGGGCCCAGCAGATGTGGTCATCACCACTGGCCTCCATGACACCACTCTCTCCTGCTCCTCCCACCTCCCCGCCTGCCCCTTCCCCACCATCCCTGGCTTCCCCAGCATGAGGCTCTCCACGCTTGGCCCTAGGCGCTCTCCTGCCCTTGACCACGCACATGTGTGTGCCCTCCCTGTTCTGGCCACATCTCTCTTTCTGGAAGCAGCGGGACATCTCCTCCTGTCCCAATGCCCACAGGCACCACGTACACAGCTGTGCCCAACTAAAAAAACTCCGAGTTCCCCGCCCCAAACCCGCTCCTCCGCCTCCACTCCACGGCAGTTGCCTGCACCAGAATCCTGGACGTCATCCTTGACCCCTCAAGACACCGCCACATTTAGTGCTACCTCCCACACAAAGAGCCCAAAACTGGCCCCTCCTCCGTGGCCCAACCCTGGGCAGGTGTCCACAGAACAAAACCTGCCGTTGACGCCGAACGCGCTCCTCCCCGGCGCTGGTGTATTTTGCCTTTGTTACGCCTTCCTGTTCCTGCCATCTGCAGCAGGAGCGGGCGCCAAATGTTCAAAAAACATTTTTGGGAGAGAAACTAAACTTGCAAACCTCTAGCTGCTAACTTAATTTCCTTTGTGCGGAGGATGGGGAGAGGTGTCGGAGGCCAAACATGAGCAGCCAACGGTGTCTGAGCTGTGACTCCTGCCCCTGTCCTTGCCCGCGTTTCCATCATCCCTCCCAGAGTTCTAGAATGTTCTAGAGTTCTACAGTGGCTCCCCGCTTGTCACCTGCTTGTTCCCAGTAATTCCCTGAGGAGGCCGGAGGGAAGGTGGGGCATCCACAGAAAACACACAGGCAGTGAGACACAGGGGCTCATGTTTTCTCAGGAAGAGAGGGTCAAGGGCCAGAGGCCTAGGGGCAGTGCCTGAGGCTGATGTCAGGGATGTTAACAGCATCCGTTTCCAATTATCTGGCACTTTCTACCTGCTCCACACCGAGACAAACGTTTTATACCTCTCAATTAGTCCTCGGAACAACTCTACAAAGAGGCTGCCCTCTTCACCAACGAGGAGACGGAGGCTCAGAGCGAGACGACTCTCGGGATCTCACAGCTGATCAGTAGCGCCCAGATCCAAGCCCACACCTGCCAGACTCAGAGACCTAGGCTCCCAGCCCCTGGTACGACTTCCCTAACATCACGACACCAGGCCCCTCCAAGGAAGACCCGTCTTAACCGGTCACCCCAAAGAAGGCACTGAAGCAAGTGCGAAGGCCCAAAAAGTGTGCCCTCCGCGCTCGGAGCCCCAGCCCATCTGAGTTCAGAGAAGCCAGGATTCCCTGGTATTGGGGGGAGCGCAAACCGAGAAGAGAGGCATGGAGTACACACTCCCAGCCACGTCGGCCAAAGGGGCCGCTCTGGGGGCGCTGCTGGCTGTCCCTCCCTGCTGTGGCCTGTGACTCAGACATAGTCTTGGGTGCACGCAGGCAGGCCTCCCACCCCCACCCCGTGCCCTACAGCCCCTCACCTCCAGGGAGCCCAGCTTCATGGCGGAGCCTGGCACAGTGCGGGGCATGGTCCGGCTGCGTTCCCCTGGCTCAGAGACTTGGCGGGCACTGGGCGTCGGCGGTGGCGGCTGGAAGGTCATCCCGTAGGGGTTCTGTAGAGACCCATAGGCAGGGCCCAGCCCCAGGCCTGAGTGGTCCACAGACAGGAAGCTGGGGTAGCCTTCCGGATGGGCCAGTGTCTTGGCAGCCCGCCGAGGGGTGCCCTCGGGCCGGGCCCTTGGGGGATCTTCACCAGCGCCGCCCCCGCTGCCGGGCTGCAGGCTCAGAGTCCGCCGGGGCAGCACCATGTAGTCCCCCTCAGAGCCCGGCTCCGGCCGCAGCCATGTGAGGTCCAGCTGCCGCAGGCCGCCTTCCCCGCACATATACACGGGGTTGGCCTCCTGTGGGGGCGGTGGCTCCCCCAGCCCTGGTGAGGCCGCCATGGGCACCAGGATATTCCCGGGCAGCGGCGAGAAGCTGAGGCCGCCCTCGGGACCCACGAGGCAGGACTTGGGCTCCTCGTCCTCGTCGAGGGACAGGCGGGACAGTGTGCCCGTGATGGTAGATGGGTTGCAAGTGTTGACCTCCTTGAACAGAACTGAGGGCAGGAGTGGGAGAGAGGTAAGTCCTCAGGAGGAGGAGTCCCTGATGCCCCTGCCCGGGCTGGGTAGGTACCAAGCCCCTGAGCTCGGACTGAGTCCAAGGAGAGGAAACTGAGTCCTGGAGAGACGGCTAGGTGGTGGGTACTTTCTCACACACGAGATGGGTTAAGAAGAGGGGTCAGACCGACCCAGAGGCCCACAGCAAGGCAGGGCAAGGGATGAAGCCAAGGCCCAGCTCCCATAGGTCAGCTCCCGGTGCAGGTCCTGACCTCTGACCCCCACAGCCCCAAGGCTGTGAAAACGGCCTTGCTCTTCCCTGTCCCACCCCCCACCCCCGGCAGCTCCTCCCCAGGAGCCAGAACTGGAAACACATTCTGGTAAGAATCATGGAAATGATATAATAACGTGACAGCCACTATACATCAAGCACCCTGCTAGGCAAATGTCCCCTAACTCATTTAAGGCTCAGAGAAGTCAGCCGTTTGCCCAAAGTCACACAGTAAGTGGTGTTCACAGCTTTGACTCAACTTAGGGCTCTCTGACTCTACAGCTAAACCCCACAACCGGACTGTTCACAGGGCCTCCTGTGGTGGGGCTGCAGGCCCTCCCTCCCTTCTCGTCCACCCCTGGGGGCCATTCTCAGCTCTTGGACGGACTCACCTGTCTGACAAGCCAGATCCACATCCTTTTCAAAGTCTGACTATAGGCAGAGAGGAACAGAGCAGATGGGCAGAGAGAGGGTCCATGTATCAGGGTGGGGGGAGGGAGTTCAGGCCTCTCCCCAGCCACCCAGAGGGGCTGCCCTCGGCACACTGCCTGACGGAGCCCAGAGGGGCCCCTGACAGGGTCTTGTCCAGCCTCGGCCGACAGGTGGGAAAACTGAAAGGGGAAAAGACTGGCCCGATGCCACCAAGCTGTCAGTGACTGGGCCTGAATCAAACCCGATCTCTGTCCCCTCCCTGTCTCTCACCCCCTCCATGGATGCGAAGACGAACCTGGGGCAGGAGGACTAGGGGGGGCATACTCAGAGCCCACCCGCACCCCGCCGTGGCCTCCTCACTCACCAGGATCTGCAGCTGCCCGTTCTTACAGGAGTCAGGGGAGTCTTCACTCTCATCCGCCCGGCACACGCCCATCTGGCACTTCACCACGTCCTGGACCTGGGGGCAGCGGGTGCCTGCTGGGCCTGAGGCCACCACAGGGCCCCTGGCCACAGCGAGCTGTGCCTCCCACCCCAGACACCCAGGTGGGTGTGGAAGGAAAGAAGTGCATCCGGTGTAGGGGGAAGGTCAGAGGGGAGAAGGCGCCCTAGGAGGTCCGAAGGCCAAGGCCAAGGCTGCCCCATGCCACCAGCTTCCAAACCCAGCTGGGGGCCCGGTTAGGGATTGGCTCCTCCCCGTCGGCACAGGTGAAGTGGATGGGAGGGGGCGGGAGAAGCCCAGCCCCACCTCTCGGCGCAGGAAGCAGTGCACCGCAGTGATGACAAAGCCCTGCGCCGAGTTGAAGACAGCGAAGAGCGCCTGGAAGAGGACGGAGCGCCGGTCTGTCATGGCCAGGACGGCCGACATCCAGGTGAGCGCCAGCAGGGGCAGCACCACGCAGGAGCTCCAGAGCGAGGCCCTGAGGACGGCAGCAGAGGGTGCATCAGGGTGACACTCCAGGGGACAGGACGGGGGTGGGGGTGGGGTGCTGAGTCCAGGCCTCTGTTCGGCCTGGGGCCCTTAAGCTGCCCAAGACTGGCAGGGCTCCGAATCCAAGACCTCAGCAATGTCCCCAAGCAGACAGAGGCCGAGGAGCTGAAGGCAGAGAGACAGAGAACAGAGACAGAGAGCGGAGAAGGGCGGCAGCGGGGCCAGAGCAGGGACCAGGAGAGGTGGGAGGGACAGACACCTGGGACTGAGCCCGAGGCAGCGTCAGGGGACGGAGACAGAGAAGGTAGAAAGAGCCGGTGGGAGAGAAGACGGGGAGGGAGGCAGATGTAGGTGCTGTGAGTTCCAGCCCCATTCTGCATGGAATCACAGGCCTGGGCTGCACCCCCAGAGATTCCAGGAGAGGCGGGAGGGGGCCGGACAGGAAAGCAGCAAACACGGGGAGAGAGCATGAGACGGGCAGGCCGACACAAACAAAGATCCAATGGTCAGAGAGCATGGAGGACGTGAGCGCACACATCTTTGGGCATGGGGTCAGGCCCAGTGCAGCAGAGCCTCTTCCCCCTCTCAGGTCCCCAAGGAGGCGGTGCCAAGCTCCCAGGGGGGCCCGCTCAGAGCCCTGGGCAGAAAGAGCGTAGCTGGGGCTGGCCGGAAAAGCCGGGGTCATAACCGAACCCACACATCCCCCACCTCCTTGAGCAGGGACGGCCAAGGGAAGGGGCAGATGGGCCCTGGCTTCCAGGCCCCAGAGCCAGCCCGCCCTTACCAGCTAGGGCCCACGTGGGCACAGCAGGGCAGGCTTGCCCTACTGGGCCAGGTGCCACGCCCAGCCTACTCTGCCTCATGAGCACCCCGGTAGGAGAGTCAGGCAGGGGTGGGAACAGCTCTGGACAAGGCAGAGAGACGGGCAGGGGGCCAAGACCTGTCCTAGGAAGAGAAGTTCGGGGCTATTCAGCCTAGTGGAGGGGGGAGGGCAGGGGGGCGGGCACAGTGGTCTCCACAGCCCCTGGGGGCGCAGCCAAGACTCAGAAAGGGCCTAATCACAGTCATAAGAGCTACCACTGATTAGCCACCAGTCTTCTGCCAGGCCCTACACTGAACAATTTACATACATTAGTTCACACTGTGACCAAAACAACTCCAGTAAACAGGCATGGGGATCATTATCCCAATTTACCGATGAGGAAACTGGAGTGCGCCCAACTGGGAGAGAGAGACAGAGCTGGGATGCAGACCCAGCCCGGCCACCTCCAAAGCCCAGGCTTTTAACTGCTAGTTCTGAGACACTGGGTCAGGGAGGCAGACAGCAGCCCAGGCGAGAGGGAGCTTTCTCCCCTGCGCAGCTTCCCAGAGACAGTGCCGGCTGCCTCCAGAAGCAGTGAGCTTCCCCGACCCCGGAGGTGTGCAAGATAAAGCTGGAGCCCCACTGGTCAGGGAGGCTCCGATGGATTTCTGGCCCTGGGTGGGAGGTTGGGCCCAAGGCCCCTGGGGATTCGTTCATTCACTCCTTCTGCTCTTAACGTGGCTCTGATTTTAGGATCCTCGGCTTCCAGGGGGTATGTTGGTGAAATAGTTCTCCATCTCTAAGGGTCTCTGTCCCCCCAACTGATTGTGAGATTCAATACCTCTAACATTCTAACTCTCAGATTCTAGGACAAGTGATAAGACTAGGATTCACTCATCCTAACATTCTTAGCTTCTGATTGTCTTATTCTAAGATTCTATCATTCCAAGGTTCTATGAGCTCAAAAATTCTAAGGGCCTAAGATTCTAAAAGCCTCTGTAGGTTGGGGGGGTATGAGGAGGGCTCTGCAGCTGTGCCTGGATAAAACATAAGCTGGGAGTGGGGGCAGGGGTGGGAGCAAGGGGTGGGCACAGGAACCCAGCATTTTCCAAGAGGCACAGACATTCACTCCCCATTGCCCTTTGCCACGTCAATGCCAAGCCCTTGAGAGTGTGTGGCAGTTGGCAGGGCAGGGCAAGCTTTCCAGGGCACTGGGCTGATATCCCTCCTCCCCCCAACCGTGGGAACTGCCCCCCATTCTTTTGCCCCCGCCCGCCCCCACCCCCACCCCCCCGGGGGGCACAACTAACATGGCGTTCCTGGCCGAGGCTGAGCTGAGCAGGGGGCTGGGGACCGCTCCACACGCTGAGCAGGGGAGGAGCAGGCTGGCCCAGGGGCACCGCTCCGACCTCGGGGGCGGCACAGACATGGGAGAAGGGGGGAGACACATGGGAAGCGGGAGGAGACGGGGCAGCATGAGCCCCGAGTGGGGTGGGAGGGGGAGGGCAGACGAGAGAGAAAGAGGTGGGTTAGGGTGGGCGAGGGGCTTCAGCGGAGCACTCCAGGTGCCCACCTTGCCTGCACCCTTGATGCACCAAGGCCAGGGAGCCCTGGTGGCATCGGCAAGCCCTGAGTCTCCAAGAGTCCCGGCCCTCCCTCCCTGCATCATTTCTCACAAGGCCAAGTCACAGCCCCCTTACCCGGCCCTCTGCTTCTTGGACTTGTCCGAGATGCCATCACGTGCCATGAGCTTGTTGAAGACGATTATCCCAATGAGCATATTCACCTGGGGGTCCAGTGAGGGGGGGAGACAGGATCACCAGGTGCCCTCCTGGCAGGGAAACCCCCATGTTTCCCCTGGCAGGGAAACTCCCCCAAGAGCTGGAGTGCAGGGAGAAGGTAGAGCCCCTACGGCCACACCCTTCCCAGGATGCTAAAGGGGCACATACCAGGACAATGACAGCTGCAGGGCCCACAAAGGCATAGAGCAGGCCGCCCTCCAGGGAGAGCCAGCAGCTGGGGTGGAGGGAAAAGGGGGGGGCATCAGATACCACCACTCAGTGCCCCCTGGGCTGCTGATGGGGCAGAGCCTCCAGCTGGGTGACAGTGAGCCTTGGACTCCGGCTGAGCCTCAGTTTCCCCTCTAACAAAGACCCAGCCCTGAGCCCACCATGGGTATCGAACAAGGTTGATCCCTGAGCTAAGTGGTTCTTAGAGATCACCCCCAATCCCAGCACATCCTTTTACAGTTAGGGAAACAGAGGCTCAGAGACAGGGAAGAATTGGCCCACAGCACGGCAGGCATGGGCCAGGACCGCAGTCTGAGAAGACCCCATGCCCAGTGTGATGCCCAAACAGGTCCACTAACCCCCTGCTGCCCACCACGGGAGGCCCACGTACTAGCTGGATGTACCATATCCTTTGGTGCGGGTAAAGCCAACAGACACAGCCACCACAAGGGCCGGCAGACCTGGAGGAGTGGGGAGGGGGGCACAGTGAGACGGCTGTGGGCTCTCCGAGCTGTCTCATCCTCCCAGCCCCAGCGCGGGTGACCCCGGGGCCCAGAGAGCGGGGCCAGGGCCAAAGCTGACCCTGTCCTGCTGCTCCTGCCCCCACGGCCCAGCCACAGAGGCCAGCACGGGCCCTGCTCACCCCAGCCCAGGCACAGGAAGCGCTTGCGAACCAGGCGGGTACGCATCCGTCCGATGACAGCCAGGTAGGACTGCCAGGCCTCCGTGAGCACCCAGCAGAAGGAGGAGAGGAAGAAGAAGTGCAAGAAGGCGGCAATCATGGTGCACACACCCTGCGGGGAGAAGGAGGGAGGGAGTGGCCCTGAGCAGCCACGGAGGTGGACGGCGCCAGGCTTCCCACACCCCACGCTGGGCGCCGCCGGCCGCCCACCCGAGCTCCGCCCCCCACAGAGCCCTGTCAGGCACCCCCGCCTTTCTGCACCCACACACAGCACGACACGGGCCTGGTGACACGCACACAGCACCCCGCATCCGGGAGGCAGGCGGGCAGGCAGGCCACCCCCACACAGACATGGCTGGCGGGGAGGGGGACAGACGGGAGCGGCTGTGCCACGCGTGGCCTTCACAGCGCGGGCCGAGGGGGCAGAGGGCGGGACGGCCAGCCGAGGTCATCCACAGGCACGTGGCACGAAGAGGCCCGGCTCGGGCTCCACAGATGAAACCCGCCTGACGCATGGGCATGCCAGCTCAGCTCACACACATGTTCCCAGCCGCACACATCCACCACTCGAGTACACACACCCCTCTCCGATGGCCTCACGTCCACTCACACACGCTCCTTCCCACTCCTACCCTCCCCCAACACAGGGCCCGGGTGTATACAGACAGCCGCCATGTGGGCACATCCGTGCAGACACACGCGCACCGTCTCCGGCAACACTCTCCGCCCTCAGCCCTTCCGCTCCACTCTCACCCTGGCGCCCGTGCCCTGCACCTGCCTTGCTCAGCACCCGTGACTGGCCCACGAGGATCAGGATGTTGGATGCCAGGATGGACAGGCAGAAGTTCAACAAGATGATGGAGCGCTCGGATTTTATGAACCTGAGAGGGCACGGTGGGCAGGGAAGGAGGAGCTAGCCGCCCCGCCCAAGCGAGGCCGGCTGGCCACCTCCCGCTGCACCCTGCCCGGCGTCCCACCTACCTCCAGAAGGCGGCGTAGATGGCAAGGAGGGTGAGCAGCGCCATGCAGGACACGGCGCAGCCAATCACGAGGGGGACCGAGGGGGAGCCTGCCATCTCCAGGGTCTAGGAGGGTGAGCAGGCGGTTCACCGGTCACTGGGCCAGGCGCCTGCAGGGGTGCCCTCCCCCTCCCCACTTCCTGTCTAGCCCCGACCGGCACCTACACCTTCCTCACACTCGCCGTCGTATCCACGTGTGCACAGGGCAGACAGAGTCACACACATGGACGTGCGTTTACGCTTGGCTGCCCGCACTTCACTACACACAACCAGACACGCACGTGTGTGTACACACATGCCATTGCCCACCAGCACACGTCCCTAGGCACACGTCGTCCCTGTGAGCACCCTCCTGGCGGCACGGACTTCTGTATGCAGTCCCCCGAGGGCACCTGCTCAGATGCCCGCGCGGGGTCACCCAGGTCCCCGCAGACACCGCCACAGATGGCTCCTGGCAACCGGGGAGAGGCCCCGCCCACCGAGCCCAGGCACCTCCCTCCCGCTCACCAGGTCCTTGGGCGGCTGGGCCAGCACGGCAAAGGTGGACAGGTGCTGGCACTGGCAGCGAGTGTGGGCTGCCTGCGTCTCCAGCGTCTGGCAGCTCTCAGTGTCCCAGTCCCCCGAGCTGGCGTCTCTGGAGTCAGGAGAGAGGTGCAGTGATACCCAGCCCAGCTCCGTGGCCCCACCCCCGGTGCTGGCGGAAATCCAGGGTAAGGCCACATCCAAGAGGCCAGTGGCTGGGAGCCCCAGGATGTGCCCTGGACCCCTCAGGCTGAGGACAGCCCCAAGGAACCCACTCGCCCTCCAGGTGAGATAGCCGCCCGACAGAGAAGTGCTAGTGCTGCACCCCACACACAGAGCCCCTGCCCAACTCACGCTCTGGAGTAGTCCCAGCTGGCGCAGTGGGGATCCGTGGTGCCCTGGGGAGCAGAGGTCACGAGTGCAGCGTGGGGTGGGGAGCT
Organism: Ursus arctos; assembly: GCF_023065955.2. Taxonomy (NCBI): domain Eukaryota; kingdom Metazoa; phylum Chordata; class Mammalia; order Carnivora; family Ursidae; genus Ursus; species Ursus arctos. The sequence goes on from NW_026623008.1 coordinate 23,254,249, forward strand.
CACCACCCTGGACTACCACCCATCCTGCCGCGGCAGGCCCCACACAGGCCGGAGGTTCGGCCCGCTATCGGATAGGCCTTTGGCTGCCCACGATGGGGTATCCCCGGGGTGACCGTCTGGGCCCCCACTCACGTTGATGATGTAGGAGAGCTCCACGGTGATAAGGGGCTCAGCTGGTGGCTGGGTAGGGGGCCGCACAGTCACTGTCATCACCCTGGATGTGACGGCCAGCGGGGGTCTGGGGGACAGGTACTGAGGTCAGCTCCTGCCAGCGGCAAGAACCCGAAGGTGCTCTGGATAAGGGGCAGGGGGCTACCAGGGAGCCATGGCCTGGGAATGGCCTAGACTAGTTCAGTGGGGCCCGGGACTTCAGGAGAGGTCTAGAGCTCAGTCCCACAGCCCTGGTCCCGGGGAAGCCTCTGGAAGCTGCACAGACATCTGAGAAGCACCTGTGTCCCTAGCCAGGCAATAGTGCCCAAGGTCCAGGAGGCTGCAGAGGGAACTCCCCGCGGTCAGCATAAGCTCAGTCCTCTTCCCCAGGTGGCCCCTCCACTCTTCCCCGGGGACTCACCTGGGGGGTGGCAGGATGAGGCCGAGTGTGCGGTAGAGCACAGCACCGATCACAAAGTAGGACGACGACTCCTCGGGGTCTGCCGGCAGGAGGCGCTGGTGGGAGTGGCCGGGGCCAGGGGGCACGGTTCCTGGGCCCCTCCCCCTGCCAGGGCTGCCCACTGGGCCAGAGGCAGCGGGCTTCCCTGGGGAGGAGAGGCTGAGCACCTCCTTGGGTAGGAAGAGGCGGTCCTCCGAGTGCCGCACCCAGTCCTTCATGCCCCTGCGGCCACGCATGGGGAACGTGATGTCGCTGGACACGGCGGAGACCGGTTCGCGCTGAATGCTGATCACTGCAACCCGCACCAGACACGGAGGGACAGAGGCAGCAGGAGAGTCACAGGGGAAGAAACAGAAAGGGGAGAGGCAGACACCGAGGTTGGTGCAAACACACGGGTGGGGGACACGCGCACAGAGAAACCACCCGCGGTGTGGGAGGGGAGAAGAGAGGGACAGAGATACAAGGAAGGGATGAAATGAGGGAGAGAGGAAAAAGAGGAAGAGCCGTCAGATACCATCCCTCCCCCCACAGCGGCCTGGGTTCTGCCCTCTCCAGTCCCCGCCCCCTAGCCTGCCTCCTGGTACCCAGGTTGTCTGTGACAATCAGAGAGCTCTGGAAGGCCTTGAGGGCATCGCCCACCAGGTGAATGAAGTCCTCCACGACACGCAGCAGGTGCACAGAGCCAGGGGATACCTGGAGACAGACAACAGATTAGGGTCCGAGGCAGGGGTGGGTCCTGGGGGAAAAGGCCTGGAAGCCCAGCCCCTCACCTGCTGAGCATCATCCCACTTTTCCTTGTTCTCTGCATCCACCATGAAGCTCACCACCTGGAAGAAGCGCTGCGGGCAAGAGCCACGGGTGTCAGGAGATCCCAGCCCCAGGGACCGTGGCTTCCCCCCAACAATCACACGTCACCCCCCCAGACTCTGCCACAGGGAGCCCAACCTCCCGCTTCAGTCTAGGGGGCCCTCCTTCCTTCTGGTGGGGCAGGGCGGTACCTGCACGTCGTCAGCCGAGGGCACATAGGTGGCCCTCTTGAAGGTGTCAGTGACATTCCTCAGAATGTCCACAGAGAAGAGTAGGTCCCCACTGTAGTAAGTGCGCCGGGCGAGCAGCTCCTGCAGGCTGCGTACCACTTGTGACATGCCCTCCCCTGCCAGCATGCGCTGCCCCTTGGCCAGGTGCTCCCGAAGCTGCAGGGGACAGGCGGGCTGCTGTTACCATGCGGTCAGGAACTGGGACCGGCCGCTGGCCCATCCTGCTCCACTCCACCCACTGCTTGCATCCAAGAGGGGGAGAGAGGGGGAAAAGGTCAGAGAGAGCTGCTCAGAGGGGCTCATAGGAGACAGAGTCCAAGAAAAAGACCTAAAGATACTTGAAAAAGACCAAAATAGAAACAGCTGGAGAAGGGAGGCGCTCAGATGTGCACATAAAAGATGACAGGCCCGGCACAGGGACAAGGCGCCTCCCCAGCCCAGAGGGGTCATGCGCACTCGGAAGCGTAAGGCACCCTCACTATCACTGTCTTTCAAACACGAGCTCCGCGTGCAAACGCAAGCACCAAATACAGTCAGACACGCAGGACACACAGGCCACGTTCGCTGCCGACATTCTTCACCCCCCGGCAGGCCCTGGGCTGGGCACTGCGGACCCAAAAATAAATCCAATTTTGTCTCTGCCTTTAAGGAGCTCCCAGTCTAAGGGGACACAGACATTCTGAAGAGCATTCGTGACACCTCATGACTGGGAGGCTCGGGGGACCGGAGGAGCACAGGAGGTGCCAGGAATAAGGGAAGACACTGGAGAGTCAGGCCTGGAGGTATGAGTAGGAGTGTGCTGGGCAAGGAGAGTCACTGCCAGGCAGAAGTGGGCATGGCATATGTATGCCAGGGCACACGGGCAAGAGCAGGAAGCAAGGTCCCTCCACCCCCTTGCCGAGCCTGGGACAGATCCTGGGCCGCTCCAGCCCGGCGGGGCACCCTCACCGACAGGTACAGGTAGCGGTACTCGTGGGAGATGCAGCGGGCGAAGCTGGGCAGACCCCAGTAGGCCACGCCCTGGGCACTGAGGAGACAGCGGCGGCTGGCAGACCCTGCAGGGAGACAGGAGGGGACGCGGGGTTGGGTGTGGGGGCCGGACTCCTACCCACTTCACCCCACACCTGAGCATGGAGGCTCAAACAGGTGGGGGGGGCCAGAAAGGAGTGAGCAGGAAGGGCGGGGGTGGGGCTTCGGGGAGAGCCACCCCCCTCACCTGAGGCGTTGGGGGGGCACTTGTTGTAGATGATCTCGCCCGCAGCCGCCTTCTTCCACGTCATCAGCATCACGTACTCATCCCTGCACATCTCGTGGAAGGCTGTGGGGACAGTGGAAGGGCTCAGCTAGGCCCACAGGCTTGTCCCTCGACCCCCCGGCGTCCTGCGGCCGATACCTGGACATCTCTTCTCACTGCAAGGCTTCACCTCCTCTCCAGTGCCCTCGCAGGGGTAGCCCTGCGCGCCCGTGGCCTGGCACATGCGGAATCGGCGCTGCCAGCCCGTGTCACACGTCTTGGAGCACAGGCTCCACGCGTTCCACGGCCCCCACTTGCCATCTGCGGCTGCAGGAGAAGGGGGGCGTGAGTGGCCCCAGGTGCCCCCCGGGGGTGGGACTGCCACCTGCCACCCTTGCACCCAGCACTCACCCGGGCACTCGAGGTTGCTGCACTCGCGGGTGTCCGTGAGGGCCCCCGTACACGTGGCCCAGGCTGGGCCCGCCACACTGCACTTCCGGCTGCGCTGCTGGGTCCCGTTGGCACAGGATGTGGAACACGGGCCCCAGGGACCCCATTCTAGCCACTGGCCTTCCACTGCATGGGGAGACACAAGCAGGGGTGGCCGTTGAGCAAAGGGTGTGGGGACCAGTGGGGGAAGGGAGATGGCAAAGCCTGCTAGGCATTCAGACTTGAACCGGGCCAGACCCACGGGACAGGGGTGGATGAAGGGGGGCTGCAGTTGGCAGGTGGTGCCTGGGCCTGGCCCTGCCTGCCTGTCACCAGCTCCAGGAGCACAGGATACCTCTGCGCTCAGCACCAAGGCGGCACTTGCTCTCTTTTGGTTAGGGAAATGGGCCCCAGGGACAGCTTTGGAACTTTGTCTACTCTTAAGCCCAGATCTGTGTCCCTTCACAGCCGGGCTGGCCATGAGCACCGAAGGGCAACGAACAGGAAGGGTATCCCGGGACTTAGGGGAAGGGGCGGCCTTCTTTTGACAGGGTTAGAGTGTGCCAAGTCTGGGCCGCGCCACATCACCTCCCACGCTGGCAGGTACACTTTGCCAGTCTCCCCATGCTTGGTTCAAGTTCATGGGCCCCAGGGACAGGGCACTGGACCTGGCTGCCTCCCCTGGGTCTCCCGACCCCCACCCGGCTGGGCAGCGCCCGCCTGGAAGCCCACGGGCGCTACTGACCCGGGCAGGCAGCCATACTGCAGAGCTTAGTCTGCAGCTCGGGACCCTCGCAGGCCTTGCCGCCGTGCTGGGGGGGCACGCAGGTCCGCATCCGGCTCCGGGACCCCCGCCCGCAGCTGCGGGAGCACAGGCTCCAGGACCCCCACTCCTCCCACACGCCGTGCACTGCAAGGAAGCACGTGGCCGGTGGCTGGGCGGCACTTTGGCCCTGCCCACTGCCCATCCGCCCACCAATCAGGAGCTCCGGCAGCTCTGCGACCGCTCCTCATTGGCTCTGCATTGGGCCCCAGGACTCCGCCCTTTGGGGGGGATGTGGAAGACCTGGGGCTAACAGTCCCAACTCACACAGGATCCCTCCTGTGGACACCAGGGCAGGGAGACTAGGACCGACCCAGGAGGGGAGCCGGGGCTCCTCCTCTCCTGGGGGCACGGGAAAGCCCAGGAAAGGGCTGAAGTTCCACCCCAGCCTACCCCACCCCAGCCCTCCCGATGCCCGGACCCAAAGCAAGAATCCAACGTGACAGGCCTGGGGCAAGAGTAGTGCCCCTCCCAACCCCAAGCGCATGGACACACAAAGAGACATGAACCTCTACACGGACACTGACACAGAGAGCTCACACTCTGGAACACAGCTTTGCCCCAGCCTTCTGCAAGCTCTTGCCACACTCCTGGGTGCTGACACCCCCTTCCCAGGTAGCCCTACTCTAAATCCATGGCCAGGAGCTGGCCATGGCCTAGGCACTGCTGCACTCCTCAGGGAACAAGGACCAGGACTGGCTGAGGCAGTCCCCACCTCCCCGTGACGGACCACCTGTCCCAGGCAGGCACATGCACATTCTCAATACTCCATGCTGGACTGAGGAGGCTCCCTGGGGACTAGGACGGGGAGTCAGAGGAGGGGGGGTGGTCAAGCAAGGTTTCATTTAAAAAAAAAAAAAGTGGCATTTGTTTTAGATCTTGAAGGACGGGCTGAATTGGAACAGCCAAGGTGGGGATAGGATGAGAATAAGCCAATGCAGGGAGATGGGGAGTGCAAGGGGCGCTGGTATGGCCGGAGCATCAGGAACACAGAGGGCAATGGGGGGTAAAAAGATGAGTCTTGATTACCAGGACACAGGCATCAGGGGAGTGCCGGGCCCAGAACCAAGCCCACTGGTGTGGGCCCTGGTCTGATTCCTCTGTGTTCCCAGTGCCCTGTGTGGGGCGGGCTGGGCACGGTGTGCGGGACAGTCAAGTTTGCCGAGTAAAAAAAAAAAGGAGGCAACCCACCATTTTTGGAAGATGAACCCGCCCAAGTCCCGGGCAGGACCTACCCCTGCAGGCAGAGCAGGCGGGAGGATGGGCGTACCTGGGCAGGTGGCTGAATTGTTGCAGGGCCGGGTCTCCCGCAGGGGCCCGCTGCACAGGGTCCCATAGGGGGAGGACACGCAGGAGCGGGTCCGCACCTGCAGACCCTGCCCACACGTCAGAGAACACACGCTCCATGGGGACCACTCCTCAGCCGCGGGGTCGCCTACGAGAGAGGGACAGCGTCGGCGGCAGGGGGCACCTCCCGAGCACTCGGCCTCCTAGGGATCCTCCTACCCTGACCCAAGTGACAGGCTCTTAAGGAGGCCGCCCAGCCCTGCCCACAGGCCTCACGTGGCAGAGATGTGACTGAGCTCTAGGACACAGACACAGACGGGCACACGCCAAGCACACATGCCACCAGACGCCACATCGTCGGGCCCCCGCCGCAGAGGAAGGGAGGCGGGCCCGAGTTACCTGTCTGCGCCATGTAGAGCCCAGGCTCATCTGCAGACCTTGGCCACTGGGTTTTCACCTTCGGTTCCTCTTCCGGCTCCTCACCTGGAACACGGAGGTGGTGGCAGGGGCTCAGCAAAGGCCAGCTCTGTCCTGCCACGGTGGCACAGGGAGGGCGGCCTTGCTCGCCTCAGCCTGAGGGCCTGGAACCGACTGCAGGCGAGGCTGACCGAGCGTCCGGTCCTTGCCCCTGCCCCACCACCGCCATTTCACAGCTAAGGAAACTGAGGCTCAGAAGGCCGCCCAGGACTCGCCCGCAGCCTTACAACCGTCTTCTCCTCCGCTTGCCTCAGCTGGACTGAGGGAGACTGAAGACGAGTGGCCACTCACATCGGCGGGCTCTGGAAGGCTTCTGGGCCATGTGCTACCCATACCTAGCTCCTCCAATCCTCCTCTGGGAGGCAGGGACCATCGTCTCTGTTTAAAGATGAGGACACTGAGGACCAGAGAGGGGAAGTGACCTGTCCAAGAGCACACAGGCTGGGTGAGCCTGAGGCCCAGGCTCTTTCCCCTCACGGGACTGACTCCTCAGACTGACAAACAGGCCACCCCCCTCACACACACCCCCCGCCTGCCTCTGGGACGTGATTCATGCCAAGCCAGGGGCTGAGTGTGCGGCACTGGACTATGACCTGAAGGCCGCAGGTCAGAATGTGGCTCGTCTGAGACCCAAGGGCCTGAGGCAGGTGCCTACAGCCTTGCAGACCCTCCTCCCCACTGCCCCTGTGGCTGGGGGAACAGCAGGTGCTCCCCGAGGCCGCTGCCGCCTCGGCCCCAGCCTCAGCAGGCTCTCAGCTGACCACCCTGATTTGTGTGTCTGGTCTAGGCCTTGGAAACCACCAGTGCTGGAGGAGGGGCTGGGAGCTCCTGTTCTCCAAAGGTGGCCCCTCCTGCTCAGACGTGAGCTCATCCGGGCCCTCTCCCACAGGCCAGGCAGCACAGATGGGGGCTGCCACGAGCACAGAGGGGAAAGACCCAGCCCATGTAAAGGCTGCTGGACAGGTGGGAACAGCATTTGGGACAGGACTCAGCCCATGCTGGCTCCGCACGAGAAGGCACTGCTGGCCCCCACCCCCAGGCCCTCTTCTGTATCTGAAAGCCAGGTCAGCACCCAGCAGGCACGGGATTTGAAGGAACCCAAGAGGGCTATGCTCTTCCTGCCCCCTGCTGCCCAGTCCAGGCTCTGCATCTGAGAGAGAGAGCTCTATCCCACCCGGCGTAAAGAGGGCCACCTTGAGCAAACCCACTGGGCAGGGGGCCCTGAAGTGCCACTCAGCCCAGCTTCTGGTCTCATCAACTCCGGGGTCCTTCCCTCCATCTCAGCCACTAGTCTCAGAACTCAGTCTACATCCTCGCCAAAACTTCTCCACTAGCTCCGAAACCTGGACCCCCGGGATGGCTTTGGAGTCAGACAACCCTGGATCCCACCTGGGGCATGGACACTGACCCGCTGTGTGACCTTGGGCAAGTGTCTTTGCCTCTCTGACTCTGTTTTCACCTCCGTAGAACAGTACTCGGAATACCGCCTCCCTTGAGGGCTGACGAGGACTCCCTGAGAGGGGGCCATGAAGCCCTTAGCACCCTGCTTGGCATGTGGTGAATGCTCAGAAGGCAGGACCCATCTGGCTTATTTTTATCGTCTCCCTCTCCCCTCACAACCTGCACCTCTTCTGCACCCCCGCTTGCCACCCTTCAGCCCCGCCGGGCCTCCTCCCTTCAAACAGTGTCTGTGACCCCTCCCGGCCTCACTTTGGGCCCTGCCTCCCGCCATGCTTGCCCACTCCTGAATCCCCTCACCCAGCCCTTCCACCACACCCGCTCAGCCAGTCCCCAGCCCCGGAGCCTTGTGACAAGCCGCCTTCTCCACGCCCACCCCCAGGCTGCTGAAGAAACCCACAGCTGTGCCAACTGGCACCAGGACAGATTCAGGGCTGCATATCCGCTGGGCGCCTGGGGCTTCTCAGCAGCACTCCCTGGCTCCCCGCCTTCCCCATTCTCCACCTTCGCTGTGCCAGACCTTGACCTCTCTCCTTCAGCTCATCTCTGCCCCCTCACTGTCTGCAAGGAGCTTCTTTACAGAGAAAGCAGACGCTGTGACATAGGAGCTCCCCCACCAACACTTGCCCCCGACTTCTTGCCCCACCCCTCCAACTCCCGAATCCCCTGCCATCCCTCTTACAAAGGCCAGCCTCCCACCCCCCACCCCCGTCCCACCCTGGCCTGGTCCCGCATCTCCCCGCCCACCCTCCAGGAGGGCTCCATTCATTACCCTCTGGCTCAGCATTTGGTCAGCACGGTCTTCTCACGGCAGCCCAAGAATGGACCTCCATTCTGGGGGGGAGCCCTCCTTCGACCCTCCTTCCTCCTCCAGCTACTGCCCCCCCCCCCCGCTCCTCCTCTCCATCAATAAGGGTTCCACAGCTGGCACTCTAGTTTCTCACCTGCCACTCACATCCTGGCTCAAATGTCACCTCGCCTGGTAATCCACTGCAGTCTGGCTTCTGACCACATCTTTCTGCTGAAACTGTTCTTGACAAAGTCATCAGCGTCCTCCTTATTGCTAAGCCTATGGACGCTTGCCGCTTCATCCCGCTTGACCCCTCGGCAGCATGGGGCCCCATTGACTCTTCCTGCCTTGAAACACTCCCCTCCCCAACTCTCCTGGTTTCCTCCTACCTGTCTGGCTCCTCAGCCCCAGTCTCCTTGACTGCTCTGTCTTCCTGCTACTTCCCACATCAGGCAGCCACGCTTTGTCGGGTTTCCACCGCACCCCCCACACCCCCTCCCAAGGTTTAATTTAGCCCCTCTGAATGGCTGCTCCCGAGACATTATCCGCAGCACCCCCACGCTGGGCTTCGCTCCTGTGTAGCCTCCTGCCTTCTGAACAGGTCTCCTGATGAGCAGCCCTCAAATTCAGTCCGTCCAAAATTGGACCACCATTTCTTCTCAAATCTTTACCTGCTTGTTTCCTACCTTTTTCACCTCGAAAACTCCTACCTGATTTTCAAAATCCACCTCACATGACTTCTCATTTGTGAAGTCTTCCTCATCCCCCACTCCCCAGGCAGAGTTGGCTGTCCCCTCCTCTGTGCGCCCTGTCACCAGAGAGGATTCCACCTTCCGACCGACCGTCTGAACTTCCCCACGCCCATGGGCCTTTTGAAGGAAGGCTGTGGAAGCCATCTCCCTGAGCGCAGTGAACCCTGGCCCCGGATCCGGCCCAGAGGCATACCAATAAACACCAACGAACATGTCCCTCCTAGCTTCCCCCCAACCCCACCCCACATGGGTCAGTGGTAATGGTCCCTTGTAAATCTTGAGTATCAGCTCCACCCAACAGTCCTCCACCTAGATCAGCCCCATCCTGACACCCATGTCCTAGTAAACATTCTACAGATACTCCCCGACCTATCACAAATCCAGCTGAGAACTCCCTCATCCAGCTCCCACTTTGGCGTCTTGACATCACTGTGTCTGTGGCAACCCCCACCCGCCAGCCTGGCATCCAGGATGGCCAGCAAACGCGGACCTGTTGGGAGAGCCGTCTGACCTGCTCGCCGTGGACTCCCACTGCTTCCTGTGGTCTCCACAGCCTCTACAAACAGTGCACCAACTCTTTGCTTTCCAGCCCCGTGATAGAACCAGAGGTGACGTCAGTGGTTTCTAGAACCCCCCTGATTTGAAAATCAGAATGTGTCCCAGGCCCAGCTCTTGAATCCTTCTTCTGGCCTCCTGGGCTGGACCAGAGAGGGGAGGGGACAAGCCCAAGGCCACAGGGCCTACACTGACTGCCCTCCCTTCCACCCCCACCCCACTTCCCTCAGAAGGGAAGCCAGGAATTCATGTCCCCCACAGGGGAAAGGCAGGTCTACCTGAGGAGGGGGGACACAGGTGAGACCCGAGGAGTCACCCACTGAAACCGCGTTTATTCAGCAGAGCACGTGTGGGCCCCAGCTGGCTTGGGGCCCACCCCCAGGGGAGTCTAAGAGGCAGCTGAGCCAACAGGATGAGAAGGGGTCCTGGGGTGTGAGCGCCCCCAGAACTCCTGAGTGTCTCATCCAGGGAGCAGCACGAGCTTGGAGGACCCGGGGCTTGGATGCTCACAGTCCGGCAATCTTTCGGCTTTCTCACCTGGGAGCCCGCGCTAGGCGGGCCAGGCCTGCTGCCTGGTCCCCACTTCCCTGCTCAACCCCTGATGACCTCTTCAGTGCTCTGTTTTGTTTTGAATAAGGTAATATATACTACACAACCCCTACTTGCCAGCCACCGTGCACCCTACCTCGCCTCGTCTCCTCCTCACGAGGATGGGTTCTCCCGTGTTACTAATGAGGACCGAGGCTCTGAGGTCGCACACTGGAGAGAGGCTGAGTGGCATTCGAACCCAGGCCCGCCTGACTCCTCCGGAGGCCACACTCTTTCTCCTGCACAGCGCTGGCTCTAGCAAAATGCAGTCCAACTTGGAGCTCCTCAGGGATGCCTTTCTTAATTCCTGTGGGACCTCAAGTCATTTCCGCCCCCACCTGCTCACCCCAAAGCCCCTCACACTTGCTACTGTTATCCTGTTTTCACACCACCTTCTAATTGTTCCTTTGCACATCCACTCTCCATCCGTGAGCCTGATTCTCGTCGGGAGCCTCTGAAGTGATCCTCTGGGAGCCCAGCTGAAACCACTCACACACTCCCCCACCTAAGGAACTTTCAGTGGCTCCCCACTGCTACCAGTGTAAACCTCGGAGCCTGGCATGCGCTGGCCCCTGCTGACCTGTCCAGTCCTGTTTTCTTCTCCCCACCAGGCAGCCAAGCATGCTGCAAGGTCATGTGGGCCAGTGGGAGGGACGTAGCTTTAAGAGCCAGACAGTGGCAGATTTGATTCCCAGTTCCACCGGAGTCTTGCTGTGTGCCCTTGGGCAAGTTGCCTCACCTCTCTGAGCTTAAACATCTTCAACTGAAAATAAAAATGATACATCCTGCCACAGGTTCAGAATCAAGTGAAACAAGAGATATGGACTGCCTGAATACAATAAGCTCTCCGTGGAAAGGGAGTCAGGCAGGAGTCGGGCTCATCGCTCTTGTGGGCACGATGGGAGGGTCTCAATCTCCCTCGGTCCTCTTGCAGAGAGGGCCTCACTTGGAGCAGCAGAATGCTCCGAGGCATTGATCAGGAGTCTGCTACCTCCTTCTTGTCATCTACATGCTTTCCTCTCTGCGATTGGTGTTTCCTCCCCCCTTGGAATGCCACTCCTCCACCTTCATCTACCAAAATCTTCAACACATTAAATGCTGCCTCCTCCAGGAAGCCTTCCTAGGCTGACCACACAGGAGTTTGGCTGTGCTGGTCCCTTCTGCGGCTGAGACCCTAGGCTGCCACCCTCTGTAGCTGTGAGTGTCCCAGGCTCGTCCCTCTTGTGGGCACGATGGACGAGTCTCCATCTCCCACGCTCTTGCACAGAGGGCCTCGCTCCGAGCAGCAGAATGCTCCAAGGCATTCAGCATACATGGGCCAGATATCCCTGCGCGTTCCCCCACCCCGGTCATAGAGGAGCCACTCGTTTCCCCCCTCCCCTCGACACTGGCAGGCAGGGTGGGCGCAGGCTCTCTGCCATCTGAGCAAGACTGCAGACACCTGCTACACCGCGCTCTGCAGACCCTGCCCCCAAACCCCACACAGTGCAGCCCCCTCAGCCTCCTTTGTCATGAATGTGTTAAAAATAACCACGATAATCATCACTTCCACGGGGAGAGCAGTGCGATTTACAAAGCAGTCCTCCCTCCCAGGGCTCTCTACACCCTCCCTGAGGCTGGCCCCGGGGCCCCGAGTAGGCACCCACAGATCCCCTTGAAACACGTCTCTGTCGTGTCCCTCCACGGCTTCCCGCCCCCAGCAGTGCCTCAGAACCCCGCGGGGCGGGGGCACCGAGAGATGGCTCTGAAAATCCCAAGCTCTACCTCGGCAGCCCGATGCCACTGGGTATCCCCGTGACAGCAGATGCCCAGCCAGAACGCCAGTTCCCCTCCAGTGACTTCCTCCCCCAAGCTGCTGGCCTATCCACCCGGCCTCTCAACAGAGCGCGCTGGGGCCCTGCCACCTCCCCCATGTGGCCAGGGCCTCCTGGAGAGCAGGGACCCCATCTGACTCATCCGGCCTCATCCGGCCTCCCCCACGACACCCAACTTCTTGCGGCCTTAAGGCCCTCAGCCAATGGGGGACAGGGTCCCAGAGCCTTAACCCCGTCTCCCAGCACTGGGGCTACTGCCCAGTAACGCCAGTCTACTAGACCTCCCTGTACCCACATGCTCACACCTCCATGTCTTGGCCCGGGCTGCTTCCTTCTGCGGGGTTTCCCAAAGCATGCGGTAGGAAATGACTTGGGGCGGCTCTCAAACATGCCGTTAAACAACCCCGGATCATGGACAGAGGCAGTTCCCCCTTCCAGGTCTCTTTTAATTAGGGGCGACTTCCTGCCCATCTGCCTGGGGTGGTCTCGTTCGTGCCCGCCCTGATGCGAGCAACAGGACCCCCTTCCCCTGCTTTAAAACCTCAAAAATGTCCCAGGCTAGATGATAAATTCTAGGGTGGCTTTCCTTTTAATCCTTCCAAACGCACACAAGATAAAGTCTGTGCAGTCCGAGCCTTCCACACGTCCCCAGCACGTGCTCATTTCTCTTTCTAACAAATCGAGAGGAGCGACAAGCAGCTGGTTAGAACTTACTACCGTTGCGTTGCTTTCACTACGATTGTCTCTTCCATTATCTTCTACTTCAAATAAGTGATACTCCCTTTCCATTCATGATGTGAAATTTCTTCCTAATATATTAATTTTTTTAAAGATTTTATTTATTTATTCATGAGAGAGAGAGGCGGAGGCAGAGGGAGAAGCAGACTCCCTACTGAGCAGGGAGCCCGAAGCGGGACTCTGGGATCAGGACCTGAGCCAAAGGCAGACGCTTAACCGACTGAGCCACTCAGGCACCCTAATATATTAAATTTTAAAAGCGCTTCCTTTTTTTAAAAAAATTCACGGGCTAGTGAATTCCTATTCACTCCTCAAAACCCAACTTTGAATCACCTCCTTTAGACTGCCTTTCCACCCCTTCGGGTTGAATCCCTCACTCTTCCTGCTGCCTTGACATGTGGCCCATGTACATCATCCCTACTGCGCTAAATTAGGACAACACACAGCGATTTATTAGGGATTTACCACGTGCCAGGCACTGTGCTAAGCACTGACCCATAGCCTCTTGCTTAATCTTCACTATTACTCTGTGAAGAGCTCTCCTGGCCCCATTTCACAGGTGTTAAAATGGAGGTGAAGAAACTTGCCCACAGTCACACAGCTAGTCAGTGGTGGGGTTGGGAACTGAACCCAGGGCCGGGTGACTTTGGCCTATGGCCTTGACCTTGATCACCATACACCAGTGGTCACTCTCCCTCAAAAGAGGGCAGCAGGTGTGTCAGGCTCACTGTGGATGTCGTTCACTCAGAGCCCACCCGCGGCCTGGCACAAACTCCACTCCGATAAAGACATGAAGACGTAAGTGATGGATGGGCAGCTGAGATGTCTCAGGACTCTGGGCCCCTCCCCATACTGTGATGGAGCACGCAGAGCCCCAGCAGCACAGATCAGGGCTGGAAGGACCTTCTAGGAAATGTACAGCCTGTGCTAGGTCTCCCTGCCACCCCCCACCCCCAGAGAGGCCTGGCCTCCCCAATGTCTGAGCCCCAAACAAGCAGGTAAGGCTGCACTTCCTGCCACCAAACGAGGCTGGTCAGAAGAGGACAACAGGGCCTGAGCCCTGGGAGGAGAAAGACCAATCGAGGACTGGGTTGGGCAGGCAGAAGTAGCTTCCCAGAGGAAACAGGGCTCGAATAGTGCTGGGAAGAATGGGGAAGATCTGAATAACCAAGGACCAAGGACATTCCAGGTGAGGGAAACAGCCCAAGCAAAGGCAGGGAGTCCAGAAAGCAGGGGCTTGGGGGCCAGTGAGGAGCCCCAGGCAAGGGCAGGACAGAATCAGAGGGAAGGCTGCAAAGCAGGGGGCGGCGGGGTCTGGGGTGGGGCTGGAAGGCCAGGCTCGAGAGTCTGGGCCACGACGGGGAGTCTGGATCCGGGAAGTGATGCACATTTGACAGGAGGTCCTGAGGCCCCCAGGGGCAGTCCCTTGTCCAAGTCACCCAGCAGCAGTGGCAGAGTGGGGATTTGAACTCTTGCCTCAGGAACAGAGCCTAGATGATGGAGAAGTGGGTGAGCAGCAATGGCCAAGGATGGGACAGTGGCTCTGGGGAGGGCAGGGCGTGTGGGAGAGGAGGGGGAGGGCGGCCAGAGCAAAAGACACCTTCTCCCGGGTATCGCTCCGCACAGCCATCCCCTGTGGCCAGTGCCTCATCAGGTCTGGAGGGTCCGTGGGCAGGAACTGCAAGGGGCAGCTCTACCTCTCCCCACCCCGCCCGATTCCTGCCCCGGCCTCAGCCGGCATCTGCTGAGCTCCTTCCTGCCTGCCTTCCCTTTCTTCCTCTCTCCCCACTTAACAGATTGCGGCAGCAAGATGGCACAAATTTATGGCTCAACTCACCAAAAATAACAAGAGATCTATCAAAGGCAGTTTGCGTGAAATTAACAGGCGCCTGTACCCTCTTGTCAAATGCACTCCACTCCAGCACTGCCCACCAGCTCCCGGCCTCGTGGCTCTTCCAGTAGCGACTCAGCCCCACCCCACCTGGCCTTGCCGTTGATTCCACTTGGGGTGTCCCAGGGAAGGGGAGCACAGCTCCCCTGCTGCAGGACCTGGCAGAGGGGCTGGGGCGAGGGTCCTCCTCGTCCTGCTCACCACCATCCCCACCAATCTTGTCCTCAATCTGGCAGTTCCTTGTGTGAGCCGGTTCTCCTGCAGCTGGTCCATGTGTCCAGCTGGCCCGGTGGGGTGGGGGTGGTGCTACCACCAGGCACCAAGTGCCCTCAGCCCCGATGACATCCTGGCCCACAGACGCCCCCTGCCACATGGAACGAACTGAGCCATATGTCCATTGTCTCCTGCCCCTAAGAGATTGGGCAGAAGGGAGGGGATGGCAGAGAGGAAAAGTCTCTTGCCTGCCAGGGGAGAGGAAGGAAGTCTGGGCAGCCGTGTGCTGTGCGAGTGCACTTAGGAAGACTGATGCCACCTCACCCCCTGCAACTCCCCACAACAGCCCTCCCTGCAGGCAACCCCAAGGCAGCCTAAAAACATGCCAAGCAGGACAAGGGGCATGAGCCGAGGTCAGACGTGGAACAGCTGGGAGCCAGGGGCTCCCTGCTCAGAGATGATACCAGGCCTCACGCCCAGGGACAGTCAGCATCCAATCTCCACCCATCCCCAGTTCCAGAGGCCCCCGCAGAGGCTGTGATGATTATGGGGACCCAGTGGCCTCCCATCACCAGCCCTCTCTGACCCTCAGTGACACCCCATCTACCAACCAACTCCTGCTTCCGGCTTCCACCGAGCCCAGCTGGCTGCTTCTGGCTCTGTGCTCCACATGGCAGCCTGCCCAGATGGTGCCCGCCCATGAGGGCAGAGCCTTGCTCCGTCCACTGCAGACCACTGGGCCGATGGACCACAGGGAAAGCCAGACAAAAGAGCCTGCCCTCTGCTGAGCACGATGGGGGAGGCCCCCACAGAGTGATAGGCAGTGACCGCCAGGCAGGAAGAGCCATAAACCTCCTGATATACGCCTGGCGCTCTCCGCCGATGTTCGACAAAGAAGCGAAATTCAATTTCTTCCTGCAGGCACTAAATCCCAGGCCGGCCTCCAGGGCCTGTAACCTGCCCACGGCCTGGCTGTCACTCGGACGGCTTCATCGACCAATGTTAAAGGCCAAGCTGGCCAGGGGGAGAGGCCAGAACAAGGCCACTGGGCACTTGCCATGGGTAGGCATGGTGCCAGATGTCTTCTGGGGGAGGCTGAGAAGCCCCTCCCCTCCCCCATTGCATTGGGAGAGGCCACTATCATGACAACTAATTAATTCAGAGAGACCTCCCCATTTTACAGATGAAGAAACTGATGCCAAAGAATGGGGTCCACTCAAGGGAGTGGTCAAAGGCAGTGCCCAACTCCAGGGCTCTGGCCTCCAAAGCAGGGGTGGGGACAGGTCATATTCCAGTACTCCTAGTGGCCCTCACACAAGACCCCTTGCCTCCCTGTAAATACTCTCAGGCCAACCTATTCTGACTTCCATCCCTGCATGACACCCTCATGCTGGTAGGCCAGGACCTGTTACCCCAAATGGGGAAACCGAGGCCCAGAGAGGCAAGGGAACTCCCTTTTAGTACGAGAGCGGGGGTCCGGACCCCATATCTGCCTCCCTCCCACCCCATTTCCTGCCAGGCCCACTGGCCAGTCTCGGGCCCAGCACGGCTCGGCAGGCACAAGGGATCCAGATGAGGGGCCAGGGGCCTTGAAGCTGCAGGAAGGAGGGTCGGCAGAAGGTGGCTGTGGTGAGGGAGCTGGGGTGGGAGCAAGAGCAGGCAGGACTCAAGGGCTCGCAGAGCCTTTGCCCAGTCAGCAGGAAGCTCTAGCAGCTGGCAGCCTCAGTCCCAGAAGACATGGGCCCAGAGGGGGAGACAGGGGATGCTGGGAGCTGAGCCAGCCCAGCCCTCCAAAGCAGCCTCGAAGCCCAGGCCTCTTCACCCAGGCACCGTCTTCTGTACCTCCCTCCGCCCTGACCCTGGGGCCACTGCCAAAAATCACTGACCCGTGTGGACAGGAACACGTCCCTGCCTACCTACTCTCCAGCCTCCAGGCAAACTTGTCAACTTGCAGTGCCAGGACCTGCCACGGTCACTCCCAGCTTGGGGCCTTTGTTCGCATTGCTCCCTCTGCCTGGAATGCCCTTACCACTTCTTTGGTTTGGCTGGCTTCCATGTGTCCTTCAGATCTCTGCTCCTGTATCACTTCCTTCAGGAAGCCTTCCTTGATTGCCCAATGTGGGGAGTCCTCTCCCTGGGTTCACCACACCGCATTGGCTGACCTCTGCCCCCCATTCACCCACCCAGACTGCAAACTCTTCTAGAGTGAGGTCTAACCCAAATCCATTTCAGGGACCCCGACATCGGGACAAGGCCGGACACAATGGGGACGTGGGTGAAGGCTGCGGAATCTGTCAAGACGGGTACCAGAGGGCACGCTGGGCCCCCTGGACACACCCACCCCACCAGGGCCCTGCTCACACTCACCATATCTCATCTCGGTCGTGAACAGGTCATTGCTGCTCCCTGAATGCAAATCGGCCTCAGCGGGTGGGGCCGGGCCCCCGGGCACCAGGGCATTGGACAGCGTGTGGGCCGCAGGAGGGCCTGGAGGCGCGGTGGTGCTGGCGGGACCGGCCCCCGCCTCGCCAGGGCAGCTGCAGCCCGGCTGGGCGAAGCCACAGGCCCGGCCGGCAGCGCGGCCACACTCCTCACTCCAGCGGCAGAGCACGCCGCAAGTGAACTGGCTGGAATTGTTGTTGTTGATGAGCAAGACCTCAACGAAGCGGAAGGCCAGGGCGGCTGGCGCCAGCAGGCGCGGGGCCTCCGACGGCTCCGCCGACAGGCACAGCTGCACGAAGTTCTTGTCAAAGTGCAGGAAGGTAAAGGGGCCCGAGCCGCCGCACAGTTCCAGCCCCGCTGCCGCTGCCTCCTCCTCGTCGTCGGGCCGCCCCGCCTCTGCCTCCGCCCGGGCCACCGCCTCCCCTGGGCTAGGCCGCAGGCAGGTGAAGTTGACCAGGTAGTGGTCCAGGGGCAGCAGACGGGGGGCGAAGTGAGTGCACACCTGCTCCTGGCGGTTGAAGCGCAGGTAGAGGGAGTACTTGGTGGGGTCGGGGTTCTCCAGGGTCCAGGAGCAGCCCGAGGCGATGGTGGGAAAGAGGTCCTGCAGTGAGAAGGCCCCGTAGAGCACGCCCGAGGCCAGGGCGGAGCAGGCGCTGGGGGCAGGGTCGAAGGCAGCGGCCAGGCGCAGGGACAGAATTACAGATAGTAAGAGGGGACAGGCTGGGGTCATCCTATGTCCCTTGCCCTGTGGAGAGAGACGGCGGTCAGCAGTCCCAGGCACTGCCAGCATGAGCTCTCAAGTCTCCTGTGGCTCGCTGCCAGGAGTGGGCCTCGCGGTGAAGACTTTGAAGTCACCCACATCCCCCTGTGTGATCTTAGACAGGGGACTTGACGCTTGGAGCCTCAGTCACCTTACCTGTGAAATGAAGGCACGTGGGGGAGTGCCTGACTCTGGAAGCCCTTGAGAAACATCAGTTGTTGTCTCTGTCACCCTGTGATTCCTCGGTCAGTCCCACCAGCCAGAGGCACCTGGCCCGACACTTGGATCTAGCCCCATCCCCACCACCCAACTGGAATTCTCCAGAACCCTTGCTCTCAGTCGCAGTGTATCGTGATCAGCTGTGAGGCGCGTCATGCGTAATCCAGCGGTAATTGTCAAAGGAGCAATGTTTGACAACGATTTGCTTTTTTATAAATCAGAGCGATTCAAGGTTATTCTCGGAACAATGTCATTCTCACTCGCTTGCTTTACTGAGTGGGCGAGAAAGGGGAGGAGTTACCACTGGTGTGCCAGGGGCTGTGCACAACCTGAGCCATGCCCATGGAGGGCACCGCAAGTATGAACGTCATGACTGCCGCTGCGGTGGATTTCCTGGTGGAAACGGTGGGAGGAGACATCTGCAAAATGGGTGCAGTCTTCCCCGTAACCCCTCTTCCCTTCCTGCCACAGGGTTATCGTCCAAGGCCTGGCTCAGGGCCCGCTACCCCCAGTGAGGCCACCAGCCATCCCCTAGTTCGCAGCTCCTGTAGCCCTTGCCTGAAAGTCCACAGCCCCAGTCATCACCTCCTGCCCCTGCTGTCTCCCCAGCTCTAGCTCACTCATCTCAGGAGTCTTTAAGCTCCTAGGAGCTTAACCTAGGAGTGGACACCAGAGTACACTGATTTCTCCGTCCCTGCCAAGTGCTGCACTGAGCCGAACCCCCAACAGCTGTGAATGTACTCCAGGTGTGGGCAGGCGAACAGGACCTAGGCCATACCCTGCAGACATGCAGGGCGGTCAGGCCCAGGTGGACAAAAGCTGGCGGGCAGGGCACCTGCAGGTACCCTCCCACCCACCAGGCCAGGCCGGAGCCACTGCCCACAGCCTGCCCAGCCTCCACCCTAGCTGTCCAGAAAACGGAGCCTGGTACCTGGGCTGGCTCGGTCCTGCTTCCAGCCCTGCCCCCGAGGTGATCCATACTGCCTCCCTCCTCCGTGCCAGCAGCAGAGCTCACAGCCCTGGATGGGCCCCTAGAGTCTGGTTGCTCCACATTAGAGGAGAAAAGATGAGGCTCCGAAAGGGGAGGCGGCCTGCTCAAGATCACACAAGAGTGATCCATCTGGGACTGGAAGCCGGGACCTGAAGCCCCAGCCCGTGGTTCCGCCTCGTCCACCAATAGCCTCTTGCTCCATCCCCTTCCTTGCCCAGGCCTCAGGCCCCCTGATGGACAAGCCATGAGCTCTGGGAACTGAGTCACAAACAGAGGATACTTCACAGGTGTGGCCAGATGTTCCCAAGACCCTGAGGCTGCCCGGGCACAGATTTCCCCTTGGCTCTCTAGGAGCCTCGGCAGTGGCTGGAGGGGCAGGAGTGGGAGGGCAGGGGTGGGAGGGCAAGAATCAGAACCCCAGAATTCCAATCCCGGGGCAGCATCCGTGGAACGCCTCCCTGCCCCCAATCCTGCACCTGCCCCTCCCCAGCTGTAGGGGTCAGGGGGGATAGGGGGACAAGCTCAAGGCAGGCTCATTTACTGGGGAGGAGCCACCCCACCCTCCTCCAAAGACCCGCATGGACTTATTCAGCAGAAGTCAGAACAGGCGGTGTCTCTCCACTGCTCCCGCCAGAACTGAAAAAGGGACGCAAGAGCCCTGGCCTTCCCTGCCCACATCATGCCTGTCCCAAACTGTTCAGCCCGCCCAGCCTGCTGCGACACCAGTGAAGCCAGTCGCTGATGATGAGTGACATCCAATCCCCCCGCTGCCCCCAATTATTTTTAAGCAGGCTGCAAAATTCAGGCCATAGCTGCCGCTCAGCAGAGGGGAGGTGGGGGCTCATTATAACTGGCCTCGCCTCCCCCACTTAGAGCAGGGTGGGGAATCTACACACACACACACACACACACACACAGAGAGGCTTGAACATCACTGCACCGTGCGGACATGCACACAAAAGCACGTATGCACAGACACATGAAAAGACAGGTGTTCATAGGCCTTCTGCATGTGAACAGACACATGTGCACACAGACAGACACACAGATTAGTGAAGCCACGGATGCGTGAATTCACACGCACACAAAGGTACAGGCCCTCACGTGTACAAGGTGTAAGGAGCCAGACACTTGTACGCTTGCACAGAGATGCGCAAATGTCCTCTCTCGGGTGAACACACAGGTAGCTGGCTCTTGGAGGCTTAGCACATAACAGCTAAGTGTCGGGATCGGACTTGCTGCTCCTTCCTTTGTGTGTTCCTGAAGCTGGGGGCTCAGAACCCCAACCCCCCCAGACCCACCGCCTGGGCCTCAGCTGCTCCCTCCTCCAGAGCCCGACACATCGAGAAGCGCTAGGTCCAGCTCCTCAGAGCCACAGCCTGGCTTCTCCACCACGGAGCCACCTCTAAACCCTGCCAAGCCCCCTCCTCCACTCAGTCTCCTTCAGACACCCCCTTCACAGCAGTTCTGGAATTTCACCCTGGGTATGTATGACCCTCGTGGTTCCTGCTGTGACAGAAGACCTTTGGGGGCCCTTTATTTTAATATCGTTCCCCATCCATAAAATAAGGCAAAACACCCAATTCCAAGCTAAGCCAGAGAGAGCCTCTCCTGGGAGAGGACCTGGAAGGATCCTTACCTCACGGGCAGCCCAGGTGGTTATTAGCCATGATCACCCTCCCTGAGCCTCAGTTTCCCCCTCGGTGGGATGGAGACCACGATCCCTGCTCTCAAGATTGTGCGCACCTGCTCATTCAGCCTCCCAGTGAGTTCCCAGCACCCAGCCCGGCCCAGGCAGAGCACGCACACGTCCCTTCCCCTTCTCCCCTCCTTCTGAGGACCTCACAAACTCTCCCTGCTTCCCTGCTGAGCTCCACCACGGTCTCTGGGAAGGCCCTTTGGACTGAACCACGGAAATGACTTTGCCACGTCCAAGCCCAGTAAGATCACAAAGGTGCCCAAGAGCTGGAGAGGACAGGTATGGCGCTCAGCTCCCAGGAAGAACTTCCTGGGTCAGGAGGTTAATGGAGAGAATAATCAAAAGGCCTCCTCCCTCAGGACTTCAGTGGGCTGAGATCGGTGAGCTGCCGGTTGGCACAATCTCAATCACAGGGACACCCCCCCCCCCCGCCTCCATCGCATGCGTGCCGCCAGCCGCCAGACCTGAGAATCCCACCCTCTGCCCAAACACTCTGAGACCCTGTTCCTCCCGGACCCCACAGGTCCCCGGCCTCGGGCTTCCCCTTCTGCACCGCTGAGGGAATCGGAGGCTTTCGCAGCAGCTGGCAGGGACAAGACTGGGGGCGGGAGGGGGGGCACCTCAGGGCAAGGGCTGGGTCTCCGGGATCCCCGGGATCGACCACCTTGTGCCCTGCCTGCTGGGAGCTGCGGCGCTGGGTGGCGGAGTGCGGGGAGCCCGCGCGCGGGCGGGGGAGGGGCAGCGGTGGGGGAGGGGCGCGGCGGTGCGCACATCGGTCGCGTTTATCCACCTGGCAGCTCCAATTCACCGGCCCGTCACTCACCCTCCGCCTCCCGGGCGCTCGCTGGGGGGCCGAGCCCAGGCAGACACGCGGACGGGGACCCCCCACTCGGGGCCTTCGGGTCCCCTGCACATACACTGGCCAGGTGGCAGGGTCCTCAAGGACCCCTGTCCTGGAGCTCTGATACCCAGGAGGGCGCACACCTCCATCCAGCTTCTGGGGCTGGTGGGCAGGACCCGGGGGAGGGGGCTCCCCTGAGTGCGGCCCCGCCTTCTCCACCTGGCAAAGAGGGCCGCTCCTCCTCTAGCTCAGGGGTCTTTCAGTCCAGGAAGGGGCTCTCCCACACACCACCAGGAGGGAGACGGCGGGGGGGCGGGGTACCGCGAGGGCGGGGGCGGGGGGGGGCGGTGACTCAGCCACCCTCCGCCCGCCTCCCCGGAACTTTGCAGCAGCTGGAGCTGCCGTTGCTACAGGAACCGAAAGCTTTTGTTCCCCAATGTCAGGGCTGCCCGGGCAGACTGGAGGCTGGGAGGCCGCCACTCCCCGGTGGGACCCAGGCCCAGCCACACTGCCCAGAGGACTTCCAGCAGCAGAACGGCCGGATTCCAGTCGTCTCTCTCCCCCTTACCCGCCCTTCACCAAGCCAATCCCGGTAAAGCCAGGTTTCTTCAAACTCTTGGGGCTCTCAGACCGGGTCTCCCCCTAACTCTGACCTGGAGCACTAACTGTCCTGGAAAGTTCCTGATGGCATCTGACCCCCTGGGGAGAGGTAAGAGGTTCCTCTGTGTACCATATGCTCCTTTGTGGCTGATTTCCCACGTGGGCCCCCCTAACAGGCAAACCTACCTTTGGGGACCTTGACTTGGGTTTCTTCCCTGCATTTACCCTACCTCCCCAGCCTCTACACTTGAACCAGGACCTCGGAGACCTTGGCCTGGCTTTCACTGATGCCCCTCTGGCCAGAGCTGATCCCAGAGCAGTCCAGTGGGATGGTGAAGGATGGATGAGGGAGGGGAGAGGCTGCCAGTCACAGGCTCCCTGGACCCACTCTGGCAGCTGGATGGTTTCTGGCTTTATTATCCTGGGGGTTAGAGTGAAGTCACTAGAATGTGTTCTGCACTTCTCCTCTGGGAATAGGAGTAGTGTGGAGAGGGGCCTGACCTTGGCTTTGAAGACAGCCCAATAAACCAATCATTGTTGAGCATTACTAGGTGCCAGACACTCTATACAATCTAATTTCATTCTCCCAGCAACTATATGAGGCATTTATCACTGACCCATTTTATAGAGGGCCAACTGAGGCTCAGAAAGGTTATGTAGCCTGCCCTGGTCACACAGCTTTTGAACCCAGGTCATCTGGCCAAAAGCTGAGTTACTATTTACCCAGCTCCATTACCTGGGCGTTGGGAGGGAGAGGAGAGGGCAGAGACCAGCTGAGACCTCACTTTGGGTTACAAAAATGCCTACCACACACACGCACCCCAGGCCAGACTTCTCCCTTTCTGAAGAGTGATTGGGCGGGGGGAGGTAGAAGAAGGGAGAAGAGAAGGCAGAGAAGGGAAGAAGAGGGAGGAAATCTGTCAATCTCAGTCCAGGCAAGACCCTCACTCAAGCCTCACCACCACCACCATCAGGGCATACCCCATCCAGAGTCCACATTGACCCCTATGGCAGCAAGGGGGACACTCCCCAGGTGCCTGCTCTGTCCCGGGGCCAGGTGGACTCCCCCACCGCCTATGCCATGCCCAGACCAGACTGAGCCCACCTTTGCCCCCACCCACCACCTAGTGGGGACTACCATGGGGTAGACAGAGGCTCCCTGGGGACACCTGCCCAACCCAAACAAGCCCATCCAGACCATCTCAAATTCTGGAGCCAGTCCTTCTGGTCTGTCCCTGATAGCTCAAAGGGCTCCTGAATTCCTGCTGGGATGAGCCCTCCACCCCACCCCACACCACCCTACCCTACCCTCAGAACATATGGCCTGACAACCAGAACTGTTCCTGCATGGCTAGCACGAGAGGACACCCGGCCTCGCCCGCCAACCTCCTCTTCCCTAGGGACTTCCCAGCGCCAGTCCCGCAGCCACCGCTGCTGCTGCTCCGGCTGCGGAAACCTGGGGTTACCCGCGGGAGGAAGAGGGGCAGCGGGTCCAGGGCTGCGGGCAGGGGGCGCCAGAGGACGCCCAGGGGCCCGGCCGGCAGCTGGCGAGGCGGGCAGGCGGGCAGTATCTCTGGCCCGGGAGCCCCTCCCCCCGCGGGCACCAGACCCTTCGCCCGCTCTGCACCGGCCGCGGCGCAGAGGACTTCCCTCGGACCGAGCTGACTGCGGGAGTGGCCGCCAACTTCACAACCTACAACCCCCCCGCCCCCGCCCCATCATGCCAGCCCCCGGGGCTGCGGGAGGGTGCGTTTGGTGCCCGGCTCTATGCCCCAAGGGTGGGAAGAGAAGGATGGGGGATGGACAGACTCCGACCAAAGATGGACACGGGAGCCAGGGATGCAGGGCCAGTCGAGATCCCGGCCGGAGAGGAGGGGGCTCGGAGCAGACATGGGGGACACGGCCCCAAGTCCAGGCTGAGGGGGAGGAGACTTGCAGCAGAGATTGGCGAGGGATAGAGACTCCAGGCAGATATGGGGGAGGAAGCATCGGGACAGAAATAAGAAGGGAAGCATGGTCGGGGTACTGGCGCGGGGAAAGGCAGTAACTATGAGCAGACATGGATGGGGGATAGGAAGGACTCTGGGCAGAGATGAAGTGGAGGGGAGGAGCAGGGTCCGGCATACAGACGAGGAGGGGCGATTAAGGGGGAATACACAGTGGAGCTGCAGGTTGGAGAAAGGGGCTCTAATCAAGGTGGGGGGCGCACTGCCAGGATCCAGGCTAAGATAGGAAGAGACTCGAGACAGCAATGGGGGTGAGGTCTGGGTCAGGATTGTGGGGGGAGGGCTTTGGCAGAAATGGGGAAGGGGAAGGGGGTGGAAAAGGGACTCACCAGAGATGAAAGGGGCCTCGGCCCCAGGCTTGGAAGTTCCCAAAGAGATGGGAGTGGGTAGATGCAGAAAGAACTCAGTTCGGGAGGGGGAGGATTCAACAGAGATGGGCTAGGGGAGCGCCCCGGGTCCGGGCCGGTGCGGAAACTCGGGACCGCGCCGGAGGGCTCGGTGCGGGGCCGGGTCGAGCTCTGGGACCGAGCACTCACCTGGGCGCCGTCAGCAGCAGGAGCGGGGGCCGGCGCTGGCGGAGGCAGCCACGGGGCGCAAGTTTGCCATCCCTAAGGCGGGGGCCTGGCCGGGCGCGGGGCAGCTCGCGGCAGCGGCGCCGAGGGGCCGAGGCTCCCGCTCCGCGGAGCGGCGGGTGCAGAAAAGGCGCCGCGGAGCAGCGCGGGGCGGGCGGGCGCCGGGCCGGGCGCGGGCTCCTGCCGCCGCCTCCTCGCCGCGCCGCCCCCCCGCTCCCCGCTCCCCCGCCCCGAGCACCGCCCGCGCCGCGCGCCGCCTCCTATTCGCGGGCGGCGGCCGCAGCCCCGGGCTCCAGAAGCCGGCGCCGCATCCTCGGTCTCCGAGCTCCGCCGCCACTGCCGCCGCCGCCGCCACTGCCGCCGCCGCCGCCGCCAAACCCGGTTCCTCTGGCCGCTCCGGCCGCTGCCCGCAGCGCGCGCCGGGCCGAGTGACGGCCGAGGCGGGACGCGGCGCCTGCGCGGGCTGGGCCCGGGAGGGGGCGCGCGCCAGGCCGGGCGCGAGGAGCCGCGGGAGAAGGGGCGGGGGGCGGGGGCGACGCGCGCCGCCTCCTGTTAAAGGGGGAGCAGCGCCAGCCGAGCCAAGCGCACCCTCCTCCTCCCCGCCCTGGGCCCCAGGCGCCGGCGCGGGAGAAGCCCCGGGTAAGCCCCCGCCCCGCCCGCAGCCTCCCGGACCGCAGGATGCGGCGATCCGCGACGCCCCTCCAGCGATACCCCAAGCCGGAGGCAGCTCGAGCATCCAGGGTCTCCGGGGCCCCGGGGCGGGGGGTGGGGTGGGGGGGACGCTGAAACATTTGCCCCACCCTACCCCGTGTGCATTGCAAATTGTATATCCCTATGCATGCAGGTGCCACTCCTGTGCGCTGAACTTTGCATATGCTTATGCACACAGGTGCCCTGTGTGTGCACTGCAATGTTGCCTGGCTCTGTGCATGCAATCGCTACACACATACACAGTGTGTTAACATGTGTTCAGGTCTTGAATGTATGTTGGCTGTTCCCGTGGGTAGAGATGCTATATGTGTTCAAGCTTGCAAGTGCCACATACGTGCTGAGTGCCCTGGGCCACTTGTACGTAGGACCCACATAGGCACACTGCAGTGTGGTATGTTTGGTGCATACTCTAGTGTAAACTGCAATGTTGCATGTCCCTAGGCACGGGGATGCTACACGTGTGCAGTGTGTTACATGTTTTCCTGAGTGCCTGTCTATTCCCACAAGTGCCTTTTCCTGTGCCAGGGGCGCCCCCATGTTGCATCTGTTTGCGTAGAAGCAGCCGGAATGTACAGGCCTGCCCCCTCCCCAGCCTGGCACTGTGCAGTTGGGTGGGGCCAGAGCCCACATGGTGAAAGTGGTTCCCAGGGAGATGCCTATGGCTCAGGGCCCTGGTCCGGTGGTTTTGTGGCCTGGGCATGTTGCCACCAGGAAGGTGGGCGGACCAGGGACACACCACTTTGGCCAAAGACAAGTAGGTTAATCGGATGGCTCTGGTCAGAGGAGGAGCCAGCAGGGGGCAGCTTTGCAGTGAGGGTTGGGATGGTTTCAGGAACCCTACTTTTTGAAGGTTCTCTGGCCAGGAGGGGGATAAGCCTGGGAAGCAAGGAAGTCCCCAGTTCCACCCAATCCCGACCCCACCTCTCCACTGGAGCCCCTTGAGTTGTGTCACCCTGGAGACTAGGGCAGGATGAGAAGACTCCACGTCCCCCACCCGGGGGCAGTACCAGGTAGAGGCAGAGAGAAAAGCCCCCTGTTCACTCCCTCTGTCTCTCTCTGCCCCCCTCCAGCAGTCTCGGTGACATTTGTTGTGAGTGATTGTGAGAGATTATCGACTTTAATGGAAGGAGGTAATAAGGGGCGATGAAGGAATCTCACACGTCACCTTAAGGGAATTTATGAGGCTGTATGAGGCAGGGAGGAGGGCTGGCACTTTTCCTTTCCCAGCGGGAGCCCAAGGAGGCCTGTGCCTTAAGCCTGGCACTGGCAGGCAGAGCTCCTGGGTTCTTGCTGGGCACCCTCGAACACACCCCAGGTCTCTGGGTTTGGAGGCTCAGCCACTACTCTGAAGGCCAAGGCAGGCCTTGCCATCTACAGAGTGTGTCAAAAGCCACCCCAAGGGCAGTGGGAAATCCCAGGCCTTACTTCGGCATTGCGAAGGGCAGTGTGGGGTGCTGGAGTTCAGGACTTAAGGAGGTGGGCAAAGGTGGGGAGAGTGGTCAGGACATGAGGTAGGCATAAGGATGAAGGACAGGTCCTCAGAAGCTTCCAGGACCCTGTACTCCAGAGCTCTGGCCCCTTCCACTCCCGCAGGGAGCCTGCCTCCCTCTTTATGAATATGCATTGAATTAGCATACTAGAGACCCAGAGCCCAGAGAAACCCAGGCAGGTCTCTCTCGCAGATGTAATGCAGCTGGATCCCTGAGGCCCTCCCTTTCCCCCCAGGATCCAGCTGGGTGCAGGGGTAATGGGAGGGGCTGGCTCTGGAGAGACAGCAGCATTTTGTCTGTTTCTGTGTTCTTGGTAGCCCTCTGACTTCTCAACCCCATTCTTTCAGCCACAAAAAAGTATGCCCTGGGAAAGGCAGGTGGTCAGACAGAGTGAGGGACTGACAGAGATGGTACCCCATACCTGGGGGCTCGCGGGGAGGGGTGGCGAGGTCAGTAAGGCACCAAGGGCTGAGGGAGCTGGGTGGAGAGAACAGACCTCCCAGGGGTTGTACAGCAGCAGGCTAGATGAGGGCCAACCTCTGGAAGGCTCTCCTGGAGGTGCCTCCCTGCATCAGGGCTTCCCCACCTCCTTTCCCAGGAGCCCCTGCCCTTCCAGACTCACTCTGGTGATAATGCCGCCCAGGAGGACTTGGAGTAATTACAAATCGTTTCCATATTCAAATCCAGCTGGTTGAAGAGAAATTACTTCTCTGACAGCCCAGACGGGGGTGGGGAGAACAAGTCTAAGCCCCAGGAGGGGACTCTCGGGAGCCTAGGGCGAAGACTGGGCAAGGGAAGGGGCCCCACGCAGAGCTTGAGCACCGAGGGTTTAGGCAGAAGAAAGGGATCCCTCCCACCCAGCCCTCCGCCTGAAACACAAAGACTGGGCAAAGGACAATGACCCCCAGCCCTTTAGCCCCATTTGGGACTCCTTCTGGAACCTCTGATGGGAGGTAGCAGACCCATCCTGCAAGGGCAACTAGAAGTCAGGCTCTCTGCCATGCTCTCAGGCTGCCTCCCTAGGTGACCTTGAGAAAATCCCTCCGGCTTTCTGAGCCTCTGTTTCCTCACCTGTGAAATGGTATAAATGATCTCACCCGGGCTCCAGTGAGACATCGGACATGGACTAGCAAGAGCTACGCTCCTGAAAGGGGCCTTTTTAAATCATTGTTTTATTACCAGTTAATTGGTATTTTGGATAACAATGACAACCACCAGTGGTCCATTCCAGAGGCAGCACAGCCCTCAGTGGGGCAGTTCAGGAGAGGATAGTGGGTCTGAGGGGTACAACCCCGGCCTCACCAGCCTGGCCTCACCAGCCCGGCCTCACCTGCCTGGCCTCAGCCCTGCCTCCCACTGGGCCAGCCATTGCTATGCTTCGTTGCCCTTTAAACAGATGAGAAAATGTTCTTCTTCTCTTCCCAATGATTTATTTGGCCCAGAGCCTTGTCAGGTCTCCTTCCAGCCGGTGGGACCCGGGAGGGTCCCTCCTTCAGCCCCTACCCTCCACTGACACTCAGCCAGACACCCATGGCAGCCCAGAGCTCTGAGTACCAAGGTCCCCTTCTAATCCCCCAGCCCCACCCCAGATACCTATCAGAAGCTCATAACGTGTTCCCAAAAAAACACTCAAACGCATGTGACAGTCTTCTATCAGGGTCTGTCCCAGAGCTCATGTGACAAATACCTCACTGCTCTAGATGTCATGGATCCTGGAGGGGTATCCTGGAAAAGATGGACTGGCCCTCTCTGCCTGTGGGAAGTCCTGCATGTCTAACTTCCATCTTTCCTGCTGCAGATGCCGAATGGCTTCGGAGCCTGGGGCAGCCCAGGCTGGGCGTTTATCATTTTCTTGGTGCCGTAGATCAAGGGGAGGAGGGAGGATTAGTTGCTTTCCAGCCAGATCCTCCCAGAAGTTTAGCGTCTGGCTTGTATGCAGCCCTCTGGGCAGTGCCTGCATTCTCTGGCCCCCAGCGTGGGGAGCAGAGAAGACCTTTAGGGTCCTCGGTGATCCTCATACATACCTTACACCAGAGGGCGCGCGTAAGAGCCTGCCACCGAGAAGGTGCCTTTGCTCACCATTCAACAAGTATTTATTGAGTGTTTACTACGTTCTAGGCACTGGGATCCAGGCCATCAGCAAGTTCCGATGCTTCTACCTCCCAGAATATACCAGATCTATTCACTCTTCGCATCCCCACTGCCAGCACGGGAATCCAAGCCACCAACATCTGGTGCCTGGACCTCCCTTCTTTAATCTCCACTCCCGCATTTCTACCTCCCAGCCCCAGTCCCAGTCTGTTCTCCTGAGCTTTCTTTTTAACATGGAAATCAGAGCACCTCTGCGGGAACCCTCCATGTCTTCCTGCTGCACTGAGCACCTGACCTTCCAAGCCCCGCATGATCCTTACCAGCCTCTCCAGAGCCATCTCCACTACCCCACCTTCACCCCAACCTCACACAATATTGGAGTAACACGGGTCTTCTTGAAAAAGTCCAAATCCTTCTTCCCCCTGCACTTGCTCCAGTTCACCAGGAAGGTCTCAATTCCAACATCGCCTCCTCTAGGAGGCCTCCGGGATTACACTTCTAAAGCAGTCCTACCCACCCACCCCCAATTGCTCCAAACATGGCCTTGCATTTCCGTCACAGCATCATTATTTGAAAATATGTTGTCTGTTTCCACACATGTCCTCTGTTTCCCCTGCTGGACTGTGAGTTCTCTAGAGGCCGAGACCTTGTCTATCCGTTCGCAGTCGCATGCCCTGGCACACAGCGTTATGCCAGGTATGTGGTAGGTATTTGTCAATGGAATGAACGGTCAAAGGGCAAATAAAGACCCTGCCCTCACAGAGCTTCTGGTCTGTGATCCTTGATCCATGTTTGTCCAATAAAACAGTGTTTTGTAGTTTCCAGTGTGATGAACTAGAAAGGACTTCTGCCCCTGTCTCTCACTGGTTGTGTGACCTTGGACAGGTCACGTATGCTCTCCACGCCTCGGTTTTCTCTTCTGCGAAATGGAAATAATGATCCCAACCTAGCAGAGCTGATGTGAGTCACAAGAAATGATAAAAGATGAAGGCCTCACACAGCGCCAGATCCAGGGAGGTGTCATCTGCAGGAACGGGGCCCTCTTTTGAGGCTTTCTGAGGCCTGCAGCTGTCCCAGGTTCTGAGGACACGGAGATGACTCAGAACGGGGCTCTGACCTTGAGGCCTTCCCAGTGCCCCCTCCCTCCGACCCAGGGAGAGAGGAGTTCTTATCTGCTGAGATCACTGCTGTGAAGGAAGCCACCGGAGTGACCAGGACAGTGTGAGTGTGCGAACCCTGCAGAGAAACTGAGTCTGAATCCTCTTCTCTGCAGCTCCTCCTCTCCTTCTTTGGAAGCCCCTCGTCCTTTCCTGCCTTCCCTGCCTGTGTGAACAGACACGCACACGCACACGCACATGGACACACGTACCGACAAACCCATATCCACACACTTACACAGTCACTGGCCCACAGACGTACATGTGCCTGGGGGAATACAGGTGTATAAATAACCACACACCCACAACCCCAGGACACACACCCCCTCCATTTTTCTGGCCCACTGGGGACCTGTCTGTCTCATCAGTCAGTCCTGTCACCTCCGGTTCTGGGCTGAGGTTAGATACCACCCCTCCCGGTTGCCTGGAGGCAGCCTGGGCTTTTCCCCTTGGTAAATTCTCCTTGAGGCCTAATTCCACACTCCCCTGTTGAGGGCCTTAAGGACAAGGACCCTGGCAACCACTCTGGACACCCAGAAATGACAGCACGATCCCCTGTACCCACACCCCCAGACTGATGGACAGGCAGAGGGTGGAGGAGTCAGAGAGGAGCCGCTCCCAGCTTCCTGCCCAGGTGGAAAGGAAAGGGGAATCCCTCAAAGAGGGTCTGGGACACTTGGCAGGCATGGGGCACACCGGCAGTGGGGGGCCAGTGTGTTCCCACCATCTGGGATGCCCCATGTTCTCTCCCCCGGGCTCTGTGCCACCTGGACCCAGCTGGACTGGGCTTGTGCCAAGCAAGCTTAGCAGGCAAGGGCAGGGGCGACCTAGAGGTCTAGAGGGACCAGCTCATCCCGTTGAGCCCCTCTGTGGGCCTGACACTGAGCCAGCTGCTTTTAACTTATTGTCACAACAAACCCTTACACCGGTGTGTTCACCCCCATTTCCCAGATGAGGAGCATGGCTTAGAGGGAGACAGAGAGAGAACCCCAGCCCCCGCCATTTGGCAAGGCCCTGCCTTAGTTTTGCCTCTCCCTTGTCCCCCCTGTCACCCCCACGGAGGACAGACCAAGCGCCGACTGTGGAAAACAATTTATTTCAGGATTAGAGCTGATCTTCTGGAGAGAACCAGCTCCCTTGGGATGAGAAATCTGGAGGGGTCTGACTCCCAGGGCCTAACCCCTGTACGGAAAGGCTGAAGCAGGACACCCGGGTTTGGGGGAGGCAACCGGAGTTGCTGAGGGTTCTGGGAAGGACATCTCACAGGACCACTGACTGACAGGTACACACCTCCCCAGCGGGCATAGCCACACTCCTTGCTGACACACCCCAGGAGGACGTCCCTTTTGCTAGACACGCATCACCTCATGCTGGCAGTAAAGCAGTCAGTGCTGGGTGAGAGGGTACTCCTGCTATCTCACCGCCAAACCTGGCACAACTCTGGTCTCTGGGGGTCCCCGGCCGGGGAGGGGGGCAGGCCTGTGGATGGGGTAGGGGGCTGGGGGAGAAAGCTCCGACTGTTGTGGTTGGAGGGGAGAGGCCCTGGGGTGCGTTGCCAGCCGGTGTTCTGCATGTCAGAGTGGGAGGGAGTGGGGCTGAGCTCGGGTACACGTGTGGGTGGTTGTGTGCGTCAATGCGTGGGGAGAGAGTCTGTGTGTGTGTGTGTGGTGTGCCTGTGCGCAGGTTTTGTGTGTGTCTGCCGAGGCCTTGTACGTCAGAAGCCTGGGCCTGGCTCCGGGATCTCTGCTCCGTGTGTGTGTGTGTGTGTGTCTTTGTACGCAGGGTGTGTGGCCTTCCATGCATCATTTCTCTGTTTGTGTATACGTATGGCATATAATGCTTACAGGCACGTGATGCTGGGGTTCGTGGATCCGCTCAGTGTCTAGGCGAACGTGGGGTGTGTTGACAGGGCTGGGTTTCGTGTTGTTGGAGTGTGTGTGCAACCAGTATGTGGTGTTTCTTTGTATTCCATGCGTGAGCCTGTGTGTGTGCACGTGTGGGGGAGTGTTTTCAGGCCTGTGTCTGTGCCTTTTGCTGGAGTATGAGTCAGGGCATATGGCATTTGCAGGTCTGTGTGTGACTATCTCTGTGTGTCAGTGTTTGGAAGGTGTCTGTGCCAGCCTGTGCTGTGTTTCCCTGTGTGTACTTGGGGGATGTCTGCGGGCCTTCAGGTGGGGACTGGGAGGGGGGTGGCATTGTGTGTCATACTATTTGGTGTGTGACTATGGGTGGTTGTGGCCCTGGGTGTCCTCTATATGTGCCTAGATGAGGGGTGTGGATTGGTGTGTAGTGTGTGTCCGTAGATCGGTACAGATGACATGGTTATTCTTGTCTTCGGGCACTTTTTAAGCTAATGCCTCCCAGGAAGCCTCTTCCTCCCCCGAGGCTGAGACCCCCCCCCCCCCGGGATGCTCTCCGCTCCCAGCCATCTTGGCCAGCTCTGCACTTGCGTTGCCTGGGAGGGGGGCGGGGGGGTAAGGGAACCCAGAAGCTGCCGGCCACGGGTCAAGGTCGCATGGCTGGAAGCGCAGGGGCTCCTTCTCCTGGGGCACCCCGCACCCCTCCTCGCTCACAAAGGGCCCTACCGGCGAGGCCGCCCGCGCGCCCCTCGCCCTGCCCAGGTCTCCCCTGAAATGAATTTTAATTTCCGCTCTGGGCGGGCGGCCATAATGAGGCTGGAGCCAGGGGGGCGGCGGCGAGGTGCGGGGCGGCGGGGTCGCTGAGCTCAGGAGCCCAGCGCGGATTTGAATTTCAAAGGCAGCTGCGGCCCAAGCGCGTCTGCGTTGTGCGATTGTGTGTGCGGCGCTGGTGTGTCGGCCCAGGCGCGCCTGCGTGTGCGGCGTGTGTCTGGGCGAGCGTGTTTTGTGAGTGTGCCTCTGAAAGGCGCGCGAGCCCCCGCGTGGGCTGCGAGTGCGAGTGTCGGTGAGCCTGAGCGGCCGGGGGTCTCTGTCACCGTGTGAGCGTCCACAGCGGCGTGTCTGTGCGCGCCGATCTGCGTGCGAGTGTGTATTTTTAGGACGAGCCTGCACCACCGTCTGTGTGTGTGTGTGTGTGTGTGTGTGTGTGTGTGTGTCCGTGCTCCAGGCCCTGCGGTTGGCTGCGAGAGGGACCGCGCGTTTCGGCGCTGGTGTCTGTGTCGCCGAGTGCATGACCGCAGGGCTGTGAGGGTGTGTCCGCGTGTCTGTGCCCACGTGTGGATGCGCGTTTGCTCCTGTAAGTCCGTGTGGGCGTCTGTCTGTAGGAACGCGTGTCCGTCTGAGCGTACCCGAGTCCCAGCCCCTGCGCGAGGCTGCTAGTGTGTCGGTGCGTCCGTGCGCC
Source organism: Ursus arctos (assembly GCF_023065955.2). Lineage (NCBI taxonomy): Eukaryota > Metazoa > Chordata > Mammalia > Carnivora > Ursidae > Ursus > Ursus arctos. The sequence goes on from NW_026623008.1 coordinate 23,287,842, forward strand.
GGGGGTCTGTGTCACCGTGTGTCTCCCAGCGCTGGCGCCGCCGAGAGCGGGCGTGTGCGCGAGTGTGCGGCGGCCCCGGCGCGGGGCAGGGGAGGGGGGAGCTGGGGAGGGGGGAACGGGGAGCGGGGTGGGGGAGCCAGGGATCCCCCAGGCTCGCTCGCGCGCCCGCGCCTGCAGCGGCCCCGCTCGCCGACCCGCGGGCGCTCAATGGGCTCTCGGGAGGCAATGGCCGGAGAGGGATGGGCCGTTAGCCCGAGGGGCGGAGCGGCGCCGGTTTCATGCCCTGGCTCTTCCGAGGGCGTGGGGGCAGCTCCTCCGTCGCGGGCACCCGGCCTGCGCCGCTGAGCGATCGCCGCCGCCCTCTGCCTGCACTGGAGACTGAAGCTAGAGACCGGGAAGGAGCGCCGGGGCCCCGAGGCCGCGCCATGTTCTAACAGGCACTGGCACTGGCACTCACGGACCCTAACTCAGACACACAGGGGCACACTTACACACAGGAGTGTGGGCCAGGCGGCCGTCACCGGGCTCCCGGGTCAGGCCCACTGGTGCACACCCAGGAAGGCACGCCTGTGAGCGAGCACGTGCGTGCGCACACACACACACACACACACACATACATCCAGAGACACAGGCAAATTCGTGGGCACATCTCACACTTACTGGAACAAACTCACCCCTCCCTGGGTTTTGGACCCTGTGGGGTGAAGAGGGCGGAAGCTCAGAAGTCCTAAGGAAAAGGGGCAACCTGAATCACTTCGTGTTCCCTTTACTCTGTCAGGCCCTGGGTTGGGCCCTGACAGGGATAGCTCACCCTGCATCATATCTCCCAGCAGCTCGGGGAGGGGGCGGTGCAGGCACAAAGACCCCAAATCCAGTTATCCCTGGTCATTCCCATAAGGTGCCATCGCACAGCCAGAGGCAGGCAAAAGCCAGTGGCCGCCTTCTCATGGGAGGTCCCCCAGGGTCCTGGCTGGAACAAGCAGGTGCTGTCAGAATGCCCAGAGGACAACAAATTAGGAACTAGGGAAGGGATGATGGTTTCAGGTCCTCCTCCTCTGCAAGATTGGGACCATTTTGAGAAGGGGTAGGGGCTGACTCCTCCCAGTAAGACTCGGCAAGGGGTCTGGCACCAAGGGGCTACTCCCAAAACACTATTAACTAAATTTAAAAAAAGAAAGAAAAAAAGAAACGAGTCAGAGAATGTAGAGGACCACCTAAGGGCTGAAGGAGCACCACACAGAGGCAGAAATCGTATATCCAGACTCTCTGCATGGCTCTGTGTGTGTGTGCGTGTGTGTGTGTGTGTGTGTTTGGGGGAGGACACAGGAAGCTGGAGGTGAGGCTGGAAACACACCACTGTGGGCCTTGTAAGCTGAACCAGAAGTAGGTTTTATTCTGAAAGTAACAAAGTTCTATGGAGGGTTTTGGACAGGAAAGAACCATAGTCAAGTGTGTTTAAGGAGAAACAGCTGGGTGGGCAACTGGAAGGTGGATTTGAGGAATCCAGGAGTGGGGAGGAGGAATGGTGAGAGGCTCATTCATTCATTCATTCATTCATTTATTCATTCAACAAATATTTACCAAGAGATTACTAAAAGCGTCTAGCACTGGAGCGCCCGGCTGGCTCCGTTGGTGGAGCATGTGAGTCTTGATCTCTGGGCGGTGAGTTCGAGCCCCACGTTGGGCGTATAGCCTCCTTCAAAAATAAATAAATAAAACTATCCAGCACAGAAGGGGTGAAATGGATACAATCTAGGACCTCAAGGAATTTCTGGAACCTGACTCCTTCACTGCTGAGCTTAGGGGGAGTTCACCTTCAAGTGGGGGAGGGGAGGCAGACACCAAAGAATAAATACATGAAATGGTAGTGTTGATGAGTACAAAGAAGGAAAAGAGTGTCGGAGAAGGAAGCAGGGGTGTTAGAGGAGAAGGGGGGGCGGGGTGATTCTAGGTGAGGTGGTCAGGAAAGGAGTCTCCGAGAAGGTACCCTCTGAGCAGAGACCTGAAGGAGGTGAGGGCTATGTAGAGGAAGACCCATCTGTAGAGGGAAAATCGTAAGTGCAAAGGTCCTGAGGGGGAGTGCGCCATTTACTCACATGGGGAAAGACTTATGGGAAGTCGATGATTTCTATTTTGGACATGCTGCATTGAGGTGCCTTCAGGACATCCAGCGACAGGGCCCAGGAAACAGGAGAGATTTGGGTAAAGATAGAGATGAGGGAGAATGGAAGCAGAGGCACGGCTGCAGGAGAGATTAAGGCTAGATGGCAGGCAGGGAGGAGAACGGGGAACGGCCCACGGTGTAAGAGTCAGTTTCAGGGAAAACAGCTGCTGGGAATGGGGAGCAGGGAGAGGGACCATGTGACCAAAATCGCACCCCCCCCCTCCAGAATGGTCCTGGTACTAGTTCCCCTCCTGCCCATCCCCCTGGGGCCACAGTCTCTCCTCACCTGCCAGTTGACCCTGCTGCCTGGGAGAGAGCCAGGGAAACAGGCAAGGGTGTTGACAAGAGCCCCTTTCCACAAGGAAGTCCCCTGGGCTCCCTCTGCCACTGTCCTGGCCATCAGAGCCAACCTGTCCACATTTAGTGCTTCTTTCCTCAAGGACTCTGCAGCTCCCGCAGCAGAGATCAGTCCCAGGGAGCAGGGGAGCCTGGACTGAGCGTCCGGAGGGCCACAGACTTCCTAGGTGGCCCCTGAGCCTCCATTTCCACCTCTGTTGGGATTTGGAGGGACAACCCCTTAGCAGGACCTTCCGGCCCTACCAGGACCAGAATTTCTGAGGCTCTTTCATCACATTTCAGATGGTTTCGTTGGTGTGTTGTTAACCGTTGAACAACTGGCTCGGGGGAGGGACTGGGGAGGCACAGCCTTGCTCGGGAGCATTGGCCACTTTCCATGGTGTAAGTCCTCCCGTGATGGTCAATTGAAACAACCAACGAGAAGTCAACCGGCTGGCAAATTCCAAAACACTGAACAACAGGCTCTCGTAAACTGGTATGAGCTGGTTCCAGCACCTTTACCAGACTCCTTCCAGAGAGATGGAAGGGAGGCAAAAAGTCCGGGCTGGGCTTGGGGGTATGTGCCACTGGGGGTGGGAATTGGGATTTCTAGCCACACGCATCTTCCTTCTCGACACCCAAGTCGTTCCCCAGGAGAGGCCGGAGCCCCTTGTCTGCCCCCATTGCTCCTCTGACTTTAACCATGTGACATTCTTCCTAGGCCTCTCTCCATTGCATTTCCTACAAAATGTGGACTGGTAACCACAGCCTCACCCACTTTCCAGCCTCCCTCTCAGAGGGGCCCTTTTTTTTTTTTTTTTTTTTTTGGAAACAGAGGCCAGCCAGCCATGGGTTGTGCCACCCTGACCCACAGCTAGGCCACAGCTGTGGGCATTATAGACAGGCAACGTGGACATCTGGCCCAGCTCTGCCGCCAGCTCTCAAGGGTTTCCCCTCCTGACCTGTCCTCAGTTTCCCCATCTGAGAGAGAGGCAGCAACTGCTGGTCTCTGTGAGATTCGGCCATTTCTATCATTCCTTATCTCAGCCCTGATGGCAACTTAGGGCCTCCTCTCTCAGAACATTTCCCCAGCCTCCTAGACCCTCCCAGCTCCAGCGGCCCCCCACCGCCTCTGGCTCCCCAGGCTCCCCGATAAGGGGCCCAACTAATTACATTAGGATTTCATGCCAATTAGCAAACAATTACACGGGCAAATTGGTACCTAATTTGGAGCAATAACGACAGCTCCAGTGGCCGAGGCAAGATTGCTGCAGACAAGACTGTTCACTGGGCCTGGGCCTCCTGGAGCCCCTGGAGGTTGGGAGCTGCCAGCTCTCTCCCTCAGACCTGGGCCAAAGTCTGCAGTTCTCCTTTAAGGATCTTTAAGTGCTGTTTCTGTTGATGACACGGTCTGCCCAGGCCTTTGCTAAGAGAAAGGCAGAGAGGAGAGGGAGGAAGGGTGGACAGTAAGGAGAGGGGAGCTGAGGCAGACAAGGCCACCTTCGCTGAGGAGGTGGGGAAGAATGGGAGACGGGAATTCGCTGGCCAAAGGCTTGGATGCTTGAGTGGGTCATATGAGCTTAGGACCAATGGAAAAACCAGTTAGGCCAGAGCACAGGCTCATGCCGGAGGGTGGGAGGGCTGAGGCAGTAGAGGTGGGTAAGGCCAGCCTGGGAATGCCATTACAGCGGATTGAAGCAGGCAGCTGGAGGCCTGGGAGCCACTGGGGGCTCAGGGGAGAAGGAGGAGACTATGCTGAGACTCATGCTGGGTCCTGACTTTGGGCCACCAGCAACCACCCATCCCACCTACAGCCGCCATGCGGTCCCCTCGAGTCTCCCCTCTTAACATCACTGGAACCCACTGCCCTTGTCCAGGACCACAGAGACTGTAGCTGTAGCTACCAGTCCTGCCCCTCATCCCCAGTCCATATTTACCCCCTAAGGAACAAAGCAAATCAGAGTCCTCATTTGCTTAAACCCTCAATGGCTCCCCAGTGCTCTCAGGAAAAGTTCAAGCACCCCACCTCACTATTCACTGCCTTTTACCATCTGACCCCTGGACCCCTGCGTACCTCCCAGCCTCTCTCCCTTTCAGCCCCCACAGCCACCCGGTGTCCTGGGAACTAGACCCTGTTTCTGATTGTGCCAGGCTCATTCCCACCTCCCAGCCTTTGACTCTGCTGTTCCCTCTGCCTGGGTTGCTGTTCCAGCACCTCTTCTTTGTTACCAAATGCATCCTTCCAGGCCCCTCTCCTCTGCCCCCCAGATTCCTCCAGGAAGAACCAATTCTCCTGTCCTCCGGCCTCAATTTGTCACCTTCTTCTGTGACACTGTTCACTCTGCATCGAAGCTGTTGGTCTCAGCATCTGCCTGTCCCACCGGACTCGGAGCTGCTCACAGGTAGGGCCTGGAGCTGATCTATTCTGTGTCTCCTCCATCCAGCATAGAAAGCAAATGAACAGAGAAGACGAAGGGATGAGATAAAAAAATTTTCCCCTGAGGATGGTGGGGAAACTGAGGCAGAGACGCAGAGAAATATTCATGAACCTGGTGGATGCTTCACTTAGAAAGGAAAGCTGAGTCAGCTTTTGGCACCCCCCCCCCCACCCCATTCACTGGAGCCAAGCCCTGATTCCATCCCTCCAGGTTTTCTTCCTGAACACCCTTCCAAAGCTTGGAGTACCTCCCTTCAACCCATTCCTATCCAGCTGTTTTCACCTCTGCTTTCAACAAATGAGGTAAAGGAAACCCCTCCTAAGCTAAGGATACCCCTCAAGATAAAGGCAGCTCTCATGAGGGCAATGGCACAGCAAATTGAACTACAACATGAAGGCCTAGGGACAGACTCATGGAGGAACCTACTGACCATCGGCCCCTAAAGTGATCTCTAAAGGAATGAGCAACGGGGAAGGGGTGGGGTGGGGGCGGGGGGTTGACCTATCTAAAGGAGACCACGCAGAGGCCCAGGATGGAACACAGACCTTCCTGGAGGCAGGGGGATGACCTAGCTGACTTTCCAGACAGCTTGGTTCCCAACCTGGGGGGCTGCTACTCCGTCTCAAGGCCCATCACTCACGTTAATTACCAAGAAAAAGCCGATTTCTTCTCATTTCCAGACTCCGAATGACAGTATCATTAGGCTTCTAATGTGCAGAGAAATTGTGCGTGTCTGTCTTGGAACATGTCCTAAGCCAGAGTGGGTGAGGGCACCCCCAGCTAGGATTTGTCTCCAAGGCGCTCCCTGTGGCAGAGGGCCAATCGCAGGAAGAGATGCTGTGCCACCAGGACAAAGGTACTCTCCCTCTCTGTTTAGTGGGCCTCTGTCAAAGGTAAACAGAGCCAGCAGTTCCCTTCTCAGAATGATACAAGGGCACAAACCCCTTTGTCTCAGTCGAACTTGAACTTAGGCCTGTCTGGTACCATGGCCCATCCCGGTCTTGCCCAGACCTTTTGCTCTGAGCTCCCCGCCCACCTCTGGACCACCGGGTGTCTGGGTACCATCTCGTGTCTGGGAGTGGGAGTTGACTCTTCCTGAACATTCCTTCCTCCCTCAGCAAAGCCACCGTCCTACACACGAGCAGCCGTCAAACAACAGCCACTGTTCACAACCCTTTACACATCTCTTTACACTCTTCATTGTGCTTAATCCTCACTCAGACCCGCTTAACATGTGAGGAAACTGAGACCCCCACAAGCAGAGTGATTCGCCTGAGTTCACGTCTCAGAGCTAAGCTGGAGCCCAGGTCTGCCCGACGTCAAAGCCCAGGCTGAAGGCAGTCTTCAGTTCAATCCATCTCGCGCTCTGGGAACGCGTCCTCTGTCCCTGCTCCCGGTACAGAGACTTGGACCCAAACAGGCTCTGCCCTCAAGAGCTGAGGTTGGTGAGGGAGAGGCAGGATGTAAAAATATAATTATAGCTCAGTGTGTTCTGTGCATGACACAAAAGAGAAAATACAAAAGGTTTATCCGCACCAGTAATCAAAGACATGCAAATTAAAACAACAATACGATGCGGTTTTACCTACTGAAATTAATACAGTTGTGCGTGTGTGTGTGTGCGTGTGTGTGTGTGTAAGACAGCACCAGTGTCGATGGGAACTGAAATCTGAGGCACTCTCAGACTCCGCTGATGGAGGGGTAAGTTAGAACAACTTTTCTTACATTTTTTTAAGTAGGTTCCATGTCCAACGTGGGGCTCCAACTCACAACCCTGAGATCAAGAGTCGCGTGCTCTACCAACTGAGCCAGCCAGCCCCCCCCAGAACAACTTTTCTGGAAGGCCATCAGGCCATGCTGTCAAGGGTTTTAAAAACAGACCTCTTGGGGGGCGCCTGGGTGGCTCAGTCGTTAAGCGTCTGCCTTCGGCTCAGGGCGTGATCCCGGAGTTCTGGGATCGAGCCCCACATCAGGCTCCTCCGCTGGGAGCCTGCTTCTTCCTCTCCCACCCCCTCTGCTCGTGTTCCCTCTCTCGCTGGCTGTCTCTCTCTGTCAAATAAATAAATAAAATCTTAAAAAAAAAAAAAAACAGACCTCTTGGTCCTGTTAATCTACTATTAGGAACTCGATCCAAGAAATAACCAAATACTGAAACGAACCGTGCAAAAGGGATACTTATTGCCATTATTTATAACTGTGAAAAATCACAACCAACATAAATGTCTAGCAGTAGAGGGTTGGTGAAATAAATTATGATACATCCACATTTAAGAATATTACACAACCATTAAAAGTCATGTTCGTGAAGAATTTATAATGACCTGGGAAAGTGCTCACTATATAATGACAAGTTAAACCAAGCTACACCTGTAGGATACTCTGAATTTTATTTTAAATTTTTTAATTAATTCATTTAAAGAAAGTCTGAAAGGAAATAAGCTGGGAGTTAATCTGAGAGGATTGTGGGTAAGTTTTTTGTTTCAATCAGGACTTTCTGTTTCTTCTAAATCTCCTCCAAATTTGTGGGGAGAAGTCAAAAATACATGCAATGTGTGGGGGCGTCTGGGTGGCTCAGTCAGTTAAGCCTCTGCCTTCGGCTCAGGTCATGATCCCAGGGTCCTGGGATCGAGCCCTGCATGGGGCTCCCTGCTCAGCGGGAAGCCTGCTTCTTCCTCTCCCACTCCCCCTGCTTGTGTTCCCTCTCTCGCTGGCTCTCTCTGTCAAATAAATAAATAAAATCTTAAAAAATACCACACACACATGCAATGTGGGGAGGGGGAGGAGGGGGGAGGATGTCATAGGAACATAGAGGCTCCTAACCCCAGTCAGGGAAGGCTTCCGGGTAGAGGTGAGGTCTGCGCTGACTCTCAGAATGCCTTATCCAAAGGAAGGAGGACTGGTTCCAGCCTAGGAAACCACGTGCAAAGGCACAGAGGCAAGAGAGATCCTGATCTCTTCTGGAAACTCTTAGTCTCTTGTGTGGCTGGGTGAAGGGGGCACAGGGAAACCCAGGCAGGGAGCAGAGACCAGACTGGGGAAGGCCTAGAAGACCAGGCTGAGGAGCCGATGCTTTGCCCTGAGAACCAGGTCGGTCGATGGTCCCAAGCAGGGGGTGTCACGGGATCCAAGTTATGTTTTAGAAGGATCATCATTGTGGCTGCGGAACGGAGGCGGGGATTGGGGCACGGGAGGGAGGACGAGGTTCAACCTGGAACTGGCAAGGCGGGGAGCGCTGAGGGGAGGCCGTTGCAGTGCCTGGGTGAGGGAGGGGGTTGGCCTGGGCTGCGAGAGGTGGCAGAGACCAAGAGAGGAGGAGCACGCTGGAGCAGTGATGATGAGATCTGACAGGACTCGGTGATTAATTGGAGAGGGGAAGCCGGCTGGGGGAGGGGAGGCTCTGCCTCTGACTAGAGCTCACACACACACATGCACACACTCAGAAATTTAGACCACACAGTTTCAGGAGTGACTTTCCCCCCATTTCCCCACAAAGGCGCAGATGTGGACCTTATTCGATATTTAGCGGCCGACCCTGGAAGAGGCTGACCTTGGCTGGGTCACCACACCTGGGCACCCCTGAGCCTCTGTGCTCCCAGCCTGCATGCCCAGAGAGTGGGGGTGGCCAGGGTTAAGGGAAAACCCACGGGGAGTGGGGGGGGGGATGGGCAGGAGCAGACATTAAAGGCCACCGCTAGATTTTGCCTTGGGACCTAACCCACACTGTCACGCACATGGACCTGGATACACAAAGAGAGAGCACGGTCACCCACGGGGACTCTGAGAGTCAAGTCACAGGCGGAGATGTACACAGAGACAGCCTGACGCAGGCTGTTTGACACAAGCCTGTCGCACGCACAGTCACACACCCACCACCAGACAGACTCCGACAGAGCCCCAGACAGGTCTCACACTCAGGCCATTGTGGCCACTGGAGCCCCCAGGTCCTCCGGCTGCTCCTCCCTCCCCAGGAGGGAGGACAGAGGGCTGGCAGAGGGGACAGCAGAGGGGACTGGCCCAGGGACCAGCAGCCAAACGGGGCAGCCGGGAGGGAGGCCTCTGAGAAGGGGTTGCCAAGGCAACAGGCTCCTGCAGAACCAACCAGGAGCTTAGATTCTTGACTCTTATTTTTAGAAGTTGGGTCTGGGCTGATTGGGCCGGCCAGCGGGCCCGGCTCCCTTGGGCGGTGCCTGAAGACATAGACGCCAGCCTCAGGCCCCCCGGGGGGTTCTGGTAGGCACTACCCAGGCTGGGCTTCTTCCACACGCCCCCAACCTCCTTCCCCAGGTCATGCCCTGCATAGGATCTTCTACTCCCTTCTGTCTTCACACAGACCCGGGGTCCTACCTGCTATACCCTCTTTACAGTGTGTTGGGGGAAGAAGGGGAGGGTGGACCTGGCCAGATTTGTGAGGTGGTACAGACGTGTGAGGCTTGTGTCTGAATGGGTGTGTAAGTGTGCGTATCTTAGGGGTGACTCTCACATCAGCTCTGCGTGCGTGTGTGCATGTGTGTGTGTGTGTGTGAGAATTCTCCCTTCCACAGGGGGAAAACAGAGTTCTCCCTCTCCCCCAGCCCTACTCACCCCCCTTACTCCTAATCTCCACCCCTGCCCAGATCTCTTAGAAATGCGGGGGAGAGGGCAGAGATCTCAAACTGGAAGGGTGGTAGAGAGCCTGGGCCTTGCTGTCCCCCTTGTCCGGAACCTCCCTATGTCGGAGCAGATAGCTCCTGAGTGGGGCCAAAGAGTGGTGGCAAGGGCAGGGAGGGGCCAGACACATCCAGGTGGACAGAGACTGGAAAAGGAGGGGGTGGGGGAAGCGTGCTCCAGTGAGCTGACTTTATGGTGACTCCTCCAGCTGCTGGGGATTTCTCTGTTAATCTGGGACTGCTCTGTTTGCATCTCATTTGCCTATATTTGCATAACAAGGGTCTGGCTGGCACCAGAGATCGAAATTCCTAGCCTGAGTAATTGTGTGAAAAAGCCTGGGGAGATAGAGTGGTAATTTGGGGGCCAGGGAAACAGAGGCAGGGAGCTGGATGCGCTGATGTTGCCGGTCCCCATTGCATCCCAGGAGCTTCCATTTCTTCCCTAATGCCAGTGCAGGAGGGTGGGGTGTCAGTGGGAGTCCAGTTGGAGGGGCAACAAGATCAAGAGCCCTGGGCTCCCACATGCAGCTGAGCACAGAGCAGGCCCCTTGGTGGAAATGGCCTGAATTCGATAAGAGCAGAACTGGGAGTGGGGGTGGGGAAGTAAAACTCGGCTTGTTCTGCACCCCACCCCCCAATCACCCCCTGGCATCCTCAGCCCCCACCATCTAGTTAAGGGCTGATCTAGCCAGAGTTCCTGGGACGGTCTCCTGGATCTGCCACTTACCAGCTCCAATACTCCCAGACCTGGGCAACGGACGCCCGTGCCCCGGGCCCCCTTCTTCAGACGGCCCTCTTCTCCATGGAATGAAAAATTTCAAGGCCCACAGGGTTGTGCCCACCTGGAGCTCCAGGCGCCTTCTAGACCACACCCCCACCCAGGACCCCAGAATTCCCTGCCCCAGCAGCCCTAAGCCGGCAGCCAAGGCCTGGGTGGCCTCTTTCCCACATCCCTTCTCCTCAAGCTCGGGGGGGGGGGCGGGGGGTGGCCGAAGGGGGGCTGTTTTCCAGGAGTGTGGAGCCAGCAGGGACTCTAGGGTTGGGACATGTGCCATTTTGCATCTGAAGCCCCTCACACTGCTGCTTGGAGCCCCCGGATGAAGAGGAGAGGGGTGGGTGGACGTCTAGGGGTCTCCTGTTGAATTCTTGCCCTAGGCTTTTTAAACATTTGGGGTGGCTCTGATAAGCTGTTTGATCTTGGGCAAGTTACTTAACCTTCCTATGCCCCAGGTGGGGTTAGTAACAGTACCTGCCGTACGCAGTTGTTAGGGGGAAGAACTGACTTAATTCACGTAAAGCACTTAGAGCGGCGCCTGGCACAGAGTAAGGGCTTGTAAGCGTTCGCTATTATTGTCTATATTATCCTGGGATTTGGCTTTTTTCCCTCCAGCTGCAGAAGAAGCACCTTTTCTTTCACTTTGAGAGACCGAGGAAGAAGTAGGGGATGGGGACGTCGCTTCTGCTCCTCCCCATCATCTGTCCGAGCCCAGCCTCCCCGCCGTGTTTCCCTCCCCAGCTCCACATGCCCAGGCCAGGCTGCCAGGCTGCCAGATGCCGGGACAGCCAGGTCACTGGACCGGATAGAATGGTTTGTTTAACGTCCTTACTGGTTGAATGAGTGATTGAACAAATGAATGACTGAAAAACAAAAATCGAATGACTCAAAGTCAAAAAGAAGGCCGGCTTCACTGACAGAGGACAGGCCTTCGGCTTTGGGGGCCCACAGACCTGTTTCCTGTTTGCTGTCATTCAATGGTAGGAGGCAAAGGGGGGTTAGGGGCCTGGCCAGGCTTTCTGCAAAATCAGCCCTGGCTTTGGTGAGTGGCTCATGGCTGGGGAGGGGGTAGCTGTACCTGCAGGGGCTAGAGGGGGAGGGGGTGTCTGCCTGCGTCTGGGTCCTTTTGTGTCCTGTGAAAGCCCCGAGCGTGTGGGGCTGGCTCTGTATGAATCCGCGCATCTCCGCATCTCTGACTCTGCGCGTCCCGGCTCAGAAGCTCCTCTCTGCTTAACAACGAAAGGAAGGCCATGGGGCAGGCCTCATCAGGGTGTGGGGTGTGGAGGGTGTCAGTGAGCTTCGTTACCTCCTTATTTCCCCCCCGCCCCCACTCGGGCAGAGCCAGGCCTCTGCGCCCAACTGTCAGCTGGTGGGTTAGCGGTGATAGAGAGCTCTCCTGGGGCCTGGCAGCCTCCACCATCTGGCCAGGCTGGTGCTGGGGGGACCTGTCGCAGGACGCCCCTCTGGGCCCTCGGGCTGGGCGCTGGGCTCATCTCAGACGGTGACAGGCGCAGGGGCATGTGGGAGTGCAGGTGTGTGAGCGTTGCTGCACGTGTGCCCGTGCGTGTGTGTGATTTCGTGTGTGGCAAGACGGCGCGCGGGCGGCTGGGTCTGGGTGTGACTGTGAGTAGACCATTTGTAGTCCATAGCTCCCAGGCACAGGTGGGAGAGGGAAAAGGGCCCATTCTCAGCTTTCAGTCAGGAGAAAGGAACCTCCGGGTCCACTTCTTTAGAGATTCTTCTCATTTCTCTCTCTCTGCCTGGGTGAGGCCCCGGGGTGCCAAGTCCCCCTAGAGGGGCTGCAAGTCCCTGTGAAGGAAACCACATGGCCCCAGGAGCCCTAGAGGCTCCCTGGGGAGCTCCTGCAGGGACTCCCCTCACCTGCCACAACACAGACAAGACACACGTAAAGCCACTCTGAAGTAGTCACACAATTATCTAGCCATGAGCGCTGGCACGGGGAGCACATGTGAGCCAGAAACCCACACGGTAGTCACGGCTCCGGTGAACACAAGCACGTGGACGCGCTCCCATGCATACATACGGGCACACAGGGGGAAGGCGCATGCCTGTTTCCACACAAGCACGTGCCCAGGAGTTGCGAGGACACGCGTGCTTCGAGTTACATGTGTGCAACTCTCTGAGGATGACCCTTTGCAAGATGGGCATCAAAGGCGGGCAAGTGCCCTGAGGAGACAGCTGTGTCTGTGTACGTGTCCAAATTTGTACACGTGCCACTGTATGTCTCGTAGTCCGTGTGGTTCTAGCTCTGTGTTAAACAGGGAAGCGTCTCTATGGGACAATGTGAATATTTTTCCGGATCGATATGTGTTTCTGGCAGGACATATGTGTATCTCTATGTACACATTTTTGTGAGTGTGGATGACAGTGGGGGATTTGTATATTGTGTGACTGCGTCTTGTGGACCGTCTCTCCACGAATGTATGTCTGTATATGTCCATGTGTGTGATTGCACGTTATGTGTGTATTTCTCATGTATATATGGCTCTGGGGTCTGGAGTCCACAGGCTGGCTGGGCTGGCTCCCCTCCCTACAGAGGCTTGGCCTGGGGTGGGGCTGGGAGAGACTGGACTGAATCCCTCAGCCACTGACAGTCGTATTTACAGAGCTCCGAGTAGGACGTAATTGCTTCTATTAATCTTTCTCTGGTTGTTAATTGCTCACTTATCGGGTTGTGTATTATGCCGACTGTTGCTCTTAATTCGCCTCCGTAGCTGCAGGTGTTTGCTGCCTTATTAACTGTTAATCGGCGCGGCTAGGGATGGAGACTTAATTGGCCCCCAGAGTGGGACACGAGCAGGCCAGCCGGGCACTGCCAGGCTCTCAGCCTGTCCCTGGAACCCTTACCTGTGGAGCACAGGTGGCTACAAGGGAAGGAGTTGGCCCACTGCCATCCGCAGGCAGACACCGGTCTTGCATCCAGCGGTCAGAGTGACAACTGTAGGGTATAGCCCCCATGTACTCCTACCTCCTTCAGGAAGCCAACCAACCCATCAGAATCCAGCTCCTACACTCCCTTTCCATCACCAACAAACTTCGTCTACCCAGGAGAGGAACCAACCTCATTTATCTTAATTATCTGAACCTAATTGCAAATGAAGGGACCAACACAGAGTGGAACAGATTCTCCTCCTTTAACACCCCCTCTGCCTCCCCTCTGACCCTAGCAGTCAAGGCTAAGGTTACAGAGACTCTGGGAAAAAGGAAGGTAAGAAGGCCAGAGCTGGAAGGGCTGAAGTCAGCCCCAGGAAAGACTTTCCAGCCTTTGAAGAGGCTATACAGAAAAACTGGAGTCCAAACAAGAGCAAGAAATTCCAGGAGGAAATCTGCTGCTCCCTCCCAACGGTGCTCCCAGTCCTGCTCAGCCTCTGCTTCCATAGCCCCAATAACAGGGAACTCACTACCTCCATGGCACGCTACACAGCTTCAGCGGTGACACAGTTCTTCACACTGAGTTGACCTCTGCCTTTTTTTGCCCCCTGTCTCAGCAGAGGAGTCCCAATGGTCCACAGAGGGGATACTGAGGCCCAGAAGAGGCAAGGGAGTGGCCCTAGGGCCCCTTCCCCTGCTCCCCTCCCCCATCCTATCTGGTTTACCAGATGTTTGGCTCTCTAAGCAAAGTTTCTGCCCTCAGTCTCTGGCCAGACCCTGCTCCACCCGATATCGCAGTCCTGGGGGGACTTTCTTGGTCACCACCTCCCTAGCTCTGGTTTTTAAGACTCTTAAGCTCAGCTGCCCCTGCTGCAGAGGTCTTGGCTCTAGTGCCTTTGAGACAGAAATGCAGGGTTTCTGGAAACTGTCGGTCCCTCAGAAGGAATGGGGTGTAAGAACGTGCATGAGTGTGTGGTGGCGGTGGTGGGTGGGGGGTGGGGGTCCATGCTTCACCAACCTGGCCTCCAGCCGCCAAGGACAAACAGGCAAACCAATAGTCCTCATCCTGTGCCTTGAATCCTGACATCTGGAAGTCCTTCCTGGTGTTTAGCTGTCAACTCTTGAGCTGCAAAGGAAGTTAATTTGTTTTGGTTGGGTCCTGAGAGGAGCTGGATTCTACGAAGGGAGGGCAGAAGCGGTGACTAAGGGCCTGCTGTGTGCCAGATGCAGCATAAGTGTATATAAAAGTGACATCTCATCGAACCCTCACATCACCTGATGAATTAGGGATTAGTATCCCTATTTACAAAGAAGGAAACTGAGCCATAAAGAGGGGAACTAAGCTTGCCCAAGGCCACACAGACAGGAAAGGTCAGAATTGGGATTCCAGTCAGGCCCGGCATTGCGTGGCGGTGCTGGTCAAGGTCTTTGGTCAAGGGTACTGGGACGAATTCAGGCTAATGACTCAATAAGGTGACCGGGGTCCAGAATGGGAGGTCACTATTAGAGTTCACCCACCCACCCCAATTCTGGGAACATTAACAAGCACAACACTCACGCATGCGCGGCCCACGTGCCCCTCAGGCGGGATGAGAGAGAAGCAAAGGGAACTGACCAGGGATAGTTGCCCAAACAAGTTCCGGCCCCGCCTCTATGTTAATGACATGCAGATATATGCAAATTTATCCACGCTACCGCTCAAACCTTTGGGAGAAACGGGATGACACTGGAGCAGTTGCTATGGAAACCCAAATGCGACCCCCTCCCCCTCTACCGCTCAAGCAAGCGCAGAGACACGTGCACAAAGACCCAGGGTTCCTCGCTCCAGAGCCCAGAGGATCACGGAGTCTCGGAGGGTGTGAACCGGAAGGACCCTTGGAAACTGCATCCAGCCCGGGGGAAGCTGCGGTCCCGGGGAAAGTCGCGGGAGAGCAGCTTCGTGGTGCGCCTTCCACTGAAGCCGAAGGGAGCTAGGTGGCCTTTCCGGTCCCTGGGGACTCCTACTCAGGCCTAGCAACTTGAGCCCCGCCCAGCGTTGCTTAGCAACGTCCCTCGAGCCCAGCAACCGCCGGTCACGCCCCCTAGCAACAGCTCCCCCAATCCTTGCTCCTGGCCTCCTCTGCCGCAAGAAAGGCGAGGAAAGAGGCTTGTGGACTAGGGCCAAAACGTGGGTGGAGGTCGTACTGTCCAGGCCCCAGCCTCAAAGCACGCTGCAGGATTTCGCGGTCCACCTCTAGCCCTCTTCGCGGGGCGAGGTGCTAGAAGGCGAGTCATCTCCCCCATTTGCTAGGTGGGGGGGAACTGAAGCTCCGAAAGGAAGTCCCGGCCGAGAGCACAGAGCCTGTTCTTCCCTGAGTGCCCTGGGAAGCCAGCAAACGCTCTCCTGTCTCCCAGGGAGGAAGTCCTGGGCCTGGGGAGAAGGGGTGCGCAGCCGTCTTCCCCTTGACCTGCCCCAACTGCGTTAGGGAAACGACCCAAGTTGCCGACTCAGATCAAGCTGCAGGTTGCATAGTAATTTGTGTTATTTACATACCGAACGGAGGCTGTGACGCTCACCAGCCCCTCGGAGTCGGTAAAGTTACCGAAGGAGCCCCGCCCCCTCCCCCGCTTCACTTGTCCAGACCCCTCTCTGTGTCCCCCTCCTATCCCCGCAACACACCTCCCGGCCCCTCTTCCTGTTCCTCCGGCTAAAATTCCACACCTCTCCCCGCCCCCAGCGCGTCCTCCGGTCCTGCTCGCCCCGACCTCCATCCCTAGGCCGAGGGCCCCCTCTGCTGTCGGCCGCGGGTAGGGCAGCAGCGGAGTTCGTGGGGCAGAGAGGAGGGGCTCCCCCAAACAACAAACGCCCCATCCTTCCCAGTACAGCACGGTCCAGAGTGAGGCTGGTACATGTGCAGACTTCCAGAGGGATGGACGGAGTACACCCCTTTAGGACCGGGGACGGGGGTGAGGACGAGGGAGGGGTGCTGCCACAAGTTCTTTCCTCTAAGACAGGCCCTGTCTCTTCCCACTGGGTTAGCCAGCCAGGGGGCAGCTAGTTTCCAGGTGGGTCCACAGACTCAGTTCTCCTGAGGCCCACCCCACACTGAAATGCTTTACGATTGTAGCTGCTTTTAGGAGCTCACGCCAGGTCCCAAGCAAAGCAGCACCATCCAGCCCTAACACCAGCTTCCAACCCTACCCTGAATGCCCACTCCCTCCCAGACCAAGACCCTTGGCTTTCTCCTGTACCAGTCTCTGGGAGTTCGTAAGAGGTGCAGAGAAGAGTCGTCCTGTATGGATCTCCCAACTTACTCAACGGAGACCCACACATGGACATGCAGTCAGACATCCATACACACAGATGCACACACGTGCTCACAGGCACAAGCACACACAGACACTCACAGATGCACACAGACGCAGACACTTAGGGAATATGGTGGTACCCGACTAGCCAAACGAAAAAAATCTTGGTAACCGAAAAAAATTTTTTTTGGTAACTGAAAAATTTAAAAACCATTGCAACTTGCTCTCCTTTTTCTCCCTAACAATCTCTGGGTATCTGTGCCCCTGCAAAAGCCTCATTTCTGTCTCCCCCACTCTAGTCCTGCCCTCTCTCCCATTGCTTCTTCCTCCTAGTTCAGAATACTTGCAGAATGCTTCCAGAACCCACCATGGCAACAGCTGTGTCCTGGGATGCAGTGATGGTTCAGGATCTCAAGACAAGCAACTGGCAAGGCTGCCCCTCCATCCCCCACACTTCAGCTCTGCTACATCTGCGCATAGAAACTCACAGAAACACCTATCCTGACCCACACCTGGCCCGGCCCAGGGTCTCTCCTGATCAGCCAGCAGATGCAATCTCACCTTTGCCAAACTCTTTATTGAACCAAAGATCAACACCAAGCAGACCGCAGAAAAAGAAACTCAAACAGCTGACCCCCCCCCCCGCCCCTCTCTTTGGAACAGCTCAGGATTCAGTCCTGGGGAGGGAATCAATGCCTCTCTTCTGGTGGGTAATGAGGGTCAGGTCTCTCTGGGGAAGGTGCACTCAGAGCCAGCTCCATCAGTAGGACCCAAAGAGTCAGGAACCTGGCCAGGGGGCTCTGAAGCTGCAGGGGGCTGGCAAAGTAGGTCAAAAATTCCAGGGGCTGCAGGGGGCTGGGCAGGGGTTGGGGGAAAGAGCCCCTGGCCTGGGAATCTCAACGAGGCTTGGAGCTGGTGGCTCATGGACACCAGGGATTCCAGATGCTGGAGCAGGGCCTGGTGGGGGCAGGAGGCCCTGTGGAGGTGCTGGCTGGGGCCGGATGGTGCTGCTGAATAGGGATGGCCAGACTGGCACCAGCCTGGTTTGGGGGGCCACTGCCCTCGCCCAGGACTCTGCCAGGTCTCCGGCTCTCCCCACAGTCTCCCCCTGCCTCTGGGGGGCCTCTGCCAAGCACAGATTCCCCTTGCAGCCAGGCTGCTATCGCCCTGGCTCTGCTGCAGAGTGCCCCCTGGGGGAGGGGAGCACTTCGGGGCCAAGCTGGGACTCCTGTCTTCTGGCTGATAGCACCGCCTCTCCACTTTTCTGTTGAAGGAGACCATCTTTCGAACCTTCCCCCACAAAGGGCCAGACTCCGTTGTGTCTGGAAGCCCTGCCTTGGGAAGCAGCACAGCTAGAACCAGGCTTGAGTGAGCAGCTTCCAGACCTGGGGAAAGAGGGAGTGGAGAGACCAAAGGCTGGGTAGGAGAGAACGCACAGTCCCTAGAAGCTGCGTTGTGTCTGCAGAGGGCTACAGACGAGGCCCCAGGGAGAGCTTTCCAGCGGTGAGATGGGGGCCCATGAGATGCTGGGAACAGGAAGGAGGAGGGTGAGCCTGTCTTGGGCACGGGAACAGACTCACCTGACGGAGGGTAGGGCAATGGACGGTCTGACCTCAAGACTGTATGGCTGCAGAGTCTACCACACTGTCCCCAGGACAGGCAGCCCGGAAAGGCCAAGTGTTCTGCTTGGAAGTGGGTGCAGTCCAACCCTTGACCCCCTACCCCCACCCCAGGTGCCAGCCACATTCTGTGCACCAAGGCCAACCTCGGCCTAGGACCGCCGTGGTGAAAACATCCCTCCTTCCTGTCTTAGGTGATGCTTTCGATTGTCTGTGGGTCCTGCCCCTGTCCCGCTGTGTCTGCCTCCAATGTGGCCGTCCCATGAGATTCTAATCGGGATGCCTGGTTGAAGAGGCAGTCTGTGTGGTGGTCAGGAGCCCAGTCTCTGCAGCCGTGCTGTGAGGCCCGGCTCTGCTCCTGACTGGCCGTGTGACTCCAGACAAGTCACCGGCTTGCTCCCTACCTCAGTTTCCTCATCTGTGAAATGGGGTTATTCTGGGGACTCAGTGAGTGAATAGAAGTGAAGCTTTTAGGACACTGCCTGGCACCCAGTAAGCAACACAGAGCTATTATTGTCACCCCATGTGCCCGTCGCAGGAATACCCTGCTGAGCTGTGCCTGCCTCCGTGGACACCGGGGTGACTGTCCACAGCGCCCCCGCTGGTCACAGGGGAGGGGAGGCGGGGTCTGGTGGGGCATTGGGGCACTCACCAGGGCCTCCAAGAGGGCGCAGCCTGGGGGGCAGGGGCTGGAAGGCAGGCAGGGGCAGCAGCACCACGCGCACGTGCTCCACGGCCGCCAGGCCATGGCGTTGCTTATTGTTGAGGTAGGAATAGAGCAGGCGGCAGTTCTGGGTGTCCCGAGCCCCGTGTGGGCACAGTCTGACCACGCAGATGTCCTGCAGGTGCAGGAAGGAGGGTGGCTTTTGGAGCAGCCATCCTTTCCTCCTGGGAACACCCCTGCCCTCAGCTAAGCCTCTGACGACCCTGTGAGGACTTGTGTCCCCACTTCCCAGTGGAGGAAAGAGAGGGATTTGCTCAGGGTCACAGAGTGTCTACGGTCACGGTGGGAACTAGACCCAGACACCCTAAATCAGGCCTCTGCTCCAGAAGGGGAGAGGGAGGGAGCACAGGGCTGGGGTCCCCTGCTAGGAGGAGAGGGGTTGCCCAAGGATGGCAGTTACCTTGGCCTCGGCCGGGCAGGTGCTGGCCAGAAGTTCCCAGACAGTACTGGAGGGGATGCAGCCGGCTGAACGGATCACCTCAGGCAGGGCCTGGGGGCAGGTAGGATGGCCAGTCAGCCCTCTAGCTTCCCACCCACTTAGGGCACACTCAACACCGGCCACCGCGAAGCCACGGCCTTCAGTGACGAGGATGGACAGGCGGTATACCAGAACCCCCACGAAGGTCCGTGGCTGCCCAGGGAGTCCTGACTGCCCCCTGGAGGCCCACAGCCTCTCTGGGCTAGTCTCCTGCAGCAATTCAGAAGCCTCTTCCTCCCTCCTTGAACCTTCCATCCCCATCCAACAGTTCAGCTGATCAGTCCATCACTCAACAATCACTCCTAACACCCTCCCCCTGGGCCAAGGAGGCACCAGACTCCTCTCCCGGGGCCCTCTTGCATTAGGCCTTGGGTTACAGGAAGTCCTTGACCCCCGTACGTCTCCATAGGAGTGGGGCTGTCTCATTTGCCCGTGCCCAGCACAGGGCCAGCCACAGAGAGGGTGCCAATGCCTTGTTTGAGTATGAGGGAGTAAAAGAATGAATGAATGAATGAATGAATGAATGAATGAAAGAAAGAAAGAAAGAAAGCAAGCAAGCAAGCAAGCGGTGCGAGTAGCCAACAGCCAGCGTGTGAGGGAGACAACCCTGGCGAGCAGGGCCAGAGTACCATGAGGAGCCGACAGCTGTTTCCAGACACCAGCTGGGCCTTGGCCCTGAACCGCTTGATGGAGAACATGTCCAGAGCTCCCTCCCAGGGCGGCTGGCTGGGCAGGGCCTTTGTGGGCCCAGCAGGCATGTGGAGCCTAGAGAGAGGGACAGAGAGACAGAGCCAGACAGAACGGGTTATCAGGACATCCCTCAGCATCTCCCTACTTTTCAGAGAAAGTCCTGTGTTCCCAACGTGCGTGCTGGAACACTAGCCTGAGCGTGGCCTTATGAGGGGGGAACCAGGAGACAGTGACGATTGGTTCCATTGCACACATGAGGAAACTGAGACCCACAGAAGAGGCAGGATTTGCCCAAGGCCACAAAGAAAGAAGAGCCCATACCACATCTGCTGTCCCCCACGTGGCTGCCCCCATGGACCCTCACCCAGCCCCAGCCCCACACCTGTCCTGGAGCTGTGGGGGAGGCTTCTCCCCAGTTTGGGGCATCTCTGGAGAGGAGGTGAGGGTTGGGCTTGGAACTCTCTGGAAGACACCATCCTCTATCCTCCTAGTAGCTTTAAAGGAGCCTGGCAGCTCACACGGGGCCTTCCAGTCTACGAAGAGCAGAAGCAAAGGCTGGCGGGCAGGCAGTTAGAGGAAGCCAGCCTAGGGCTTTAGAGCCAGGCTCTGAACCGGGTTCTTTTCCAGGTGACCCGGGACACAGGTATGCCCACCCTGCCACCTTCTCCCCAGGCCATGAATCTGTTGCTGCTGAGCCCCCCGCTCAGCCCCAGCCTGCCCACCACCCCTGCACCCAGCCTGTGTCTCCCCCCAACCCATGCAGATGCGGCAGCTGGGGTCCAGGAAGTGGTGCTCGTGCTGCCCTGTGGTGTCCTCGTCCTGCTCGGTAGTGGCCTTCAACGTGGCAGACAGGGCCAGTGGGCTGCAGTCTATGGACACCATGGGACCCTAGGAGGCACAAGAGGACAGGGGTGGGCTGGCAAGGTGCCAGGGAAGTCAGCAGCTCTCCATCGGTAGGGAGCCTCGGGGATATGGTTTTATTTTTCCAAACAATACATTCTTTTATTACAGAGGTGCTGCAAACGTGTTAGAGAAAATATGGAAAATACAAAAAAAAGTGAAATTTACCAAAAAATCACCCCTGGCCCCAGCACTCAGAGACACTTGTTGGCCCTCTGGGGATCCTTGAAGCAGTTTTCCTACACACAGGGTGTGGGGGTCCTATGACTAAAATAGCTGGGATCAGGTATTCCACCTGTTTTCTCTCTCTCTCTTTTTTTTTTAAGATTTTATTTATTTGACAGAGAGAGAGCACAAGCAGGGGGAGCAGGCAGAGAGAGAGGGAGAAGCAGGCTCACGGAGCAGGGAGTCTGATGTGGGGCTTGATCCCAGGATGCTGGGATCATGACCTGAGCCACAGACTGACGCCTATCGACTGAGTCACCCAGGCCTCCCAGCCACCTGTATTCTCACTGCGTCCATGAATTACAGCAGAAGCATCTGCCGTGTGACACAGCGCCTGTACTGAGGGGAGGGGTGACCGTCGTGTAAGCCTCACTTCTCCTGCTGGGTGGTGGGGTCATTCCCAGGTTTCCACCATTACAAACAGTACTGAGGACATCCTTATGCAGGAAGTCTTCTCCTAAACTTTTAACTCTGTCCTTAGGACAAGTTCGCAGGCGCAGATGACAGAATCAGGGAGAATGAGCCTTTTTAAGCCTTGATGCTCACTGCCAAGTCAGCTTTCCCCTCACAATAGAAATAGCTCTAACCACAAAACAAACATGGCTTCAGGAAGATTTTAAAAGATTCGGAAACTCAACTCTGGCCTCATAAACCACGTCCACAGTAGCACCAAGGCACATGCTTCAAATCACAGCTCCCCCGGGACCAACTAAGTGACCCTGGGCACAGGGCTTCCGGTTCCTCTTCCAGGACACCGGGATCACCTACCTCCTCGGTCCCTGCGAGATCTGAACGAGGCACTGTGTGTCCAAGGTCACACAGCAGGCGCTCGATTAGGAGTAAAGATGTTGTTATGGTTATTCTGCCCTCTGCTACTGTGCCGCTCTCTTCCCAGTGGGGACTTCTCCCTGGGTCTTCTAGTTCCTCCCTCTATACTTACGCGCGATTTATTCAGGGAATACAGATCGGTTTTGGTTGGGGACTCCTTTCCACACAGGCAGTGGTTCTGGGGTGTGGCCTGGACATGGGTTCGGAGCCGCAGGGATTTTTGTCTCATGTTCACTGACATTAATCCAGCGCACGCGGCTCAAGGGGTTCACCCGCGCTGTCCGTCCCGGACAGAGCTGATCAGAGGGGGGTGAACATCTGACCCACGGAACACCGCAGCCAAGCCAGAGGAGCCTCCCGGGAGAGGCTGAAGTAAGCCAAGGGGGAGTTCTGATGGTCTGCGGGAGGCTGAGCCACCACGGCAGGCCACGAGCAAGGTGGAGGGGCGGCGGGGAGGAAGGAGCAGGGTGGACGTGAGGACGGAGGTCCCCAGCGATGAGAGGGGAGTGTAGCAACTGCCCTGGGCTGCGGGCGGTTCTGTGCCCCTAGCGCCCCTAAGTCCTGCCACCAAAGAGAGTAGGTCTCTGTTCCTCACATCCAAAATCAGTCGCTGACTCAAACAGTGTGGCCCTCCTGCTTCCCAGCCAGAGATCCGGTGGGAATGTCTGGGGCTGGGGAAAATCTCGGTGATAAGATTTATTCCCACTCCCATCCGGTGCCTTGGCATTAGGCCAGAAGGAGGGGACCTGCACCGAGAAGGTGAGGACAGGCCAGCGCCCGCGGCTCCGTCCCGCCCCACGTTCGCCTGGACCCCTGCGGCAGCAACCATCCCCTTGTCCACAGTGAAGACCTTGGGACCCACAGTGTTCAGCGACTTGCTCAAGGCCACCCAGCTGCCAAGGTGAGGAATGGGACCCTGGACACGAGCCCCCCCGCCCTGCCCCCAGTGCCAGGTCAGTCTGTCACTTACCACCAGATCCTCCAGGGTCAGCGTCTGGTCCACGTCCCGCAGGATCTCGACCTCACCCTTGTGGGTCAGTTTGAAGGCCGGGAGGCTACACGGTTCCTTCTGTTGCTGCTCAATGATCTCCAGGCCCTGGCGGGGCCAAGCAGCCCAAACTCAGCCGGGTCAGGGGGTCCCAGGCCACCACGAGCCCAAGTGTTCGCTTTCCTCCCCGGAGGCCCCTCTCCTGTGGTTCCCCTTCTGTGCCAACCCTTCCTCTTCCTTCACACTTCTGCTTCCACCATTCCTGCACCTAACACGCCCTCCCCCCTCAAGCCGACTGCTCCACAGGCCACTCATTCGCCCTCCAAATGCAAGCCCTGCCTCCTCCAGCAAGCCTTCTTTTTTTTAAGATTTTATTTATTTATTTGACAGAGAGAGAGACAGCCAGGGAGAGAGGGAACACAAGCAGGGGGAGTGGGAGAGGAAGAAGCAGGCTCCCAGCAGAGGAGCCTGATGTGGGGCTTGATCCCAGAACTCGGGGATCACGCCCTGAGCCGAAGGCAGACGCTTAACGACTGAGCCACCCAGGCGCCCCTCCAGCAAGCCTTCTTGAACTTCACCTTCTCCCACAAGTCAGTTCTGCCTCTGACTGTACCCCAGCCTCTGTCCTGGGAAGAATACAGTGTAGTCGAAAGAGGGCAGGCTCGGCAGTCAGCTGGGTCGTGACTAGAGACCCCCAAGGTAGTGTGGCCTTGGATAAGCACTTCGCTGCTCTGAGCCTCCATGTGTCTGTTTTCTAGGAATTAAATTAAGGGCATTAAATTAAACAGCAAATGTAGAATGCTTGGCTGGAGTCTGGCTCACAGTAAATGCTACCTGTCATTCTTATTGTTGGTCAACGTCATCCTATCTGAAATGTTTCCTGGGAGCCTGGAGGAGGTTCCATCCTCACTGGCAGGGCTGGACTCGGGGGTGTGGGCCCCTGCTGTTACACGGCGCACTGCCCTTCGCAGGGCCCCATGCTTCATGCTGTCGCCATCTTGAAATTCTTAATAGTTGTTGAGCAAAAAGCCACACATTTTTGTTTGGCACTGCCCCCCACAAGTTATGTGGCTGGTCTTGCTCCTGGTCCCCCACAGGTACCTGGGCAGAAGCTCAGCCTACAGTGGACAGAGTCACCTTGTGGATTCTAGGTGAATCGAATCTTCCAGTATCTTCCAGAACCGGGGCTGCAGGACCCCACCCCATCCCACTGGCCTACTCCGAGATCGGTCCCCTCTCCCTTGGGGGCCACCGGGCATTCCCAAAAGCTGGCTCAGGGCCCGCACCTTCCCTGTCCCTGAGCCGTCCCCAAGAAGGGAGAGACCCATGGACAGGGGGTACATGGGGACGTGATGGTGAAGCTCAAGGGCTCTGGGGTCCCTCCCCAGCCTGGGGCACCAGGAAGACACTTCTGGGGCTTCTGAGGCTGACATGAGAACGGGGGCACCTGAGGGGACCTAGCCCTATTAGTGGATGACAATCCTGGACTCCAGAGCCCAGACCATCATGCCTGGTACCCCCACCCCCAGCGCAGCTCTGCAGAAAAGCAAGTGGAAGATGATACCTCTCGGGGGTCACCTTTCTACCAAGCTCTCCATCCCAAGTCTCTTTCTTTTTTGCCTCTTTTCCATTTTTTGTGGAGAGTCTCTCTCTCTCTCTCTCTCTCTCTCTCCCTCCCTGTCTTCCTGCTCTTTCTTTCCATTTCCTCCTTTCTATCTCTGTCTTGTGCTCCCTGTATCTCACTGACCCCCCCGACTCTGCTCTGTCTCTCCTGCTGCACCCTCGGGCCCTCCTCTCCACGTGTCCCTCCCACGTCACCTATCCTGACTTGACCCAACAGCTCACCCTTTTTTCCTCCTGGTCCCGCCAGCGGGCCAGCTCTTGGGGGGCCAGCTGGGTGGAGCTCATCCGCACTAGGTCGTGGGGGGTGACGTCTCCCTGAATCACTTTGAGAAACAGGTCCTGCAGGGGCAGGCATAGGGGCTGCACCACACTGCTCCAGAAGCCCCCACCCCAACATCCTGCTGGGGCTTTGAGCCTCCGAGGGGGGGATCTGGGCCAACCAGTGCCCCGCTCACTGGATTCCGGGGGTCACGCAGGTTGAACAGCAGGCTGCGGTATTTGGTCTTGTAGCGACAGCTGGTGGCTTGTGTCAGGTCGAAGAGGGCTGTCTCAATGCCAGCAGCGATCCCCTCCACTGCCTGCTCACTCAGCACCAGGTCTGGATGCTCCTGGAGGCTGCGGGGGCAATGGTGGCACCACTGCGCTGAGCCCGTGAGGCCATCTAGGCCCTTGGCCAGACAGCGCAAGCACAGAGCAGGGGCTGGACCGACTGGTTTCTGTGCTGGGCATCTCCCAATGTGTACACTCATTCTCACCCCAGCTCTGTGAGGAAGCAGCAGTCTCACTCTCCTTTTACAGATGGGGTGAGCGAGGCTCAGAGAACACAAGGGGCTTGCCCAAGGCCATGTGATTAGTGGCAAATCTGACTGCTGAGCCCATGCTTTATCCTTGGCCAGTGGGACTGGGATGGAGGAAGCCTGGGGGGACAGGGAAGGCATCAGGCGGGCAGGGGACAGAGCCCTGGCCCTGAATGTAACACCGACTCTGCCATTGACTTGCTGTGTGGCCTTTGCCAAGTCCTACCCTCTCTGAGCCTCGGTCTCACCAATGTAAATGAGCGCTCTGGGCTCAGAGCTCACAGATGCTCCCAGCAGAGTCTCACTGTGTCTGAAAGCATTTGCTGTGGGTGACAACCACGAGGACATGAGCAGCAGCAGTGGCTTAATGGGAGAGCATGACCTTGAAGCCAGAGAGACCCAGGTGCAAATGTCAGCTCTCCACCAGCTCGCTGTGCAGGCAGATGACCTCACGGCTACAAAATGGGGTTAGTCATACATTCAGAAGCCCTGAGGACATGGCAACATGGGCCTGGGAGGTGAGGACAGCTCTCAGGATGTCACAGATGTCAAGGAAGTAGGGAGCGAGGTCTTACCGACTCCACAGTACCTCCTGCATGGCATGGACCACAGTACCCCGTACCCCGATATCCAGGGATAGCTTCTGCTGGTGCTGAAGCTGAGCTGTAGGGAGAGAGAGAGAGAAAGTCACAAACTCCCACGGGATGCTGACGAGCAAGGGGCGGGGGTGACTTAATGCTGGGGGGTTTAGGCAGGCAAGGGGGGGGTATCCCAACCTCAGGGATCCGAGACATCTAGGATCCAGTCCCAGGCAGCCAGCAGCCCCCATCCCTCTGGGGAAGGACTGAGGCTGGTGGGAGTGATGTATCAGAGGTGAGAGAGAAGAGTCCCAGAGGGGCTGGGGTCAGAAGTTGGGCATGAGGCCCCCACTAGTCCCCAGCAGTCCCTGGAAGACAAGCAGCTGCGGGGGGGCCCTCCCCTCCCTGACCCCTCCCCCATCTTGTTCACCAGGCTCCTCCTCTTCAGCCTCCAATGGGCCGCCCTGTGGGGAAGGGGAGAGGAACTGAGGCCACGACCCTGGGAGGAGCCTCCTGGTCCCAGGGAGCACCACTCCCCCCACCACCTCCCCACCTTCTCCCTGACCCATGCTCCAGCCCACGGCGCTGCGGGAGAGGCACTCACCCCGGGACACGCAGCACAGGACTCACGAACAGGAGCCCCCTCCTGCAAGAGAAAGAGGATATGGGGGGGGGGTCGCTAAGGGGACAGGAAGGACTCCTCAGACGGCAGAAGAAGTCAGAGGCCACCAGGGGCCCATGCTGTCCCTCCTGAGGACCTTAGGATGGCAGGACATGCTGGTCAGCCAGGAACAAAGGTCGGCGACTGCTCCCTCTCCAAAGGCACGGGAGGCTCAGCCCCTCCCTCGCTTCAGTCAAGCTCCCGAATTCAGGAGAGCTGGACAAAGAGCACACAGACCCCACTAGGCAGACAAGTGGGGGGTCTAACCCCGTCTCTGGCTATTACGTTCTGTGGGACCATGAGCAAGTCACAGCTGTGTGGTGGCAGTGACGTCTCTGTGCAGCAGGTGTGAAAGCGTCTCCCTGCAGGGATGATGTAACACCGCCTATGTAAAGAACGTGTTCTGTACCTGGCACCCCGCGGGGCCTTGGGCCGTGGGCCTTTCCTTCCTTCTGGGCCTCTGGACTGGCGATGCTAAGCTGACCTCCATCATGTCCTCTAGAACCTCCAAGTTCGGAGGCTGCGGCTCCCCTGCCCGGCCGCCGCGGACGGCCCCCAGGAGGTGGAGCACTGCCCCGGAACCAAGCTGCAGGGGAAGGAAAGCACTTCAGAGCCGAGCCACGAAGGCCCCTCGGAGCGCTCGCTTCATCTGCACTCATTTAATGTCTCTCTCCCCTACTGCGCCGTAAGCAACATGAGGACAGAGCATGGGTGTCTTGGTCCCACTATAGTCCCAATGCCTAGAACAGGCCTGACACAAAGTAGCATTCGAGAAATGTTTGCGGACTGCATGGCCTCTGTGCCAGGAGAGGAGCCGGTCTTCATTCGCATCCTCTCATCTTTCCCTCTCACCCCCAGCCCTTTAAAAGCATTTCAAGGTGCAGAGTGGTCTCTTGGTCTATGAGCTATAGAATCGATCCTGCTCCCCTTTTTGCTCTGGCTGCCGGGAAGCTCGGCATTAACTTGGAGTCCAACAGTTGTACCTTTCCAGGATGGGCAGAAGGTGAGAGGTTGTCATACCGAGATTTCCCTTTCTCTTTCTCCTTTTCTCTTACTTTAGGCTTTTATCCCATTTCAAGTATGTTTTGATACTTTTAATCTATTGCAAACCACGGGAAACTACTGTGAAAGGAGATGAGTCTGAAATCTAATCTTTGGATGAATTCTCACGAATGGTCAGGTTCCAAAGTTCAGGGAAAACTGGAAGTCTGAGGTCCAGCATCACAGGGAGTGGGGAACACTACGGGGCTCAGGAGGAGAGCAGGCCAGGGGGGCTGGGACTGCCTCTGCTGGGGAGAACCCCTCCCATCCCGCCAGACCTGAGGAGAGGGAGGAAGAAGAGCAGTAAGAAAAAATGAAAACCTACGTAACATACGTGCTTCACCCCATGGGGCATTTTCATTTCGTCCTGGGAGAGAAAGGATGCAGAAATTAGGATTCAGAGGACCAGTGACCCCATTGTAGAGAGTTCCCAAGAATTCTTGACACTCACACAAAAGTGAAAGGTGTTCAGTGTTCACAGGGTTGGCAAAAAAATCCACAAAAAACAAATGCGTACCCTCCAATGTCCATCAGAGGGGGAATGGTTAATAAACCGTGACATATACTGTGGATTCTAACAGACCACTAGAGTGAGTCATGATAAAAAACGATCACTCATCGGAGGCTTACAAAACAGCTGCCCTGCAGGAAACACACCACACGTGACCTTATTTCGGTCTCAGATCAGCACCATGAGCTACGTACTATTTCTACCCCCATTTTACAGATGAGGAAAACTGAGGGTCAGAGAGGATCTGAAAAGTCCCACAGCTATGAAGCCGCAGAGCCAGGATTAGAGCCTACTGCTATCTGACTCCAGCCCAGGCACTAAACTGCAGGCTATCTGAACACCAGTGACAGATGTGGTAAGATTCACAGCAAGATGTCAAGGCATATTATTTGGAGGGAAAAAAAATAGGTTACAGAGCAGTATCTGTTGCATAAGCCCATTTATGTAAATACATATTTATAGACGCATAATGAAGGTTATCTCCGGGGAATGAAATTCCAGAGGGACTTTCCGTTTCTGCTTGTAGACACTTGGGTATTTATGTTACTCAAAATGAGCATGTATTTCTTTTATAATCAGAAACATATTTTTTAAATTAAAAAACAAGTTGAGAACAATGTGTGTAGGGCGCTACCATTTGCGTTAAAAGAGAAAGAATTTTTAAATTTATGTTTGCCTGAATCTGCATAAAATATCTCTGGAAGTAGCCACAAACCTAAAAACAGAGGCTGCCAGGAGGAAAGGGACAGGGAGCTGGAAAAGAGGCTTTTCACTTTTTTTGCTTTTCACTTTTTTTTTTAAACCATGGGGATGAATCAGCCTTTCAAAAAAGTAAATTGAGGAAAAGGGGTGGGGAGAGAAAACGGGACAGCTGGGAAGGAAAGCAGGAAAGATAGTAAGAATGGCCCTCCGTGGCTTCGAACTTTCTGACAGGCCTGTGTCGGGGGCGTGTACGTCAGTGTTATGTACAGACAAAACAACGGGCAGCCAAATCTGACCAGCAAGCCTTCAGATGCTGGATTTATCAGACCAGAACACAAAATATGTGTACTATGTGCAACAAACCAAAGGAAGGAGTCGAACATATGAGTGAAGGGCAAAGCAATATTAAACAATCACCAAGCAGATCCGGTTGGGAACCAAACACAACTTCTGGAAATAAAAATATGATAATCATGAAAATGTCAGACTCCATATCTAGGTTTGATAGCCTCGTAGACACAGCTGAGGGAGCTGGAGAACTAGAAGACATTTTAAATGATCCGGAGTATTCACAACACAGGCTGTGAAACACCGTGAACCAGACAGAAGGACTGGGTGAAAAGGACTAACTAATCTGACTGAAGTTCCAGAAAAAGAGAGGAGACAGAGCCGGACAGAGGCAGTATTTGAAGATATGTGGCTAAGACTTTTCCTGAATTGGGGCGCCTGGGTGGCACAGTCGTTAAGCGTCTGCCTTCGGCTCAGGGCGTGATCCCGGCGTTCTGGGATCGAGCCCCACATCAGGCTCCTCCGCTAGGAGCCTGCTTCTTCCTCTCCCGCTCCCCCTGCTTGTGTTCCCTCTCTTGCTGGCTGTCTCTATCTCTGTCAAATAAATAAATAAATAAATCTTTAAAAAAAAAAAAAAAGACTTTTCCTGAATTGATAAAAGACAACACAGATTCAAAAAGCTCAGTGAATCTGAAACCGGATAAGTAAATCCACACCTTGGCACGACACAGTGAAACCGCCCAACACCAGTGAGGAGGAGATCCTAAGAGCATAAAGAGAACAAATGACAGCTAACACTTTAATAGCACTGAAAATGTGCCACCACTCCTGTGAACGTTTCCCATTAGCTCACTGAATCCTCACCAAAACCCTAGAAGCTAGATACCGCTACTAGTATTGTCCCCGTTTTACAGAAGAGGAAACTGAGGCACACAGAGGCACACAGAAGTTACTAGCTTGCCCAGCGTCTCCCAGCTGCCAGACCAAAGAGCTGGGGTTTAAAGCCAGGCAGTCTGATCTAGAGGCCACACCTTAAACCCTGTGCTATAAATGCCTCCCACCAAGACCTTTTCAGCTACAAAGGAATGGCAATTAGACCAACCGCGAACTTCTCAATAGTCACAACGGAAGGCAACACAGACTAGAATGATATTTTCAAAGTGCTGCAAGCAAATAACTATCAACTGGGGACCCATACAAAATATTTTTTGAGAATGAGGATCCAACAATGGTATCCTAGAGAAAACTAAGAAAATTGTTATCCTTGATAATTTTGTTTTCTCAAGTAGTGAAATGTTTTTTTAATTCATTTATTCGAGTGAGAGAGAGCACGGAGGGGGGAAGGGGCAGAGGGAGAAGGACAAGCAGACTCCCCGCGGAGCACGGAGCCTGACGCGGGGCTCAATCCAGGCGACCCTGGGATCGCGACCTGAGCCCAAGACAGACACTTAACTGACGGAGCCACCCAGGCGCCCACAAGAAACAAAATGTTAAAGGATGAGCTTGAGGCAGAAGAAAGGAAATAATACCTGAGAGAAAAGCTGAGATGCAAAGAGGAATTTTGAGCGAAGACAATAACAAATATGTTGTTAAATCTAAATGAACATGGAGCATATGAAACCGTACCAGTGTGTAACCGGGGATTAAAGAAAAAAGGACCAATCTACTGGATAATAGCACATATATTGTGAAGGTGCATTTAAAGCAATTAAATGTAATTAACTGCATTTAATTAGAGCATTCCAGGATCCTTATATCATTTCAGGGGCAGATAACAGTGGTAACAGCCTCTGAACTTTGACGAGTTAGGTATTCATTTTAAAATTTCCAAAATGGGGGGCTGGGAGCCTGCTTCTTCCTCTCCCACTCCCCCTGCTTGTGTTCCCTCTCTCGCTGGCTGTCTCTCTCTGTCAAATAAGTATATAAAATCTTAAAAAAAAAATAAAATAAAATTTCCAAAATCGTCACCAAAAGAACATAAACAGGGCATAGAAAATTCCAAATTACGAGAGGGATAAAAAGGAATAAGAAAAAATAATCAGGGCACCTGGGTGGCTCAGTCAGTTAAGCATCTGCCTTAAGCTCAGGTTATGATCCCAGGGTCCTGGGATGGAGTTCTGCATCAGACTCCCTGCTCAGCAGGGAGTCTGCTTCTCCCTCTTCCCTTCCTCCCATTCATTCTCTCAATCTCTCTCTCTCTCTCTCTCTCTCTCTCAAATAAATAAATAAATAAATATCTTTAAAAAAAGAAAAAAGAATCAATCTAAAGGGAGGCAATAAAGGGGGGGAGTATGGAAAAGGCAAGATATATATATGCAAAGCACAAAATGAGACAGTAGGAATAGATTCAAATAAATGAGTAGCTACAACAAATGAAAATGAACTAATCCTTGAGATAAATACAAAAAAATAAGACCTTTAAAAAAAGAAGATCTAATTGAAGGATATTTATAAGACCCACTTCTAAAATACAAAAATGTGAAAAAGCGTGAGAAAAAAATAGAATCATATGTGAACAGGCAAATTCCAAGCACAATAAAGCTTTGTAGCTATATTAATATCTGACAAAACAGACCTCAAGGAAAAAAATAACTAGGGGCAAAGAGCTCACTACATAAAGACAAGGAGTTTCACCAGGAAGCTATCACAACTCTAAATATATAAGCATCTAATAACATAATCTCAAGAAATATAAAGCAAAAAGTGACAAAACGGCAAGAAAAAAGACAAATCCACCATTATAGCAAGAAATGTTAACGTATCTCCCTAACTATTGATCAATCTGGCTGACAAGATAGTAAAGATTAAAAAAAGATTTGATAAAAACTATTCATTTTTCTTAATTTTTAAAGATTTTATTTATTTATTTGACAGAGAGAGAGAGAGACAGCACAAGCAGGGGGAGAGGCAAAGGGAGAGGGAGAAGCAGACTCCCCACTGAGTGGGGAGCCCAACACGGGGCTCAATCCCAGGACCCTGGGATCATGACCTGAGCCGAAGGCAGATGTTTAGCTGACCAAGCCACACAGGTGCCCCTGATAAAAACAGTTTAAAAACGTCATCTGTGTACATACATAGAACACTTTTCCTAACAAGTAGAAAATACATATATTTTTTTAAGAATACATGTGACAGATACAAATTAAGCACAGCCCAGACCATAAAGCAAATCTCAACAAATTTCAAAAGATTAGTACTTTTGACACCAGCACTGCCCAATAGAAGTATAAACATGAGCCAAGTGAGTACTTTCAAGTTTTCTGGTAGGCACACACAAAAAAAGTAAAAAGAAACAAGTTAAATTAATTTTCAGGACACCTGGGTGGCTCAGTCCAACTCTTGATTTCAGCTGGGGTCATGATCTCAGGGTCGTGAGGTCAAGCCCTTCGTCCGGCTCCCCCCTGGGTGTGGAGCCTGCTTAAGATTCTCTCTCTCCCTCTTCTTCTGCCCCTCCCCCTTCAAAAACATTGATTTTATATTGTACTTAATTCAACATATGCAAAATATTACAATTTCAATATGTAATCAAAATAAAAATTTATTAGATTTTTACATTTTTTTGGTACTAAGTCTTTGAATTCAATATGTACTTTCCACTTACTCAGTTTTGACCAGCCAGATTTCAAATACTCAATAGACACAAGGCGCTGGTGGCTGCCATAACTCAGATCAAAACTGCATTCTCACACCACTCTGATTAAGTTAGAAAGCAATAACAGAGGGGCGCCTGGGTGGCACAGTGGTTAAGCGTCTGCCTTCGGCTCAGGGTGTGATCCCAGCATTATGGGATCGAGCCCCACATCAGGTTCCTCCGCTATGAGCCTGCTTCTTCCTCTCCCACTCCCCCTGCTTGTGTTCCCTCTCTCGCTGGCTGTCTCTATCTCTGTCGAATAAATAAATAAAATCTTAAAAAAAAAAAAGAAAGCAATAACAGAAAGAGAGAAAAAAGAAAGAGGCCCAGAGGAATGGGAATTAAGAAAAAAACTTCTGAATAACACATAAGTCAAAGACAGACTGTAATACATATTATGAAATATTAGTAATTGAACGATAATAAGAAAGACTATGCATTAGAGTCTCTGCATGCAGCTAAGGTGATAATTACCGGTTCCTTTATAGCTTCAAACGACTTTATTAGAAAGGGGAAAAAAAAGACAGAAAATTAATTAGCTCAACATAATTCTTAAGATTTTTTAAAATAAGAAAATAAATTGAAAGAAAGATGACACTGAAAACAAGCATAGGATGGAAAGGATCAACAAAACCAAAAAACAGTTCTTTGAACAGACTCAAAACACAGACAATTCTCCGGCAAGATTAAGGAAAAGAAGGATGACACAACTAGACCATATCTGGAATGAGTAATCATGAATGCACCAATATTAAAAAGATGCTATCATGAGATACTTTACGCCAACTTGCCAATAAATTTGAAAACTCAGATTAAATGGATACATTTCTAGAAAAATATAACTCACTAAAATTGACTCAAAGAAAAAAACTGAATAAACCTATAACTATAGAATGAATTAAATCAGTAGGGAAGGGGACATCTTCCCTAAAGAAAACACCAGTCCAGCCTCTTCGTTACCAGTGACTCTACCAAAATGTTCAAAGAACAAATAATTCCAATTTTATACGAAGTCTCACAGCGAGCAGAAAAGGAGAAAACACTCTGCAATTCATTCTATGAGGCAAAACCTAGACACCAAAACCTATAAGGCAGAGGAAAATAAATCATTTCAGGCCAATTAAGTCATCAATAGGATTATAAAAATTCCAAACCAAATGGAAATGAATTCAGAAAATATAAAAAAGAGATAACATGATCAAGTTGGGTTTATTCCAAAGGGGCGTCTGGGTGGCACAGCGGTTGGGCGTCTGCCTTCGGCTTGGGGCGTGATCCCGGCGTTGTGGGATCGAGCCCCACATCAGGCTCCTCCACTGTGAGCCTGCTTCTTCCTCTCCCACTCCCCCTGCTTGTGTTCCCTCTCTCGCTGGCTGTCTCTATCTCTGTCAAATAAATAAAATCTTAAAAAAAAAAAGTTGGGTTTATTCCAGAAATGCAAGAGTGAGTTAACCTGAAAAAACCCAACTCATTAAATTTACTTACAATAGTGAATTAGAGAAGAAAAATCATATTATCTCAAAAAACACAGAAGTCATATTTGGTCAAATGTACTGTCCATTCAGAATAATTCACAAACCAGCAATAGAAGGGAGCTTCCTTAACCTGATAAAAGGCACGTATATAAAAATACAGCAAATAGGGGAGCCTGGGTGGCTCAGTTGGTTAAGCGTCTAACTTCGGCTCAGGTCATGATCTTGGGGTCCTGGGATCGAGCCCCACATTGGGCTTCTTATTCAGTGGGGAGTCTGCTTCTCCCTCTCCCTTTGCCCCTTCCCCCACTCATGCACAGGTCTACTCTCTCTGTCAAATAAATAAATAAAAATCTTAAAACAAAACAAAACATAGCACACATACTCTGGTGAAATGATGACCACGTTCCCTGTAAAGTCCAGAATAACACATGGTCTCCGTTATCATCACTTCTATTAGACATTATACTAAAGGTCTTACCTAGCACAGTAAGGAAAGAGGGCAGAGAATATGCAAAAATTGGAAAGGAAAGAAGAAAACTGTCATTATTTGCAGATGACATGATTGTCTACAGAGAAAACAAAATTTTCATAGGTAAATTATATGAATTAATAAAAATCCAGCAAGATCTCTGCAGAATTAATTGCATTTTTATACACCAGCAACAGTTAGAAACAGCAATTTTTAAAGTTACCATTTTATGATAGCATCAAAAGATATAAAGTAGTACAATTAGACATGCTGTGGTTTTAGATTGAAAGACCACACCACCACCTATAAAACAGGCCAAAAACTGTGAATCCAAACTTAATCAAAGTTTCAAATTCAACCACCAGTTCACAGGAAACACAGAAAACAGAGGAACAGGTGTCACTAAATGACGGGGAGGCAGTAAGCTACAGGACAAACAACCTAGTTTCTTCAAAAATAGATTGCAGGAGGGGTGCCTGGGTGGCTCAGTCAGTTAAGCAGCTGCCCTTGGCTCTGGTCATGACCTCCAGGTTCTAGGATCGAGCCCCAGTTAGGCTTCCTGCTCAGCGAGGAGTCTGCTTCTCCCTCTCCCTCTGCCCCTCCCTCCCCACTCATGCTCTCTCTCAAATAAATAAATAAATAAATAAATAAATAAATAAAACCTTTTTAAAAATAGATTACAGGAAAAACAAGATACGGAGAGAGAGCCTGAAGGCTAAAAGAGACTTAAAGACATGTCAACCAATTGCAATGTGTGTGTTTTCTTTAGATCTTGACTTTAAAAGAGACAAAGTATAAAAATAATAATCTTTATGAGACTATTTGGAAATTTGGATATTGAATGAATATCGGGTGATATTATTGGAACTATGGTCAACTTTCAGACAAAATAACAGATGGTTGGTAGAGTTGGGTGATGAGTACAAGAAATTTCATGCCAAGGGCCAGCAACTTTCTTCTGTAAAGAACTAGAGAGAAAATATTTTAGGGGTGCTGGTTATATGGTCTCGATTGCAACCCCTCGACTCTGCCTTTGGGGCATGAAATTAGCCATAGATAATATGTAAACAAATAGTTGTGCCTGTGTTCCAGTTTATTTACAAAATCAGGTGAGGTGGCCAACTCATGGGCCATAATTTTCCAACCCCTTCTTAAAATTCAGTCTATTTTCACAGATATTTGAAGTTTTCCATAACAAGTTATATAGAAATACAGTATTTAGGAATAAATCTGAAGAAGATATACAAGACTTTTTATGGAAAATATATAAAACTTCATTGAAAAACAATAAAGATGATCAAAATAAAGGGAGGAATATACCATGTTCATGGATTGAGCATGTTATACAATACTGCACATCTTTACAATACTGTAAAGATGTTGTAAAGACGTTAGTGCTCCTCAAAATGATTTATAAATTCAATATCTTTCCAGTGAAAAACCCAACAGGTTTGTGTGTGTGTGGAAATTGACAAGCTGATTGTAATATTTACATGAAAGAGCAAAGGAATGTAAGAGTAAAGATCCTCCTGAAAACAACAAAGATGGGAGACTTGTCTTGCCAGACATCAAGAATTATTAACAACAAGCTACTATAATTAATGTTCTATAATATTAGCAAAGAGAAAGATTTTTGAAAAAGATGAGTACAGGGAGACCAAAAACCAATCCCACATACATTGAGACTTGATTTGTGACAGATCTGGCACTGCATATAAGCGGGGAAGGACAGAATTTTCAGTAAATGGTATTGGAACAATTGGGTATCCATACAAAAATATATAGCCCATATCATTCACAAAGATTAATTCTAGGTACATTCTAGACCTTAGTGTGAAAGGCAAAACAACACAATGTATAAGAACATCTTCATGACCTTGAGATAGGAAAGGAATTAATTTAAAAGATTTTTATTTTTTTTAAAGATTTTATTTTTAAACCATCTCTATACCCAACATGAGGCTCAAACTCACAACCCTGAGATCAAAAGTCACATGCTCCACCGACTGAGCCAGCTAGGTGCCTTAAAGATTTTTAAAAATACATAACATAAGTGAAATAACAGATCAATTAGGACATATTAGGAATTTCTCCAGCAATTCTACCTCTTTTCTTTTCTTAAAAGATTTTATTTATTTATTTCACAGAGAAAGAGAGAGCAGAGAGCACAAGTAGGCAGAGCAGCAGGCAGAGGGAGAAGCAGACTCCCCACTGAGTAGGAAGCCTGATGCAGGGTTCGATCCCAGGACCCTGGGATCATGACTGGAGTCAAAGGCAGTTGCTTAACCAACTGAGCCACCCAGGTGCGTCAATTCTACCTCTTTTCAATTCCACTTTGATTCAGCTGCCACTTCTAGGCACAGTAGACGCAAAAGAATCGAAAGCAAGGACTTGAACAGATATTTGTACGTCAATGTTCCTAGAAGCATTATTCACAATGGCTGTAAGGTAGAAACAACTCAAATGTCCACTGACATTCGGCGTTAAAATAGAATGGAATTCTGATACATGCTACAACATGAACCCTGAAGACATTATGCTAAGTGAAATAAGCCAGTCACAAATGGATGCATACTGTACAATTCCAGTTATATGAGGTACCAAGAATAGTCAAATTCAAATTTGACAGAGTCAAATTTCTGTCTCTACAGAAAGAAGAATAGTGGTTATCAGGGGCTGGGGGAAGAAGGGGAATGGGGACTTCCTGTTTAATGGATACAGGATTTCAGTTTGGGAAGATGAAAAAATTCTGGTTGGAGGTGTTGGCTGCTTAACAGTGTGAATATACTTAATGCCACTGACCTGTATTAAGGTGGAAATGGTAAATTTTATGTTATGTATATTTTACTACAATGAAACAATTTTTTAAATAATTAACAATTTCTCCTCATCTACAGACACTATAAGGCAAACAAAATATGAGCAACACTTTGGGAGAATACATTTGCAAAACATATAACTGACAAAGGAATAGTATCTACAATATATAAAGAACTCCTACAGGGGCGCCTGGGTGGCTCAGTCAGTTAAGCGTTGCCTTCAGCTCAGGTCACGGTCCCAGGGTCCTGGGATCGAGCCCCATGTCAGGCTCCCTGCTCATCGGGGTGCCTGCTTCTCCCTCTGCCTCTGCCCCCCACCCCAGCTGCCAGCTCTTGTGTGTGTGTGCACACATGTGGTCTCTCTCTCTCTCTCTCAAATAAATAAGATCTTTAAAAAAAAAAAAAGAAAAAAAAATTAAAACAACACTGAGACATCATATCATATTCCTACTTTGGCATAAGCTGCAAGTGTTGGGGCGGATGCAGATCTCCTGGAATCTATACACTGCTGGTGGGACCATCTACTGTTTCAACCGCTTTAAAAAAAAAGTCTGGTGGGGCGCCTGGGTGGCTCAGTCAGTTAAGCAGCTGCCTTCATCTCAGGTCATGATCCCAGCATCCTGGGATCAAGCCCCACATCCAGCTCACTGCTCAGTGGGGAGTCTGCCTCTCCCTCCTTCTGCTTTTGAACACGTGCGCTCTCTCTCTCCCTCTCAAATAAATAAAAAAAAATCTTTAAAGAAAATAAAAATTAGGAGCACCTGGGTGGCTCAGTCATTAAGCGTCTGCCTTCGGCTCAGGGCGTGATCCCAGGGTCCTGGGATCGAGCCCCGTATCAGGCTGCTTCTTCCTCTCCCACTCCCCCTGCTTGCGTTCCCTCTCTCGCTGGCTGTCTCTCTCTCTCTGTCAAATACATAAATAAAATCTTTAAAAAAATAAAAAATAAATTAAAATTAAAATTAAAAAAACATCTGGCATTGTTTAAGTAAAGCTGAAGATGTGTGTACCCTATAACCTAGCAATGGAGACACACTCGCTCATATGTACCCAGAAACATACACGAAACTGTTCGTCATAGCAGCACCGGATGTAATAGCAAAAACAACAAAAGCAAACAACCCAAATGTCCATATGGAGTCAATAAATAAATAAATTGTGGCATATTCATGCGATGGAACACTTGCTGCCAACACTTAGGATCTATATAATCTTGGGAAAATTACTTAATCTCTCTGTGCCTTAGTTTTTCCATCAGTAAAATGGGGATAATACCAGTATCTACCTCATAGTGTTGTTGCAAGGACCATCGTTATTCAAGGTTCTTAGAACAGTGCCTGGAACCCAGCACATTCTCTCTGTAAACACTGATGTTAAGCTTCCTTGGCTCGTGCCCTGAGAGATCCCCTCGTAATACCTGACCACACTTAAGTCTCTCCACTTGCATTCAAGCAGTGTTGTCCTTGTTGATCTCTCCCACCTCACTCCTCCTCCTCCAGACCCCATCCCACCTACTGCTTCACTCCTGTAACAACTGCAAGCTGCCTCCTCTCTCTGTACCTTTGCCCATGCTCGGATCTCTTCCTGATATGTCCTTCCTACCTTCTCTGCCTGCCGAACACCTACTTCCTTTGCCCAGACCCAATTCAGACAGCCCCCTCCTCTCCCCAACCCTACCCTAAGCCCTCGCACCCACCCCTCCCCAGGATAGTTTCAATTGCCCTCTGGGTATCTAAGGTCTGCTGGGCCTCAGTCCATACCTCTGATGACTTGTTGACCTCCACCCACTGGACCATGAGTCCCCTGGAGGAGCCCCCCTGCTTGCTGAACAAATTATAATCAAGTCCCATAAAAATCCAAACTCCTTAGCCAGCCTTTGGCAGCCTGGCTCAGACAACAGACTGTGGAAGCCTCCAGGCCTGGATTCATATACTGGCTCCAGGGGTGCCTGGGTGGCTCAGTTAGTTAGGTGTCCAACTCTTGATTTCAACTCAGGTCATGATCTCACAGTTGTGAAACTGAGCCCCGTGTCAGGTTCTGTGCTCAGCATGGAGTTCACTTGAAATTCTCTCTCCCTCACCCTCTGCCCCTCCCACCACCACTCTCACACTCTCTAAATAAATAAATAAATAAATAAATAAATAAATAAATAAATAAAATCTTTAACAACAACAACAAAATACCAGCTCCACCACTTACTTGCTGTGTGACCTTGATTGAGTCACTTAACTTCTCTGAATCCCAAATGAGAGTATAAAGTATTAACACTAACTTTTAATGCTATTGTGGGGATTAAATATGATATGATGACATTATGTGAAGCTCCTGGTATACAGTAAGCCCTCAATAAAAAGAGCTATTCGTAGGCTACCCATCTGCTAGAAAGACACGCTCCTCTCTCACATAGCTCCTGACACTTCGCAGCTGCAGACAGCACCCTGGGCACCTGGGTAGGGCCCGAGGAGGTCTGTGCCTCCCCCGTTGTGATGGGCAGAGCAGGGGGCTGTGGCAGAGCTGCCCTCCCCACATTCCCTGTTGTTCCACCGGCAGAGCGGCTCCAGACCTCTCTAGCCACGGCAGGGCTCAGGACAGAGAAGAAAATGACATTTCAACCCACCCTGCCGTGTCCTCCAAAGGTCTGTATCTCCAACCAGAAGAACAGAACACACCCAACCTCTCATACCTGATTCCCGTGTCACAGAGGAGGCAACTACGATTCAGAGAAGAGACCCCTCTCATCTCGAGTCGCCTGCAGTAAGAAGCACAGACTAATCCGAAACCCAGCTGTCTGCGCTTGGCACGAGCCAGGCTGCTTCCAGGAGAAGGTGCTAGGGCCCTGAAAGGGGCCCAGACCGGCTGGACACTACGGCCACGCTTGCCCCCGCCCCACTCCGCTGCCCTGGCCTCGACCACCTGTCCGTCCCTGTCACAGCCCCGGCTCAATTCTTCTCCTGCAGTTGGCACCAGTTGCCATAGCGACGGGGTGTTTGGGAAGCCGCGCCCCCGAGTCAAGGATGGGGCCTGGAGGAAGAAGCAGCTGTGGGCTCCTTCGGTCAAGGCAGGTGGGCACCTGGCGCCACCGCCGAGCTCCAACAAGCCCCTCAAACCGCCGCAGGGCCCAGAATCCCAATTCTGGGCATCTGGCCCGAATAAATCATCGGAAATGGGGAGAAACCAGATGCACAAGCGTGTTCACTCCAGCCTCACTTACAACAGCACACAACTGGATACGCCAGTACCAGGTAGCGTTTTTGAGTGTTTGTCTTGTCCGAGGCACTGTGCGACATGCCAGACACGCGTCCTCTCACCTGCTCCTCACCACCCCCTATCAGGTAAGTACTCCTCACAGCCCTCGGTTTGCAGGTGAGGATATGATGCTCGGCGAGGTGAAGCCACTTGCCTCGGTCATTCAGACAGAGGCAAAGCCGGGACCGAATGCCGATCTGTCAGCCCCCAGGCTTCGTACTCCTAACTACACGACAGCGCTCGGAAATGAGAAAAGGAAGTCCCAGCCCATCCTCTGGTCCTGGCAGCGCCCGTGGCCGTGACAAATATGCCTGCAGCCTGCTGTGATGCAGGGTTCAGGAAAAGCACAGGTTCGGCAGAACAATCTGTACCAACTTGGAAAGATCTCCAAATACTATAATGCTTGAAAAATAAACAAAGTAGGAATCCCAGAACAATGAAGATTAGTATGAGCTTATTTATATACGGACGATACAAAGATGTCGGTGTTCATGAAAAGGGGGCTGGAGGGACTCCCACTGTGAACACCGATTATCTTCAGACAAGGGCAATGGGGCCTGGAAGCATTCAGAGGGACTTCCTCTTTCTGTGTTAACAAATTAATTGTGAAAAAAAGATTTTTTAAAGTAAACTCTACACCCAGTGTGGGGCTTGAACTCATGACCCTGAGATCAAGAGTCACATGCCCTGGGTGCCTGGGTGGCTCAGTTGGTTAAGTGTCTCTTGATTTTGGCTCAGGTCATGATCTCAGGGTCATGAGATCAAAACCCATGTCAGGCTCCATGCTGGGTATGGAGCTAGGGAGACTGCTTAGGATTCTCTCCCTCCTCCTCCCTCTGCCCCTCTCACCCCGACACTCACGTGCTCTCTCTTTCTTTCTATACCAACCAAGCCAGACAGTTGTGAAAATTTTTTTAAATACCAAAAAAGTCAAGTTATACATTTGATACACGTGGTCTTATTTCTAGGTGAAGAAAAGAGACGAGAGGGACAGGAAAGAGATGAGAGGAAGGACATACCAAAAGGCTGGCATCTCGGGGTTTTTTTTAATTTCTTATTTTCTATGATAAACACTAATTTTTTTATTAAAAATTGTTTTTGAGTGATGTTTACAAAAGCAATGTAATAGCATTCTCGGGCAGTTCTAATACCAAATCGTGGTACATCACAGAGCAGCTCATTTGTTCCCATCCCCGTTCTAGGACATTGCAGTTTGGCCTTGAACTAGTCATTTCACCTCTCTGAGCCTCCGTGTCCACATCAGTAAAATGGGTAGATATCAGTAGCGTCTGCCTCACAGGGCTGTTGGGAAGATAACGTGCTCAGTGCAGTGCCCAGCACATGGTAAGCAGGCTAGATGCTATCACTACCGTGATGCCACCAGGGAAGCGGCCCAAGCGGGCAGCGCGGGGAGCTCTCAGGACAGACCGCCAGCGTTTATACTCTGGCTCCTTCATTTACCAGATGCATGGCTTTGGGCCAGTCAACTTACCTCTCTGGGCTTCATGTGAAGATTCAATGAGAAGTGCCTCGCACACAACACATATTCGATGAATGTGATAAAAATTCCACCATGTGAGAAAGCACCACCTCTGCCTTATGTATAAACAGGTTAACTAGTGGGGCGCCTGGGTGGCACAGTCAGGTAAGCATTCGACTCGGCTCCCACTCAGGTCCTGATCTCAGGGTCGTGGGATTGAGCCCTGCATCAGGCTCCATGCTCAGTGCGGAGGCTACTTGGGATTCTCTCTCTCCCTCTGCCCCGCCCCCCCACTAATGCTCACGCTCTCTGTCTCCCTAAAATAAATACATAAAATAAGATCTTCTAAAACAACCTGTTAACCGTTATTAATAAAATCACAATTTACTTAAAGAACAATGGAGAGAGAAGTAGTGACTACAGGGAACACGGCGGGGCATTGACTTTCCCGCTGTATGAGCTTAGAGGAGTTTGTTAACTTCCCTGAGCCTCAGTTTCCCCATCTGGAAACATGGAGCTAGCGCCCATCTTACAGGACTATTGTTAACACTAAAGGAAACACAAATTTAACATAAATTAGGTAATTTACTTTGTGCCTTATGCGGTGCTAGGTACATTATTTTACACCGTCATCTCACTCCCTAAAACAACCCCCGTTAAACTGGAATTAGTATCCCCTTTTTATGGGTGAGGAACTTAGCTTTAAAAATATTCCAAGGTCACTCAGCTAGAAGAGGACAGAGGAAAGATTTGAACCCAGGACTCACCAACTCCAAAAGATAATGAACCCTCATAAGATGTCAGCAAATGACGTTCATTTTCTCTTTCCTGACATGATGGATCTCAGTTTACTGACGTATAAAATGCGTGTGAAGGACAATGCCCACTAAGAGCCTCTCCAGCTTACCTCCGTTAAACTCCACTGCCAAGCTTGGTGTTATTAAGATTGGCCAAATTTCTATCTCAATTTCTCAGACTCAACTTACCCATTTGGGGAAGCTTCCTGGGCGGGATTCCTCTGGCTGGTCCTGGCTGGAGTCGTGTGCACTCCTGTCTGCGCCCTGGTGCTGGGCTCGGGGCTCGGGGCTTCTCCTCGACCTCTTAGCATACTTGGATCTTCTCTGGCTCACGGATGGGCCTGAGCGAGCCCTGCTGCTTGCAGGCTCCAGGGAGCTGGAGGGGCTGTCAGTGGGAGCCAGGGGTCCTTGTCCCAGCCTCCCCCTGGATTCTGGCTGAGCCTTGACCTCTAGCCCCTCACGACTGTGTGAGAGAGTGCGGCCATCCCCGCTGCCAGCCCCGAGGAGCTGCTCAGCTTCTTGCCGCTCTGTGGAGGCCTCTCCAGACGCTCCCAGGCACAGTGCAGAGCTCTGCGGAGGGTCCCAGGCAGCTGGCCGGAGGGACTCTCCGCCACCCAGCAGTGGGACCCCGACAGGGTCAGGGGGGCTGGCTGGCTGGGCCCCGTTCCCCGCGGCAGGCAAATAGTCAAACTTCTCAGTCCCTGAGACACATTCCACACAGGTTCCACCTGGCTCTCCCGACCCAGCCCCAGTGTCTTTGGGAGAGAGAGGACCCCCAAGGTCTGTCCCAGCACCTGGTGGGGGGCCTCCCTCACACGGGGTGTTGTCCCCACCAGGGCTGTGACCAAACCACGAGAGGCCCCCTGCTCCCTCCCCACCATCTGAGCGGGCCTCATGCTGCCTGTTGTTCTTTCTCACCCCCACAGGGGCTGGGCCCGGTAAGGGCGGTAGGCTCCTTTTGGGGGGCTC
This sequence comes from Ursus arctos, assembly GCF_023065955.2. NCBI lineage: Eukaryota > Metazoa > Chordata > Mammalia > Carnivora > Ursidae > Ursus > Ursus arctos. The sequence goes on from NW_026623008.1 coordinate 23,331,914, forward strand.
CTCTTTGCTGAGGGTGGGGCCTCTTTCATCACTCCTACCTCCTCTGGCCTCTCCTGGCCCGAGGCAGCTCATCGTCCCCACCCCTGCCAGCCGCTTCCTGTCAACCAAAGCTCTCTCTAGGAGACCCACAGACACACTACAAGGGTTCCTGGGCCACCTTTCAGCTAAGATGTCGTGCAGAGAAACCTGGAGCCTCTTGAAGGCCCGAGCCTTCCCCTGAGCAGGCACTATGGGCAGCCGGAAGTGGAGCTGGGGGCCAGGCACCACATCCTGGCTTTGTCCCACGGCTTGCAGCTCCAGGGCCGTCGAGTGGGCCTCAGCCTCCAGGCTGGCCCCAGGAGTACCCCCAGCCTGGGAGCTGGTACCTCGATGGGTCTTTTCCCTCAGGACCCTCTTCCTGCTGCCAGCCCAAACTCGGGCCCCAGAGCTTGCCCCTGGCAGCTGTGGTGTCAAGCCAGACGTGGAGCTGCCTTCTTCCACATCCTCCTGGGAAAGCCCACAGCTGCCACGGGGCCTGAGGGCAGGGTCTGCGCTGGAGCCCTCTGCAGCCCCCTCCTGAGACATGTCTGTCCGCCTACAGGGGCCAAAAGCAGAAGGCAGCCCTGGTGAGGAGACGGCATCATGCAGGGTCTGGCTGCCAGCCCATTCAGCCCACCAGGCCTGGGGCACCTGCCAGGGAGCAGGCCGAGGCCCTGCACATTCCTGAGGCCTGGAGGCCACAGGGAGACAGCACCCAGTCGCGTAAGCGCCCCAGCAGGGCCTGGAGCCCTGGGTAAGGCAGGGGAGGCCTGCCACCAAACAGGGTTGAGCTACTGCGAGCCACCCTTAAGGTTTTCTCATCTCTGAGGGTTCCCACTCTTGTTTAAACGGGACCTAATAATAACAGTTGCCATTTCTTAAGTACCTACTATGTGCATTATTTCATTTCATGCCGGCCACCGGTGAGGAAACGGAGATACAGGGACGGTTAGCGACTCACCATAGGACACACACATGGAAATGAAGAATGGGGAGTCTCTCCCCCACTGAAAGCCCAGCTCCTAACCACTGGCCGGGGAGCAGGCAGCTAGCGGGGTAATTCCCCTCACACGGATCCCGCTCCGACGGACCCTCCCACCAGGTTCCCAGGCCTGACCGGGACAGTCCCCTACGGCCCAAGCGTCCAGAAGCTCTCACCTGGGCTCCCCGGGCTCCCCCGCCCAGGCTTCCACCCCCGAGCTGGGCGGGAGCTGGGGTCACGTGAGGGGTGGGAGAGCCCGGGGTGAGGGACGGGGGCGGGGCCTCTGAAGAGGCGCTGAGGACGGCACCCCAGGTGTGCTGGCGTCCTGGCACCCGCAGAGGGCGCGCTCTCCCTCCCGAGGGCTTCCCGGCGGAGGTGCCAATCCCTTGGGCTTCTGGGCAGGAGTAGATGGGCGCCTGAACCAGAGCGCAGAAGCGTTGAGGGGTCTTGAATCTGTCTGACAATTTAAACTTGGGCCTAGGGCCATGGGGAGACACTGAAAGTGCCTGAACCCCGAGGGGAATCAGGGGTTCCTCTGAACTTTTTGCCTAGTTATTTTTTTTTTTTGCCTAATTTTTTGCCTAATTATTGCCTCATTGTTTTGCCTAATTATTTATTATATTCATTGTCTCAAATATAAGAATATAATTCATATGGAGGAAAGTGCATACCCAAGCCCAACTAAAGGTTAGAAATACAAAGCTTGGGGCGCCTGGGTGGCACAGCGGTTAAGCGTCTGCCTTCGGCTCAGGGTGTGATCCCAGCATTGTGGGATCGAGCCCCACGTCAGGCTCCTCTGCTATGAGCCTGCTTCTTCCTCTCCCACTCCCCCTGCTTGTGTTCCCTCTCTCGCTGGCTGTCTCTCTCTCTGTCGAATAAATAAATAAAATCTTTAAAAAAAAAAATACAAAGCTTAAACGTCCTCTCATTTCCAGACTCTTGGGAGCAACCTTTCTTTCTTTCACCACGTTCGTTGTCGTTATCCTTTTTTACTCATGCTGCTTTCATAACTGTAAATGATCTCATGCTCTATTACTAATTAATAATATTAATAATAGTCTCCTATTCTATTTCTTGACTTATCCGTGGGAATAGCTTCTATTGACTGCCCGCTCTGGTGATTGCATTAAACACCGGTCCACCTTTCTCTTCCCAGTTTTTCTCTTTCTTATTTATATTGCTCGTTTCTATCGATTACTATCACCCCTTGGAATAATAGTCTTCAAATGTCCATTTCTTCCTTAGATGGCCTCTTTTGACTCTCTGTGCGAGAGGAGCCGTTTCCCCTCCCCGCGGCTGCCCTTCCTCCAGCGGCTCACCTTTCCGCTTTGTCAAGGCTTGTTTGCGGCACGCACATCCTACCCCGTGAAGATAATTCAGTTTGCCATACTTTGCCTGTAGATTGATTCTTAACATTGAAACCAGATGACATTGATGACATTACAGCTATGTAAATATTTTCACTGCGGAACTAGGAATCTGATAGACATCACCGAGAGGGAAATGGAATTCGCGGGCAGTAAACCTGCACCGTGTGAGGCCAGGAGCAGGGGAATGGCCGGGTTGGTGGAATCGTCCTCTGCCAGCAGAGCGAAACGTGCTAGATCTATAGGCCAAACACGGCTGTATCCCAGAGACATTATGTTGAATTTAGAAATTAAGATAATGTCCGGGCGCCTGGGTGGCACGGTCGGTGAAGCTTCTGTGGCACTCTTGCTTTCCGCTCAGGTCCTGATCTCAGGGTGGGGAGTTCGAGCCCGGCCTCCAGCCCTGCCTTCCTCTCGGTGCTCAACACGGAGCCTGCTGGAGATTCTCTCTCTCTCCCTCTGCCCCACCCCCTGCTTGCATGTGCCCACACTCTCTCTCTCTCAAATAAATAAATAAATCTTTGAAAATCAAGATAATGTTAATAGTATGGGAACCTGAGGGCCAGGTATATGGGAACTCTCTGTACTAATTTTCCCTTTTTTTTCCTGTAAATCTAAAACTCATAAAAAATAAAGTTTGCTACAAAAAAAAAAGGTGTTGTGTGATTCATATCAAAAGCTGTCCGTCTCGATCTGGCTGTCAGGGTCACAAACGAGGTAGGAGTTGAGACTGGATGCCACTAATGACACCCAATACCGCTCTTAAGAAATGATTTTTTTAAGTGAAAAGACCTCCCACGATGGAATGTTCCAGTCGTGATGGCAGAGACTTGATCAGGTCTCCTGAGACCCGTGGAACTGTTATTCTGGTCCATTTCGCTAATGGAAGTCTCCCACCATTGGCAAAAAAAGGGGGAGTGGCTGTGTTATTAGCACCACGCGTACTGAGGCTAAAAAGACAGCGATGGCTCATACACGTAAGGCTGCTTGGAGCCAGAGACCGATCTACGCGTTTTACCTGTGTTTATCTATTTTAATTTACCTATATTAATCCTTACACCAAGTCTCTCGGCTTTTCAATCATGTTTTTCAAACCCACAGTAATCTATAGTAACTTGAAACTGTAGAAATCAGTGTTCAGGGGAGAAAACAGTAACCACCCCAGCATAGTGAGGTGGTGGGTGTTTACCAGGTCGCTGGAAGGGCACACGAGCGCACTCTAGGCTGGGCTTGGGGACACCGCCACTACAGCCGTCTACACATACAGCATGGTGGTAGCCAGCCAAGATCCGGACACGGCAGGGCCATTGCTGCCACTGTGTCCCAACAGTCACAAAACGGGAGGCCAGACACGGACACAGAGAACCCTAGCGGCTCTCCCACCAAGCCTGTAAGCAGAAACGGCCCAAGGATAAGGACAGTGGCCTCCACCTCTCATCTGCCTTCCAGATCTCACACAGTGGCACCCAGGGCCAGAAACGAACCCACATTTGGAACACAAGCTGTGTCGTTTCCGGCTTTCCATCCGCTGCAAGATAAGAAGGCATGCCGGCATGTGGGAACAGATGTGGAGCGAATCAGTCTGCGTTATCTTCTATGATATTTTAAATTATTTTTTATCTAGTTGATCTAGCCATTTCTAAGAGGTGTGTATTTTTTTTAAGATTTTATTTTTATTTATTTATTTACTTGAGGGGGGGGAGAGAGCACAAGCAAGGGGAGCAGCAGAGGGAGAGAGGGAGAAGCAGAGTCCCCCCCTAAGCAGGGAGCCGGATGTGGGGCTCGATCCCAGGACCCTGGGATCGTGACCTGAGTCGAAGGTAGATTCTTAACTGACTGAGCCCCCCAGGTGCCCCAAGGGGTGTGTTTTTAAATCTCACGCTATTATTGTGGACTTGTGGACTTTTCCTTTACTTTGCGGGGTTCCTGCTTTATATCTCTCAAACCCCTTTTACGTGCATACAAATTCACTATTTTTACCTCATTTGGGTAGATTATAACTTCCGTCCGTGCCAAATATTCTTCCTGCCTATTGATGTTCTTTTGCTTTAATTCATTAGTTCATTCATTATTATTATTTATTAGTCATTAGTTATTCATTTATTATTTGCTTGAATTTATTAGTACCCTGCTTGCTTGTGGTCAGTGTTGACCTAGTATAGTTTTTCCATCCTTTTATTTTCAACCTTTACGTGCAGTTCTGCTTTCACCACACCTCTCATACGCGACATAGAGCTAGACTTCAGAATTCCGATCAGAGCATCTTTGTCTTTCATCGATGTGTTTAACCTAATCATAGGCTTGGGACTACTGATATACCCGGTCTTTTTCCACCATTGCTCTATATGCTTTCTTGCTACAAATTCTCTGCTTCCTTTGTGTTCCTTTTTGCCCTCTTCCAGATTTATCAAATCACACACCCCCCCTTTATTTTCCTCAAATGATTGGAAATTAGATTTTCTTATTTCTTTTTTTTTAAGATTTTATTCATTTATTTGTCAGGGAGAGAGCACGAGCAGGGGGAGCAGCAGGCAGACGGAGAAGCAGGCTCCCCGCTGAGCAAGGAGCCCAAAGCGGGACTCGATCCCAGGACTCTGGGATCATGACCTGAGCCGAAGGCAGACGCCTCACCGACTGAGCCACCCAGGCGTCCCCAGATTTTCCTATTTCTGATCTTCAGTAGTTATGTTTAAACGTATAACGCGTATACTTTAATTTCCTCCCGTCAAGTGTGCGAGGCCTCTGTCGGAGTCCTCCCGGGACACCCCTGGATGTGGCTGTCCCTCTAAGTTACAGCTGAAGTGACTAGATTTCCTGTGCCCCTGAGCTCCCAGAAGCTTAGGCAATGGTCAGGTCCTCCGGGGCCCCTCATCCCCATCCTGCAGGGTGGTGGACAGCCAGCCAGGGATGGACCTGAGCTGTGCCTCCTGCAGGTGGGTATGCTTGTGTTCATGGAAAGGAAAACCTTTTCCCAAGGCTGCCAGAGGCTGCTGGCACCCTGACCAAGGCTGCTGATGGGCACACATCATATCGCTAGGACTTATCACAGTTGATGTTGACCTTGATCACCTGGCTGGGTCCTGTTTGCCAGGTTTCTCCTCTGAAAAGGTTACTCTGCCCCCAACTGTATTCTTAGGAAGGAAGTCACTGCGTGCAGCCCACACTTAAGCAGTGGGGAGCTGTGCACCATCTCCTTGACGGTGCAACCTCTACATAAATTATTTGGAATTTCACATGGGAGATTTGTCTCTTTTCTTTTCTTTTTTTTTTTTTTGATTTGTCTCTTTTCAATCATTTATTTATATCATTTATTCAATCATTTATTTATATCAGTACGGACTCATGGATATTTATTTCATACTTTGGATTGTAGCCCAACGCTGCCTTATTTATTTTGTTGCTCAAACTATTCCGGCTTTGGCCCCTGGGAGCTCTTCTAGTCGGCTCTTGTGTCTCTTTACATTTTAACATATCCCCAGTTTTGGGGGGCGGGGGAGGCTGGTATATTTCCTACCTCCTTGGAGACTTTTGACCCTAAACATATCAGATATCAGATGCAGCTGGGACCCAGCCGGACCCCTCCTTCGCTCACCCCTGCCACTTGCTACTGGGCCTCCGAACCCCGAGCCCTGGCTGCACCTCTGATCGGGGGAGACCTCAGAGCTGCTGGACACACTGAACTCGAGACCCTCCCCTTTCCTCCCTCCCCTAGCCGCTGCCCTGAAGAAACAATGGCCTCTCCCCTGGTTGAGTCTTTCTGCCTGTTGAGGCCCCCAAAGTGCTGTGTAACCTTAGTTACATAACTGCTGTCCTCAGTGTGAGAATAAACTTATTTAAAGGACAAAACAAAACAAAAAATCTTCGTCTCTGTTATCTTTGGAAACTTACCTTATCGTCTCCATTCCTGAGACTTCAGATAAATGTCCGGAGACTGTTTATTATTACTCACCCTCCTATCTGGCCAGCGGGGCTCCAAGGTCTCTGGTGACTCCCGTCCTAGGGGCCCTGGGTGGTCACTTGACCTCACAAAGCCTGTTTCCTTGTCTGTAGAAGGGGGACAATGAAAAGCCTTCACGGAGCCGCCATGTTGGAGCTCCTGCCACACACAGTAGGGGTCACTTATGAAAAGCTCCTGATATGAGGCCGGCCACACACAAAAGGTGTTCACCCAACGGAAGGTGTTACCACTGTTAATAGTGGGAGTAGCCTTTCGTCTCCCCCTCCCCGGCCTCGTTCTCAAACCCCCCCTCCCCCTGCTCTGAAGCTCAGACATGACACCGCCACTCTTCCACCCCCAGTCCTTCCAGGATCCAAAAGCCCGAAACTCCCTGCCTGGGATTGAAGAGCTTTCGGAATCTTGTCCTGCTCCCTGCCCCTGGCCTCCTCTTCCTTCTCTGCCCAAATCCTGCCAGGCTCTTCCTGGTGCCCTGAACAGGCCTCACTTCTTCGCCTTTGCCCTTCCCCCTGCCCACAATGCTCTTCCAGCCTTTCTCTATCTGGGGACGCCTGGGCCTGGGTTTCTGTTCTCAGAGACAGAAACCAACCAGCCAGCCGGAGCTTGTGGCTCCTTCTGGCCTCACAGCACCTCCTCGCACCCTGGTTACCGCTGCCGCTCTGCCCTGCCCCCCCCCCCCACCAGGCTGCCCCACGTTCAGGGGCCGGTTTCATTGGACCGAGGGAGCCGTTAAAGAGGAAAGCGCATGGACTCGGGGTCCCACAAACCTGGGTGTGACCTGCATTTGGATCCTGGCTCTGGAGTTGGTCAGCTGTGTGGTCTCAGGCAAGTGCCCTAACGTCTCTGAGCCTCATTTTCCTTATTCATAAAGCGATAATAACAGTAGCTGTTTCATAGGAATGTTGTAAAGTTTTCAGTAGATAATCCATGTGAGGCACTTTGCATAATGCCCAGCACACAGAAAGCGCTTAATAAACGGTCCCGTTCTCTCTTCTTATTAATACCAGGCAGCCAGGAGCTGCCTGCTCTGCCAGGCTCCCCTTATTGATGGATTCAAGGCTAAAAATAGAGCTGCAGCTTTGGGGAGCCGGTCCTTCCAGAGCCAGGAAGTGATGCCCTTGCTGCAGTGGATGGGGAAGGAGCCTGCTTCTCCCTCCACGGGCTCTCAGAGGAACACACATCTTGATGCCTTTCTCCCGTGAATTCCAGGGCAGACACGCAGGGGCCAGACCAGCCCAGGCTGAGGAGCTCTCCTAGCCGGGGGTTCTGTGGTCCCACCAGCTGGGCTTCGAACTCCAGCCGTGCCATTCACTGGCTCTGTGACCTTGAGCAAGCAACGTTCCCTCTCTGACGGTTACTCTCTAGCCTGGAGAATCCGCAATGGTAATAACATAACTTGTGATAACGAACAGCTTATATGCGTCGAGGCCTGAGGCCAAGGATACACTCCAGGACTCTGGGTCATGACGTCCCCTCTCTGAGCCTTGGTTTTCCTATCTCTGAAATAGGCACAGTGACCCTTACCTTCGAAGAGTGTTGTGAGGACCCAGAAAGGTCGTGGACAGCCCTACCCCTGCAGTCACTGACAGCAGTAACATCTGACGGGGACCTGAGTTGTCCAGGGTGTGGCTAACCCCTGTCGGAGGGCACTGAGAGCAAAGACAGAAATACAGCTTAGCGGCTCGCAGCTATTGATCCGTCAGCCTTGGAAAATGCAAAGAAATGCTTCCAACAGGAAAACACGTCTTGGGCCCTGCGCTGCTAGCAGGCTGGCCCTGCCAGTGGAGAAACCACTTCTGGACAAATGACTCCCCTGCCGTCAGTTCAGTGCTCTTGGCGGGTTGTTTGTCTCCCTGGACAAGATCTGATTTAATTAAAGCAGAGCCTGAATTGGGAGCAGGAGCCCCCATTTTCCCTTCTGAAGCTCGTCTTAACAGTGACATCAAAGGGCATCAATCTGGCTTCCAAGGGCATTGAGCCAGACTCCTTCCCATAGATACGCAGGGCCTGGGTGGCCCCCAGCCCCAAGGCCACACACCCTGGATTGTTTCTCTCCTTCTTTGCTTCCTGGGACAGGTCCAGTTAGGTTCTAGCCCCTTGCTTCTTTCTGACCATAAGGTGGATACATAATTGTATGATAATACCATTAATAAAAATATACAGTCTGGGGTGCCCGGCTGGCTCAGTTGGTAGAGCATGCAACTCTTGATCTCAGGGTTGTGAGTTCAAGCCCCACGTTGGGTGTAGAGATTACTTAGAAATAAAATCTTTTAAAAAACCGAAAAAATAAATTAAAAAAAAAAAAACACAATCCCATCCCAATACACATCACCTGCAGTTCTCAAGGAGGAGGACAGAACAGTCTTCCCTGCGAGAGATCAAGAGCCTTTGGCCAGGGCACCAGGTGCAAAGGCTCTCGTCCCAGCCACTTGCAATCTCTCTATCTGACAAGGGGGGAGGCGGTCCTGTTCTGCCCAGGCCCAGCATGGAAGAAGGAAGACTGGATCCTGTGAAGGTGCCAGCAAGCCCTATAGGACTGATCCCACCAGGTGGGGGAGCACTCCAGCAGCATCTAGGATGGGACGTCAGGGTCTGGATTCTTTCTCTCTCCTGGGTTTGGCTCCCAGCCCTACCCCTGGAGAACCCAGAGCCAGTCTCTTAGCCTCTTGACTACTTAGTTTCCTCAATGTGTGTATTTACTGGTTTCCATAGTCACAGTACTCTTGCTCGCAGACAGCAGAATCCATTCTGTCCAGTTGAAGTAGAAAGGGAATTTACTTAGGGATGTTAGCCTTATCGGATGATGGAGAAACCTGCTCTGGATGCAGCTTTCAGGAGTATCTCCAAGAAGCACACTATAAAATATGATTGATGGGGTTGGGAGGGTTGCTGCTGTCACTGCCTGCCACCGCCCAGGCCAGCCAAAGGTGTGCCCCGCATGCATCGGTTCCCACACAGAGCTCACCTCCTGGTTCGGATCGCAGATGCGTGAGTGCAATTGGAGGAAAGGAGGTCACGTGCCTGCACCGTAGTCTCAAGGGAGGGAGGCTTCTGCTTTGGGAAGAAGGAACTCAAGATATAAGGAATAATCAAAATGTAGAAAGGCATTTTTAAGCTCATTGGGCAAGAGCAAACATTCAGGACATTTTCTCTCTTATCTATTTCCGTCACCTTGAATATAAACTCCATGGGGCAGGCGTCTTGAGTGTCTTGTTTACCTCTGTGTCCCCAGCACCTAACATGAAGCCTGTGGGGAATAAACAGACAAAAAGGGGCACCTGGGTGGCTCAGTCGTTAAGCTTCTGCTTTCGGCTCAGGGCGTGATCCCAGCATTCTGGGATCGAGCCCTACATCAGGCTCCTCTGCTGGAAGCCTGCTTCTTCCTCTCCCACTCCCCCTGCTTGTGTTCTCTCTCTCGCTGGCTGTCTCTCTCTCTGTCAAATAAATTAAAAATCTTTAAAAAAAAAACAGACAAAAAATGTGGGTCATGAAAGAACCACCTGGACTTTGAGGCAATTGACCAACTTGTAGTCTCTCAGGGGGCTGGAGCTCCATGCTCAAGGGGAAATCTGCTCCTTCTTAAATCCAACAATACATCTGATTCAGCTGACCACGGTGGGATGCCCATGCCTCCACAGCCCCTCACTTGACAGTGAAATTGTCTTTATCCTTTATTTCTCAGCTCTGACTCACCTCCTCCCGGAGCCTTTCCTTGATTCGTAACTCCATCGCTACCACTGCCATCATCACCACCCTCACCACCTTGCCCCAGGGAGCTGGTTTGGTATGGTGGTTAAGAAGGCAAGCTCTAGGGGTGCCTGGGTGGCTCAGTCAGTTAAGCATCTGCCTTTAGCTCAGGTCATGATCCCAGGGTCCTGGGATCGAGTCCTGCATTGGGCTCCCTGCTCCGCAGGGAGTCTGCTTCTCCCTCTGCCCCTCTTCCCACACATTCTCTCAATCTCTCTCCCTCTCTCTCTCAAATAATAAATAAATAAAATCTTTTTTAAAAAGCTCTACAGTCTAACTGGCTGATTTCAAATACTGGCTTCAGCTCTCACTAACTGTTGGAGCGTGGATAAGTCGTGGTCACATTCTGAGGATCATTCTCCCCATCGTAATGAGTTTGAAGATCATTATTCTCATCTAAGTCACAGAGCTGTTGTGAAGTTTTAATGAGATGCTGTATGCAAGTTCTTCAGAAGGGGCTGGGTGCAGAGAGCTGGCTGCCTTTGCAATCCTCACAGGTCTAGCACGTGCTGGGACAACACTGATTGTTTTCATGGCTGCATTCCCAACTTCACTGAAAATCAGGAACCGGAGCGCCCTTTACTCCCCCCTCCATACCTCTGCACGCACCTGTCACATGGATCAGATGCTCACACAGCGTTTGTTGGATAACCAATTCGCTAAGTCAAAGAAATCACAAATGTAAAGGCTGATAGATAAAACACCAAAAGTCTGGGGCGCCTGGGTGGCTCAGTCGTTAAGCACCTGCCTTCGGCTCGGGGCGTGATCCCGGCGTTCTGGGATCGAGCCCCGCATCAGGCTCCTCTGCTAGGAGCCTGCTTCTTCCTCTCTCACTCCCCCTGCTTGTGTTCCCTCTCTCGCTGGCTGTCTCTCTCTATGTCAAATAAATAAATAAAATCTTTAAAAAAAGACACCAAAAGTTTGCATATTAGAAAAGCAACTAAAATGTAAATGTCACCCGGGAGTGGGGAAAATGACAAGTGGTTAATGTCGATATTATGTAAGGATTTCATACACACCAAGGAAAAATACGTTGCTAAAAGATACCTGGGCAAAGGTTACAAGCAAGCAATTGAAGTGAGGAAATAGAAGTAGCAGGCAAACGTGGAAGAATATTCAACCTTCAGTAGGAAATAAAAATGAGATACCAATGAAAGCAACAATAGCATAGAATATATAACTCAATAGGAAATTGTTTCTAGCACTACAGAATGTCCAGTAGCAGAAGGATGGTTCCCTAAATAAGGACATCTTGATTCAACGGCATGGTGTTCCACCATCAAATTATTACAAAAATGTGGAAACAAATGCTTATAATATAGTAGGTTTACAAGCAGACTGCAAAATTGGATTCAAAGCATGATCACAACTGTGCAAAATATTCATCTTGACTTGATGAAAGCCTGGCAGAAAATACAAGAAAATGAAAGCCATCGCCTTGATAATGAAGAGGAACTTCACAGAATGCCCACCATACACCAGACACTATGCCAAGGGCTTATTTCTACTAAACAAGAGTACAGAGAAGAGATATAAGAGCTCACAGAAATAAAAGCAAAACCACCGAAGGAAATACAACAAGCTGTCAGGATTCAGGAAAATGACAGCACAGGACTAAAAGTCAGCGTGAAAGTAGCACCAAAGAGCACAGACTCCGCTGGAACACCTCAAGGGACGGAGATGAGAGCAACGAGGAATGTGAGAAAAATAGCATGAAGAGGCTTTTTTAAGTTTAAATGAGAGAAAACAACAGAGACCATACACACATAACAGAAAAAGTAAACCAAAAAATGGCATCAAACAAATATTCTAAGATATAATTCCAGAAAACGTTTTAGAAAAAAAGGAGACATTGAAAAAGCAATGAGACCCAGGACAGCTGATTCATAATGATCCATATCAAATCTGTCCTAAGGAAGGTATTAGATCTCAAAGTCATAAAAAAAAGTAATAATCCTTTGGGCGACTCGACAAAAGGGAACTAGTCACTTACAAGGGGGGGACACCAGGCTGGCCTCTGACTTCCTCATGGCAGCATCCAGCATTAGAACTCCACAGAGCACCACCTACAAAGCCAGCAAGGAAAGAAAGTGTGACTCAAGTATTTTATTTTGAGCCAAACTGCTGGTCAAATATAAAGGCAGAAGACAACATTTTTGAACATGTGTGGGAGTTTGGAGGCTGAAGCGAAAGCACAGTCTGGATTCGTGGGAAGAACAGGACTTTTTTCCTCTTCGTGACCGAAAGGCTTAGTCAGGGGTTCATGTATGCGTTTATTCAACAGACACACACCTTAAGACCCCAGTATGTGTTGGCACCTGTGCCCCCAGACTAGAAACGAAGCTTCTACCAAGTCCTGGAGAGGGTGGAAAGAAAGTTTCCTTGAAGAGGTGAGTTGGCTTTTCAAAGATAAGTGCGAGTAAGTACATGAAGGGAAGAGTATTCCAGACAAGGAGACGAGCAGGCAGGCACGGCGCGCAGGACAGATATTCCGGGATCGAATTTAAGATCTCATCAAGGGTGTGTTCTGGAATGTCCAGACATCTGGAATGGGATGAGTGAGTAAATCCTAAAGACAGGACTGGGAAAGAGGAAGAGGCCTTGAATGCTCGGCTTCTCAAAGGCTCAAACTTCTTTGCACAGAGACTGTGGAATCTTGGAATGGTTGAAGCATGAAAACCACGGTTTGGTTGCAAGAAGAAAAAGATCAGAGGTTCTGTGAGGATTCGGATTTCACTATTCCCACAGCTGCTTAAGCTAGCATTCATACTTGACGCGCATTCGAACCGTTCCCTTTAAAGTCAGGAACAAAGCAAGGTTGCCCACGAACACTGCTTTTGTTCAGTGTTGCACTGGTAGTTCCGGCCAGCACAGAAGGACACGAAAAAGAAATTAAAAGCTTAAGGATTACTGTCACCGTCTAAATAGTGTTCGTTGCTGAGTTAAGAAGTGTGCTTGTAAATTTCCTTCCTTCTGCGTCTTTGTGCTTTTCCTGGAGGTGGTTTTGTTTTTGTTTTTGATTTTTTTTTTTTTTATTAAGTAGGCTTCATACCCAGTGTGGAGCCCAACCTGGGGCCTGAACTCACGACCCTGAGATCAAGACCTGAGTTGAAATCAAAAGTCAGACACTTAACCAACCCAGCCACCCACGCACAATTTTCCTGGAGTTTTTAATTGTCTCTTCTTTGTTCTTGGACTATTTGCCTTTTTTATTGAGGGCAGAATCTTCCCAACAATTTGGTAAGGTCAATTTTCTCATCCCCATTTTATGGATGGAGAAGGAGGCTGTGAGGGGTTGACGAAGACCACAGCTAATACACGGTTGAGCTGGGACGCTTATTGGTCTTGGTGGGATGACCCTGTCAACCCGAGGCTGGCCCTATATGAAGAGACAAAGTGCATGTCGGGGAGACGGTGCTGTGCACTGAGGGTATGTCGCAGTTACTTGACCTTCATCAAGTTCAGAAAAAGGAGGACAGGGGCGCCTGGGTGGCTCAGTCGTTAAGCGTCTGCCTTCGGCTCAGGGCGTGATCCCGGGGGTTTTGGAATCGAGCCCCGCATCAGGCTCCTCCGCTGGGAGTCTGCTTCTTCCTCTCCCACTGTCCTGCTTATGTTCCCTCTCTCACTGGCTGTCTGTCTCTCTCTGTCAAATAAATAAATAAAATCTTTAAAAAAAAAAAAAAAGAAAAAAAGAAAGAGGAGGACAGTGCAGAAAATCCCAAAGGGCATCTAATTCATGAAAAGTCTATGAAATGATGCACAGAGGGCTAGCCAATTTGGCCAATATTCGACTCCCCAAAGGGACCAAGCAACCCGTCCCCAGAATCAGGACATCCAACCACATTCGAGACACACTTCTTGTGCCTGGACCACATTCTTTCACCTCCTCAGAAAGCACCCCCACACACACACCAGTTACTCACCATCTACTCTTCATCTCACTTCCCTGGATTGCTCACGGTTTAGTTACCAAATCAGCCTCCTTCCGCCCTGAGTGAAGATGCTTCTTGGAGGCTCCCAAAGGCCTGGGGTGTCCATCCCGCCAGATCATCAAATTGACCCATTCCTGCAGAGCTCACAGCCTAGGTTCTAGCGGATGCCATGCCCAGCACCTATAGAATTAAGGGAAATAAAATACTTGGAATAATCCATGTAATTTTGCCCCTGGAAGCAGAGGACTTCTTTTTGAGCTCAAGGGAGAAACCCTCAGGGGTTCCCTCATCACCTTCTAAGCCCCCACATCTAATGATCTATCTATTCAATCAATTTCTTGAGCACCTCTCACGTGCCGACCTGTGCCAAGCACTGGGTATAACAGCAGCACTCCCCAAGGGCACCTGCTTGAGAGACAAGTGGGAGCCAAGATCCAGCCCACGGACCAATCCCCAGACTGGGCTCCCAAAGCTGTGTCTGCTCAGAAGGGTACCTTTCTTTAATTCCTCCATAAGCACTGTATGGGCTAGAAGGAGCCCTGCACAGTAATGAGTTAAACCCATGTGCTACGTGCCCACGTGGAGTCACAGGCCAATGGGGGACAGACAAATGATTAAACAACTAACTATGTAATTTAGCTGTAAGAATCGCTCTTACTTTGTTGCTGAGGACACTTGGTTTCTGAGAAGCAAAGTCAGTGGCCCAAGGCGGCTCAGCTAGTGAATTACAGAGCCAGGGTTCAAACTCAGGTCTCCTGGCTCCAAAGCCACAATCTGCTCTGCAAAATGAAAGAGGGTTTGGGGGTGCATCAGTGTTCAAGGTGATCATCAGTCCCAACCTTCGTCACCTCGGTTTCATCCTCTTCCTGACCACACAGGTGATAAACTTGGCTTTCTCTGATCCTGAAGGTCCCTCCTCTTGACCTCGCTAGCGTCTGCGGCTCAGCTGCCTTTAGCGGAGGCTTTTAATGAAATGACATTTTTTACTTCCTGACTCGTGTGTCTTTTGGACCCCGTCATGCATCCCAGGGGCTGGGCTGAGGGCAGACCTGAGTGACAGTGCCTGTGCTATACCCATGGTTCCGTTCACAGTGGCAGCTAAAGCCATCATATATCTAGGAATAAGCTGATAGGAATAAAATTATAAAACTTTACTGAAGGACATAAAAAAGGATCTGAATAAATGGAGAGACACACCGTGTTCCTGGATGGAAAAGCTCAGTATTATAAAGATGTCAGTTCTCCCCAAAGTAATCTATAAATTTAATGCAATTTCAATCAAAATATCCAAGGTACTTTTTATGGAATTTGACAATCTGATTCTCAAGTCTAACAGGAAGAAAAAATACACAAGAATAGAATAGCCAAAAAAAATTTTATTGCAGTAAAATATACATCACATAAAATGTACCGTTTTAGCCATTTTTAAGTATACGGTTCAGTGGCACTAAGTACACTCACGCTGTTGTGCGACCATCACCACCATCCGTCTCCAGAAGGCCTTCATCTTCCCAAACTGAACTTCTGTCCCCATTAAACAATAATTCCCATTTCCCTCTTTCTCCACAAGAAAAAATAATTTTAATGAATAAAAATGAGGGGGAACTCTCAAGCCAGAAATAAAAATACTTATAAAACAAGAGAATTTTTCTCTTTCTCTTTTTCTTTCTTCCTTTCCTTCTTTCCTTCCATCCACAGTCTGTCTGTCTGTCTATGTATGTATCTATCTTTTGGTTTTTAAGGAGATGGGAGTTTATTGAATACACCGCCAGGGAGCGGCAGGCAGGAGAGCAGAGGAGAGACTGTTCGCCTGTTTATCTATCTTAAGTGGAGCATTTCAAATCCATGAGGAAAACGTAGACTATTTAATCAATGGCATTAGGACAAATGGCTCTCCAATTCGAAAGATAGAAAATTCGAACTCTGCCTTACACCAGACACACATATAAAGCACCTTGGATTTAAAGAACCGAAAGTAAAAAACAAAACCCCATAAAAGCTTTAGAAGAAAAGTCGGAAAGGTGGCTAGATTTGACTACATTTAACTTCAGAATGACAGGGACGACACGAGCCGAGTTAAAAGACGAGTAACAGGCTGGGGAAAACTAACCTGCCGCAGGCAGGCAGGAGCAAGCGCGTACCCCAAAATAACAGTTTTGCTTTGAGTTTCTCCACTTCCTCACGTCAATCAGAGGCTCCACTTTACCTCCAGGAGAATTAGTGCTTTTATATCAAGAATATAAAGAGAGAGAAACAGCCAACGTTCGGATGTCATTGTTTCTTAACTTCCCAGATCATCTGCTGAAGCCCACATCAGAAACACACTTTCGAAAGGCAGAGCCTTTGATCTGCAAGAGGCTGATTTTGCTGAAGGAAAATGCTCTTGAAACTCAAAAGGGCAGATCCTGAAGGAAGCTAGAGATAGAGTTTCTGCGTTAACTGGAGACTGAAATGAGGACAGAGAAGACCGAGACCACGTGCCACCTAGAGAAAGCTATGGGGACATTGAGCTGGGAGGGAAGAAGGGAGTGGGATCAGACAGGACCTTGGAAGAGGTCAAGGGAACCTGGGGTGAGGAAACCAGACCTCCGGGGCCACAAGAGGGAAAGTGCCCAGAGACTGCTAAGCACCCCCTCATCATACCAGGGAGCATCCTGGAGGCTGGGCCTTCACCAGCAAATCCTCTGTGGCCACTCACGTGGGCGCACCAGGCCACTCTGGGCATTCAGCTCTTCACTCTCCGGCTGGGGCCTTCGTTGACAGCAGTCTGGAGTGCTCAAAAGGAGTGACGCTCACCCCTGTCCTAAGATTTTGCTGAGGATCTCCATCCACGTTTATCCCTATCAACTTTTTTATCAGCCTTTTTAAATGACTTAGGACTTTTATCAGCCTCCTAAACCAAAGGGTGGGATCTTTGACACCCATAGTGATGTTGCACTATGAAAGTGAGGACCCCTGGCAACTTGTACTTGGCTAGAACGAGCTCATGAATGGTAAAATCTACACTGGCTAAATAGATCCACCATATATAAAGAGCTCTTATAAATCAATAAAAAACAGATGAATAATCCAATTGAAAAATGGGCAAAGGATATGAAAAATAAAATTCACAGAAGAAATACAGGCCTCTAATAAGTGTGTGAGGAGATGCTCCATGTGAGCTCTAATTAGCAAAAGGCAAATTAAAACAACAGATGCATTTTGCTTATCAAATGGGCAAAAATTAGAAAGGCAGATGGGGGAGAAAGCAATCATGTGCACTGGTGGAAGTATTTATCGGTGAAGCCTTAGTAAAGGGCAAGTTGCCAATGCCATAGAAATTCTAAATGTGCACACCTTTAAACCCAGCAATTCCACTTCAACCCAAATGTCCCTCCAGGCAATGTTTGAAAAAATCATGGGTCAAGGTGTCTGCCCAACACGAATGCAGGAGAGTTGTTTCCCAGCAATGTTGTTAGAGTGAAAACTTGAGTAACAGATTGGGAGTGCAGTTGGCGGGGGGGGGGGGGGGCTGCCATTTAGGGAGGGTGGACATGATTGCCTTGGCGGACAGAGTGATCCTTCAGATGTGGGAGGTGAGAAGTGATCCATGCAGACTTGGGAGAAGACATTCCAGGCAGGGGAACAGCCAGTGTGAAGGCCCCGAGGCCGCAGCATCTTCAGGGAAAGGAAGTCGCCGTTGTGGCTGGAGAACAGTGATGAGCAGAGGGGAGATGTGTCTGGAAGGAGAGCACACCGGGCACCTGTGGGAGGCGGGGTGGGTAGGCAGGTCATGTAGGGCCTTGTAGGTACTTTAATATTTGCTCTGAGATTGGAAACCAGTGGAAGGATTTCTTATT
The DNA here is from genome assembly GCF_023065955.2 of Ursus arctos. NCBI lineage: Eukaryota > Metazoa > Chordata > Mammalia > Carnivora > Ursidae > Ursus > Ursus arctos. Next base: position 23,349,754 of record NW_026623008.1, read on the forward strand.
AAAATTAAAAAGCAGAATATAAGATCAAAATATAGGATGATATGTTTAGAAACTCATTTTAAGAAGACTGAAAGGAAATAACCAAAATTGATCACAGCTGCTGAGTTAGAGTGACGGGATTATTCCTCTTTCCCCTCTATCCAACTTTTAATGTCTCTTTAAAGCGCAGTTGTAATTAAAACCTTTTTGTAAGAGTCGTTTTTTAAAACTGGCTCTAGAGGGGGAATCTAGGCTGGAGGAGGAGGAAGGGCGCAAAGAGCAAAGGAGAGTTCCAGGTGAATCAGAGCCAAGATGGAGGCAGACATGGAGGCAAGTGGCGCTGAGGTGGGAGAGACAGGACTGGGGAGGACGAATGGAGAGAGGATGGAGGGGCCCATTCTGGCCACCAGGATGGGGCAGAGAGCAGGCCCAGCCCCACCACGCCTGAGTCAGGCAGCTGAGCCGCATTCCAGCCCCTCAGGAGGCCCCACAGCTGCTTGAATGATCCTAAGCAGGGAAGCAACGTGAAGGAACCCAGTGCTCAGTGCTCGCAGCGTCCCTGTCCCTGAGCAGGAACCGTCCGTGAGCAGGAACCGGGCCAGGCCCGACACTCGAGGAGCACCTGGTATTTCTGAGAGCAAGGCCGGGGCTGCACAGCGCTTTCACACCACACACACAGCACACACACACACACACACAGTGTGGAGGGCCCCGCACGTCTGTAACTGGCTGCACCTGCACGGAGAAAGCCTGGTACCTGGGGAGAGCTGGGGTCTGGGCTGGAGGCGCGCAGGAGGGAGGGCGGCAGCAGAACCCGGCAGCAGGATTCTTTGTGGGGCCTCGGTGGGAATCCGAGGAAATGCCTCCGGATGCTGGTGGAGCCCCTCCCACACCCCCGAGGCCCCTGACTCCAGGCAGCTGGGGAGAGAGGTTTGTGCGCCTCCCCCTTCCCCACATCCAACCGCCTCCTGTTTCAAGAGGGAGGGCCTCTCGGGCCTCCAGCTGGGAACAGTTTAGAAACCTGAAGCTGATGCCCCCGGGCAACCCTTACCCAAGGGGGCCTGGAATCTTGGATACACACCTCAGCTTTCATTCAGGCCTCAAGTGGGACAATTCTGAGGCTCTTCCTAGTCCTCAGAGGGGCCCCGGCCCAAATGAGCCCAGTTGCCCACAGTGGTCACCAGCTCAGAGAACATCCTTGTTAAAGAAATCATGTGTCCTGTAGAATGTCCCCCCATTCCGCATTTGTCTATGTGCTTCTTCGTGGTATTATTTACCTTGTTCCTCCATCCCCCGTATTTCCTATAAATAGAAGCCAGCCCAAAATTCAACCCTTCCGGCATGGCACCACAGCGGGTAAATCTCTGGGCCAACCCTGGAAGCCACCTACGGACATGACAGACCAACACCCTCTCGAGTCTTGCACCCTGAGGGCAGTTTCTGGTCTAGAGAGGAACAAGGGAGCGATTGCCTCAGGAGCAGCCTCTGACCAAAGCAGGATGTCAGCTGGCGGCTCAAGACCCCCGCCTCCTGGCCCCTTCGAGGAGGTTCCTGACACTTTGCAGACTTTCAGAGGATCCCCAGAGGAACTGGGCCCCAGTTGTCCAAGGGGTAGCCACTCATTAATTCACTTTTTATTGTTTTTCTTCTTCTCCTGTCTCTTAAAGGTACTTTCCAGGATCATTTCTGAAGTAAACCATTTGCACCCAAATCTTTATCGTAGGGTGTGCGTTTGAGGGAATCCAAACTAAGGCAGGAACGTCACAGGTAGGGCTGCGTGCATCATATGACATCACGTCAGGGGACACACATGGCGGCACTGAGATGGATCAGCGGGCCCAGGCAGTGACAACGTGACGGCCTCCATTATAAAATTCCCTATCAGCCTTTCATACGATAATTTCATCCATCCATGATTATTGCCTAAATCCATAATTTTATTAGTGGTTGTAAAAAAAATAAAGATGATGTTCTAATCCTATCAATCCTTCTACATGTATTAGTTGGAATTTTTAAATAAGGAACTACCGCTCATAAACGACAGCTGTAGGTTGAGATGAAATAGTACAAGACTGACGGGATAAAGGCCGAATTCTCTCCTTGTCACTGCTAATTCTCAGGATGAGGATTGTGGTCTGGTTACTGCCAATGGTGTTTAATGATACTTGGTTGATTTGAGGCTTTCTCTCTCTTCCTCTGAATGTCAGTACGGACAAACGAGTGCTTATATATTAAGTGTGGTCCCATTACTCCTTGGCAATGTCCTTGCTTGCTGGCTTGTGTGGTCTATTTCCTGCCCCAGATCTGGAATCAGGGGCTTCTCCAGGGAGAACACAATCTGGGCACTAGGTGTGCTCATTGATAGTGGGTTATCACTGCTTCCAAACTGTTCAGCAGACAGAGCTGGAAAATACCTAACTTTTGAACAGAAACATGAAAGAATTATGACTTTCTGCTAATATTTCCAATTCAGATGTCACATGTCAAGGTTTTTTCTTAACTTTGGTTTTATCCTCATGTCTCTTTTCTTTTACACTGAAGATCTTGGATTCTAGTATTAACATAGTTACTTATTTGCATTGTGCTATGATTTATAGAAAAGTTTCAAAAAAACAACACCAATATTTGTACTAACAGTGAAACTTCCAAATGCAATTTTAAAATTTCTTTACAGCTCTTTTTGTCCTTAGACAATATTTTTTGGGGTGCCTGGGTGGCTCAGTCGGTTGGGCATCTGCCTTCAGCTTAGGTCATGATCCCGGGGTCCTGGGATGGAGCCCCACGCCGGGTTCCCTGCTCAGCGGGGAGCCTGCTTCTCCTCTCCCCTCTGTCTGCCGCTCACCCTGCTTGCGCTCTCTCTCTCTCTCTCTATCATATAAATAAATAAAATCTTAAAAAAAAAAGAACATATTTTTTTAAGCACCTACCATCAATGCATTGTGCTATGGAGACACTTAGGTAATTATTTCCACTGAGTGGTTATATCACCAATTTGCTACACATTTAAGATCCTTCATTTCAGATTTTTCAAATTTTTTTTAAAGATTTTATTTATTTATTTGACAGAGAGAGCCAGTGAGAGAGGGAACACAGCAGGGGGAGTGGGAGAGGAAGAAGCAGGCTCCTAGCAGAGAAGCCTGATGTGGGGCTCCATCCCAGAACACTGGGATCACACCCTGAGCCAAAGGCAGACGCTTAATGACTGCGCCACCCAGGCGCCCCCAGATTTTTCAAATTTTAGACATTGTTTTTTTTCTCCTTTCTTTTAGATTTAATATTTTTTCCTTTTTTTAAAAAAGATTTTATTTATGCATTTTATTTGAGAGAGAGAGCAGAAGGAAGGGCAGAGGGAGAGAATCCCAAGCAGACTCTGTGCTGAGCATGGAACCCGACGCAGGGCTCGATCCCACAACCCCGAGATCATGACCCGAGCCAAAACCAAGAGTCAGACACTCAGCCAACTGAGACACCCAGGCGCCCCTTGATCTAATATTATTTTTGAATGTGCGCAATATTTATCTGATTCCAAAGCCAAAACCACATATCAATATGCATTTAGAAAATTCCACTTCCATTGCTGTCCCTCTGCTGTGTTTTTCCTCCATAAGTAATCATTTTTCTTGTCATTGGGTGGTTTTAGGGGGTTTTTGGTTTATCTTCCAGTGTTTCTTTTTGCAAAAATAGACAATTTGTATACCTATATATACCCCTTCCCACCCCATTGTTACACAAAAGATAGGATGCCAGATATTCAGTCCCACACCTTGTGTTTTTCACCGAGTGGTAGATCCCAGAGATGGTCTCATTGCAACGCATCTTCCACAATCCTTGTCACAGCTGGAAAGTATCCTTTGGATCCTTGGTGTGAATGTATCACAGCTTATTCAGCCGGTCTCCCTAATGATAGACATTTGGACTGTGTCCAATCTTTTATTATCTCAAATTATGTCACAATGAATAACCTTGTGCATAAATCATTTTAACATTTCCCCCCAGTGTATCATTAGGCTAGAATCCTGGAAGTGGGGTCACTGGGCCAAAGGGTAAATGCATAAGTCATCAAGGAATTTTTTTTTTTTTAGGTCTTGCCAAGGTCACCTCCCAAAGAGCTGTACAAGTTCACATTCTCCTCCCAAATACTATTTTTCAGTCATTCATTCAATAAGCACATATCGAAACAGTGACAAAGGTCAACACGGTCCCAGAGCTCAGGAGCTTGTGGTCTGGTAAGGAAGCGAGAAGGAAGAGGTCATCAGAAGAAGTATCAACTCTATAAGAATTTACAACCAGAAGCCCTAACCTGATGCCGGGCGGAGGGGAAGTCAGGCAGCCTTCCCTGGGAATAACGTTTAAGCTGAAATCTGATGAACAGGTAGGAATTTGTCAGGAAAAGTGGGTGGAGGAAAATACCTGAATAAAGAGGACACAAAAACAGAAATCACAATAATCAAATTAAGGGAAATTCATATCAAAATCTATGGAAGCCCAGTGATCTTCATTCAGAGGATAATTTATCGTTTGCAATTTCTTTCTTTCTTTTCTTTTTTTAAAGATTTTATTTATGTATTTGACAGAGAGAGACAGCCAGCGAGAGAGGGAACACAGCAGGGGAGTGAGAGAGGAAGAAGCAGGCTCCCAGCTGAGGAGCCTGATGTGGGGCTCGATCCCACAACACCGGGATCACGCCCTGAGCCGAAGGCAGGTGCTTAACGACTGAGCCACCCAGGCGCCCCTCATTTGCAATTTCTTTGTTGATTAAACTACCCTGAAAACGAACAACCTCGATATGCAGCTTAAGACCTGGAAAAAGAGGGGCGCCTGGGTGGCTCAGTCTGCCTTGGGCTCAGGGCCTGATCCCAGCGTTCTGGGATCGAGCCCCACATCAGGCTCCTCTGCTGGGAGCCTGCTTCCTCCTCTCCCACTTCCCCCGCCTGTGTTCCCTCTCTCGCTGGCTGTCTCTCTCTGTCAAATACATAAATAAAATCTTAAAAAAAAAAAAAGACCTGGAAAAAGAACAAGATGAAGAAAAGTATAAGAAAGTTCATAAGAAAAAGATAAATTAATGAAGTAGAAGAGAAAGAAATAAAAAGCAGTGGGAAGGATAAAGAAAAACTGCTTTTTTGAATATATTTTGTAAAGTACGGAACCACTAGCAAGCCTGATTAAGAACAGAGGTACAGCGCTTGCAGACACAGACCGCGGGAAAAGCGAGCAGCGGTGGGGCCGCCGGGGCTGAGGGAATTTAAAGATCGCATTATGGGAACGCATCCGCCGAAGGATGACACTCTATCAAAATATAAATTACCAAATTGACTCAAGAAGGAGAAAAGCTGAACAGACTAATAAACAAAGAAAAGGTCTCTCTCCCTCCCTTCCCCCCTCCCTCCCTGACTTTCTCTCTCCCACCCTCTCAACTCTCTACCTTTATTCCCACGTTGGCTCCACGCCTGGTGTTACCCAGTCTCTTTGTGGCCAGCGAGAGACCCACTGGCGACTTCAGAAGCCACCTCCGGGACAGCCTACACCTCAGCCCCTTGTGAAGCAAGAAAAGGGTACCGGCTGTTCTGTTAATTATTATAGTAATAATAACAACACTAATAAAAACTCCTGGCTGACCGCCCAGCTTGAGTCACAGTGCGGATCAATCACAGGACTGGGTTAGGCTGGGTCACGCTCCCCGACTCCACAGTTGCAGTGTTGGGACACTGTGACCCACAGCCCCACCCAGCGTGCACGGGAGCAGTTCCCCAGGAGACCAGGAGCCGAGGGGGGCGGACCGCAGTCCCCGGCAGCCGGCCAGCCCTTGCAGACAATGAAACAGGGAGGAGCCAAGGAGAGCAGGTAATAACCTGGAGAACGGTGTAATGAATCATGACCTGGAGCCAGACAAAGCCATGGGATGTAGCTAAAATTGAACTAGATATTATCCCAGATATTATTCACTCACCATTTAACAAATATCTGTGGGGCACGACCTGGCTCCGGGCTCTGCTCGGAATCAGTAAAGAACAAAGAGACAGAGTATCCAAGAACACCTGTCCGCGTGGAGCTTGTGTTCCCATAAAAATATGACAGAATTTTTTAAAAAGATTTTATTTATTTATTTGAGAGAGAGCGCGCACACGAGGAGGGGGGAGTGACAGGGAGGGGTCAGAGAGGGGGAGGGGGAGAGGAAGAAGCAGACTCCCTACTGAGCCTTACGGGAGGCTCAATGCCAGGACCCTGGGATCATGACCTGAGCCCAGGGCCAACCCGACTGAGCCACCCAGGCGCCCCAAAACACGACAGAATCTAAGTTCCCATCCAGTTCAAAGGTCTTTACTGTAAAATGGAAAACCATGTTTACATATCTTAAGAGATAAAGAAATGCAAAACCCATCGCCAACCTGAGTGGGAGTGCAGCCTTCTCTGAGGAAAGAGAATTAGGTGATCTGAGTACCTGGAATCCAGAGAGTAGCCTCCATGAAGGTTCCCATGATTTAAGCTATGAAGAGGCAGTCTAGAGTAGAGATTAAGCACATGGACTCTCGGTTCAAATCCCAGCTCCACCACTTATCGTCTGAGTGACCCTTGAAGACTTAGGATTGCAAGTTGAAATCTTACTAAAGTAACGCACAGCATAGGAACATCTAAGGGAGTTTGGGGCTCGCCATATTTATTAATTTCCTGGATTGATAAGAATTATTTGGTACCTAGAAAGATTCTGTTTGTTTGTTTGTTTGTTTTTTAAAGATTTTATTTATTTATTCGACAGAGATAGAGACAGCCAGCGAGAGAGGGAACACAAGCAAGGGGAGCGGGAGAGGAAGAAGCAGGCTCATAGCGGAGGAGACTGATGTGGGGCTCGATCCCATAACGCTGGGATCACGCCCTGAGCCGAAGGCAGACGCTCAACCGCTGTGCCACCCAGGTGCCCCAGATTCTGTTTGTTAAGTGAGAAGATTTAAATACTTAAAAAGAAATCAAATACATTTAAATTTATCAACACAGTTCTACGATGTGAAGGTGTTTAGTTAAGGCTGTAAATGGGACCAAACATTTAAAGTCTCCTTAAAAATTATTCTGAAGATGCGTTAGGCGTATCAATAGAATAATAAGATTTGTGAGTTGAACATCAAAGTCCGAGAAGAACTGAGGTTTTTGGATTTGTAATTTTAATAAATTGACTCCATTTTTAAAACCAAAAATAAACCTTCTTAAAGTCTTCTCTGCAGACAAAAATTATCCTCAAGGGCACCAAGGAACAGTATCAGTGTTCCTTCCGGGGACAGCTGCTTCTTAGGGGAGAAGCAATCAGAGCCCCAAACAAGCTACCTTTCTGGGGAGGCTGGTGTTGGGGAATGGCAGTGGGGGGTGGGGGGGACTGGACCGGGAGAGGAGATGGTCATCTAGCTGGGGTGGGAATTGAGAGTGAAGGGCTGGGTCTTTAAGGCATCTGGAGGTGTAGGTGAGACACGTGAGAGGAGAAGGAGGCAGCTTCAGATGGGAGTGCTGTTCGTGAACTCCCTTTAACTCTGTTCAGGACGCGCCACGAAAAATGTGAACTGCTCTTCACTGTGGTCACTGAACAGTCTTTCTTCCAACACAATCCCAGGCCAGAGGGACCACGCGGGGCCTTGGTTTAAGAGAATCCAAGGTGTCCAGGCAGCTAGCTGACTGTTGGGAAGGTCCCAGCAGCTCTGTCCCTGGCAAGGGGTGTGAAATCTGCAAGGCACATGGGGTGTGGGTACTAGGAAGGGGGGCGCTGCTGTAGGCAGAGATCATCTCTGAGGCTTGTCCTCAGGTGGGAAGGAGCCACCCTCGGACCATCCTTCTTTGGCCTGGTTCCTGGTTCACCGAGTAGCTTTCTGGGTTTTGTTTTGTTCTGTTTTTCAACTTCTATCTATTTAGTGTCTACTGTGTGCCAGTCATCATTCTCTATTCCATACACAACCATCTTGTTAAATTCTCATAAGAACTCTGGGTGGGGGTGGGAGCCCAGGGTCACCTAGCTGGTTAGTCTAGCCCTAGAGCCCAAACTCAACCACGATTCTACACTGCCTTCCATTGACAGAGTTTGCTTCCCAGAGACCTTGGTACCGGGCTTAACAAGGGCAGTCCTAGCAGATCTTAGTCTCCTCAGGTATAACGGGGAAAATGCAGCCTACACATTGGGTGGTTACATCCAGCCACAGGGACAACTGTTGGATAAAGAAGGAAATATCTCTGGTTTTCTTTAGGAAGACCCTGTGCCCCAAACTCAAGGATAGTGCAGATAGTGCAGAAAAGGAAAAGAATAGACCAACCTTGCTCATTCATAGTGATACAAAACTCCTGAATAAAATTGTGGCAGAATGAGAAACGTGATATTTCTTGTACAACTGGGTTTATAGACTGAGTTCATACTCTTTAAAAAATATGAACAGAGAGAACCTAATAGTGTATTAGGACAGAAATATGCCATGAACAAGTGGTATTTATTACAGGAATGTTAAAATAGTTCAATACTAATAAACCTATTAATATAATTTATTGTAGAAAATAGACAATAATAATTATTTAAAAGAAAAATATACCATGACCAAGTGGTAGTCTGTACAGAATAAAAAGATAGATCAATATGAGAAAATCTATTAATATAATTTATCTTATTAATAAGTAGAAAAAGAAAGCCATACAATATTATTAAAAGATAATGGGATTGCATTTCATCAATTTAATATCTATAACTACGTTTTACAAATCTTAATAAAATAAAAGTGGTCTTTTCTTATGATTATTGTTTTCAAAGATCTCTAACTTTAAGCATCATGCTTCACATTGAAACTCTAGAAATAGGGGCGCCTGGGTGGTACAGTTGTTAAGCGTCTGCCTTCGGCTCAGGGCATGATCCCAGCGTTCTGGGATCGAGCCCCACATCAGGCTCCTCTGCTAGGAGCCTGCTTCTTCCTCTCCCACTCCCCCTGCTTGTGTTCCCTCTCTCGCTGGATGTCTCTTTCTGTCAAATTAATAAATAAAATCTTTTTTAAAAATTAAAAAAATAAATTAAAAAAAAGAAACTCTACAAGTAGTTCCGTTAGATAAAGAATAATCAAGGATCCTTAGCACCGTGCTTACTTAACAGTTCTGAACGTTCTAGTTGATTTAATTAAGGAAACACATTAAAAGGTGTAAATATTAGAGAGAAGGAGGCAAAATAATCATTATTTAAAACCAGTATGATTATATATCTGGAAATCTCCCCAAAATCCATTAACAATATTAAGTGAGTCCAAGAATGTGGCCCATTACAAAATCAATACACAAAAATCAATAGCGTTCCCATCAAACAGTAAAAAGCAGAGAAGTCTTGTTCGGATGCTGTGCTTGCTTAGAAAAATATGTGGTTTTTGGGGTTTGAGTGTTTTGTTTTTTTTTTTAAGTAGGCTCCACACCCTGCATGGAGCCCTATATGGGACTTGAACTCATGACCCTGAGATCAAGACCTGAGCTGAGATCAAAAGTTGGAACTTCACAGATGGAGCCACCCAGACTCCCTGAAGATACGTTCTTGCTTAACCGGCTTGGAGGAGCTGGCGGATACGACAGCGAAGTGTTTCAGTTAGGAACTGATCCAAGCAGCAGGTAAGACAGCTAACGAGACTTCACGGAGTCAGGATACTTTATTTTGGCTGCGGTGTCCTTATGGTGGCTCCTTGTGTCTCCCACCCCGCCATTCTGCTACTCCCGTGCCACAGTCACAGTAAGGAAGAAGGGGGAATGCACATCGAAAACACAGCGAGCAGCGTCTTCCGCGTGGGGGGTAAAGTCACCAAGCCACACTTTGGCGTCACCACTACGGAGCCTTGATTAGAAAGGGGGAAAACATGCTTACGAGCTTTGAAAGTCAGCTGATTAGAGAAAAAACAGAGGCAAGCTTTGGAGAAACCCTATATCTTCAAGGTTCCCCTCCACGTCTGCGTCTACTAGGGGGGCAGCCCTTAACTTCACCCCTGGCTCCCAGAGAGTATAGGATATGGCACCTTGCAGGGACATTGGCCTTCTCAGGATGGGCGGTGGCAGGGGGCAGCGTTCTCCAAGAGCCCTCCCAGTGGGAGTTAATGCCATCTGGAAACAGTAGTTTACTTATTAGTTTGGGGACCCCTGTACTGGCAAACTGGCTCTAATTTTTTTTTTTTTATTTAAAAAGCCATTCTGATGTGCAGCATTCTCTGATTTCCATGGTATAAATACTCCCGGTGTGGCCAATTTCAAGCTACCTCGGTACAGCAACCAGCTCACCGAATTCCTGAATGTTTAACAAGCCGCTCTTAGGAGCCCGCCCACGCTAACTCGGGGCTGCCACTCCGAGGAGCCCTTCTTTGGGGACTCCCAGAAATAACTGGAGGGTCCCTTGGAGGAGAGACTGAGTGAGGACTCGCCAACGTGTGGATGGGGTGTTAAGTCATTACAAGTTGAGAATGGAAAGGCAACCAGGCAATTAAACCCAACTTCGTAGTAACAAGCTGATGAGGTTAGATACTTCGGCTGCATTTGCGTTAAAATCTTTTAATGCGCATCTCATTGTAAAAGTGACCACAGTGCAGATCTAGCCATCCGGCAGGTGTTTATGGAGAACCTCCTCCTTGCCAGGGATGGTTTGAGACACTAGGGATGAATACAGTGAATAAAATAAAGTCCTTGTCCTCATGGAGTTTACACTGCAGTACATAGGAAATGGTGTCAGGTAGTTAACAGCTGGTATGAAGACCGCTGAAACAGAGAAGGGAGTAGAGTGATAGGACTTTATTTGAGAGAAGGCATTGGGGGAAGCCCTTGCTGATTAATTAACGTTTGAGCAGAGGTGGGAGTGAAGTGAGGGAGGGAGCCGGGCTCCGTCTAGGGGGAGCACTGCTGCAGAAGCGAGAGGAAAGTCCCTGAGAGGGAGCCGCAGGATCCCAGAAGAGCTTCCGGAGCTCAGTGAACAGGGGCAGTGTGGCTTGGAATGAAGTTAGAGACGTAGGTAGAAGCCACATCGAGTATACTAGGTTTAGAGTTTGCATGTTATTCTAAATGTGATGAGCAGACATTGGAGCGTTCTGAGCAGGGAAATAACAGTATCTCCTTTGCATTATAAAAGGATATTGTGTCAACGTCATGTGGGTGGTAAGAGAGGAAGCAGAGGGCCCAATTAGGAAGCTATTGCTACACTTGGGTGGGGGGGGGGAGATGATGGTGGTTTGAGCTAAATTAGTAGAAGTGGAGGAAGTAAGAAGTGGTTAGATTGAAATAGAGTTTACAAGACTTAACAAAGAACAGGATATGAGATGAAGGAAAAAGACGATGAATCTCAGAAAACTCCAGTATTTCCGTACTTCCTGTCCGAATTTGGGGACTGCTAGGGAACAGCAGGTCTGGGGTAGGAAGAACTAAGAGTTCAGTGAATGATGATAGGTCTTTCTTTTGTCTTCATTCTTGAAGGATATATTTGATGGATGAGTTCTGAACTATTTTTTTCATCATATTAGACATGCAGAAGAAAAACAACCATAAAGGTGACATTTTCAGACAGAGAAAAACTGAAACGGTGTGCCACTAGCAGATCTAAACACTCTAAAGACATTCTGAGTATTTTATCTCAGGCAGATAGAAAATGATCCCGAGAAGAAAATCTAAATGAATATTGAATGTAAATAGTAACAGCAATAATAATGTTAATAATAATAGTAGTACCTTGAAGTTTCAAACCTAAATATCTCAGTCAAAAGGCAAAGACTGCCAGAGTGAACAATAAAAGTCCAATTATATATGTATTGTCTCCAGGAGATACATTTAAACTATAAATATATAAAAAAAGATTGAGAGTAAGAAGGTAGAAAAAGCATGTTATGCAAATACTAAACAAAAGAAAGCCGACATAGCTAGGCTAGTTACAGAATACAATACACTTTAAAGCTGAAAACATTTCACAATGGGGCATGGGAGTCATTTCATAATGGTAAAAATTTCAGTTAAGACGATAAAACAATGCTAAATTCATATGTACCTAATAACATGCTTTTGAAAGGTATAAAGCCACAAAATGGCAGAAGGAAAAACAGACACGTCAACCTATCATTGCAGGAGATTTCAACATATCCTTTTCAGTGATTGTTAGGACAAGCAGACAAAAAACAGTAAGAACGGAGAAGATTTAATGATTAACAAGCCTGACCTAGCAGACATTTGTAGAACACGGTATCCAACGAACTGTAGAATTCACGTTCTTTTTTAGGACACGTGGAGCATTTACAGAAATGACCCGTATCCTGGGCCATTAAGCAAGTCTGAACAAATGTCAAAGTTTTGAAATCATATCGAATATGTTTTCAGAGCACAGTGAATTTATGTTAGAAATTAATAAAGAAACGGTAACCAGATGCCCTATGTATTTGGAAATTAAGAATTATGCTTCTAAATAATTCATGTTATTCGTTGACTTACATAAAACCATAATGAAAATGTCTTCTGAGGGTTAGAAAGAAAAATAAGATTGTGAAATATATATGCAACAATGGCATACAAGTTGGAGGCTAGTTATTGGAGTTAAGGTGTTTTAAGGTTGTTGCAAAGTTCAGGGGAAGAAAAGGCATTGATTAATTTTAGACTTTGATAAGTCAGCAAGGTGAAATCACAAGGGTAACTACGAAAAGAATAGGAACAGAAAGTATTTCTTTTTTTTTTAAGATTTTATTTACTTAGAGAGACAGAATGAGAGAGGGGTGAGGGACAGAAGGAGAAGCAGACTCCCCACTGAGCAGGGAGCCCAATGCGAGCTCGATCCCAGGACTCCGAGATCATGACCTGAGTTGAAGGCAGACGCTTAACCGACTGAGCCACCCAGGTGCTTCGGAACAGAAAGTATTTCTTCCAAACTGGTAGAAGGGGGGAAAAAAACAAGACAAAACAATAGACCTCTCCTAATTGGTAGAAGAAGTGAACACAACTATTAATAATGATACATAAGATTTGAATACATGGGGACATCCTCGTGGATGGTGAAAATGCTGTTTATTTCTAGCTGTATCTGGGGACTGGGCGGGAAGGTGAGGTGGTGTGGGAAGACTTAGTTCCCAGCAGAAGCCCGGCCCTGGGAATACTGGTATCAAGATGTAGCAGACACTGTTGACTCCCCCAACCTCACCTCTCAGACTGATCGTCTCAGTCTGCTCCAGTGAGCTTCCACTTTCTGCATCTCATTACCTGAAGGCTTTTCCCAAAGTTGCAAAAGACCTCTCTGCCCTGAGAGTGACTGACAGGGGAGGTATATAAATACCCCAGCTCCCTCACCCCCTGCTGAAATCACCCTGTGACATTCTCCAGAGTTTTCCCACGGACTTGAGCTCTGGTTGCCCAGAGTAGTAGCTGGTGAGAACATACCCTTTCCTGGGTCATTTCCCCACCCCACCCCCTTCTGGTGTTTCCGGCACTTCCTGAAAACCTGTGTTCACTTAAATCCATGTCTCAAGGTCTGCTTCTGGGGGAAGCAGGTCCTGCGTTAGAAAGAGGCTACTGGAAAATGGCTACTGGAAGCAAGAGCCATCGCTTAGTGGCTGCTGTTCCCAAGGAAGCTGTGGACCTGAACCCACGGGAGGACCCTCTCTGTTTGACAGGAAAGCACAAGACTTAGGGCTGGGCTGGACCGCCTGGAGGCCTCCGCTGGTGAGAAGACCCAGAGAGCCCAGTGTGCTCTCTTGGGGCAGCAAGGACAACAGACAGCTCTGCTTCTCAAGGGCACAGGCTTTAGGCTCCGCTCACCAACAGAGGCGGCCCAGATCTAAGACTTTCTGGACAGTCCCCAGGGAAGACTGGGTGTCTTGTTGGCAAGTACATAGACTTTCTCAAGGGGAAATGGATCCAGGACTTTTGGGGCTCCATTTATGTTTCAAAAGCGCTGGATGAGGGACCTTCCAGGCTCCTGGCCCACAAACCCTTTCATCCTGCGGCTGCAACAAAGGGAATTTCAGGAACCCTATTTCAGTAGTTAGGACACAGCACGACTGAGAGGAAAGAGGGTGAGCTGTAGAAGGGGCAGAGCTCCATTCAAATCCCGGTGTGAATGAGGCAGACAGACGGCTTAACCTCTGTGAACTGCAGTTTGCTCACCCAAGAGACAGGGATTATAACTGTATTACCTTACAGGACTCTTGTGACGATTAAGTTAAATAATGCTTATAACGGGGGGCGCCTGGGTGGCACAGCGGTTAAGGGTCTGCCTTCGGCTCAGGGCGTGATCCTGGCGTTGTGGGATCGAGCCCCACATCGGGCTCCTCTGCTATGAGCCTGCTTCTTCCTCTCCCACTCCCCCTGCTTGTGTTCCCTCTCTCGCTGGCTGTCTCTATCTCTGTTGAATAAATAAATAAATAAGTCTTTAAAAAAAATAATGCTTGTAACGTGCTTGGCGAGTATCTCTGGGACATAGAAAGTAATCAATAAATTGTACCATAATTATTGTATTTGCCACAGCTTGCTTAATTTTTTTTTTTAAGATTTTGTGTATTTATTTGACAGACAGAGAGAGGACAAGCAGGGGGAGAGGGAGAAGCAGGCTCCCGCTGAGCAGGATGCTGGGATCAAGACCTGAGCCCAAGGCAGATGCTTAACTGACTGACTGAGCCACCCAGGCGCCCCTCCGAAAGCTCGTTTATAATAACAAAAGAGAATGGAAACAACCAGATGTCTATTGCAGGGGGGCGGGGGGGGGGTGGATATTGGTTAAATAAAGATGTTACATCCAGACATACAGTGGGATTCTGGGCAGCTATTAAACATTATGATGCAAATCTGTACTTGTTAATGTGGAAAACTGTTCCTGTACATGGTCCCCCACTTTACCATTATGGGAAAGAGATACTCATTCAGTAGAAACTATATTTCACAATTTTAGATTCTGATCTTTTCCTGGGCTAGCGATACGCGGTCCTGTACTTCCTTGTGACGCTGGCAGCCACAGCTCCCAGTCAGCCGCCACCATCAGGAGGGTAAACAAGCAGGACCTTTACAACCGTTCTGCACCCTACAAACACCCTGCTTTTCGCTTTCAGCACACCGTTCAATCAATGACAGGAGAGAGTCCACGCTTCATTATAAAATGGGCTTTGGGTCAGATGACTTTGCCCGACCGTAGGCTACACCTGTGTTCTGAGCATGCGTCAGTTAGACTGAGCTCAGCGATGATTCTGTAGGTCAGGTGTGTTCAGTGTTTTCAGCTTAACGATATTTTCAACTTACAGTGGGATTTGGGGGATGTATCCCCATCTTTTTAAAAAAATATTTTATTTTTAAGTCATCTTTACATTCCACATGGGGCTCAAACGCACAACCCCGAGATCAAGAGTCACGTGCTCCACCAACTGAGTCAGCCGGGCGCCCTGGGGTTGTAACCGCATCTTAAATCAAGAAAGATCTGTATTTATCATTTCATAGAGCAAAAAAGCAGGTTACATCTCGGCATATATACATTGATCTGATTTTATGTGTAAGCCCACTTTGGAGAACTGTATATAGACGTCTGTGGAATTCTATGCGTAAGTGCTTAGAAAGATGTTTGGAATGAGATACGGGAAACCATTAACACTGGTTATCGCTGCAGGTGAGGACATGAGTAGAGGGTTTTTTTCTTTCTGCTTATCTGTATTTCATTATTATTATTATATATTATAATGATCAAGGTGAGAGGGGCAGAGGGAGAGGGAGAGAATCTTAAGCAGGCATCACACCCCACACGGAGCCTGACATGGGGCTTGATCCCACGACCCTGAGATCACGACCCGAGCCGAAATCAAGAGTCAGACTCTTAACCCACTGAGCCACCCAGGTGCCCCTGCTTATCTGTATTTTAATCTTTTAAATAATTACTGCATGTGATATATGTAACAAAAATAATAATAAAGGAAAAGATAAAACTGTGTGGTCCAGAAGAAGAAATCCAAGTGAGGTGGGCTCGACACAAAGCAGAGCGAAAAAGGGATGAGGGTTTTGGGTTTTTTCCAAATGAAAGGGAAGCCTGATAAAGCTTTTTTTTACTGTGATAAAATATACATAAAATTTACCATTTTAGCCATTTTAGAAGTACACTTCAGTGACATTAAGCATCTTCACATTGTTGTGCCATCGACACTGTCACCCGTGTCCAGAACTCTGTCATTTTCTCAAACTGAAACTGTCCCCACTAAATACTAACTCCCTGTTCCCTTGTCCCTTCAGCCCCCGCAGCCCCCAGTCCACTTTCTGTCTCCATGAATTTGACCGCTCTGGGTCCTCCTAGAAGTAGACGTGTACATTCTTTGTCCTTTCATGTCTGGCTTATTTCACATAGCATAACGGGTCACAATTCCCTGCTTTTTCAAGGCTGGATAATATTCCATTGCATGGCCATGCACTTTGCTTATCCATCTATCTGTTGGTGGACATAGGGGTTGTTTCCACCTTTTGGCTACTGGGACTACTGCTGCTATGGACAGCCGTGCTTTACAAGATTTCATTTTATTTATATATTGGGTGGGAGACGGAGGGAGAGGGAGAGGATTTTTTTTTTTTAAGATTTTTTATTTATTTATTTGACAGAGATAGAGACAGCCAGCGAGACAGGGAACACAAGCAGGGGAGTGGGAGAGGAAGAAGCAGGCTTACAGCAGAAGAGCCTGATGTGGGGCTCGATCCCAGAAAGCCGGGATCACGCCCTGAGCCGAAGGCAGACGCCTAACCGCTGTGCCACCCAGGCGCCCCAAGGGAGAGGATCTTAAGCAGGCTCCACACCCAGTGCAGAGCCGACGCGGGGCTCGAGCCCACGACCCTGCGATCATGACCTGAGCTGAGATCAAGAGTCGGATGCTTAACCAACTGAGCCACCCAGGCGCCCCTGTCTTACCGGATTCTAAATAAAAGTCACCATCCATCGGTCTCTGTCTGGCTTCTCTCCAATTGCTGATTAGGTTGAGATTCGGCTAACGTTCAGCAGGCAGCTGCTGAGCTCCCAGAACTAGGCTAAGTGCTTGCAATCCACCCCGTTATGTAAATCCTTAAAACAGCTCTGTGAGTGAAGTCAGCCAGTTATTCCCATTTTATAGAAAAGGATACTCAGGCTGAGAGAGGTCAAAGTCGCTTGTCCAAGGTCACTGTATCAGGATGGGCAAGGTTATGCTAGGAGGAATAAATGCCCTCAAAATCTCAGAGACAATTTTTCTTCTTTGACAAATATTTATTTCTCACTCGTGGTACACGTCATCATAGGTCAGCTTGTCTTTCCTCCACGTGACCGTCAGGCCAGACTTACAGAACAGCCCGTCTCAGGGCCACTGCTGGATTCATTACAGAAAGAAAAGAAAAAGATGGCAGCCCACAAGCTAACCCTTAGCGTGGCTCAGCTGAGAAGTGGCATGGCCATTTACACCCACATTTCACTCACCAAATCAACTAATAATTATATATATAATATATACATATGGTATATGTATTGTACATATATATAATTGTATATACATTACTTTATTGAATATACATTATTTATAGATATATAGTGCATGCCTCCATATAAAGAATTTGCCTGACTTTATTTTATATATATATACACAATATATGATACATATGTTATATATTAAGCATAATATATCATACATACATATTATGTAGATATAATATATGTGTGTATATACAGTGTTAGCAGACAAGATCAGAGGAAGGTCAAGAAGCCTGTTTTTCTGAGGATCTAATTGTGGATATTTCAATTTTATGGATATGTAGTTATTTAGAAAAAGCGATTTTCCGATCTGCATTGACAGGGACGTGTCCTCGCAGAGCTTCCGCGGTGGGAAAGAGAGACGAGGAAAGAGTGGTTTCCATAAAGGGTCCTGGACCCCCAAGAACCTGAGAGTGGTTAAGAGCTTTTCCCCAAATTGCCCAGCGACTAAGCAGTTAAGGGCACTTAAACAGTGTTAAGAGCAATAGCTTTCGCTTGGAATTCAAAATCCTGGTTCCATCAGCTTGGCTGTGTGAAACTCCCGCCTCCCCCCCCCCCCCCCCGCAGGCCTCCAGGCACATTACTAACTCTCCCTCTCAGCCTCGGTTTTGTGCTCTGTAAAATGGGTTCTTGAAGACTCACTGAGATAATGCTTGGAAAATCCTGAGCTCCGTGCCTGGCACACATGGAGTCTCTGATATTTAAGAAGACACTTGACCCGGGGCTTCGGAACCCAAGCTTGTGGCTCTTCCCAGGCCCTCGCCCTGCCTCTAACTAGGGACAAGGCCTCCTTCCTCAGCCACCAGGGTGTTCCCTGCGGTGCGGTAGGGACCTCCTGTCCCTTCAAAGGTAATGACTGAGAGGAAGCCCTTGTCTCCGGAGAGAGAGGGAGCTGGGATGCAGGGCGAGGAGTCGACACACGACACACCCTTCTGAACCATTCGAGAAGGCCATTTACTTGTTCAGGAATTCCTTCCAGGTATAAAAATATGGGAATGAAATTATTTTAATGATTTGAATTCATGAACTATTCAGTTGTCCTTCAGTGGAAAGCTCCGTTCCCTGTGCAGAGCCTGGGTAGTCCGAGGACCACTCGTGCGAGAATTCTGGGCTCCCCCCACCGCCGGCTCCAATGAACCAGAATTTCTGGGGCGGTGGAGGAGGAGGGAGCCTGCTTAGCCTCACTTTTAATTAGCTCCCCTGATAATTCTTAAAGACACCATTGCTTCAGAACCACCGTGTGATGAATCCTTCGGCGTATCAAGTGCTTAGAAATGGTACCTTCCCTTCCGTCTGCCTTCGCTGAGATTATAGGACAGTGCGGAGGGCCGAGACACTCCACCTGCAATTCTGTCGTTACTACTGTGCAGACTAGCATTATTCGCCCTGTCATCCCATTGTCCTACCAATACCAGCGGTCCCTGCTGCCGCAACCGGTTGAGTAAGTGTAATGGAATATTATGTAAATATTAAAAAGAATAAGCAGGCTCCTTCCACTGTCCTGTGGCCTAAACCCTGAGATATGTAAAGAGGAAAAAATCAAAGTGTACCGGCGTGTGGTTAGCCCACTAGCACTTGTGTAAAAAGTGCTATGCACACACACGAGATATATTCACATATGTGCTGTATATGCAAATCTTTGTATAGGCAGATCTCTGGGAGAACATACAAGGCACCGGGGGTGGAGAATTAGGGTAGCCTCTGGGGACAGGAACTCGGTGGCTGGGGACATGGGTAAGAGAAAGGCTTTTTTAAAAAAGATTTTATTTATTTATTTGACAGAGAGAGAGAGAGCACAAGCAGGGAAAGCAGCAGGCAGAGGGAGAAGTAGGCTCCCCACTGAGCAGGGAGCCCGATGCGGGGCTCCATCCCAGGACCCTGGGATCATGACCTGAGCCAAAGGCAGACGCTTAACCAACTGAACCACCCAGGCGCCCAGAGAAAGACTTTTCACAGTACTGTATACCCACCATCGCTCTTGAATTTTGAGCCATCTGAATGCATTCCTTTTTCAGAAATAAATTAAATTCAAATGCAAACGCATGCTGCCCAGGTGACACTGTCTTTAAGTTCCGAATGTTTAAGACTCGTCCTCAGCTCATCCTGTGGCTCCTTGTTCCTCCCACGTCTTTTCCTTCGAGGCTCTGCCGGTCTATCCACAGACAGATGTGGATCGCACTGTTAGGTCAGACAACTCTGTCGGCACTTAACATTCCAGGCCAGGGGCTGCAAGAGCGCACTTGGAAAGATTCCCCGATGTCAGATTTTGGCAAGGAGCAAGAGGTCAGCGTTCTTATGTAAGGCAACACTGCTCCCCAAGGCGCCGTGCCCGGGAAGCTAAGGTGTTCATTCGGCCTCCTGCGAGAGAGCAGGGCCTGCACAGGACCAGGGGCAGCTCAGACGGAGGCCAGAGGGAGGGGCCTGAGTTCCAGTCCTGCTGAGGGACGTTGACCGATCCTAAATCTATTGGCTCAAGCAAAAAAAAGGAATATATTCTTTTTTTTAAAGATTTTTTATTATTATTATTTGACACAGAGAGAGACAGCAAGAGAGGGAACACAAGCAGGGGGAGTGGGAGAAGCAGGCTTCCCCATGAGCAGGGAGCCCGACGCAGGACCCGATCCCAGGAACCTGGCTGGGATCATGACCTGAGCCGAAGGCAGACGCTTAACGGCTGAGCCACCCAGGCGCCCCAAAAAGAAATGAAATAAATTCTTAAGAATAACATAAGGGTAACCTATGATCCAGCGATTCCACTTCTAAGTACTTACCCAAGAGAGAAGGACATATACATGAAAAGGAAAGATACGAAGACAGTCCAGGAATGCTCACAGCAGCTTTATTTGCAATAATCCTGAACGGGAAACAACCCAAACGCCCATCAAGAGATGGACAGATACACCAATCATGGCACATCCTTCCCACAGAATACGACTCAGCAGTAAAAAAGAATGAACGATTGACACTTGCCGCAACATGGATGAATTTAAAATAATTACACTGAGGGAAAAAAAGCCAGACAGAAAAGCACACACATTGCATAATTTCATTTATATAAACCTCTAGAAAACGCAGGCTAATCTACAGTGACAGAAAGCAGGTGAGTGGTTGCTCGGATTAGGAGCCTGGGGGGCTGGGAGGGATTCCAAAGAGGAAACTTCTGGGGATAAATGGGGATTGTGGTGAGGGTTCACAGGGGCACACATACTCAAAACTTACGAAATCACACGCTTGAATTATGTGCCGTTCACTGCCTATCAAATATTCCTCAACAGAGCTCTTTTTAAAAAAAGAATCTCAGGGGGCACCTGGGTGGCGCAGTCGTTGGGCGTCTGCCTTCGGCTCAGGGCGTGATCCTGGCGTTGTGGGATCGAGCCCCACATCGGGCTCCTTGGCTGGGAGCCTGCTTCTTCCTCTCCCACTCCCCCTGCTTGTGTTCCCTCTCTCGCTGGCTGTCTCTCTCTGTCAAATAAATAAATAAAATCTTAAAAAAAAAAAAAAGAAAAAGAAAAAAAGAATCTCAGGGTATCATGTGTAACTCCAGAAACAGGTTATGCTTTTTGGGTTGAAGGAAATGTCCTATATCTTGATTGTGGCGGTAGTTACATGACTGTATATTTGGTTTTTTGATTTATTCTGTTTTGAATTTTATTTTTAGGCAATCTCCATGCCCAACGTGGGGACTGAGCGTACAACCCCGAGATAAGGGTCGCACGCTCTGCTGACCGAGCCAGCCAGGCGCCCCTGTTAAAGCTCGTTGACTTGCATACTTAAAAATCAGGGTTTCGTTGCATAGACACTTTATCCCCCATGAAACTGATTTTTAACCAACAGGACGTACACGTGAGCACGTACACACACGCACGCACACAGAACAGGTCAGCAGCTGGACCCCGGGAACATCTGGCGTCCCCCCCCCCCCCGCCCCCGCTGCAAAGCCGCTCATTCTCCATCTTTGTCTTTTGTCTCTGGTTGTCCATGTGCCCGCATTATTCTCCTCTCTCTTTCTCTGATCGTCTCACCCATCTATTCCATTCCAGTTCTCTGGCCTAAAAGGTAGAGCCTTCAGCTGCCAATACTTTCTGAGCTTTCTCTGTTAAGGCCCAGGCATCGGAAAAAGGAAGGAACTTCTCTCTGAGTCAAGCTACAAAATTCATGGGGAAGGATTCAAGGTTGTGTGTGGGCTTTAATTCACTGCTTCAGAAAACATGGAGCAGCTCTTGCAGGCATCGGGCCACGTCCCGGGGTCCCGTGGAGAATGACCCTAATGAAGTCTCCGCTCTGGTGGGGCTTATCGTCTAGTAAGGAGACAAGCAGACAACACTCCCACTTCCAATTACGAGAAGCATTTTAAAGAACACAAATGAGAGGTAGGGCACAGATTGTGATGGCGCGTGGCATAACTTCAGAGAAGGTGACTGAGGATGGTCTCTAAGGAGGTGACATTTGAATAGACATGAAGGATAAGAAGTCAAGTCTCCAAAGATCCGGCTGAAGAGAGGTTAGGTCCAGGTAGAAGGCACATCAGGTGTAAAGCCCGGAGACAAGTGTGTGAGTCACTGTGGCCGGAGCTTAGTTAGGAGAAAGAAAGGGATGAGGGCGGGTCTCGGAGGGCCTGGCGGGGCCGGGAGAGGAATTCACGTCTCATTCCCGGTGTCTTGGAAAGCCTCTGGAGCAGCTAAAGCAGAGGACTGCCTTGATGTGACTTTTTTTCAAAAGCTCTTTTGGCTGCTAGGAGAACAGGCTGTCATGGGGCCAGGGAGGAAGCAGGGGACCAGTAGCCGCCTGTGCTGAGGGTACAGCCCACAGGACTGGTGACAGCTTGGGTGGTGGGGCAGAGGGAGGGAGAGGGGAGAAAGATGGTGTGTAGGCAAAGACAGGAATAAAGTGCCTAAATGTGGCCAGGGCGGAGTCCTGCTCTCTGACAAGGCCCTTCCCACAGTGATCACGTGGCTGAAGATGGGGACGGGGCGAACAAGCAGTCAAAGGAATATGTGCCTATTTTAAATCCCCTCTCTGCGTCCCAGGAGCGAGGTCTGGAAGAGGAGACGGTTGGAATTGTTTCAGTGGTTCTCAGTGGGGGTGGAAACACCCACTACAGAATACTGACATTTAGAGGAGGGGGCTGGGGTTTCTACACCGCCAGAAATATGTAGGACATCCCACACAGTAACGAACGGTCCCATGTCCCACTTTCAAATGCCCCAGTGCACATTTATGAAGATGAAAAACCTGTAAAGTGATCTGAGCCTGGCATCTAACTCCATCTGACATACAAGTATGGTCTTAAAAAATATTTCCCAGGAATGCAACTTACGGGAAAATCAAAAGATTTAATCTGTTTAATGATTTGCCTAAGGGGCGCCTGGCTGGCTCAGTCAGTAGGGCTTGCGACGCCTGATGTCAGAGTCATGAGTTCGAGCCCATGCTGGGTGTAGAGATGTAACTTAAAAAAAAAAATGGGGCGCCTGGGTGGTGCCCAGTCGTCTCTTGGTTTCGGCCTAGGTCGTGATCTCAGGGTCCTGAGATCGAGTCTCACATCGGGCTCCGTGCTCAGCAAGGAGTCTGCTCAAGATTCTCTCTCTCTCCCCCTCTGCCCCTCCCACTCATGTTCTCCTTCTCTCTCTCAAATAAATAAATAAATCTTAAAAAAAAAAAAAAGGGAGAGATCTGCCCAAGAATTAGTTTTGGAAGCACATGTCACCAATGGCAAGGCCCAGAGTTTTTGAAGTACAACACGTCCCTATCGGGACGTATTTACAGCCGCAGCATTCAGGGTAATTCTACGCATAGGGGCAAACCTCTAACAATCTCAGTCTCTCCTAGGGTAATCATGCCTCAGTATTTACAAATTTAAAATGCATTTTATAAATTACTTTCCTTTTTTTTTCTTTTTTTAAAGATTTTATTTATTTATTCGACAGAGATAGAGACAGCCAGCGAGAGAGGGAACACAAGCAGGAGGAGTGGGAGAGGAAGAAGCAGGCTCATAGCGGAGGAGCCTGATGTGGGGCTCGATCCCATAACGCCGGGATCATGCCCCGAGCCGAAGGCAGACGCTCAACCGCTATGCCACCCAGGCGCCCCTATAAATTACTTTCCTTTTATTTCTCTCCTTTTTTACGGTTGAGATTGCAATCCCGAACACATTCTATATATAAACTCATTTCATTTTCAACACAAGCCTATGAGATAGCTACCGTCGTTGCCCCCATTGTATAGATGAAGAGACTGAGGCAGAGTCAGATCTCAGTTCACACAACCAAGAAGCAGCAGAGCCGGGATTCAAACCGAGGCGGTTTATTCCGAAGTTTATATCATCTAAAGCACAAGCACTACATCGTACAGACTTAGGGCAGGTTTTCTGTGAATTTTAGTTCAGGGCAGCGAGGTTGTTACTAAGTACTGGTCGGCGAAGAATGCAGCCCAGGGGCCTAGGGGCCTTCTGGGCGCCTCCCAGCTCGAAAATCTGTTGGCTCTGGCTGCGGAAGTTCTCACTCAACCGCACCTTATGCTTCGAAGCACGAGGAACTTTCTGAAGAGGAACACTGTTACCTCAGATTCGTGAAGCTGGCCGGTGGCAGGGCAGGGAGTGACCCCTTCTCAAGAGGAGTTGGGTGGTACACCCCATCCTTTGACTCCGGCTTCGCTTCGGGGAATCTTTCCTTGGGAAATGTTTTCTAACGTGGGAAACGACACATCACCTAAAATTTGCCATTTTAACCACTCTGAAGTGTGCGATACAGCAGCATTGAGCACATTCTCGGTGTTGTGCAACGAGGACCACTCTCTTGTTCCAGAACATTTCATCACCCCAAAGGGAAGCCTGTATCCATTCCACAGCCACTTCCCCAGTCCCCTCTGCCCCGGCCTCGGGCAGCCCGGATCTGCTTTCCGTCTCTCTGAATGCGTCTATTCTGGGTATTTCGTGTAAGTGGAATCATACGAGACGTGACCTTCTGGGTCTGGATTTTTCACTCCGAATAATGTTCCCAGGGTTCATCTGTATTGACGCAGGCATCAGGACCGCATTCCTTTTACAAAAATTTTTTTATGGAGGTAAAATTCACGTAACATAAAATTAAACATCTGAACGTGTACGGTCCCGTGTCATTTAGTACATTCACGATGTTGGGCGACGACTACACTGCCTCGTTCCAAAACATTGCATCACCCCAAATAACACCCGTACCCACTGAGCAGCTAATGCCCATTCTCCCCCCCCCCCCCCAGTCCCTGCACCCGTCAACGTGCCTTCTGATCTAAGGAGTTATTTATTCTGGGTATTTCACGTGAATGGAATCATATACACTGTGACCTTTTGAGTCTGGCTCCTTCCACTTCACACGACGTGTTCGAGGTGTGTCCACACCGCAGCTTAGATCAGTACTTCATACCTTCCTGCGGTCGAGCAATATCTCATTGTGTGCGTAGACCACGTTGCGTTCGTCCATTCATCCACCGATGCACCTTGGGGTCACTTCCACCTTGCGGTTCTTGTGAATAGTGCTGCTACGGGCGTTCATGGACACGTTTCTGTTTGAACACCTGCTTTCAACTCCTGGGGGCATAGACCTCAGAGCGGGATTTCTGCGTCATGCGGTAACTCTATGTGTAAGTTGCTGAGGAACCCCCACCCTGCTCCACCGTTTTACGTTCCCAACAGCCGTGTTCCAATGTCTCCATCTCCGCGTCCCTCCAACAATTTTTTTAAAAATTATTGTGGCTATCCTGGTGGCTATGAGGTGGTGTCTCACTGTGGTTTTGATCTGCGTTTTCCTGATGCCTGGCGACATGGAGCATCTTCTCATGGGCTTATGGGCCATTTGTTTATTTTTGTCAGAGAAATGTCTATTCAAGTCTTTGGTCCATTTTTAAAATTGGGTTGTTCGTCTTTTTGTTGTTGAGCTGTGCCCAAGGAAATCATTTTAAATTTGAAAAAGATATCTAAACATAAAAATATTCAGCACAGTATTATTTGCAATAGGGAGAAGATTGAAAGTGACGTTAATGTCTAATAATCGGGGATACAAAGACAATCCCCGTTCCCAAGGGGCACTCTGTCCTGTCAGCAAGACACACGAAAAACAATAAATTCAGTGATTCCTATATTCAGGGTGTGCGCAGGGCGTCAAAGGAACTCGGGAGCGGGGTGGGGAGGGTGTCAGGGAAGGTCTCCCCAGACAGGCAAAGAAATGCGAGGGTAGGTGTGTGCGAGGCGGAGAGCTGGCACCCACCCAGAGCCATGAAAGAGAATGCGACAACTGGAGAGCCACAAACGGTTTCTTGGGTTGTGGTACAAGTTTCAGGGCAGCGGGGCAGGTTAGAAGCTAGAGCAGGAAGAATCGTTTGTGCTAAACCTTCGCCTGAAAACTCAAGGCGCTTCCAAAGGAGGTGAATTGCAAACATCAACTTTACGTTTTGGAAAGGTCACTCTGACAGCCGCCTGGAGGATGGGCGACGGTGGGGCCAGGCTAGGGGCTGGTCAGGAAGTGTCACAAGACAGAATGAACTAAGACAGTGGGTACAGGGAGAGAGGAGGTAAGAAGGTTGGGGAGCAGATATAATTCCTAGATCATAGTTCCTGCCTGATGTGGGTTGGATTGTCCCCCCCAACACAGATATGTTGAAATCCTAGCTCCCACTACCCCAGAATGTGACCTGATTTGGAAACAGGGTCATTGCAGATGTAATCGTTAAGATGAGGTCATCCTGTAGTAGGGTGGACCCCTAACCCAATAGGACCCGTGTCCTGATAAGAAGACAGATTGTGAAGACAGAGACATGTAGGGAGAAGGCCATGTGATGACGAAGGCCCAGACTGGGGAAGTGCAGCTGTAAGCCAAGGAATACCAAAGATTGCCAGCAAACCACCAGAAGTTAGGAAGGGGCGAAGAGAGATTCTCCTATAGGTTTCAGAGGGAATGTGGCCCTCCTGACACCGGGCAGGAGGGACAGTGGGAGATGGAGAGAGAGAATCTTAAGCAGACTTCCCACTGAGTGTGAGCCCGACGCGGGGCTCAATCTCACAACTGAGATCACGACCTGAGCTGAAACCAAGAGTCAGACTCTTAACCAACTGCGCCACCCAGGCTCCCCTCTGTCAGGCTGAGTTCTAAGTGCTCTACTCAGAGCAACCCATTCCATCCTCTCAGCAGCCTGTGAGGAAGATTCTATCATTATTCTCACTTCATATTTAAGGAAACAGAAACACAGAATGGTCAAGCAAATCTTCCAAGGTGACAAAGCTAGGTAAATGGCAGACCAAGATTTGACGTCTGGCAGGCTGACTGCAAGCTCTCGTGCTCTTGCCCAATATGCTACGCAGCCATTCTGGATAAATATTTGCTGTAAGTTTCAATGGATGGATGGATGGATGAATGAATGAATGAATCGGGATATGGTACCAGCGTGAAGAGTGGGAGCAGCGAAGAAGAGAGGGATGGAGGATGAACCCTGGCATCTGGCTCAGATGACTTAGTAAAGAAAGGCATCTGCATCCGTAGAGGCAGGTAGAAAAGGGGCAAAGTCAAATTTGAGGGGTGGAGGTGGAAAGCTGAAGAAGGAATGCATATAATCTTGAAATGCTGAGTTTGAGTTGCTGTGAGACAAGCAAGTGAGACGTCCAGTAGACTGCTGGACAAATGGATCCAGAGCATCAGAGAGACATGTGGTTAGGAATCACAGATTGGGGGGCCCTCTGGGTGCTTAATGTCGGGGAATTGAATGAGATCACTGAAGCAAGAGGTGTGGGAAAAGACAAGCAGACCACCCACAGCAGAGCCCAGGGGCCAGCACGGGAAAAGGAGACTTCACCTCTTAGCACAGCGTCTGTCATAGAAAGGGCAGAAGTCAGCTTGTGGTGGGCTGACACTTGAATGGAAAGTGAACCAGAGGGTAAGCAGATGAGCTGCAGGTGAGGGAGTAGGAGACATGGCTTTGGGGGCTGGCGTCCGAGAGCAGGTGCAGAGATGACCACAGTGCCGTGCTGGGGTAGATCATACCAACTGACTGGTAAATTTTAGGAATTTGGAGCTGGTTGTTAAATAGAGCCATTATTTAAAATTAAGTTGTAAAAGCTTACAATCAAATAAACTATATTTAAAGACAAAGTTCATAAGCTTTTCAAACTCATCTCTTCCTAATTATTTACTACATCTCACTATTATCTGTGCTATTCTTTGTTGGTTCTGTATGGCGGAAGTCCTACGACGGTGTGCCACTGGACCTCTCCTCCCAGCTCTAAGTTTAGTGACGGCTACTGATAGCTTGAAATCGGCCATGGTGGGGGGTGTATTTATACCATGGAAACTGGCGAGGGCTGCAGGTCAGAATTCGATTTTTTGTTGATTGTCTACACTTAAAGTAATAGAGAAATGTTAGTAATGCCTATTAAACTTAAAAGTGTATAGTGTCTATAGCCATTACATTGTAAATGGTGCCAAACATTGAGGAAATAGTCTTCCAATATTCAAAAACTATTACCCAATTCTGCAAAGAAGTCACTCACATCATTAATGGATAAGTGACGTTTTAACGTAAGTCTTCGTTTTTTTACTTTTGAATCTTAAACATAGAGGAAAATTTCAAGCCAACATTTATGTTGGGTTCGTCAAGTGCAACCACAGACCGGCTAGGGTATAAGAGTTTGGCAAACAGCAACAAAAGCTTTCCGTGAGAACCAATTGGGGGCGCCTGCGTGCCTCAGTGGGTTAAAAGTCTGACTCTTGGTTTCAGCTCAGGTCATGATCTCAGGGTCGTGAGATCCAGCCCCACACCGGGCTCTGCACTTAGGGCAGTTTACTTCTCTCCCTCTCCCTCTGTTCCTCCCTGAGTGCTGTTTCTCTCTCTCTCTCAAACAAAATTTTAAAAAAAATCTAGAGAGAGAGAGAGGAGCACCCGGGTGGCTCAGTCGGTTAAATGTCTGCCTTCAGCTCGGGTCATGATCCTGGTGTCCTGGGATCGAGCCCCATGTTGGGCGAAGAGTCTGCTTCTCACGCTCCCTCTGCCCCTCCCCCACCCACCTCATGCGCTCTCTCTCTCTCCCAAATAAATAAAATCTTTAAAGAAGAGAGAATCAGTTGGCTACATGGAATTTACAATAAGGAGTAATACATATTTTATTATTTTTAAATTGTGTGTTACACATTCTATCAGTAAAATTTATAGTGAATTATTATGTGTGTGGGTACATGTGGTTACACACACACACACACACACACACCATTCAACCTCCTGACTCCTGAGGCAGAACAGTCTCACTCCTGGGAATGGATCACTGGAGTTAAGTTAGCAAAGGCCTTCAATGCTGAGGAGCTGGAAGATGCAATGACTAGGGGTGGCCTTCAAGGCCCAAAGAACTCCATGCACTGAGTGATGGGGACGGCTAACAGAAGACAGCAGCAATGAGGGGGAGTGGCTGTAACAGCCTGATGGTAACTGTCTCAAGCTGGTGTTTCCCAAGGGTGGAAGAGCAACGGTCTGGATGCGGCCATGGATTGCTGAGCCCTCGTCCCCCACTGGCCTTTGTAGTACACGGGTCATGGGAGAATGAGTAGCCTCCGTTTTGGGGGTCCCAGAGAAAGCAGTGTCCTCCGGGGACAACTTGGTTTCAGTTGATAACAACAGCTTCCTCTTACTGAGTGCAAGGGGGGCATAGTGCGGTGACATGACCAGGGTTTCTGAGTTCGACGTTTCAGGTTAGAATTCTGGCTCTGCCACTTCCTGGACACGTGATACTGGGCAAGCTACGTACCCTCTGAGCTTTCATTTCCTAATCCATAAAATGGAGATAATACGACCTAACACTCAAAACATAATACACCCAAAACACTAAGCACAGTGCCTGGCATGTGGTGAAGTTTCGATAAATTGTAAATATTACCACGGCTATGTGACGGAGAAAAACAGAATACATAATTATAATTATACATGGGGGGAGCAGAGGAGGTGAAAGGAATACGTCATAATGTTAACAACACTTTTCCCTGGATGGCAGGACCAAAACTTCTACAAAAACCCTATTTTTATGTTCATTCTGAAAAAATATTTTTTAAACCAAGGAAGGGGAATAGGAAGGAAAATCTTCATTTATTTTTTTAAATAGATTTTACTTATTTATTTGACAGAGAGAGAGCACAAGCAGGGCGAGCAGCAGGCAGAGGGAGAAGCAGGCTCCCCACTGAGCAGGGAGCCCGATGTGGGGCTCAATCCCAGGACCCTGGAATCATGACCTGAGCTGAAGGCAGATGCTTAACCAATGTGAACCACCCGGGCACCCCAGAAAATCTTCACTTTAAAAAAAAAAACAAAAAACAGTGTTGTCTCAGGGCATGAGAAAAAATTTTTAAGTCTTCTGTGGTTAAGTACACAGGCCTATCACCCAAGCAAATGACTGCAAAGGGCAGAAAAGGCATTTGCAGAGTTTAGCATCTCCAAGTCATCCTTCTTCACCAGTAAAAAAATGGATTAAGTTCAAAGGCAGTCTCCTCTTCTCTATTTTCTGTCTCATCCTGTGATTTTTACATTTCAGGAGGACTTATAATGAATAAAAGTACTATAAATTAATCTAAACAGGATTCAAATCTTTAATTTATGTCTTCATTAAAATTTTACCTGTTATCAATCTTAAGGTTCCAGGTGTTAATGGCAATTCTAAATGAAAGTCAATATAATCATTTGCATAAAAGCATTAGAAGATGATTAACTGGTATTTTCATACAGCTGTGATCCATTCTGCACTTCTAGAGCTGAAAAACAATGTTTCCCCTAAAAACATTTACCTACGCTAATCCTCCAGAAGCAGGAGAACACCTTCCAGCTTTTCACGTGCTCAGTTCCATTTACAGCGTGTTCATTACTGGAGTCCCATCTCGTATCTCCTCATTTTAAAAGACATTACAATTGTGCACCCGTGAAAATTAGGCTGATTTCCACACCATTCCTTGAATATTTATGTGCTCCATTCCAACAGGAAGCTAAAGATTAAATCTACCCATGTTAACAAATTCCCATTTGTGTGTTTTAGCATGATTTGGGGAATTTATTCCAATTTCGAGGGGATATATTCCAATTTCAAGGGGCCTAAACTTGAGGTACCTTAAAAAAATAAGTCACAGGGCTTAGGTAGAAAAGTGTTTCCGGAAAAGTGCTTTATCTATGCTGAATAAAAGCTGTGGCACTGGCAGCTCAGATCCAGTTACGATCGCTAAAGCATGTCCAGGCTGGTTACCCAATGCCTCTGCAGGAATTTAGGCCACGCATTAATGCACTGAAGATAAAATCAATTTGAAATTTTCTTAAATCAAATACCAATCCTGGAGTAAACTCTATGTGCAGGAGAACCAGCCAACGGTAATAGGAAGCCAATTATAAACCATAAAGCACTCTGCTCAAATGTCCTGGTCTGTTCCTGGTAGGGCCCATTACACACAGTTTGTACAAGTTAAACCCACTGACTAGACAGAACCGCTTGCTAGACACACACATACATAGCCCCCCCCCCCCCGCCACACACATACCCATAAAAATGCAGCCCAATTAACAGGGATTCATCGAGTGCAAAAACCCACAGCAACATCCTGAATATAAACATCTTCCCATTCTGCTTGGCTGTAGAGCCAGACATTTTAGGAATCAGGCCCGAATTCATACACTAGCCTGGCCAACTCCTTGCTATTATTTCCTTTCTCAGTTTCCTCGTCTACAAAATGAGGTTAGCAATGAGCGAAGGCTATGGAGATTACATGAGACAACTTGTGTGAGATTCTGAGCACAGCTGCACTTGGCAGATGTTGGCTAACCCCTTGTTCCTCCATCTTCCTCACCGCCCTGACCCCAAAACAGCAAAGGCACGGATGGCACTGAACTCTTCCAGCACGGCTGGCAAGGCTGCGAGCAGTGAGCTCTTCTATTTGCTTTCATCTGCAAGTGTGATCTGCAGAGAAACTCGGAGGTGGGGGCGATGATACAAATCTTTCCCAAGGCCAGATAGCCCAGCTGATGCAAATTAATCCCTTGAAACGTGAATGCAGATATACGGTCAAATTTTCATGTAATCCAGGCTCTCGTGGCTGGAAAAAAAAAGGATAGTTTTCAACCCTACACGTCTGCCATTCCCTTAAACGAGGCTCCAACCTCTGTCCCGGCCTAGGACAGGCCGTCATCAACCCACCATCCATAAATGGTCTTTCAACGTCTATTCTCTGCAATTCGTTTTCACTCATTTAGCTGGGATTTATTGCATGCATAATACAAACCAGGCACTGGGTTTACAGGGATGGTTTCTAAAGAGCTTCTTGAATAACCTCTCGGAGCACAGATCTGACAATGTAACTGCTATGTTTACCAATCTCAGAGGCTCCCCACTGCCCTAAGCAGAGACTCCCAACTTGAGCCCTGATTTGGAATGACCTCGGTGGTGCCTGGACGTGGACGTTTTGAATAAATCACATGATTGAGTCTGATGTCTTCTCCTGATTGAGAAACAGTAGAAAAACTTTGAAATTCCTTGCTCTGACTACATATGCAACACGACCCCAACCTTCCCGGGTTCTCTAAACGCATTTGGCCTCTGCCTAAACTTTGCCTTTCCTCCTTACTACTCCAGCCATAAAACCTCCACTGCTGTTTTGGGAGCACCCCAAGCTCGCTCTTTCAGGTCTGCACGGACTGCTACAGGCACTACTTGGGAAGTGTTTCCAGCACCTTCACAGAGCATTTCCACATAGTAGGCCCCTCACCCTCCTCACAGACCTTCGCTGACCCTTCCATCTTACTCGCTACATAACTGCAGTCACTAAGCCCTTACCTGCTTTACTTTCTTCCAACCTTCATAGCACCCATTGTTATCTGAACATAGATTACTTACTGGTATCCCTGTTTATTCTTTCATCTCAACCAGGATTTGAGCCTTGTGAGGGCGAAGAGTTTGTGTAGTATTGTGGGGGCTCAAACACTCAGCCACCAAATCATCACCCTTCTATAGGTGCTTGGGTCACAGCACTCGGCATGCGATTTGTATAATCAAAGTCTAGGTTCTATTCGTTATTAAGACACTGACTCAAACTCTTTGCAGAACGGACAAGGGAAGGGGCAGAAACTACTGAGAAGGCCTCATGGCAAAGTGGAACTTGGTTGGGCCAAGCCAATTCTCCCCAACTCCCAGGCCACAGTCTTTCGGGTTTGCTCCCTAAGCTGCTACTCCATCCTCCTCCTTGTCCTTTGTTGACTTAGCTCACGTATGACCCCACATATGTACTAGCCCTAACTGGTTTCTCAACATCTAAGAGTCTCCCTCAGTAAAAAGTAAGAACCTGCTGGCCACTGGTTAGCTTTGGGCCAACTGTCTATCTCTGACCCATTTAGTTGTAGCCTTGGGGATGGAGAGGGAGGCACAAGGGAGGAGTGTCTAGTAGGCTTCCTAGAGTTTGAGGAGGACCGAAGCGGCCTGGCACAAATCCATACCCTCCAGAGATACCAAATCATGCCACTTCTCCCACACAGACCTTGCTCTTTCATACCTCCACTCCCTCGTATTGGTTTTTCTGCCTGAAATGTACTTTCTCCGTAACAACTTTTGTTAAGTGCACAATTCAGCAGCATTTAGCACATTCACAGTGTTGTGCAACCATCACCACAAATTCCAGAATATTTCATCACTACAAAAAGAAACCCCATACCCACGAGCAGTCACTCCATATCCTCACCCCCAAGCCAACCCCAGGCAACTACTCATGCTTTCAATTCTCTTGGGTATATATTTAGAATTGGTTATTGGATATATTGGAATTACTGGGTTATATGGCATTTCTACGTTTAACTCTTTGAGAAACCGCCAAACTGTTTTCAAAAGAGGTTGCACCACTCTGCATCCCCATCAGCAACATATGATGGTTCCAATTTCTCCACTCACTTCCCAGGACTTGTCACCGTCCGTCTTTTTTATTTTAGCCATCCTAGTGGATGTGAAGTGGTACCTGGCACATCGGTTTTTTCCTACGACACGCTTCAAAGCCCAGCTCAAATATGGCCACTGTGGAACTTCCTAACATGCTCCAGGATGGTTTTAGTTAGTCGCTTCTCCATAGTATCATCATTTACCTATCAGCACCAATTCATTCAATAATTACTGAGCACCTACATGCCAAGAACCGTTCTAGGTGAATATAATAGTGAACAAAACGGACACACAAAAATCCCTGTGCCCTGTGGGCCTTACAGTCTGGTGAACAGAGGCAAACAACAGTTTGTGAAATGGTGGTAAGCAGTATGGGGAATAGTAAAGCACAGCAGAACAACAGAACATGCCAATGGTACGGGGGTGGCAATTCTAAAGTGAAGGTCATGGAAGGTCTCACTCAACTACAGCTGAGCAGGAATTGAAATTGTTTGAACTATGGGACACCTACGACAGATGTCAAGTAGGCTTTGGATAATGGGTCTGGAGTCCACAGAATAGAGTCCACACAAATAGAGCAGTAGTGGAGATAATGAAGAACCAGAACCGCAGATTGAGGTGTGGCTGCTAAACGAGGTGAAAACCCGAGTCTGAGGTCCATCCTAGAAGCAAAATCTGTTCGTGTTCTATTGTAGCCGTAACAAGTTAACACAAACTTAGTAGCTTCAAACACGAATGTATCATCCGACAGTTCTATCGAAGTCCCCCATGGGACTAGAATCAAGGTGTTGGTAAGCTGAGTTCCTTTTTGGGAGACACTAGGAGAGAATGTTTCCTCAATTTGTCCAGGTTCTAGAGGCCCCCTTCCTGATCTTCCAAGCCAGCAACATTGCGTCTCTCAGACCATTCTTCCTTAGTCCCATCTCCTTCTGATCTCAGCCAAGGAAGATCCTCTGCTTTTAAGGACTCACACAATTAAACTAGACTCATCCAGATAATCTGAGATAATCTCCCCAATTCAAGATCCCTGATCACAGCCATGAAGTCCCTTTTGCCATGTAGCATATTTATAGGTTCCAGGAATTTCAAGTATGGACATGGGGTAGGGGTTGGGGGTACTAGTCCTCCTACACAGTAAATGAGGAAAGCATTTCAAAAAGGAGTGATCAACCATGTCATATGTTAACACGTCAAAAAAAAATTAAGGATAAAGAATCGACCACTGGATTAAGTATCATAGAAGTTCTAGTGATCTTAACATGGGCAGTTTCAGTGGAATCAAAATCCTCCTTGGAGTAGGTTCAAAAGACAAAAGTACAGCGTGCAGTTGGAGAACTGAATTTTGAGTTTTGCTATGAAGAGCAAAGGGGATGAGTGTGGGCCAGAATTTTTTTCTAACATGGAAGAAATAATGGGATGTGGTAGGTTGATGGGAATGATCTAGCAGAGGGAAGTCAAGGAACAGAACGCCTAAATCTGCACCCTCGGAATGGGGATGGAATCTAGCACAGAACTGGAAGAGCTTGCCTTACAAAGGGCATGGACCATCTGTGGGACTGGAGGACAGACAGACCAAACAAGCAGAGATGCAGGTAGGTAAGTAGATGTGATGGCGGGAGCCTGTGGAAATTTCCTTGTTTCTATTTTCTAATTTAGAGGGAAAAATAGGCCGTAAATTGAGAGAATGGGAAAAGTATTAAAATCTAAGTGTTTTCAGGGAGAATCGAAGAGCAAAAGAAATAAATGCAGCTGGACTGTCAGATGGTACTAAGGCCTATTTGAGGTCACGACTTTAAACAGAGACACAGTCAGCATGTTCAGTTGCACAAGTGCACAAGTGCAGATAAGGTCGCAGACTTGAACTTCGCCAAACATGGAGTTTAGCCAGGCAAGTATAATGAAGCAAGAGCTGGGGCAGGGCGATTCGCTGTGTAGCCAAGAGTGAATTTAACAATGGACCACTGAATCTAAGGTGGGTCATGAACAGGAGGTGGGAAATTTAAAATAGGGAAGAGGATCAAAGAACTGTAAATCACACGTGCTGTATCCGCTTCCTCTGTTCTTAAGATCTACAGCCCTACTTCTCTTCTAGACTAAGAGCCTCCAAAGCGGGAAGTGTCTGCTCTTCTCATTCTTAGTACCTTAGCAGAACAGCTTGTTTTCTGAATGGGTAGTTGGATGGATGCTTACCCACGGTCCAAGGGAAATTCCCCACCCCCAGTCCTATGATATATGAAGTTCCTTCTTTCTCACTGTTCTGTGAGAGCCTGAGTAAAAAGTTGCAATGCTTCGTCAAAATCTATGCTGTAAACAAATCCCTTGGAATAAGATGCGTAATTCCTACAGTGTTGTGTCCAAGAACTAAACCACAAAATGTACCAGATGTATCCCGACTCCAGTTAAGTTTACCCTTACTGAACACCTGGGTGGCATGAAATCTTTGAACTTCCCAACCTCTAATTATTTCACCTCCCTGCAGAACAGGCCTTGAGAATACCAAGTTTTCTAAGGAGACATAAATGAAATTCAACCTGGGGTGGAGAACGATACACAGACAAAGAGCATGTAAAATAAGTTTTATTGTTCTTTAAAAGGGTTCAGGGTTTGGTTTTAAATCAGGCTGCACACCTTCCATCAGTCTGACATCTCTCTCACCATGTCAAACTGGCTTCAGCTAGCAATACTTCATTAAATCCAAAAGAAAAAAAACTTTAAATTTTGAGGAAGAAAATCCAGTTCTGAGAACAATTAACATTAGTATGTAATTTAAAACAAAATGAGGGATAATGTTTCTTGTCGCTTTATACACCCTTCTCCTCATACAGAACCAGGAATGTAATTTTCCTATCTCAGGCAGGCACTGATACTGCTGGACACTGCACACACATATACACACACGTACGTACACACACACACACACACTCCCCACAAACAAAAACCAGAGCATGTCAAAGGGAAAAAGTTTGTTACTGTATTGATCAGTCAATAGTCTGGGTTTAGAGGGTATGCGGTTTTGATCTTGAACCTATGTTAAAGGAATTTATTGTCATGTTCTGAAATAAAGAATTTTGGAGAGTACCATCATTTTCACTTTAAAATTCTAGAAACAGTTTCAAAAAGCATTATTTTGTTTTTTTCTGGGATGGGAGAGGAGAGAATCTAGATATTCATTTAGTTAAAAATCAAAACAACTCCGGCATAGGATATAGGCAGTTCACATAGCCAGCCAACGTCTGAGGTATCATCAGTGTGAGACTAGGTCCCAGTCCATTCCTACTGGCCTAGCTGATCCTAAAAAAAAGGGGGGGGGGCATTTATGGCTCTGCACAGCAAATTCCAGCAAGACAAGATGACCTTACTAAGCCTTTATTCAAATCCTTAGAAGCAGAGCACTATTAAGTAATATTTAGATGCAGAGTGCAAGAGCCCGGGATGGTGTCCTTCAACTTGCTTTGTCAATGCAGCCCGGTCACAACTGCCTTCTGCGAAGGAGTGGAAGAACAGCTTCTCTAGATCAGCACAATGAACCTGGCAAAGAATCCTCGAAAATGACAGTACACTAGTTCATCACCAACAGTCTCTTTGCTACCATTGGGTTGCTTTATGTCTCTCTTCTACCCTGTATGGCCTGTGGACACATATACTCACTAGGCATTGTTGGTTTTGAACCAGCAATTTTTTTTTTTAAATCTCATAAAGAACCTAGTAAGAAAATAACAAGGCAATCAGTGGTTAAACGGAACTGTACATATAGGGGGCAGTTTGGAAAATACACATCACAGGCATTTCTCAAGTCCAAAATATCCTATCTTTGCTGTTATTCCTTTCACCGTTCCTGAAAATTCATAGTACGAGTAAGTCCTAAATAAAAATTTAAACTACCAGCATTTTCTGACATCATTAGACAGAAAATCAGAGTCATGCTACAAACCCACGATTCTAGGAAGTGTAGAAAGTGTGCTAACTCTCTGCCTGGACACATCTTCAGTGACGGCCTGGAGTGCTCCCCTTCAGAAAACAAAAGTTTCTGGGATACCCACTTAGCTTCATTGTTTGGAAAAGAGAAAAATTCGACTCTCAGCTAAGTTCTTTGAGAAGAAAGACTACTCTTAAAATGCCATTTCCCCACTAATTTACCAAAATAAAAACCAAAACAAAAGGGTCTTGGCTACTTTGCCTAATGTTGAATAGGGTTTTCAAGAAAAGAAACTAACATGAACACCCCATCATCAGTAAAGACTAAAAACCACCTGGATCATATAATATATATGCCACTGCTTTTTTTTTTTTTTTTTTTTGGTGTTTTTTGTTTCTTTTTTTGTTTTTTCTAAAAGTGCCCAGGTGGGCTTAAGGCTGCCAGACTGCACACACATCTACAGCAACAAGGGCATCTCCTATTCCACCTACAACATGTATTAGGGGAAAAAAGAGGGATAGGGGAAAGAAGAGAAGAGGGGGAAAATATATACCCACCGTTGGAAGGAAGGAAGGAAGGAAGGAAGGAAGGAAGGAAGGAAGGAAGGAAGGAAGGAAGGAAGGAAGGAAGGATTAGGAAAGAAATTAAGAAAGAAAAGAAAGAAACCCCACAACAGGGAGATCTATGTGCCAAGCATCCAAGCATAATGGAAGAGTGTGCTCCCCAAACAGATGGTTCTGCACAGGCTAATGTTCTGCTGGTTTTCCTTAGAGACCTATTTTGAAAAGTTAAAAAAGACAGAAGATTTTGATATAATTCAATCCTGGCAAAAATTCAAACTCCAACAATTAGGAGCAAAATCATCCTTCACTGAATTAATCCCTTTTTTCTTTCTCTTTTTCTTTTCTTAAACATTTTATTCATGTTATAGAGGGATTTCTTTTTTGTTTGCCTTTTTCCAATCATTAGGAAAGTGGTTGAGGAGTACTGAATCCATCACTACTTTGGTGACACAGTTAAGATTCCAGATTCACATTTCCAGGTACCAAGAGTTCCCTCTAAATGTACAATCAAGTCAGCCTTCGTTTACACTTCTTTCTACTGAACACAGCAGTGCCCATTGGTGTCTCTGACGCGCAATCGCATCTTAGGGCGGTATTTCTCCAGGTAAAGCAGCTGTTTGGAATTGAATGCTCCCCTTCTTTTTCTGAAAATACAAGAATGACAAACTTGATCATGTAAAAAAAAAAAAGTGCTGTCTGACTCACTGAAATGTATTTATGGCCTAAGGCCTTTCTAACTCCACACAGCTGAAAAAGAGCATTATTTCCTATACAATATCACTTCTTAAGAGGAAGGGCTGATGAGTGAGCAAGTAGCGTATAAAGCAGCAGGCACAGATGGCATTCCTTGAAATACATCACCTTCCTGAAGCTGCTACCATACATATCATGCCCTCTTACCAGTCTTTTTCTTCTTCTTTTTTTTTTTTTTAAAGAAAAGGTTGAAAGGGAAAGGACAAGATAGTGACTGCCGGAGGATTCTGGACAACAAAATAACATGGCCCATTATTCCAGACCAATGCCAAGATTCTGTCTGGGCAATGCCATCCTGATTTTGTGCCTGAACAGGTCACGTAAGAGTCCTAAGTGATTAACTGCCTCTCTGTAGAGTCTTCCTTGCCTCTTGGTCATAGTTCATTTGGAAGTTTTTTTAGACATCCATTAAAAGAATCACTAGATCACTCAGACTACTACCTAGCTATTCATTTTAAAGGTTCCTACCTAGTCAAGTCATACCCTGGACATATTCTACAGTGTCCAAATTTGCCACCTAAATTACAAAAATCTTTAAATTTGGGAGCCAAGTACTATTATGAGTCCCTCTCTACTTGCTCCTTTTGATTTCTTTAATCAAACAATCTTTTCAGCCAACAAATTATTCCATACTACAAAGGGTACTTTCCATAATTCCTTCTTCTTGTATGGTCTTGCTTTATGTGTTTCTGAACATAAAACTTCATACTCACTGTCTTATAAACTGAACTGCGTCTTCATACTTCATTCCACATTCAATCAAAGCAAGTGCAACCAGCACAGGTGCCCTACAGAGAGAAATTCATTTGTAAATACCCACCGGTCTTTGGAATTACAGAAGTTTTTTTAAAGATTTTATTTATTTATTTGAGAGAGAGAGAGAGGTGAAGGAGAAGCAGACTCCCCACTGAGCAGGAAGCCCAATTCAGGGCTCAATCCCAGGACTCTTGGGATCATGACCTAAGCCGAAAGGAGATGCCTAACCAACTGAGCCACATAGGCGCACTGAAGAACTTTCTTTAGAACCCAGAATTACGTATTACCAAAACAATGAAAAGCTTTAGCTTTCCTTTTTTCCCTTATACTAAAATATCTGTTTTCCCTACACAGTAAAAATGTCTGTATCATGATATTGTCTATGGTGTCATCCACTTTTAGTAAAGCACTAAATTCTACATTTTCATTAAGAGATCTTTATTCTTGGGGCGTCTGGGTGGCTCAGACAGTTAAGTCCATCTCTTGATGTCGGCTCACATCATTATCTCAGCATTGTGAGGTCAAGCCCTGTGTGGGGTTATACTGGGCAGGCGTGAAGCCTGCTTAAGATTTTCTCTCCCAATTCCTCTGCACCTCCCTGCTCCCCTGCAGGCATGCACTCTCTCTAAAAAAAAAAAAAAAAAGATCTTTATTCTTTAAAACATCACATTATTATCTCAAATTTTCACATTATATGTCATCTAACATTCTTCATTGGTCTTTAACCAACATCGCAGTAAAAAAAAAAAAAAAAAAAAAGACCAAATGTGTCATCTATATTGAGTATCTCAGAAATTTCATTACAAATCCACTTTAGTATCTTTTCCTCATCAAACACTACAAAGGTGCTAGATTTCAACAAAATCCTTTCTGTGAGCTAGGAGAGTGTCAGAGAATTGGTAATTAGGAACAGTTCTCTATGTAAGTCATATGGGTTTTTCGTTTTGTTTTTTACATCTAACAAGGGACACTGAGGCCTGAGCAGGTCTCAACCTGTCTGTGGTTTGGGGATGCTATCTGCTTCATAAAGCAAAGTAGAGGATTTGTCTTCTGGGAAGACAAAGCTGTCTTCTCTTCTGAAAAGTCTCCAACATTGTTGGATTTGGCATCTTCCAGGAAGAGGAAGGCAGGGATTGAGGCCTTATGAATTTGGGTTTACAGCTGAGGTAGAGAGAGAAGACAGTGATTATAACCAGAAAGTCCAGGTGAGGCGTAGTTACCTCCAGGACTCGTCACTCTAACACCCAGTCTGGGTTTCAGGACAGTCACAGAAGTAGATTCCTTAACAATAAAATAATAATAATACACACATAAACAAAAATCTAGCAAGGGAAATGACTTTTTAAAATGTCCACTACATGGCACCAACTTTGGATTACCTGCTAGGAGAGCTACTAGTTATAAAACTGCCCAAGTCAAGTTAGAACACTACCTTCACCCTTCAGAATAAGGACTGGAACTTCTGACCCTGAAGAAGAAACTGTACCACACTAAACAGCAAAAAAAGGAAAAGAGCAAACAAAAGGGCTAAGCAGGGGTAATAACCTGAGTCACCACCACCTTGAGGCAAGAGCAGCCTGCACTACTGTTCTGAGTCAAAGTGCACATCGTAAATTGGCATTTAATCTGCTGCTGATGAGAGTGTTGCAACACCATTCCATGCACTGCTCAAGGAAAAAGGTTTTAAAATCAAAGTTAATTTTTGTTCTCCGTACATCTCCTTTCAGAAGTTTAAAGTTCAGCCATCTGCTCTGTACCTATTAACTTCTCATTCATCTCAATCCAAAATTAACCACATATAGATTCTTCAGAATCTATAATTATTTTAATTTTGTTGCCCAATTCAAAGACCTAAGCCTTTGAATATGTGAAATAATGAGGAAAAAATTCATATTGAATTAAGACCAATTTTTAGCTCAAATATAAGATAATTACATTAAGTCAGTTTCAAAACAATTTTTTTAAAAGATTTTATTTATTTATTTGACACAGAGACAGCCAGCGAGAGAGGGAACACAAGCAGGGGGAGTGGGAGAGGAAGAAGCAGGCTCCCAGCGGAGGAGCCTGATGTGGGGCTCGATCCCAGACCGCCGGGATCACGCCCTGAGCCGAAGGCAGATGCTTAACGACTGAGCCACCCAGGCGCCCCTCAAAACAATTTCTGAGCCATCATCCACTAAATCTATTATGGGCATCAGAATCAGACAACCCACAAAACACAGTAAGCTGTCTTCAGAAACCATTACACCAGCTTCTGCTCTCATTTCCTTTTCCTTCAGGCAATTTAATATTTGGTGTAATAAATGCAAACTTCTACCAAAGTGAAATTTTTGATAATGAATTCTCAGACAAAAAGGTTAAGAGCTTACCTCCCCAATCCTGCAACACAATGCACTGCAACACAGCAACCTGGCTCTTCACGAAATTTGGTTTTTAACAGGTTTAGCCAATCGTCTACTATCTGATTAGGGGGTGGTGCTCCGTCATCAAACGGCCAATCCTGGAAAGAAAAGATCTTTTACATTAAATTTACATTAGATTATTATTTTCTGCAGGACAGTAGCTAATGCAGAAGCTGCCTAGAACACAGGGTGGATCTGCCTTAACTACTTGTACTTTATAGACGTCTTCTTTCTTTCTTTTTTGGGGGGGAGGGGTGGGTGCAGAGAGAGAGGGAGAGAGAGAGAATCTTAAGCAGGTTCCTCGCCTAGCATGGAGCCCAATGCAGGGCTTGATCTCACAACGCTGAGATCATGACCTGAGCCAAAATCAAGAGCTGGGACACTTAACCAACTGAGCCATCCAGGTGCCCCTAAATACCTATACTTTTTTTTTTTAAAGATTTTATTTATTTATTTGAGAGAGAGAGAGAGCACACAAGCAGGGGGAGGGGCAGAGGGAAAGTGAGAAGCATACTCCCTGCTGAGCAGGGTGCCCAACAGGGGCTCAATCCTAGGACCCTGAGAGATCATGACCTGAGCCGAAGGCAGACGCTTCACCAACTGAGCCACCCAGGCGCCCCAATATATACCTATTCTTAATAACACAATTCTGATCACTGCTGAAAAGCTTTTTCTAAGATCAAAATTCATGTGTGCCAAGTGACTTAGCCTTCTATGTTGTCAGCACTATATCTAATTTTATCTTATAGAAATCTCTTTATCAGAGTGATAAGAAATAAGTGTTCTTCCAATATTTTATCTGAATAAAGTAATAATTAGACATAATAGAGAAAACTATAATTAAGGCCTGGGCAAAGTAAGAGAGAATACACCTGTCAATATAATTTAAGTCCACTCTGCAAAGAAATATACCAACTAGTATCTTATTGATCTCTACAAATATTTTGAGGATTATCCCCCAAACAGTTCTAAGTTATGATGCCTTTTCTTTAGAGAAAGCCTCGCTCGTAAGAAATCTCCAGTAGTTAGCATATCCTAACAGAAATATACTACCATCTTTGTGGTTATATATTTTAAAAGCGGGGGGGGGGGGGGACCTGGGTGGCTCAGTCAGTTAAGCATCTGCCTTTGGCTTGGATCATGATTCCAGAGTCCTGGGATCAAGCCCCGTGTGTCTGGCCTCCTGCTTGGCGAGGAGTCTACTTTCCCCTCTCCCTCTGTCCCTTCCCCCACTTGTGCACATATTCTCTAATAAATAAACAAAATCTTTAAAAATATATAGCCAAGGGGCGCCTGGGTGGCACAGTTGTTAAGCATCTGCCTTCGGCTCAGGGCATGATCCCGGTGTTGTGGGATCGAGCCCCACATCAGGCTCCTCCTCTGGGAGACTGCTTCTTTCTCTCCCACTCCCCCTGCTTGTGTTCCCTCTCTCGCTGGCTATCTCTCTGTCAAATAAATAAATAAAATCTCAAAAAATAAAATAAAAGGGAAAAGTTCTTTAAAAAAATAAACAAAATAAATAGCCAAGTAGTAAATATTTTTAAAGCTCTGCCTAACTTATACACATCCCATTTAAAAAGCACAGTGCCACATGATATAGGGTCCTGAGCAAATGGAGACCTTTTTCTCAAGTATCCCTTTCCCTTTTTATATACATCAATTTATGTATGTGTGTGTTTTTAAGTAATCTCTACCCCCAAGGTAGGGCTGAAATTCAAGACTCCAAGATGAAGAGTTGCATGCTCTACTGACTGAGCCAGCCAGGCGCCCCTTGGGTTGTTTTTTAATTAAGACCAACCCCATGTGCGTATAGGCAGGGTTTATCTTCCTTTCTACCTAGCAAAAGGCCTAAGAAACCAACATAAATCAGCTTTAAAGAAAGAAGGGAAGGAAATTCACATTTTACATTCCCTCTCTCCCATCTAGCTTCGAGGACAGAAATGTAAAAACGCTGGAAATTTTTTTAAAACAGAAGATTACTCTAAAGAGACTGGATAAGGACACTTTAAGATGTTAGAGAAAGAAAAAAGTGACAAAGCACTAAATTGATTCTGCACTCATTATGGACACCACTAGAACACTTCATGTAGCCCATTAGCTGTGACAACACATGATGTTTGATTTGTCAGCTACACCCCATAATTAAAGGGCTGTCAGTGTTATCATTATAAATGTCACTAAGTTTAACTGTAAACAGCAGTAAAACCAGTAAGCAAGTACCTTAGTTGAGAGCTACTTCCTCTAATATTCCCTAAAATGCACCCAGTTAAGTAACAATAACATGAAACATGCTTCACTTCCTCATATAAAGCAGTTTCTATCAAAAAAATCATTAAAATAATTACTCAGAACTGTCTGAACTTCAAACTGTCTCACATAACCGAAACCACCATTATTAGTCTTTTCCAATAAGCCTCTGATTTGCAAGAACATTAGTCAAAAGATTTGAAAGGCCTGATTTTGGGGATATCCTCTTATTAAGTATTCCAGGAGCGCCTGGGTGGCTCAG
Source organism: Ursus arctos (assembly GCF_023065955.2). NCBI lineage: Eukaryota > Metazoa > Chordata > Mammalia > Carnivora > Ursidae > Ursus > Ursus arctos. Next base: position 23,393,985 of record NW_026623008.1, read on the forward strand.
TCAGTTGAGCGTCTGACTCTTGGTTTCGGCTCAGGTCATGATCCCAGGGTCATGCGATCAAGCCCCTCATCAGGTTCCCCACTCAGCACGGAGTCTGCCTGAGATTCTCTCTCTCCCTTCTCCCTTTGCCCCTCCCCCCACTCGCACTCTCTTTCTCTCTCTAAAATAAATAAATAAATAAAATCTATAAAGTATTCCAAATCCTCACCTAGCAAAATTAAATTAACAATCCACTTAAAATCTCTGGAGAAAAGGAAATTCCAAGCTTAATTCTAAATGTCCTTCTTGTTTAAAAGTTTGTTAGGCCTTTAATTTTATCTAATCACAGCTATTTAAAACAAAAGTGTAGATTTAAAGGCATAGAATAAATTCCAGACCTACCATTATCTTCAACAAACTAGTTCAAGTTCTTTAGTTCATGTCTATTTCATAAAGGTGTTTACCAACATTACTAATTCAAACTACAGTCAATCCACAGTTCATTTTCTCACCCATACCATCTGTCAAAACAAACTGATTTTTCATCTGCCCACTATATTCACAATACAGGAAAAAGAACTCAAAGTCAGCATAGTTTCAGAAGTTAAAATTTTGTTTTTGTATTTTTAAACACAGGGTTATATTTTATACATGTTTATATGATCCCCAGTGATTTCCAGCCAGGGCGTCTTAAAGTCCTTTAGAAATGGGAATGCAAGCAAATTATTACCATGCCATTCTATTAAAATACATTTTCAAAAAACTTAATGCTTGGCTATTTATTTAGTTTTTGTGTTTTCACCAAAATGGAGGTGAGGAAACTTTATGGATGAGATATGAGACAACTGCTTTACCAACAGGACATTTATCTTCTTTCCATGAACTGCCTTCCCAACTACTGACCAATGCATAAAGACTACAGAACTACCTCTCAATTAAAAATAGGCACATAACCTCATACCAGTATCTTCTTTATTACTTTCTTTTAACCAACTACTTAAAAACTCTCCAGTTCTCCTCCTACAACACTGTCCTCCCACGATTAAATCAAAGAACTCTAAGACACCTAAAACTACAAGGTCATTTCATTACGTGTTCCTTCAGTTTCGACAACTATTTAGGCAAGAAGGTACAAAATTTTACCTAATCTGAGGCTCCTGTTTCCAATAAATGAAATAGTGTATTTAGGGGCCAAGGAGGAACTTAAAATAATCCAATCATTTTATGTTTAAACTGAAAATAGAAGAAACCTAATCACAGAAAACCTTCTTAGAAACCTACCACAAAGTGTCAGAAACTATGCTGATTACTCTGAACCAAGATGCCTTCTCCCTCTCTCTTCTTAACCTCTTCTCCAGCATTTCTGTCCCCTATAGGTTATCCACGAAACAGTAAGTAACTAATTAGTACTTGCGAAGTGAGACAAAATACAGCTGACCCTCAAAAAACACAGGTTTGAACTGTGTGGGTCCACTTACATACACACAGATTTTTTCCAATAAACACAGTACAGTACTATAAATGTATTTTCTCTTATTTTCTTGTAAAAAAATTTTCTTTTCTCTAGCTAACTATATTGTAAGAATATAGACATAATACATGTAACATACAAAATATGTGTTAATGGCCTGTTTATGCTATTGGTAAGGCTTCTGGTCAACAGCAGGCTATTAGTAGTTAAGTTTTTGGGAAGTCAAAACTTATATGTGGATTTCCGACTATGTGAGGGTTGGTGTCCCCAACCCCACATTCAAGGGTCAACTCTATTTCCGTGTGACTTAAGAATTTCTGATGGAAATTACTTTCAGTTAGATTCAAACCAGTAGCCTAGATACAAAAGCTAAATACTGCAATAATTTCCTAGAGAAAACAAAATGCAAATTTCAATTTTCTTGAAATAAGTGTATACTCAGGGGCGCCTGGGTGGCTCAGTCAGTTAAGAAGCTGCCTTTGGCTCAGGTCATGATCCCAGCATCCTGGATCGAGCCCCACGTTGGGCTAGCTGCTGAGCGTCGGGCTCCCTGCTCAGCAGAGAGCCTGCTTCTCCCTCTCCCTCTGCCTATGGCTCTCTCTACTTGAGCTCTCTCTCTGTCAAATAAATTTAAAAAAAAAAATAAGTGTACACTCAATTTTGCTTTTCATTTGTTGAAAATACTCTGCATATATAGACTTTAAGGGCACAAATGAACAAAACTGCCAATCCAAAAGTTTTTAAAGACTGTTATCAACACTTCATCTCCTATAAGCTTAAAAAGCATACTACTGAGTACCCAGTTTTAAAAATAGTTAAGTTTAGGGGCGCCTGGGTGGCTCAGTCGTTAAGCGTTGGCTCAGGGCATGATCCCAGTGTTGTGGGATCGAGCCCCACATCAGGCTCCTCCGCTATGAGCCTGCTTCTTCCTCTCCCATTCCCCCTGCTTGTGTTCCCTCTCTCACTGGCTGTCTCTCTCTCTGTCAAATAAATAAATAAAATCTTTAAAAAAAAAAAAGTTAAGTTTAAAAAGTACTAGTTGTTCGTAGTGAAAAATTAAAACACTACACACTCACTAGGACGTGGATTCCTTCTTTTTCAACTGGAGCTTTATCATATGTAGCATCACAAACTCGAACCAAAGTTGTCACTCCATACTTCTTAAGTTCCTTTAAAGAAGAACAAATATAAGGGAACATACTTTAAGAATCTGCAACCAAAACTTTTAAAATGTACTATTATAAATTGAAGCAATGAGACATCGTTCTTAGACAAAGATAAAAATCATTGTCATTGTGGAAACATATAGGATGGACACTCAGGCTCTTAGTGGAAGCATCAAAACAATCACCTTTATAAAGGACAATTTGGTAACACATCACAAAACTATAAAAGCACATATATACTTTGACCTAGAAATTCTACTTCTGAGAATTTATACTAACAAAGTAATTAAAGACACACCCAAAGATTTAGGTACCAGCGTGTTCAGCATAGGCTGTTTAGAATGGTAAAAAGATGGAAACATGAATGGTCCAAAAACAGGGGAACAGTTAGAATATGGCACATTCATACAGAATACTATGACAGCTATAAAATTAATACTAAACAGGTTGGGGAAGATTTTTTAAAATATAGTGTGATCCTATCTATATGTATATAAATAAATATACGTATATATGCAGAGAAAAACATTGAGAAGCCAAGCATTAAGAGTTAAGTATTTTCAGGGGCGCCTGGGTGGCACAGCGGTTAAGCGTCTGCCTTTGGCTCAGGGCGTGATCCTGGCGATCTGGGATCGAGCCCCACATCAGGCTCTTCTGCTATGAGCCTGCTTCTTCCTCTCCCACTCCCCCTGCTTGTGTTCCCTCTCTCGCTGGCTGTCTCTCTCTCTGTCAAATAAATAAATAAAATCTTAAAAAAAAAAAAAAAAAAAAAAAGAGTTAAGTATTTTCAAACTGTCTTTTGTTTATGTGTATCGTCTGATTTTTACACAGTAAGTACTTATTGCTTTTTTAATTTAAAGAAACAAAAGTAGGGCCTGGCTGTCTCAGGCAGTAGAGCATGTGACTCTTGATCTTGAGGTTGTAAGTTCAAGCCCCACAATGGGTGTAGAGGTTACTTAAAAATAAAATCTTTAAAAAATAAAATGAAAGAAAGAGAAGTAATTTCGAAATTAGGATTAAAAAGTGGTATCATATTACAAAGCCAACAAACACCACTATAGCCAGAAGCCTTGCTCCTTAAAAATTTTCCTATAGTAATGCCTTATCCAGTGACCACCTATCTTCAATGGGCCACCAACATCTTTTTATAGTTGCAGGACAGTGGCCTCTGCCACTTTTGGAGTCTATGGCCAAGGAATCCACAGGCTAAAAATAGTATCACATAATTCAACCAGGCTTAAAGGTGACTGAACAACCTAAGGGCACAGGCCCGGAATCAACTTGTACACTGTGTGCACAAAGTTAAGAAGCTCTGGGAATTAGAAGTATAAATGGGCAGGAACAGTGATATCCTACAAGAAGTGTCCATCCATCATTTGGTTATCTAAAGAGTAAAGTTATTTTAATTGCTAAAGGACTTTATTTTTCACAGAAAGACCTTCTTCTAAAACACACTCAGGAAAGTTATTAGTACTACATGGAGTCAGTAATTTTAAAACATTTCAAAATACAGATAAAATCCTATTAAAATGAACTCCTAGTAGCCATTCACTGAAAGGTTATAGTAGAAATTTTTATAATAAACATTTGTATCCTTAAGCAAGTCAAAACCTCTTCTGAACTCAAGTTTTATCATCTGAAAATGAGAGAGGTGGATTTAGAATCCCTAGGAGTTCATTCGGCTAAGTCTATTCTATAAATACAGCAGAGAAAATGAAGGATCGGACATAAAAACGTTACCCATAATACCCTTCCTCCCTGTAAGGTTCTGACCCTCGTATATGATGGTTATTACTATTGCTAAGTAGTTCTGGGGTAGGTTTTTATCAAAAGTGGCTAGAATATTTGAGGCAGACATGGATTTTTTTAATCAGAGACTGTTCTACCATATGCTGTGTACCTTTAGGCAAATTAATAAATTACCAAAATGCCCTGAAACTGCAGTTTCCTCATCTGTAGGTGGGAGATAATAACAGTACCTATACCTCATAGGGCTATTTTGAGTAGTAAATGATATAATGCATAAAACTGCTTTTTGTAATGTTAGATACATACTAAGTATTCAATAAAAGTTAATTATTTTTATTATTAAAATATAATGAACTGCTAACTATGTAGAAAGAAAAAAACTATTAGATAGTCTCTAAAGTCTCCCCAAATTCCAAAAATGCTCTCTTAAAAATCTGTTGTAACTAATTCAACCCAATTCAAACAAAGATTGGTAGGATGACCAACCATATTCCAAACAGAAATAAATGGCCTTGTTAAGTTAAGAGATTTCTTCATAATGATGTTCATTTATAACTTTACCTATAAATCAATCCAAAAAGTAGACCATAGTACAATCTTACCTCTGTGAACTTGTTGAGGGTAGCATTGGTAGGGTTGTGAGTTATCAGAAAACGCATGTTCTCATAGGAGATCTCCACAGGGGCTGGACGGTTCATTATGGCAAATAAAAAGTGTGAGCGTGCGTGTGTGGGTGTGATGGGGAAAATGAAAAAAAAAATCAATAAATCTTGAAATGTTTCACAGCAGAAAACATTAAAAAGACCACTAAAATGCCTAATATCGATCAGTGTTTTCTCTATTCAACTTGTTTATTCTTTAAGAAGCTTCTCTCTTCAAGGTAAGCAGAAGTATTTAGAATCCACTTGAATCCAAATTCAACTTGGGCCTCAATGTCTGCAGATGGATACCTTCGGACTCCAAAAAAATCCAACTAAATCCAAAACTTAAGTAGCCTTTACTACATTTAGGCACTAGTGAGACAAGTTAAAAGTGTAGGTTGCTTTCCACTTTTGTTTACTTGATGCTTAATTTTACTGGAGTCATTAAAAGAAATATGCTTGCAATAAAAAAAAAAAAAAGCCAACTATTTCTGAGGCCAGTCTCGGTGTCCAGAGTCTTCAAGGCAATGTTAATTATGGCACATAGAACCCCCAAGCTCACTTGTCAGCGAAAACGCTGTGCTGAGCCTGGCAGAAGTCTGCCCTCACGCTCAGAATCGCCATAAATGTGCAACGTATATTCCAACGAAAAACCTAGAGGAGAAAAGCATAAGTCAAATGAACTGGAGATTGACAGCACAGTCAAGATGATGCTCAAAGTCAAGAATACGTTCTTTGTGAATCCAAAGATACCCGAAACTCCACCAATTCTGAATTACTGTCATCTGTAAAGACTAGGATAAAAATGATACCAGGAGTTTTTAAAAGTCAGAAATTCAAAAGTAGGTCTTTCCTTTTTCAAAAGGGGGTTCAACAAAATTTCTGTGTTAATAAGATTATTTGTAACTCAAGTCATTTTTAAGTGACCTTATTTTTAAATTCATTTTAAAGTGTCATTAAAAGATCCTTAAAGAAACCTTCCCTCCATAAAGCTCACAGCGATTTTATTCTTCTGCTTTGATGATTAAGTCCTCCACATACACACTTTGCTTAAAATAAAATACATCTGTAGGGGCGCCTGGGTGGCTCAGTCAGTTAAGTGTCTGCCTTCAGCTCAGGTCATGATCCCAGGATCCAGGGATCGAGCCCCGAGCCCTGAGCCCCGCGCCAGGCTCCCTGCTCGGTGGGGAACCTGCTTTTCCCTCTCCCTCTGCTGCTCCCCCTGCTTGTGCACACTCTCTCTCGGTGTAGTAAATAAAATCTTTTTAAAAAATTAAAATAAAACAAGATACATCTATAAATGGATGAAGGATAGTTACCAAAATTCCATTTTGAGGATGTAATTCTTTCTTTTTTTTTTTTTAAGATTTTATTTATTTATTCGACAGAGATAGAGACAGCCAGCGAGAGAGGGAACACAAGCAGGGGGAGTGGGAGAGGAAGAAGCAGGCTCATAGCGGAAGAGCCTGATGTGGGGCTCGATCCCAGAACGCCGGGATCACGCCCTGAGCCGAAGGCAGACGCTTAACCGCTGTGCCACCCAGGCACCCTGAGGATGTAATTCTTTCTATCCAAAGGATATGCATTGGCCCCCAATTATAACATTACTCCATAAAGTTCTTTTCAAAAAATTAATTTATTTTCTAAGTAGTTGTTACTACCTACAAGGAACGAGGAAAGAGGATTAGAAAGTGAAGTGACTTGTCTAAGGTGAGCGTCTTGTTAGTCCAATGTTTTTTCCAATGTACCGTAATGCCTGCTGCCTCAACTAATGTGTAAATCCCATCATCTCATTTCTAGTCAAGTTTACCTTTTCTTTATTTTTTGAGAGAGAGACAAAGTGACAGAACCTCAAGAAGGCTCCATGCCCAGCACACAGCCCAACACAGGACTCAGTTTCATGACCCTGCAATCACAACCTGAGCCGAAATCAAGAGTCAGACACTCAACCGACCGAGTCACCCAGGCGCCCCTAGTCCAGTTTACCTTTTTACTATTTCTCACATTACATCACTATCTCAAGAGTACAAAAGCATCTAAAGGTCACTGATTCACATAGCATTCTCCTACCCATACCAAAAACAAGGTGAGAAAGAAAAGTGGAAGAATTTTTAATATCATTTTGGGCCTGCTGTACTGAAACACAGTTATCTTTATAGTTAGTTCAGAGTATCAACATAATCATAATCTTCTCTGGGGGCACCTGGCTGGCTCAGTTGGTAGTGCAAGAGACTCTTGATCTTGCGGTCCTGAGTTTGAGCCCCATGTTGGGTGCAGAGATTACATAAATAAATAAATCTTCATAAATAAATATATAGCTCTGGAAATAGGGACAGGGTCTAAGTTCTTTCACTCGCCTCTTCTCTAATCCACCAATAAATGCTTATTTAGTAGTCTCTGAAAAGATGACTGTGATCAGGTAGAAAAAGACAAGAAAGGTAAGTATCATACAACCATTTCAGGAGGAAACTAAAATACATTTAAGAAAGAACCAAAGCCTACAAATTTTCAAGCCTGCTCTATCCACAAGTCTTTTTATGATATTGTTATGGCACTGTGTTTTGTAAGTTACATACTTGTGGCAATATTACCATGGACACAAGCACAAAACTCAAACGTTCCTAAAATATGAAAGATATATAAGAAATTCAAAATGGCATTCTAAAAACTTCAATATCTCAGCAGAAGTTATACACTACAGTAAAATCATGAAACTTCTAATACTCAAACCAAGAAAAATAAAAATATATATATCACACTTTCCTAACTGTAACCCCAAAACAGCCACCTTAGATTACACATTTCATAAAGTACTCCTTGTACAGTCAAGGAATTTTAAACCTAGGAGAAACTTAGAGAGCAATGACTCTGACCTTTAAAAAGGAGAAAAGAAAAAGAAAAAAGAAAAACAAGATGATGTTTGGGAGAAAGGGAGGTTAAAATGACTTAACTAAGACCACATCACTAATTAGAAGCAGATCAAAGACAAGAACCCAGGTTTCCTAACTCTATTCATTTTTCCTTCAATTTTGACTATGGAGGTATCCACATATTTTTCAAGTCATAATCTTTTTCATGTAACTATAACTTTTCTTCAAATATTTGGTGATATTGATCTGCAACTCTGTGACCTTAAATAAGGGGAGAAAAGATTATTAAAGTAACCACTCAAAGAACAATGGTTTGCATGCAGTGAAAGGCAAAACACAAGGAAATTCTAACCTGTTTGAATCCCTCTGGTTTAATGATGTTATCACAGCTAATATGTGTGTCAGCTGAGTAAAGGCACTGAAAGACCTGCTTTGTAGTGATGGCCAGGTTTGAAAGGTTACAGCTCTAGCATTAAGTTTTCTACCTAGTCACCAGTGTTTGTCCATTCAGTAAACAGAGCAAGTTTTACCCCATCTTACTCCTCCAACCTCATTTTGGAAGGACCACTTCCAACGATAAGGATAATTCATTATTAGATTTTCAATTCTTAACACCATACTGAGATCCCTAGCAAAGGAATTTCCGCCAAAATGAAACAGTATGTTCTATCAACGTTAACAGATACATGATAAAAACAAGCTTCTGTTCCTTCTCCCACCCCCAAGAGTTCAACTACACATCAACAGTTAAATGCTCTTGCACCTGCCAATTCAGATAAACTAATGATAATTCCTGTAACAGACATAAAGAATATAAAGCAAACCGCCTGAAAAAAAAAACCATAAACAACCTACCACAGCTGGAAGGTACTCAAAAGTTACAAAGCCCTGTATTTTAGTATAAACTCAGCAACTATACATCTTACAGGAAAACTTTCTTCTAAACCCGTCTCTTTGACATTAAGTAATTTTATCTTCTATAGAACCTAACTTTTTAAAATGTTGAATTTGGGACATTCCCATTTCCTATGCAACATTTGCGTTTTTTAACCAAAGAAGATAACCTCACTGCAGGATTAGAAGGAATGGTCTGTGACAGAGAAATCCTTTTAAATTAAGAAGAAGGAAGGGAAAGAGGAAAAAGAATGAAGAAAGAGGAGGCTGGAAGAGCAAGAGGCCAACCAAGCTAAGATAGTGTACTGCCAGTAAGACTAAGTCCGTAACACAACAGAGACTACTTAAAACTTTGAAGAGAGGTATGTTAGAGTTTAAATGTCCTGTGTCAATACTCTAGTGCTAACAATTAACCTAGATGAGAATCAAAAACCAAATGCATGGAATAATTAAAACGGAACATTATGCCAAGGTTAAAAAGAATAAAACAGATCTGTATGAAATATGGAAAGATGGCTAAAAGACACTAGTAACTGCAAAGAGCACATGATAGTATGAACAGTATATATATAGAAATATTTGTGAGTGCTGTATAGCTTTCATACCCATCAACTATCTGGAAAGTTACAAAGAGGTAACTGGTTGTCAGGGTCAAGGGGACGAGAGCTGGAGGCCAGAAGCATGATTTACTTTATCACAATACATCCCTTCTGAAATGTTTTGCTTTTCCCATGTACATGTATTACCTTTTTTTTTAAATTCTAGGGTGATAAAGAACCCTACCATGATTTATTTAACCACGTTCTCAAAAGTGCTACAACCACAGGATCATAAAGAGCTTTAAGAGAGCTAGTCACTCTTAGTCCCAGGCAGGCCTGCACCTACACAATTCCAGTTTTCTTCTTTGTTAACGATATTAAATTATTGAGTAAAATTCAGGTTCTTCCTTGGCAACTGTAATTCTTTTTTTCTTTTTTTTAAGATTTTATTTATTTATTTTGGCAATTGTAATTCTAAGTTCAAATATAAATACAGAGAATTTGAGGGCAACCCAAACTTATTAGGCATCCTTTTAAAAATCCTATCAATCCCCTCACATCAAGTTTTCCACTAAGACATTCTGTTTCCAAGTTAAAGTAAATGATACAATAAACTCTCTAATTTGATGGGTTATGCCAGGATTCACCAAATTAAAACAGTACATTATAATATAAATAAAGAAGTCTAGATCTAAGAAAAAATCTAAAAGCAAAGTTCTGGAAAAACAAGTAAGCATACATTTACTGTTACTTTTCTTACCAGAAATTCTACAGGAAGTCATGCAAATTTGAGTCAGCTTGGTTTGTACAAACAGGCAACATGAAAGCACTATACTGCATAGAAGGCTAAAACCTTGCAACAATTTGTTCCTAAAACAAATTCATCTCACTTTAACAAAGACACCTTCACCTCTCTTAAAATAAGTACGATAGAAGAGTTAAGACATCTTCCTTACAATTTGGATAATTAATAATTTATTAATAATTCAAGTATTTATTAGACACATACTATGCATTATAAAGTGCAGCAAGAGCAGTAAGCAAACAAAAATTCTCGTCAGAGCGGATCTTGTATTTTAGTAGGCAGAAAAAGCTAAAATATGCCACTGTTACGGAGAAAAATGCAAAGCAGGGGAATCTACAGTGCCAGAAAGGAGAGGGCTTCTAATTTTAAATAAAGCTATCAGGAAAGGCCTCACTGAAAAAAGTGACATTTTATCCAAGACCTGGGGGTGTGAGCCAACAGATATTTGAAGGAGCATTCTAGGCAAAGGGATTAGCTGTTGCAAAGGTTATGAGGTGGGGCCATGCTTGGAGTGTTCTAGGAACAGCCCTCTCTCTTCTTTCTCTGACAAATAAATAAATAAAATCTTAAAAAAAAAGATACACTTTAAGGTAGATTTGTCCACAGAATGGATGTGCAATCTGTGAAGAGTAACTGTAAGAACCATAAGAAGCCTAATTTAATATTCAGAGATTATTCAAACAACTGACCCATAAAATCCTCACAACTATCCAGGAAAAGTAGGGAAATTCGTCTGTAAAGTAGTACTGTATCTACTGCATTCTGACCATTTCAGGAAAAATGCATTTTAAAGACTTATTAAAGCGAACTTAACTTTGCTGATTAATCTTCTAGTTAACTGGTCTCAAACTGAAATGGTACTCATCTTGCGTAACCTACTCCCAACTCATCAGAGCCTTGAGGAAATAAGAGTTCTAGTCTCTCTGCTACTTATCTTTGTTCATCCCTCTAGTTGCATTTATCAAACTAAAACTGTATACATCTGGCTCCTTGAATTTAGACAATTCAAATTAATGTCAGTGCCCCTCACCTACTATACAGTCCCAGGGAACTGATACGGAAAGAGGTATCATTAAATTCTACACAAATTAGGATCCAAAATATCTGTAAACAAGCTAAAAATAGCTTTTTTACTGCTAAAAAAAAGTTTCATACTAACTCTCTTGGTTATTCCCACTTTTCCACTTCCTCATTTAAGGAGGGAACTTGAGAACAAGTTCCAGTACAGAAATCAATAATCACTTACATAAAAAGAAATTATGACCTTGATGGTGGGAAAATATCTTAAGATTTCAGAACCAGCATGAGATACATGGCCTGCCACTCAAAAAGGAAAGGAGAGCAACTAACCAACAACGCACCTGCTTCTGAGAACAGTGACCGTTATTTACTGAAGTCCTGTGGGCCCTGTTCCCACTCAAATGAAAAGGGAGTGGTTTTCAAATTTGTGTGTACCGTAGTGATTAGAAGTACTTGTCATTTTCTAGTAATTCCTACCTCTACAAATAACCATAAGACAAAAATTGCATTAAATATTTTCACGCCACACTTGAAAATATTTACTTTTCAATTCTGTACTGTTCCTCCAAAGATGAGCAATTCTCCAGTTGAATTTCTTGTCCAAAACTGCTATTTTTTCCTTCCATAAGTAAAATTTAAATAAAGGTAACAGGACTATGGCCAATTTTCACTTTCCCTAAAAAATTATTTGAATACCAGTAATAATATTAAAAATCCTACCAGCACAATTCTAATATTAGGCATAGATCTTACTGAGTTCAGTGAATTTTTTAAAAATTAAGCTAAATGTTTAGCTCTATTAAATTGATTCTATTCATTCACACTTTTCATTTCCAGGCAAAAATTTCGTGGCTATCCCTCTTCATGGGCTTTATGCTTGAAGATTTTACTTTATGTGCACTTTAAGATTCCCAAGCCTCTTTATTATAAAGTTTAAGCACATTCTTTTCCTAAATAACTGTGGTAACCTCCTTCATACAATAAAAACTACCTCAAATTCAGCAGCATTCCCATATAATTAAATTCTAAATTTGTTTTCTTCTTTTCTTACATCCTTCTTTTAACCTCAAAAGGCTAAGTAATTTTCCTGGAGTGCAATTTAAGTCTTAATTATTTTAAATTTAGTTTCCAACATCACTATACATACACTAACCCAGAACCACTAAATCAATTATTTCATTAATAAATAAATTCAGTAGTGAAAAATCAGAAAGAAAGAAAGAAAGAAAGAAAGAAAGAAAGAAAGAAAGAGAGGAAATCCAAAAGGACACCTGGATTCATCTTGTCAACACCACTTTGAAATATTTTCTGAGCTATATCAGGACAGTTAGAATGACTATAACAGCTGTGAGTTCCCTGAGGTTGCAAAATAGATACTTGGGAAAAGGTTATTTGAATCACCTTTCAAAATAACCTACAGCACAGGAGCAGCATGCAAAGTAAGAACTTCCAGGCTATTGTTAGCATTATTTAAAATACATGTTTTAGAGCTGAGCAGTTCATGGGTCAGCTTAACTCTTTCATATCCTCATTTTGTCAAATGTACTGAGCATTATTTAAAGGTCCTGTTCAAATATTCACCACCAACAAGGAGGGAAGGAAGCTCTCTCTGTACAGGATACAGAATAAAAACATTCCAAATTACATCTTGTCAGCATAAATTCTTTTGTTTGAGCCCCAGAAATTTTTCTGCTGTTAGGGCATTTTGGTCCAAGTTTCCCCTAAAACCAGTTAAGTTACACTTCACTTCCTCTCCTAAACTTACTTTTTATAAATCACATTGTACTTCACAGCCATCTCTCTATGTACTGAGTATAACACAAGATAAACAGTCAAGAACACAAATCATTCTATTTGGAACTGCTGGTGGCCTTTTAAAATATACTGTCTACCCACTAATAGTGCAATAATGGCTAGATGTTTATTTTCATAAAACACAACATTCACAATCTTTAAAAAACATACAGCGAAAGCAGTTGTTTCACATTAAAACACGAAAGTGAAGTAAAAATGGTGAAACACCTCTTAATGCCATGTCAAGGGATAATTATTCTTTGCTCACCAGCTCAGTTCCACATGGATTTGCCTACCTTCTCTTCCCACCTAAAGAATGCAAAAATTAATCTTTCTTGTCCTCTTCCTCCAAATGCTCACTGAGATAGAGGACAATACGCCACTTCTGAATGATACTAAAATGCCACATATTCAGTCTTACAACAAGCATTTGTGGAGCTCTTTGCACATACCACACAAACTCTATCCAGGATCAAGATACTAGAAGAATCCATGTGGGTGAAAAATATTTGATGAAGGCCATTAAAATTTCATACTAATGCTATATACTTTGAAGACACAAAGTATGAGTCGAATGGAGTAGGATTAATTAAGACTTCCAAGGAAAGGTAAAACTTTTGTAACAAGACTGTAGAAAGGGCCATGGTAGCATGACTAAGAAAGGAAAGGAGTCTTTGGTTAGATAACTCTAGGAGGCCTTGACCATGCTGAGAATTTCAAACCAATTCAAATGCAATAAAAGCTCTTAGGAATTTAAAAGTATGAGTAGTAGTCAGGGAGCGAGTCTGCTCAATGAGAGAAAATAAATGTGCCACATTGGTGGGCATCTTCTGATCTACTGAGCGGTTCCATAATTTAACAACAAGCTTTACAAAAATAGACTCTCAACTTACTAACTCCTACCTCGTAAGTGAATTATTTTTCCTAGTAAACAGATGTGAGTTTAACTAAATTCTACTTGCTGATTACCTCCAAATGAAGATCTCATTTCACTAGAAAAACAATTCAGGGGATAGTCTAAGACTTAAATCTTAAGTGCTTCTCATCTAGAAAGATCTAAGTTATTTGAATAATTTAAACCAATCACCAAAAGGAAACTTGTTTGTAACCACACGTGTGGAATGAAGAATAATGTCACTAGAATCTATTGTTTCTCCATCATATCCTTCTCAATTTGCTGACAAATCCTGCCGATGACTCATATCCTTCTGCACTAACCAGTCACTCTGTTCCCTCATGATAGGCTTTTCACCAATAATGGAAAGTAGAAAAACACATCAATTTGTTTTGCTACTAAAAACAATAAATATCAACATATATATATAGATCCAATTTACGGATACTGTGGTGACAGAATTTAGTGAATGTCTCCCGTAAAAGACTGCAAAAAAAAAAAAAGAGTTATGTTCAAATCTCAACTAAAACTAAAAGACTACAAGAAAGCAGACTGATTGTGAATTTGAATTCCTGTCAAACGATACATTAGTTAAGAGCCAACATTTTTGACCGCTGCAGAAATAAAAACATAAAGCAATTTATCTGATCTGCTAAAGCAAATATATCATGTGTGCATTTTATGCCAAAAGAATTAACATTTTCTGAGAAGAATGAAATTTCAACCCAAAAATACTATGAAAGGAATTAAATATCTCTAAAGGTAAAGACCATTCTAGTCATCAAAATATTTTTTCAAACAGGCTCAACTAGCAAAGAAAGGGTCACAGAAAAGCTTAAAATTCTCTAGAGTTTAAAAAGGCAATGTTGTGCAATGTAAATATATATTCAAATGATGAGATTTAGTTTCGAGGCCACTTACAATGTAGTGGGTGCTGTGTTATAGAACCTATAGGTAAGAAATCAGCGCAGGCAAACAAAACACATTTGTATTCAAATCATATAAAAACTGTCGGTTTACTCTGTCAACTCCTCACAGTCATTTTTCCAGGAAAGATTTTGTGCCATCAATCTATGCTGATTGAAGAGATAGTTCAGGGGAAACCACGTTGACACGTGCAGAAGGGTCATCTTCTCACCTGGGTCCCGGTAACTCCACAGGGTAACTGTGAAAGTGGACAGAGCCTGCAGTGCTGTGCGGCTTCGTTCTAGGTGCTAGCGCAGTGACAGTTTCTGGTTTAGCCTAGACCTCTACAACTCCAAGCAGCAAAACAAAACAAAACATATAATATCTACTGGAGCTCTTCACCAAGCAATCCTATCGGGCCGCAAGTCCCAAGAAAGTGGCCAAAGGAGCTAGAAGATGTGGTTCAGTCAATAAAACAAAAGATAACTAGAGAAAGCTACCAGATGCCTCTATACATATACTACCCCTAAAGATGAAAATGGATAAAAGACTTCTAACATTCCAGATTAACAGACTCAAATCACCATTTCCCAAAAAAATTATAATTGCTGGATCCACTGTTCACTAACAAACCCAAGGTACCAAATTATGTGAACTGCAACATCAGACTCTCGCCTTGTAAATTTAGAGAATAATCATCAGTTTCTATATAACCCAACTAGTATAAGAAAAATCTCAAAGCAGCAACACCCCCAAACAAAAAAGTATGCAAGTAACTGAAGTATCCTTAAAAAAAAAAAAAAAAAGCCTAAAAAACTAAAAACTAAGTATCAGACGAAAAGGCCAACTTCTTTAATGTCCACTTAACTCCTATATAATGACCAGAGTTAACTCAAAAATAAAGTTTAGCAAGAGATTTAAGTACCTTATGCTCCAAGGGGAAACTTTAAATCTACTGCCATCTATTTACTGATATCTTTAACTTGAATTTCAAAACCTGAAGTTCAACAATTGATTCTATAAATCAATCTCCTTATCTGTACAACTGGAAGTGCCACTTACTCAAAGGATTATTATGAATTTTAAATAAGATGCTTTATGATTCAGCATTATAAGATTCTCAAGAAGGGAATGCTGAAACCTAAAGCACAATGTTGGACTTCACAAGTGTCCTAAGACTTCAAGATCTCTACCAATGCCCTACTCAATAATCATAACTAAGACTACCATGTTAAAATTTTAGATCTTGATTGCCAGTTGCTCAAAAGTTTTAAAGATCCCCAACTTCTGTAAGTAGCATAGCTGATTATATAGCAATTGAAGAAATCGAGCTAACTTGCGTTTCACTCTAACTTAAATTTTGCTCTTCCAAGAGCAACAGTTAAAAATTTATGTACTGCTCTTCTGCATCTTCTTTGTAAATGCTTTTTCTAGAGACTTCACTGGTTACCAATCCCACATTCCAACAAAAAGGAACAGTACAAACCCTGTCAAGTAAACCTCTACTAAATTTAAACTTAATGCGTCAAAATTCTATAACTACTACATACAGAAATGCCACCTTTAAAAGACAAAATATTAAATAGAATAAAGAGTTAAATCTTCAGAAAAATAAATATTTTGCCTTGTTTCGCACAAATGTCTTTTCAAGGAAATATAAATATGGGGCTTTCAAACTTTTTAAGAAAGTTATATGCAAAAGCATTCAAACATTTATTCTTCCCTAGTGCCACCAAAGTTCAATGATGTTGTAAATGGTTTCTGCTTATAAATTTGGTGAGTTCAAATTAAATATTACTTGACTGACTCATGGAGGGAGTGGTTTGACTTCTGCTGTTCTGAGTCAGAACAGACCCAGTTCAGCAGTTCTAAACAATTTTTCATTTGTATAGGTGTCCTAAACGCTAGCTTTCTCCAGTTACTAAATATAACAAACTTTGCCTTAGTAGAAAGGTCTTACTGGTAATAATACTTTGAATCTGTAGTTCAGTTTATAATTAACAAGGTGCTTCCACGTATATTTTCTCAGTTGATCTTCACAATCTCCTGAGTATCTCATACAGCTGAATAGAAAGACTCTTCCATAGGAGTGACAACTTCTAGTTGACTCTTACCCCAGTAAATACACTCTTCCTCTTTCCCCCGAAATAAAAAACATAAAAGGCTGCTGAGTTTCTTTAATCAGACTTTCCTCTCCCAGACATATCCCAGGTGCCTCATAAAAACTATGTCTCAAAGCACACACCCTGGGGCCCCAAGAGTTTCAAGGCAGAATCTCCACCCACATAAAAGCCTAGCTTAGGCCCCAAAGAGCCTCAAGTCAGCATCTCCTAAATGATCCCCTTGCCTCCAGCCATCTAGTCTTCTGCATTAAATTCAACATTTCTCATCTGCGTGAGCTGCTAGGTCACTGTGCGGTTGAGAAACCTGAAAGCGAGACAACCTACTGCGAGGGTGGTAATGGTGTAGTGGAAAAATCAAGGACTTTGGAGTCAGACAGACCTGGGTTTTTAATCCATCTCCAATTCTTATTACTTTGTGACCTAGGACAAGTTCCTTAACCTCCTTGAGTCTCTATATCTCCTCATCTCACCACTGTAAATCATTGAGGGCTCATCACTGTATCCCAAGTGCCTAGCAAATAGAAGCCACTCAGTCTGTGCCAAATAAATGCAAATGAGGGCCTCTACCATCTTTACAGTAACTGTGAGAATTATAAAGAGTATATAAAAATACCTGGTGCATAGTAAGCCCTTAATACTAATTAATCCAGTCTCCCACTAAATATTGTTAACAATACTATTCACTATACTGAAAGCACAAAGCATGCTAATGATTGAAGAAAAGGACACTCTACGAAAAACATAATTTGTGACTTCTAATTACACATCAATGTTTTGGCCTATAATTCTATTATGTCTACCAAAAGGACCACCATCTTTGCTTATCCTATTGAAAGACTCCCAACTTCTAAGAAACTTCTCATCATTAAAGTGTAAAATCCATATCAAGGTACTCTTTATAAGAACCCCTAATTACACAAAACAAGAATCTGGCAAAAGTCCATAACAATGTCCATTCACTATCCAATATGAAACAATTTTTAAAATGTCAAGATTAGAATACAGGCAAACAACTTCTCACCATCTTCACCAACATAATGGCATGCCGGCAAGTGATTCTGAAGCCTTAAAAATGTGTCATTCTGTAGCCTTAATTTCCTTTTGCACACTGAACAAGGCATAACTTCATTCACTTCCTGTCTGTAACTACTCTGTAATACAGAGCATGGCAGCAAATAACTACCATATTCTAAGCCAGCAGCAGTTGTAGTCTGGTGATTCCAAACAGACACGCATGTCTACAGTGATGCTAGAACTGCTAGGCAGTTTTTATGTTTCTTGACAAACTCCAGGGAATAATTAACTAGCCTCTGGTTCTTCATCATCAACGTTACATTATTTTTTTTCTTAAGAGTTCTTCTCCAGAAGGGTAGAAAAGAGCTAATACCTAGTAAAAATTCTTTCCGTTCACCTAGCGATAAAATACCTTTCACCTGAAAAACTAGCAGTACTTTACATAAGAGTCTACGCTTCTGAACACTCTAAAGGCAAGACAAGATTATTTTAGTTAGCCCACAGAGCGCCAGACTAGGATGGGATGGTGACCACGTCCTTGACAAATTTAGAAATTTATATCGATGTCATAAAACATGGGGGAAAACATTTACCGCCTCCGCCCCACCCCCCACGAAAAAGCATGACCTTTCTTTAAAAATCCCAGAGCCAGAAGACTATAGTGCCACTGGAACAGACTCCTATACCGTTTCCTCATACTGGAACCCAAGAACCCAGGGACAAGACGCTCTTGGAAAGAACTCCCTCACCGAGGACACCAGGGTTCACTATCGCCAGCGATCACGATCACGGAGAGCCTCCGGGATGCCCGCTCACACACTGGACAATCGCCGGCACACCCTTCCACGTTCCCTCGTCTGCCATTCACCCTCTCCCCAGCCTCCCTCTCTCGCACTGCACTCATATTCCCCGCACACACTCCCCCACTCTACCCCATACACTCAACGCTCTCTCCCACCTCTCACTCTCCTCCATTTACCCCTCTCGCCCACGCGCACGCCCCCCCCCCACACTCCCACTGTCCTCTACACTCTGCCGGCTCTCTCTCTCTCTCTCTCTCTCTCTCTCTCACACACACACACACACTGCCCCCGGACACGGCCCCCAACTCTCTCATCCATACTGCCCCCCCAACTCCGTCTTCCCTCACCCCACATGCATACCCAGCCCTCTCCCCAACTCACTGTCCCCCTCAGGCACGCAGATTCCCCCCACACACACTCCCCGCATTCTTCCACACGCACCGTCCCCCCTTCCTCACCCACCCTCGTTCTCCACGCTTCCCGGCCGCGCTCCCCCCGCCCCCGACCCGGCCGGGCCCAGCCCTCCTTCCGGGGACGTGTCTCGGGCCTGCACTAATGGCTGCGGCGCCTCCCGCCCTCCCCTTCCCCGAGGCCCCGGGAGCCGGCGCGGGGGCCGCCCGGGAGGAGCGCACTCACGCTGGCGAGCTGGGGACTGGGCATTGAAGTCCGGCGGCGGCGGGAGCGAGGAGGCGCCTCTCTCCTCAGTCACCTCGGCGGCGGCGGCGGCGGCGGTAGCGGTGGCGGCGGCGGCGACGACTCCCCCCCAGCCTCGGCGCGCGACACCCGGCCCGGCCCGGCGGCGGCGGCGGCGCGTGTCCACGAGTCCGTCTTGCTGCTGCTGCTGCGGCCGCCGCTGCGTCTCCTGCTGCCGCCGCTGGCCCCGCTGCCGCCGCTGCCCTGTGGCGTCGCCTCGCGCAGTGCCCGGCCGCCGCTGCCGCTCCAGCCGCTACCGGACGGACGACGGTTACAGCCCGGCCGATCGCGCCGCCGCCACCACCGCTGCGCGCGCAGCCGGAACCAGCTCCCGCCGCCGCCCCTCAGGGGGCGCTACGGGGCGCGGCGCGCGAGCCCAGTGGCCCGCCCCCCGCGCCCGCTGACTGGCTGGCGTGCCGGCTCGCGGGGCGGTTGGGCCCGCCCACCTGCCCCGCGGGGCGCTGACCCACTGCCCTCGGCGCCTCCCCCGCTCCTCCTCGTGGTTCGTTCCTCTCCGCACTCCCGGCTGCGGAAGGCGCGTCCATGTGACCGGGGAGAGGGGCGGAACGTGGCCAGGGGAGTCGCTCGCCCACGCCGCGGCCCCCCTATCCCATCCGCACCTGGGCAGAGGCGAGGGCCAGCAGCCGCGGTGTGACCTGCAAGGTCGATGGGCTTTTTCCCGCATCCCGAGCCGTAAGGCCTGGGGCCAGATCCTGATGGGACGGGGCGGCAACCGAGCCCTTGGCTCGGGGATTTCCAACTCAGAAGTGACAACCAGAGCAGCTCAGTTTTTGGCTGCCCTTCCTCGAGGCCCCAAAGAAATAGCGTGCGTGCGTCTGCAATTCTGCAATTGCGAAGGATGTTTCTGCGCCTCTCCCCGTCCCATCCCTGCGCAACACACGTACACACACACACACACACACACACACACACACATACACACACACCCCTATGAGCTCTTCCTGACAGACCAAAATTCAAACTTCCAGGACGTAACATCTAGGGCAAGTTATTTCCTCCGAGCACTCTAAACTATTAAATGGAAATAGTTATCAGCTACCTCATGGGGCTTTTTTTCACGTATCAATGATATAATGTATGAGAAATGCCTGCTAAAGAGAAAATCCTGAATTTAAAGGTTTCTAACCTAATGTCCCCTTTCACGACAGAGATTATCCTAGAGATTCCCGTATTCTCTCTTGCATTTGGAAGGTGACCAGAAATTCTTTAATTATTTGTCAGACCACGAGTTCTGAGTTTTGGGTTGGAAAATGTGGTCACCGGTGAGTTGGGAGACTGGTCTGGACCACTGCTGGACGGCAGCCAGAAAGAGGCACTGGAGACTTAGCTTGGGAGGAAGAGGGGAGGATCATACAGAGAGTTGGGGCAGGGGGGCTCTGTCTTCCCTATCCACCCTAGGAAGTTTTACCTGCCCAGAACAGGCACCTATCTAGAAGGCACTCCCGCCCCTTGGGCTGCTTCCCCTCCACCACGACCACACATACGTTCATCTGGCCCTGTGGGGAGAAGCAATGGTCAGTAGGCATCATTAGGCTGTCCCCACAAGGTAGACCTGGGGCATTGCTCCTGACCAGAAGGCTTCTATTAGAGCTTAGCAGTAAAAAGAAAGGTCTTATGACTCAGCCCACATCCAGCCACAGAACAGAACCCAAGATGTTCGCCACCAGCAGGTGGCCCAGGAGAGGGTATTCCAGGGCAAGGCCGGCTGGCAGGACTATGTGGGAGTTGAGAGGCCCTGAAAGGAGGGGCTGCAGATCAGAATCTAGGCCCTTGGATGAGGAGCACAGGCTCAGTGGCTGCTTGCATTCTGCCTGTCTCCAGCAGGCAGCATTTTCCACTTCCTGGAAGCACGGACTTGAAACAGAGAACTACCTCCTCCGCAAAACTTTTGTTGAGTCTCCTGGTCACTGATTCTTCCACTAAAGTCTCAAAATACCTTACGCAATCCCCTATCTAGCACGCATCACAGTATATTGTAAATCCCTATTTTCATGATTCTCCCCTCCTTAGACTGACCTACTTGGGGGCAATCTAGTACACGGTTGAACAAATGAATGAATCTTCCCTCATCGAGCTCACAGCCAGGCCTTAAAATGTCAGTAAATAATACAATAACAACGTAAGGAAAACAACAATGGCTATGATAGTGGCTACAAATTATTAAGCATCTACTCTATACTAAGCCCTGGGCAAGCTGTTTTTTTAACATATCATCAAGTCTACTCTTCAAAATAACCCTATAAGGAAGGTATTATTACCGTCATTTTCAAGGGGATTGGAAGTTCAGAGAGATTAAATGGCAGACCCAGGATTAAGCACAAATGTCTGCCTCGGAAGACCAAATAAGCATAATGTTATCTCTGCCTCCAGTGAATAACTGGTGTCTCTCAAGAGTCGGCTGGAACCCCTTCTGAGATGTTGGAAACACCCCGCTCTGAGAGCGAGAGCCCTGAGACCAAGACACCACCATACCTCCAGGTCAGCAGGAAAATGCTCTAACCCCGGACATAGATGACCTCACCCAGATGGCTTCCCAGGGAAGGCTGCACACCTCAATACGGATCAGGAACTGGGCTGCAGGCACCTTAGTACCGTGCGAACCCCCCCTTGGCAGTGAGTTTCACCCATCATGAGTGCCCCGAGTTTATCCAGTGCCTTTGCTGAAACCTTCCAATTGCCATTAGCTTATTAAGCTTCCCAGTGCCCCTGTGAGGCAAAGCTGGCAGTATTCTGGGCCAACTTTAGAGAGCATTAGCTTCTTGAGAGCAGGAGCTGTGTGGGCATTGGAGTTAGAAGAAGAAGAAATGGTGGTGTGGCAAAGAAACGGAGACCCTTGAAGAAGTGGTTTTAGACAGAGATGGGGACACAAACCAGGTGCCTGGTTCCCATCCTGGGACTCTAGACTGTTTCATCTGGCATCCTTGCATTGCCATTAAGTTCCTGGTTAGCCCTGGGACGTTACTTCATCGAGTCTCAATTTCCCCATCTGTAAAATGGCGAAGGTAACGGTACTTACCTCCAAAGGTCATTCTGAGCATCACAGGAATTAGCATATAACTCAGGTAGAACCATACTGGACACATAATAAGTGTTCAATAAATGTTAGCTATTATTACAATTATTAGAATTGTACTTGGCACTGTGGAATGCATAAATGAAATAAGCTTTGCGACTACTGGTTCTAAAGAATTTATTTCAAAATTGCGGGCTCTGCTACTCACTACTAGCATTGTGACCTTAACTTCATCTGTGACATGGGATAGCCCTGAAATGAAGACAGTGAAGATCTTGTAAGTGCTTTGTAAACTGTCGAGCAGTATGTAAACATTAACCGTTGTTTTGTACTATGACTGTACAGGAATCCTAGCTCTGCCCCTTAAATTCCTGACCTTTAAAGTTTCTTCATGTGCATTACGGCCATGGTGATCACATCTATCTCAGGGGGCTGTTGTGGAAAAAAAAATTAAATGATTAATGACGGTGTATTTGTAGTGTCTAGCAGGGTGGAGAGGGATCATGCGTGTTACTTCCCTACCCCCTGACAAGTGTTGAGGCAGGACGTGGTGGGAAATGTATGAAACCAATAGAGCCGGGATTATTCCTGGCTCTGCCACTGTGAGCTTGGGCAAATTACCTAACCTTTCTGAGCTTTCAGATCCCTTGCCTCCAACAAGAGATAAGGTATGGCTACTTAGCAGTTTCAGGAAGACGAAACTGACTGACCCGGTCCAGACCTTGCCTCAGAGTAGGGGCTTGCTCAGTAAATGAGAGTTAGTAACGACTGTACGGACAGATCTTACGAGCTACTCTTAGGAAAGGACCCAGTTGGAAGCAAAGACCAAAATTCCCCAACCCGATACCGGATGGGGTCATGAGCTGCAAAATAATCGATGCAGGCTCTACAAAGTTCAGCCGAGCTTGGGAGGTTTCCGCCCAGCACTGCCTGGCTCGTCCCGACCCTGTGGACCGGTCAGGAGAAGGCCAAGAGAGGACCCAACCCCTCCCAAAGTGATAACCCGGGAGGAGGAGGCAGGGGGAGGAAGGAATGTACTGATTCACCGCCCCACCCATCCCCTGCCTCTAATCTCTCTTCCGGAATTTTACAGCCCTCTCGTACTGGGGCGGAGGCGGAGGGGGTAGGGCGCCGGTTACTGCCGGCTGCTGGACCCCCACCCCCCTGCCAATCAGCTGCTGCGGGAAGCCTCGGGGAGTGGGGCACAGACCCCCGCAGCTTGCTCCCTGCCGTGCGTGCTGTTGGGGGGAGCCCTGCGCGGAGGTTGAGGAGCTGTGAATTCCAACAGGCGGCCAGGCTCGCTCCCGGGTGGGTCCCTCTCCTCTAGCCGGGTAGGAGCTGGAGAGCTGGGGCTGAATCCCGGCTCGGGCCTGAGTGCCCTGGAAGGCCGCGGCCTCCTTCGGGAACCTTCCCGCGGCCAATCAGCTCTCAGGATCCCCATCTCCACCGCAGTCAGGTGTAACTGGACTTCAGCCAGAAATCCAGAGAGAAAACGACTTCAGGAACTGGCCGCGAGGGAGAGGGGAAAGTTTAGAAACAGCTCAGCCACCTTATTTTATCTTCCTAAAGAGGCGGCAACTGCGCCTCTGACAAGGTGGGTCCGCTCCAGGCGGTAGGTACTGAGAGCGGGCGGTGGACTCCCCAGTACTTTAACCTGCCCTGCCCGCTGGGTTCAGTTCACGGCATTCTCTCATAACCTCGAGACTTAGTTTCCCCGTCTGGCAGTCGGAAAATGTAAGAGAATTTGTTCATAATTGGAACAAGCTTTTGAAACTGTAACTCCCAGCAAAGGAATTAGGAGTTAATGATGTTCACAGTCAACATTTATTGAGCACTTACTATGTACCAAGGACTGTTGTTCTAAGTATTTTGTACGTATTAACTAATTTAATTTTCACAATAATGCTAGGACAGGGAAATTTTTATTATCGCCGTATGGAATCTGTGATAACAGCGAAGCCACTTGACCAAAGTCACCCAGCTAGCATATGACAGAGGCAGGATCTGAACCCAGGGAGTATTTTTCCAGGGCCGCACACCCTCAACCACTATGCCATCTGCCTCTCGTAACCCACCTGGACATTGGTTTAACAGTGTCAGCTCTTTTCATTATGGCAACCTCTTTCAGAGTGACTTAGATTATCTGTGTGTGTATAAATGTTTAATATGTGCTCTCTGACTGTGATAATGTTTCTACACACTGAGACATCAAAGCACCAGATTAAATGGGGCAATCAAGGTCACATCGTGAGAAGATTCCTTCCCAATGGTGCCGAGTGGTCTTAATTCTGTCACGTGCTATGGCCAGAATCTTGACTTTCCCTCCACAGTGGGTCCCATTTTACCTACTGGTAACCTGGACTACCATCTGCGCACCAGTGATCCTAATTTGACTACTGCTGTGTTTTTCAAAAATGTTGATCAGCCCCCCCAAACATATCCCCTTCCCTGTCCTCAGCTGTGTGCATATAAACTGCACAATTGGAGGTTTCTTACTTGGTTTCAAGCCAAAATGATAGTTCATCTTTTGTTAAAATGCAAACATGACGAGAGAAAAATAAACTGGATTTCACCAGCCATTTTCACGTAATGAGAACAAGATTACGAGAGCCTCCCTGAAAAGGAGTTTTGGTGGAAGAGAGAGAGGATTATGAACCTCCCTGAGTTAGTGTCTGAAAGAACAGCAGAAATCATCTAGTGCAATGCCTCCTTTTATAAAGCCCAGCTAAAGAAAAGGAATGTCCGAAGCCACTCAGAGATCCTGAGATCCTGAGAAGGGGTAGAGGGAACCATTGTGGGGAAGGGAACAGAAATATAGGCAAAGGGACAAAAGACTAGATATCAGCCTCAATGTCAGAAGCCTTTCCTTCCAGTGGTCGGTTTGGGTTTTTTCCCAGGCAAGCTCTACGCCCAGTGTGAGGCTTGAACTCACAACCAAGAGATCAAGAGTGGCATGCTCCATCAACTGAGCCAGCCAGGTGCCCCTCTGGTGGTGTTTTAAAAAATCTGTTCTCGGGACACTTGGGTGGCTCAGTCGGTGAAGCGGCTGACTTGGCTCAGGTCATGATCTCAGAATTCTGGGATCGAACCCTGTATCAGTCTCCCTGCTCAGTAGGGAGTCTGCTCCTTCCTCTCCCTCTGCCCCCGCCCTGCTCCTGCTCTCTCTCAAATAAATAAATAAATAAATAAATAAATAAATAAAATCTTTCACAATTTTAAAAATAAATAAATAAAAAATCTGTTCTCCCCGCAGCCTTAAAAATAATATACACAGTTTATGGTATGTGAGTTATACTTTAACAAAGCTGTTAAAAAATAAGACATACTTCTTAAAAAAAATTTTTAATTACAGAGATGAATATTAAAAACGTAAAAGTCCCCCACAATCATACCCAGAGAGGGAACCACTTTTTTTTTAAAAGATTTTATTTATTTATTTGAGAGAGAGACAGCCAGCGAGAGAGGGAACACAAGCAGGGGGAGTGGGAGAGGAAGCAGGCTCCCAGCAGAAGAGCCCGACGCGGGGCTCGATCCTAGAACGCTGGGATCACGCCCGAGCCCAAGGCAGACGCTTAACACCTGCGCCACCCAGGCACCCCAGAGAGAGGGAACCACTTTAAACAATTTGTATTATATTGTTCCTCTAGATTGTTCTCTGCACGTTCATATTTTTTTCTGTGTATCCATTTATACATGCACGCACGCACCCGTGCGCATGGGTATGTTTAACAAAAACGGGATAGTTTCTCTTAACAATATGTCTTGGACAGTTTTCCATGTCAGTGCATTTAGATCTACTGTATTCTTTGAACGGCTGCCTACATAGTATGGATGAACTATAATTTACTTAACAGGTTCCCTAGCGATAGATATTTGGGTTGTTTCCAGTATTTTGCTATTAAAAGCAGTACTGCCGTGGACATTTCTGCACGTGCATCTCAGAGCCCTTTTCGGGGAATTCTATATGATAAATTCCCAGAGAAACCGTACCTCTTTTAAAAGACTATGCTTCCTAAATTATCATTTTCATCTTATTCCAAGTGCCTCGACATAACAGCCCGCTCCTGATCAAAATCACATAAAGTGCTTCGGATATAGTGTCCATGAAATAACCGTTAGTTATTTTCATGATTATTATCGCCTTTGTTTTACAAAATCATTGGGCTGATGGGGAGAAATTCATTCCTTCAGTCAACAATTACGGACGCGCTGCTGCCGGGGGATGGGCCTGAGGAAGCCGCAGTGAACAGATGCAGATCCTGCCCTCAAGAGGTTGACAATCTCATTGTGGGCGGATGCGTCAGCTGGTGATTTTGAGAAGTACTCGGGCCGCGGTAACCACAGGAGTGATAAGGGAGCATGTAGGAGGGACATTAACCAGTCTGAAGAAGGGCAGGGATGATGAGAAAGAAGTTAACAGCTTCCGTTATCCAAAGAAATAAGGTAGGGGCGCCTGGGTGGCTCAGTTGGTTAAGCATCTGCCTTCCGCTTGGGTTATGATCCCAGAGTCCTGGGATCGAGTCCTGGGATCGAGTCCTGGGATCGAGTTCCTCATGGGGTTCCCTGCTCAGCAGGGAGCCTGCTTCTCCCTCTTTCTCTTTCTCTCAAATAAATAAATAAAAATGAAATCTAAAAAACAAAAAACAAACAAACAAACAAAAAAACCCAGCAACAAAGAAGTAAGGTAGTTAGCTCATGCCCTGGCCACCAAAGGTATCCAAGCAAAGGCCAAGGCACCATCCCCAAGAAATACTGGTAGGAACCGTAAAACCAAATCAGTGGTTCTCAAACGTCCATCCTCAGACTGGTGCTAGAGCATGGGAAAAGGAGGAAAATAAAGATCAAGTGGTGAATTTTTATATGCTAAATTTGTTGGATTTTTTGGGGGGGAATTTATTTTTAAGTCATCTCTACACCCAACGTGGAGCTCAAACTCACAACCCTGAGATCAAGAGTCCCATGCTCTCCTGACTGAGCCCGCCAGGTGCCCCTAAATTTGTTCAGTTTAAAAGACAGTCTTTCATTCTAAGAGTATGCCCTTCCTATTTCGGGGGGTGGGGGCGCGTATTAAAATGTCCTTTCTTTTTTTTTTTTTAAGATTTTATTTATTCATTTGTCAGAGAGAGAGAGAGAGAGAGCACAAGCAGGGGGAGCAGGGGCCAGAGGGAGAGGGAGAAGCAGGCTCCCCACTGAGCAAGGAACCCGAAGTGGGACTTGATCCCAGGACACTGGGACCATGACCCAGGACCCTGAGACAGCAGCTTAACCGACTGAGCCACCCAGGCATCCCTGTCCTTTCTTTGACAAAGCAATGGTTGTAGAACACGGTAGTTGTTTTTCTTGAATGTTCTTGTCTGGCCAAACTAAAAGCTGGCAACCACAGCTGGGACACCCTCCTCATTTTTCAAACTTTTGACTATTGATGACATCTACAAGTCTGGGGACCTCCGAGCCAAGGGACTTCTGTTATCATTATTATTGAAGTATAATTAACATACAGTGTTATATCTTCAAAGGTTCTTTCCATCCCTGTGGTTATAAGATTCTCTGCTCGACAGTGATTAAGTCCCAAAGTTAAATTAAGTTTGGAATCTGTGAACCAAATCTTCTTCAACAGACCCAAGGTAAAAATAAATACAGAAATACCTGAATAAATAAAAGAAAGAAAAACGATTTGGTACCCTCTCGAACACTTTCATTTTTTTGGTTCCCAAACCACGTAAGAGTGCGTCAAGTTTCCATATAGGCTTGCTCTCCTGTTCCCAGGAAATGCAGCAGTGAAGAAGAGAAGCCACAGAAATAACAGATAGAAGTGATATGGGAAAAATCAATTTGATGCCTTTTCCACAAACCTTTAAAATAGAGCAATTTAGGTGATGATGGGGTTTCATGACCAGTGGCGACAGAGCCTCTGATGGGAATGCGGGTGTTTTCCCGGCATTTCTCCGAGTGGGTTGAAAGGGGAGGGAAATGGGTTTTATTTTTTTCCTCCCCTTCCCCTTATAAGAAAATGGAAGCAATGAAAAGCAAAAGTCTCCTGTAACGTCCACATTAAGAGGAACAAAGGAAATGCAGCTCCCCTGCAGCCAGAAAATGCAAACCCTCAGACTGGCACTGGGCAGGCCCTCCCCACGGATCCTGCTGCTGCGGGCACTGGCTAAGCATTCACCACCACACCTGGCCCTGCTGTTGCCATGGCGACTCCTCACCTTTTGCATTCCTTGACTTGGGGGTTGAGAGTGGTTCAGGGCGCACTTGAGCTTTCATGTTTCTCCTTGGCTTCTGGAAAAGGAAAGGGGAGGCAAAGGAAAGATTCTAAGTTAGCTTGGCCTGCCTTGGCTACGTGCTTTTGAGCTTGGGTAACTAAGGCCTCCCTAGGTGAGAGAGGCCTGCGGCAAGGCGAAGGAGTGGAAATGGCTCTGGCAGAGCTCAAAAGACCTAGGTTCAAATCCCAGCTCCTCGATGAGTCCATTCGTTCATTCAAACAAGCCCTCGTCGGGGCCAGCAGTAGCAGGCACAGAGAGATGGCTGAACAGAGTTGGCCCCGAGAGAGGGAACAGTCCAGAGAGACCGCTGGGTCAGCAGAGCCAGTGTAAGTGACTGCCCAGAGGCAGGTGCCCGCTCTCTCACTGCCCGGAGAGATGACCTTATAGGGAGGGGAGAAACCATATGAAACCCACGCGGCATTGAGAAACACTCTTAGGAACACTCCAGCAAGGATTCCTTCCCCTTGAGCGTCAGATTAAGGGTGACAAGAACTGAGACTCCCACTATGACCCCTGGCAAATTAGTTCACTCTCCTGAGCCTCACTTTCCCCATCTGTAAACTGAAGCTAACGGTAACTACCTGACTCTCATGGAGAAAAGTTGCATTTGTTAATCTATAACGATGAAGCAAAGAGCAGACAGACCCGGATTCAAACCTCAACTGTCCAGTGCTCAACCGAGTGACCTTGGCTAATTCTGAACTTCCTCACTTCTGAGCCAGTTTCCTTACCTATAAAAGCATAACCATAATCATTCTAACTCATAAGAGTTTTGCTAGAATGACATGAGCTAACTCAGGGAAACCACACAGCATCCGCACGTAGCCAAATGCTGCTTACTTCGCATTACAGCAGCAGAGCTCCTGATCCAGTGCCTGACGTGTCCTAAGTCAGATGTTATTGCTATTGTTCCGTGGCACCTGGTCTGCCTTCTGTAAACATTACTTTTCCAGCCTTTCTGGGGCCTTTCCTCCAGCTACTCCACCTCTGTGCCTTCCCTAGCTTTCAAAGTGTTGGCTCTTTCTCTCCCAGGCCAAGGAGGGTACGGCTTGAGGTCTGCATCCCTCCCTCCCCAGCATCTCCTTTATCACCTTGGCCTTAGCCTCTCTCTGGGGCTGAATGAAGGGGAGAGGGCCTGGGCCTGCTCCCGCGGGGCTCCCCCAAGAGTGAGCGGGGGAGAGGCAGGGAGTGCGTCAGCCCTGATGCAATCACAGCCTCATTGCCTGGCCCACTTCCTTCTCTTTGGGTGTTTACGGGAGCCTGGATTCCACAGGAACCCAGGACATGTGTACTGGCGGCAGGGGCAAGCAGCACACGAAATTGAAATTGCGTGACAAAGCCGTACTGTGCCCACCCGGGCCTCATGCACCCCGACTAGGGACACAGGAAAGAGATACCAGGTGTGAGTCCTGAGGGAGGGGCAGGGAAGGCAGGCTCCAGGAGGGAGGGACTAATCCCCGGCTGATGCCAGGGCCAGCTTCCAGACCCAGCTCCCTGAGTCCTGATGAATAGGCCCTTTATCCTTGAACTTAGAAGCTGAGGGGGAGGGAGCCACGGAAGGGGGGTCTCAGGTGACACGGAGTCTCTGAACAAGCTCAAAACGATCCTGTCGCTTCCTTCCCAATAGAAATCCTAGCTGGAAAGAAGCTTGTTTTCCAATCATTTGCATAGGATATTGGGGGCAGGGGTAGGCCTCACCAAACCCTCAGCCTTGCTGGGTCACCTAGAGACATCCTAAGAAGTGCAGGGTTGCATAGTGGTATAGAACAGGGCTTTTGGCAGTCAATTCTCAGCTCTTCCAGCTACTGGCTGGATGCCCCAGGCAAGCCACTTCACGTCTACCTCCCAACTTCCTCTTGTCAAATGGGACAGTAAGAGTAGGCGACTTCAGAGATCAAACCCATAGGCCCACAGAACAGTGCAGGGCAGTGGTAAAGGTGCTCAATGACTACGAGGTATTGTTATTTTTATTCAGACCTTGGGGGGAGGCAGAGACAAAAAGCCTCCCAGCATCAGCTTTTTGCTTCCAGATCCAAGCCCTAGAATTCTCTAGTGCTTAGAGAGCTTTTTTTTCTGAAGCTGGGGCCTAATTGTCCTTTCAATATCTAATGAGTGTTTCCCAGTTATCAGGAAAGAATCTGACCTCCCCTCCCCCAGAGCTCTGAAACTGAGTAGCAAAACTTGCTCAAGCTCCTGAGTCATTCAGCAAAACCAGCCCAAGGTAATCGGTGGATCAAGGAAACCCAGATGCAGAGTGGGGAAAACCCAGCCACAAAGTCGGGGCCTCCTCTTAGGGCAATTCCCTCTGTTGGCCCCTAGGATGAGCTTTCTCGCAGGTTCCACAAACAAGACGGCACCTGACACCCGAGAGCTTCCCAGGCCCTTCGGTGCCGGAACAAGACATGGGTCTCCAGCCCATGGCCAGGCCTTCCCACGGAATCTTGTTTGACACAAGATCTTGGACAAACTCTCTCCTCCGTCCCTTCACACCCCAGTCCTAGGGAGAGTCGACACCCTGTCCTCCCATCCTCCCCACCCACTCATTTCTCAGCCCCTGTAACTTGACCCAGCCACTCCACTCCCATCACACTCAGCGATGATCTCTTAATTGACAGAGACTATCTCCAGGCCTTTCCTTCCTTCCCTCTCTAAACACCCCTCACTGTTGACCACTCTATTCTGTAAAGTCCCCTTTCTGGGTTTCTCTGAGACCGCAGCTGCCTGGTTCTCCTCTCCCCTCTGCAACCAGCACTTTTTGCTCTGGGTTGTTGGCTGTTCTCCATTCTTCAAACATTGCTCCCTGGTTCTGCTCTTAGCCCTCTTCCCTCCTAGACCGCATTCCCCTTCCAGAGTTAACCTGTGCCCAAGTCTGTAACTTCCATCTCTTTGCCGGTGACTTCCCAGTATCTCCAACTCAGATCTTCCCCCAAAAGTCACCTGCCTACTAGGCAGCTCTATTTGCATGACCCCAGGCACAGCAAACCCCACAGGCCCCAAAGTGAACTCTTTATCTCCCTCCCCCAAACCTGTTCCTCCTCCTGTGTTCCCCTGGTGAATGTGTTCCCTTGATGAATGACACCACCTTTTCACCCTGTTACCCAAGCCAGAGGCTCAGACGTCACCCTGCCCACAAATCACCATGCTATTAACAGCTTCTCATTCTTCCTTATTCCCTCCCATCCCCAGGGTTAATGCTTCAGTTCAGGCCTTCATCATGACCTGAAGCCTAAATTACTACAGGTCTTATAAGTGGGCTTTAGGCCTTAATTTCTCCCGCTCTTCGTACTAGACTCGTCTTGGAGTGTCTGCCCAGCTAGAGTCCTTTTCCTGAGGACCCACTGCAGACCTTGCCGGAGAGGTCCCCCTACACCCACATGTTGACCTCACTGAAGCCTGCCCTGCTATCACCAGAGTGTTTTGAACCAGAGGTGTGCATCTGACCCAAGTGGCGTTGAATTCTGTCTCCTGGGACTGTGACCTGGGATATAGTGACTCTAGTCTAAATACCCCCAAGGGTTACATCGGTAATAAAATGCATGCAACAACCCAAGGCGAGACAATGGGGAATGGGCAATTGTGGCAAATGGAGAGTGTGTGCCTCGTCTGAAAGCAGCAGCTGCTGCTCTGAGCTAGCAGATGGTTGCCATGGGAATATAAGCCCGGACTTGTCAGATATTCTGATTTTCCAAGGTTTTTCTTTTTATATGAAATTTACCCATTTTTGAATTTTGGGCACTAAGTCATTCTTTTAAATGTCACTGGCTAAGCATATCTTGTGCACGATATTTGGCCTGCGGGGCTGCCGGTTTGTAATCAGCACCGGGGAGTCGGGTTTAGGCCCTGGACTCCATACACTTTCTGCCGTGTGTATGGAGAAGCAGAGAAAGCCCTCTGCATAGAGAGAACAAAGCCTGTTCCTACTGGCTCCTTGCCCCAGGTATGCTACATGCCCACATCTCCGGCCCTTCTTTCCAGGCCAGGCACAATATATAAAGTTATGCCTCTCAAGTCAGACAGACCTGGGTTCAAGTGCCAACTCTGGGACTCCTCTGCTGTGTGCCCTTGAGCAAGTCACCTCACCTCTCTGAGTCTCAGTTCCTTCCTCTGCAACATGGGGGACATGTTTAATAGGGTTGTTACTGGGATTGAAGGAGATATTACTCAGGAAGCCCTCAGCACAATGTCTGGCACCCAGTAAGCACTGAATGGACATTACCCAATATTATCATTATTGCCATCAGCAGTGGGAGCGTCCGGCCTCAGCCCAGCCCTCGCTCGCAGAACGCTTTCTTGTTCGTGTAACCCTCTGGCCTTTTACCATTTGCTCTTCTGACACATCACTATTTTATCTGCCATGGTATACTGTAAATTCCTAGAAGGAAGAGACACATTTTCTCTCTCTTTGTATTGAGGAGAGAAAGGAAGCGTATGTTTTGTACATGGTAGGTGCTCAAGAAACATTTATTTGTCGGTACACTAGTGGAATTTAGGCTCCGTGAAAGTAAGGACCTCGTCTAGCTGATACAGTCGTGTATCCCCTGAGCCTAGCACAATGCTGAGCACGTGTAAAACCCTCAATGAGGGGCGCCTGGGTGGCTCAGTGGGTGAAGCCTCCGACTCTTGATTTCGGCTCAGCTCACGATCTCAGGGGTGTGGGATTGAGCTCCCTGTCGGGCTCAACGCAGAGTCTGCTTGACATTCTCTCCCTCTGCTCCTCACCCCCTCCTTGTGCTTTCCTGCTTTCTCTCTAAAGTAAATAAATAAAATCTTTAAAAAAGAAGTCTCAGTTTGTGTATATTGAATAAAAGAATGAAAGACATCTGTTCTCCCTCCACCAGGATTCTTTAACATGTCCCTAGATGTTACTGGTACAAATCTCAATCCTCTGTTTTAAAACAGTAGGTTCTGGAATCTCTGTTGATAACACCCCATTTTCCCTTTGGGGAACTGTCCTTCTCCTCTGTCCTTCTCCTCTCCCCCCTCTCCCCCCCTTGTGGCTGTCCCCCCTCAGCGCTACGGATGGTCATATGACTCAGGGCTGGCCAATCAGAGACCGCTATCCCCTGACTATTGTGATTGGTTCAGGATGGATAACTCAATCAAAGCCAATCAGAGCTGAGACTATTGGAAAGGAGAAATTTGCTTTCCACTCGGGAAGCTAGGTCATCAGATTATAAGGCAAGAGGGGCTAGTGGGCATGTTACCACCGTGAGGAGAAAGCCCACCTAGCAATAACACAGGAAAAGGTCTGAGAAAGGAAAAGAGATAGGTTCCTAACAGTATTTTTTGAGCAAGTGAATCTAGCTGAGCCTAAAGCCAAGCCCTTGACTATTCTGTTAGAGACAGTAAATTCCTCTGTTCTTACTGCAGTCATAGTGGACATAGACATTCACCTTTACAGGAATTTGCCAAGCCCACAACGACCCCTTTCTCTAAGAACTGCCCCCTACCCACACACCAGACCAACCACCATGTTTGGACCATGAACTCTGACCCCAGGCCACAACTGCTTGGACCCAGAAGTGGACGCGTATGGCAGTGTAGGCAGATCACGTTCTTTGTCCTGGGGTTTTGGTTTAGGACTGAGAGAGCTGCACGCTTAAACTGAGGGATGTAAAATTGGGAGCTGGGAGAAGGTCACATTCACAGAGCAGCAGAAAAGCTGATCTGCCAAAGGAGAGTGAGGCTGCCACACACATGGAAACCGAGGCTGGAGGCCATGTTTTCCCAGAGAGACAGAACAGGGAACGAGAGAGAGAGAGAGAGAGAGAGAGAGCACTCGAGAGCGGGCTGCTTCCTCATCCCTCCTGAGACTAATTACTTCTCCTCTTGGGTTCCACGGGATTTCTCAGCGTTCACAATTCTCTCCCCTGCCATCACCTACCTCCCCACCTTTTTAACTTAAAATAGCTCTAGTGGTGTTTTGTTTTGCCTTTTTTTTTCTTTTAAAGATTTTATTTATTTGAGAGAGAGAGAGAGAGAGAACATGAGCAGAGCGGAGGGGCAGAGGGAGAGGAAGAAGCAGACTCCCTGCTAAGCTGGGAGCCTGACACAGGGCTTGATCCCAGGATCCTGGGATCATGACCTGAGCCAAAGGCAGACGCTTAACCGACTAAGCCACCCAGGTGTCCCTGTTTTGCTTTGTTTTTACTTGTAACTAAATGGTTTTCAGACAACCATCCAAGGAACAAGTCTGCTGCTAAGGGTCCTGTTCACTAGACTGACAAAGACCCTGGCTCCCTGAAATCAAGACACCCTCACATCCAATTACTACCTGTAACTGTGGCCAAAACACCTGGATTCACTGAACTGGCTTCCTCCTCTGTAAAATGGGAATAATAATGCCTACCCTACTGGGTTGTTGTGAAGACTGAATGAGAGATAAGGTGGAAAGAACCGCTTAGCACATTTGGGGGCACCAAGAAGCCATGTAATTGATGTGAGCTGAATGCAAGGGAGAGACCGGGTAGGAGCCTAGAGCCAGTCCACTGGTGGGTCCCACACAGGACTAACAAAGGAAGCTTAGAGGTGCAATCTTTTTCCCCATCAGCACCTTTTTCATTTCATTTGTTCCAATTTTTCAAAAGCATTGAGGAAGAAAGGATTATCTTTGTTTTTCAACGTGCCCTTTCTGGAACTCTATTCTAATCATATAGTCAAAAGAGAAAATATATATGCATAAGGATGCTCACTGCAGTGGTGTTTATGTTAGAGAAAAACTGGAAATGACTTAAACGTCCACTGTTTTGCTTAATAGATGATGGTACATACATAAATACAATAGAATATTATGAAGATTTGGAAGAGAAAAAACAATATTTTTAAATAAAAAGTAACCATGGAGTGGAATGAAAAATGTTATGGAATCTAATGCAAAATTTGTCTGAATTTTCAGGTAAAAGCCCAATATGTCAAAGAAGTTTCTCCTGCTCTCTTACAATATCCCAGCATCCTCCGCACGGTCTCACACACCAACCACCCAGCAATGCATTCATTCATCTTCTCTGCCTTTGGGGTAACTTGGGTGGAAAAATTTAAGAAGCATTTATGTAAGCACAAGTCCTGAGGCCTCTAACATTAAAAGTATTGACAAGGATAAATGTCCACAACATGTTCCAAGTGAAAAAGACAAGTTATAAAAATATTGCAAAAATTGTGAATAGTGGTTATCTCACGCCATAGGATTTCAGGCAGTTTTTTTTTTTCTTCTTTGTATTCTTATATATCGTTTGAAGTTTTTACAATGTGTGTGTATTTTATTTATGAGAAAAAATAAAGCTATTTTCATGGGGCAGGGGAGGTTACCTTGATTTTATTTTCTCCTGTATTGTCCTCGACGCACGTTCTACCAGATTTCCTCTAACATATCTTCATCAAGAATGGAGAGGTTTACCTGGCTGCTCAGTCCTCCGTGGAGCTGTCCCGACAGAAGCAACTTGTACTGGGAAAGGAGCCTTCCAGAAGTCTGGCAGAAGCACTAGATAGCTCACTACTGCCCTCTCCTGGTCAGAATGGATCAGAGCTGTATGTAGCTATGCCGTGCACCCAGTGCACCCTCCAAGGTCGTCCCCAGAGGTGTGACTTCTGGCTACCCCTGCAGTCATCAGTGTGCTGCACACCAGTATCAGCAGCTCAGCACCTCATTCCAAAACAGACCATGACCTGGGCTTAACCAGGCTTACCCAAATGACTGCAAACCCATCTGGACAGTGCTGCCCTCTCCAAGCCAGAGGATCCTGGGATATTCTCTATTCCAACTGCTAGGGCATGGGATGGAGAGCTTTCCTGTCCACTAGAAAGCACTGATGAGCTGGGGGTTCGAGAAAGTAGAAGACGGGGTTGCAGGAAGACAACTGCAATCATCCCAATCATAAAAGCCCTTATCCTTGTATGGTTCCTTTCGCTTTTTAATGCATTTCCCAAAGCAGTATGGCATGTACAGATAAATTCGTACAGGAATGTCTGCTGCAGAATTGTTAGTAACAACAAAAGCCTGGAACAATCTAAATATCCCTCTGTGTGGGAATATTTGGACAAAATGGAATAGTATGCAGCTGTTTTAAAAATGAGGTGGATCGGGGGGTACCTCGCTGGCTCAGTCAGAAGAGCCTATGACTCTTGATCTCGGGGTCATGAGTTCGAACCCCACGTTGGTATAGAGATTACTGTAAAACAAACAAACAAACTTTTTAAAAAATGAGGTAGATCTGTACATGCTGCTATAAAATGATTTCCAAGATTCATTACGCTAAAAAAAAAAAAAAAAGCAAGATGTGGGGCCCCTGGGTGGCTCAGTCGGTTGAGCGTCCAACTCTTGATTTCAGCTCAGGTCAAGATCTCGGGGTCATGGGATCAGGCCCCGCCTCAGGCTCTGTGTTTGGTGTGGAGTCTGCTGGAGATTCTTACCTCTCCTCCGCTCAAGTACTCCCTCTCTCTCTCTCTCAAATAAATAAATAAATAAAATCTTGAAAAGAAAAAGCAAGATGTATAAGAGTCAAGTGTGAGTGTATGTGTCTGAAATAAGGATCTGTATAACTGTGGAAATAAGTTTTTAGATATATAATCAGAAGGAAACGGCAGAAACTAATACTAATGGCCGCCTCTGGGGATGGAGGGACTGAGGATCATGGCCACAGGAAGGAGAACTACTTCCGCTCTTTTTGTAATGTTAAATTCTTTACTGTATACGTCTGTTACTTTTTCAAGATAATTTTTCAATTTTAAAATAATATTTTTCAAAAGACAGTTTGATATTATGGCATCAGAAAGACTTAGTTCAAAGCTAGTCTCTGAGATTTACCAATTGTAGTGTTGAGTAAACCACTTAGCTATTCTGAACCCCAATTTTTCCCTATCTACAATGGGGTTAGTAACATCAATCTCATGGCATTATTGTGAAAATTAAAGATAAGCATTTAGCACCAGGACAATCTTGTTGCACACCTCCAGGGGGCATTATTCACATTACCGTCTATGTGATGGCTGCCCTCTGGAGATGAACATTGTGATGGCCCTGTTGAATGTGGGACCTGGTATGTAGTAGACGCGGGGGGAAAATTTATAATTTTTATATACAATTTCATTTTAAGTTGTCATTTCTTCTAAGAATTTTGTACCTAAAGAAACAGGAATGGATCAGCAGCCAAACTTAGCTTGAAACATAGGTCTCCAAATCCTTACTCCAAATTAAAAGCAAATCGCTAGAGAGATTAGCCTAAAGGTTATGTGTGAGAAGGAAGACAGGATAAGAGTTGGAGATGAGGGGGTGCCTGGGTGGCACAGCGGTTAAGCATCTGCCTTCGGCTCCGGGTGTGATCCTGGCATTCTGGGATCGAGCCCCACATCAGGCTCCTCCGCTGGGAGCCTGGTTCTTCCTCTCCCACTCCCCCTGCTTGTGTTCCCTCTCTCGCTGGCTGTCTCTCTCTGTCAAATAAATAAATAAAATCTTAAAAAAAAAAAAAAAGAGTTGGAGATCAGGCACCTAGACTAGAAGGTAAGAAATAAAACTACTTCTGTTTTCAGATAACGTGAACTTATGTATGGAACACCCTAAGGAACACACACACACACACACACACACACACTATTAGAACTAATAAATAAGTTCATCAAATTTTCAGGATATAAGATCAATACACAAACATCAGCTGAATTTGTATACACTGGTGTCTTAGTCCAGTCACACGGCTATGATAGAATACCATAGATTGACGCA
Source organism: Ursus arctos (assembly GCF_023065955.2). NCBI lineage: Eukaryota > Metazoa > Chordata > Mammalia > Carnivora > Ursidae > Ursus > Ursus arctos. The sequence continues at coordinate 23,432,362 of NW_026623008.1, forward strand.
AAAAACAAAAATTTATTTCTCACAGTTCTGGAGGCTGGAAGTCTGAAATCAGAGTTGGGTCACCATAGTTGGGTTCTGGTGAAAACCCTCTTCCATGTTACTGATGGTGATTTTCTCTAAAGTTCCTTTTATAGGGGTTCTAATCCTATTCATGAGGGTGGAGCCTAATCGTCCACCCAAAGGGCCCCCCTTCCTAATAAATCACACTGGATCTTAGGATTTCAACTGAATTTTGTAGGGACATGAGTATTCAGTCCATAATACCTAGCAATGAACAATCTAAAAATGAAATTGAGAAAACAATTTCATTTACAGTAACAAGAAGAAGAAGAATATATTTAGGAATAAATTTAACAAAAGAAGTACAAGACTTGTATACCGAAAACTACAAAACATTGTTGAAAGAAATTAAAAAAAAAAAAAACTAGGGGCTCCTGGATGGCTCAGTCATTTAAGCATCCGACTATTGATCTCAGCTCAGGTCTTGATCTCAGGGTCATGAGTTCAAGCCCCACATTGGGCTCTGCGCTGGGTGTGGAGCCTGCTTAAGATTCTCTCTCGCTCTCCCTCTCCCCCACCCCCAAACCCATTAAAAAAAAAAAAACTTAAATAAATGGGGGGGGAATCTCATGTTCATGGACTGGAATTAACAGATGGCATTGTGGGGAGTAAGATGATAATGGCTCCCAAACCGATCTACATATTCAATGCAATGCCGATCAAAATCTCAGTTGGATTTTTTTGGTAGAAATTGACAAGCTGGGGCACCTGGGTGGCACAGCGGTTAAGCGTCTGCCTTCGGCTCAGGGCGTGATCCTGGAGTTCTGGGATCGAGCCCCACATCAGGCTCCTCCGCTGGGAGCCTGCTTCTTCCTCTCCCACTCCCCCTGCTTGTGTTCCCTCTCTCACTGGCTGTCTCTATCTCTGTCGAATAAATACATAAAATCTTTAAAAAAAAAAAAAAGAAATTGACAAGCTGACCCTAAAATTTATATGGAAATGCAAGGGACACAGAATAGCCAACAGCAAAAATATTTTTAAAAGATTTATTTATTTGAGAGAGAGAGAAAGAGCGCACACACTGGGGGAGGAGGCACGGGGAGAGGGGAAAGCGAAACTGAAGCAGATTCCATGCTGAGCATGGATCCCCATGCAGGGCCCAATCCCACGACCCTGAGACCATGATCTGAGCCAAAACCAAGAGTCAGACATTTAACTGACTGCACCATCCAGGCGCCCCTAGCCAAAAATTTTTTTCAAAACTTATCATATAGCCCTTTACATAGCTAAAATAATGTGTGGTACTGGTATAAAAATAAGCATACAAAGTAATGGAATAGAAATGAGAGTCTGGAGATAAACCCTTCTATTTATGGTCAATTAATTTTAGACGAAAGTGTGAAGACAACAACAGGATATCCACAGATAAGAGAATGAAGCTGGACCCCTACTCACACCATATGAACAATTTAATTCAAAATGCATCATAGACCTAGATGTAAGACCTAAAACCAAAAACTCTTAAAAGAAAACAGGAGGAAATCCTCATGACATTGGGTCAGGCAATCATTTCTTAAATATGACACCAAAAGAAAAGCAACAAAAGAAAAAAACAGATAAAATGGACTTTCTAAACATTAGCTTTTATTTATTTATTTATTTATTTATTTATTTATTTATTTATTTATTTGAGAGAGAGAGAGAAGCAGACTCCCCGCTGAGCAGAAAGCCCGACGTGGGGCTTGATCCTGGGGCGCTGAGATCGTGACCCGGGCTGAAGGCAGATGCTCAACCGACGGAGCTACCCAGGCACCCCAAAGGGCACCATCTCTTGACGGTGAAAAGATAACCCACAGAATGGGAGAAAACATTTGTAAGTCATACCCGAAATAAGGGATTTGTATTTAGAATACATAAAGAAGTCTTAAAACTCAACAATAAAAAGACAAATAGTTCAATTTAAAAATGGACTAAGAATTTGAAAAGATGTTTCTCCAAAGGAGATACACAAATGTCCAATAAGTACATGAAAAGATGCCTGAAATCAAAACTATAGTGAGATACCATTTCATACCCACTAAGATGGCTAAAAAAAAAAAAAGAAGAAGACAGACAATAACAAGTGTTGGTGAAGATGTGGAAAAATTAGAGCCTTCATACATCTTGTACACTGTGGTGGGAATGTAAAATGGTGCAGCCACTTTGGAAAATAGTTCGGCAGCTCCTCAAAATGTTACGCACAGAGTTTCTGTATGACCCAGCAATTCCACCCCTAGGTATATACCCAAGAGGAATGAAATCACATCCACACAAAAATGTGTATATGAATGTTAATAGCAGCAGCATTCACAACAGTCAAAAAAGTGGAAATGACCCAAATGTCCATCAGCTAATTAATGAACAAAATGCGGTATGTCTACACAATAAAGTATTATTTGGCCATAAAAAGGAATGGAGTACAGATACATGCTACAAAATGAATGACCCTTGAAGACACCTAAATGGAAGAAGTCAATCACAAAAGTCACGTAGTTTATGATTCCATTTATACGAAATGGCCAAATAGTCAAACCCGTAGAAATAGAAAGTAGATTAGTGGCTGCCAAGGGTTGGTAGGGATTTGGGATTGACTGCTGGTAAGTATAGGGTTTCTTTTGGGAGCAATGAAAATACTCTGCAATTAGAGTGTGGTGATGGTTGAACAACTCTGCGAACATACTAGAAACCACTGACTTGTATACTTTAGAAGAGTGAATTTTATAGTATGTGAATTATATATCAATAAAGCTATTATTGTTATTTTTTAAGTTGAGGATTGTTACACGGGAAATACTCATAGCCTCCTCCTGATGCTTCCCCTTCCATGAGAAAGGCATCCATTACTGTCATGCTCTCGGCTTCTCTCTGCCTGCAACTCACTCCTCCCCTAAAGGACAGAAGTTATGTAATTGATCTGGGTGACATATGCAGCTCTGCACGTTCCTCTTTTCCTGGAGGAGGCATTCTCCCTATTTATCTATACCCCAAATTCTGCAACATCAGGCGTTGCCTGTGAATGGGCGGTTAAGCTGGTCCAATTCTGGGGTCAATATTAGGAAGCACCTATCTACAGACAACACTCCAATATCAGCTCTATCAATATTAAGGCTGCTATTTTGGTTCCATATGCCTTATTCCCTCATCTTATTTCGCAGATGGTTCAGAACTTTTTGAAGCCAGGAGGGCACTATTTATGGACTCCCCAAGAACCCCAGCCTGGCATGAGCTCCATCTAATAGTTCATTGTATATCACAGAGAGATTGAGTTTGGAGAGGTAGCATGGAAGAATGGGATGAGTCAACAGACCTCATTCTCCCTCTAAATTCATTCATTCATACACGTATTCAACAAATATTTAAGCACCTAGTGTGTGCCAGGCACTGCTAAAGGAACTGGAGAGTCAGCAGTGGAAAAAAGTGACCAAAACCCTGCTATAATGGAGCATATATTTTAGTGGGAAGACTGACAACAAACCAGGATACCCGTTATCTTAGATGATGGTAAATCCTAAGGGGAAAAAAAATAACATAGGGAAGGAGAACAGGAAATATCAGTGTAGGCTGTGAAATTTTGGATAGAGCATCCAGGAAAAGCCCCGGCAACAAGGTGGCATTGGAGTAAAGACCTGAAAGAGATCTGGAAACAAGTCGTGTGGTATTTGGGGCAAGAGGTTCCCAGGCAGGGTGACCAGCACATGCAAAGGCTGTGAAGTAGGAGTGCATGGTCTGAGGAAAAGCGAGTGTCGCTGAGTGATGGTAGGGAGGGGAGGCTGGAAAATGAAGGAAGAGAAGTCTCAGGAAACCAGCTCAGATACCACCTCGTAGCTGAGTAAGGACTTTGGCTTTTACTCATCAATTTACTTATTGAAGGGTTTCAGGTAGAGGGCTGACGTCTGAGAATAGATTCAAGAGGGCAAAGGCAGAAGCAGGGAAACCAGTGACTGATGATGATGGATTGGGCCAGAAAGGGAGCAGTAGGGATGGTGAGAAGTGGTCAATTCTGTACGTCTTTTGAAGGAAGAGCTGGCCGAATGAGTTGATGGATTAGAGCCAGGGTGTATGCGAAAGAAGTCCAAGATAGATCAGAGGTTTTTGTCCTGAACAGCTGAAAGATGCAGTTGTAATTAGCTGAGCAGATGGGGAAGGGCGTGGACATCAGGAAGTCAGTCTTGGGCATCTTAATTCTCAGATGCCCATTGGACATTCAAGTGCATGTGTCCAGTAGGCAATTGGGCACGTGAGTCTGGAGTTCGGGAGAGAGGTCCACGCTACTTACTAGCTTACCATTCAGCTGTTTGCTAGCCTCGTGACCTTAGACAAGTCACCTAACTTCCCAGAGCCACACCTGACTCTTTGGTAAAACAGGAATAAAAATGGCAGCTGTAACACGAGGTTGTTGTGAGGATTGAATTTGATGGTCAGTAAAGTAACGGGTTCACAGGATGCTCTGAATCAAAGGTCACTATTATTAAGTTCAATTAAGCATGCAAAAGTTGCTGGAAACAGAAAAAATGAAAGATACAGCCCCTACCCAAAATCCCGACGGAGAAAACTCAGCCAGCACTCTCAGCAAACAACCTCTCAGGTAAGACCAGTCCTGTGGGGGGCTCGTCAGGTCCTGGCACCTGGCTGGACAAAGAGAATAAAGGAAGAGCCAAAGATAATGGAAGACTAGCCTCAGGAAAGAAGCAGTCCAGGGGATTGGGGAGCAAACCCAGAATGTCTATCTGAGAACCAGCTAGCCGGAACCGCTAAACTCACCAGGCCTCTCCTTCTCACTTCCCTGATGGGGTAAACCCCAGTCCCCCAGGGGAGTGTCCAAAGCTGCCCAGGGGAAAATCACTGATGCAATGACTCTCAGCACATCGCATCCCCACGTCTGTTCTCCCTCCTGCTCTCTTCTGATTGGGCCCTGGCCCCCTATCAGGACTTCTCCGGTGTCTTGAGGGCCCTGAGCCTGGTTCTTCTCAGCTTCCGGGCAGCAGAGGAAACAGCTCAGAGACCCGGCACAACATTAAAGAACGAAGAATGGCAAACACAGAGGAACTACCTGAACCAACAAAAAAGAAAAGGTAGGGACCGTAAGGAGAGGGTTCCCACCGGGCCTGGGGCTGTGCTAGGTGCCTCTAGGACTGAGAGAGCTGCGGCGAGAATTAAACAGGAGTCCATGTAGAGCATTTGGCTCAGGGCCGGGTACATAATAAGGGCGCAATCAATGTTGGTTACATTATTTTTATTACGTCTCTGAATCCTCACAACCACCCGGCAAGCTGTGCTCCAAATTGAGAGGCGGCTTGTTATAATGGTGCACGCTCTTGTGTCAGACAAATCCGGGTTCAAAGTCCAGCTCCATCTAGGCTTTGTGAGCCTGGGAAAGGTACTTCACTTTTCTGAGTCTTGGTTTGCTCGTCTGTTAAGTGGGAAAGGGAATGGTACCTGCCAAACGAAGATTCATCGAAAACCCTTAGTGCGGGGCCTCGTCTACAGTAACTGCTCAGGAATCATCAGCTATTCTCAGTGCTCTTGGAGGAGGGGACACCAAAGTCCCAGAGGTTGGGTCACTTATCCAAACTCACACAATCAAGTCGAAGAGACTCGGGTAGTTTCGCCCTACTTGGCCTCCACGCCTACCTTTTTGGTTCGAGTACCTTCACTTTCTTTTGGAAACAGCCCTCCCCCACACTCAAGCCATGTGATCTGGGTGGGGTTGACACCTCTATTTCAAGCTCCAGGGGCGAGTACGTGACCCCCGTCTGGCCAGTTCCTTATTCCATCCCTGTGGTCACAGGGATTGCTTTGAGAGTGGACTTGTAACCCATGCTGAGTCCATGAAAATGCTGGGACTTTGTTGAATCCTTCGGGAAAGAGATAAGCCTGCCTTTGGACTTGACACGGGGAGGAGATAAGCTTGGAACTGCCACGGGTTGCTAGGTGGAGAACAAGTCTGCATGCAAAGCAAATTCAAAGGAAATAGGGCTGAGGGGTGGAATGAGGCTGAAGCCGGCACGCTCTGAGCTCTCGCCTAAACATTTGCACACATACGTCTGAAGTCGGTACCTCAAGTTCCTTTCTCTCCCTCTCTCTCTCCAAAGTCAACCAAAAGAATCCTTATTTGGCAAATGTATCCATCAGGGTCCCAACTGAAAACAGATGGCATGGTCAAGTTAATCTAAAGAGGGTTTATATATTACAGTATGGATGGTAGAAGAGAGCCACAACAGAGAGCATGGTGACCAGGGGCTAGTACAACAAGGAGCTATCACCACCCCTAGGCCTGAAGGGACAGAGGAGGGATAGTCACCTGAACCAGGAGAGAGGGGGCTTTCGAGAAAGGGACCTCCCTAAGAAGAGCAGGGTCTCTCACTCATACGACCAGCCTGTGGACGGAGCCAGGGGAACAAATACCCCGACCTCTCTCTCTGCTCGTCTCCCATCCACAGACTCACCACTGGCTGAGCCCCGCCACAGGCCAGAAGGTAAAGGAGCCTGCCAGTGCACCAACACATGTCAGACCCAGAACAGAGTGAAGTACGCATCTGGAGGGGCAGACGGGAGATGCGAGGCCCAGCAGGGAAGCCGCACAGCCTGGTCTGGCTCTCCCTCCCACAGTCCCACGATGATCTTTTGGAAGCTCAGACCAGTGTTAAAACTCTCATTGTTTGCTTTGGTCTTTCCTGTAGAGTGCTCTCCCCCCTTCCGTAGAGAGGACCCCAAATGATGGTGGACAGGAGACAGGCACCCTGAGCAGCGGGAAAGAAGCCACTGAACTAGCCCTGTTAACTTGGGAGGGAGAAAAAAAGCCTCCAGCCCACCTGCCCGTGTGGCCAGAAAGTCCTGAGCTGACCCTCAAGCCCTTCTCATCCTGCCAGCTCCCTTGCCCCCACAGAAATCTGTCTGCTGGCCGCTTTGGCCCCGGTCTCAAGTAGCATCAGACAGCAACTCTGTGACTTCCCTTTCTCTCCATAGGAGACGTCTGTTTCCTTCCGCAGCCAAGCCTGAGAAGCTTCTGGGATTCCCCACTACTGGCAGGGGCCCAACAGTGCCCTGAGGACAGGGTTGAGCTGCGTCCAAGTATCTCAGTTTGGTCGCGCACACACCTGTTCCCTCTTCTTCCTTCCCAAAACACTCACCCTAATCTTCTTCACCAAAATAGATTCCTCCCTACCTCTCAAATCCAATTAAAGCCTTCAAATCTCCTCAGAAAACTTTTCTCATTAACCTGCCTGACTCGGCACTCTTCTGCTGTTATGATGATGGTAAGAAGCACGTCTGCATGTACCATGACTAATAATAGCAACTCATATCCACTGAGTGTGGTCTCTGTGCCCATCACTGAGCTAACTGCCGTCCAGGAACCATCTCACCATCCTCACAACCACTTTATACAGTAGGCGCTTGGACTGTGCCACGAGGCAGCCCGAGGAGCAATTACTTTATCCATTCCTACAGAAGAGAGCACTGAGGCTCAGAGAGGATAAACCACTACTTGAAGTTCACAGAAGCAAGCAAAAGGCAGAGAGGGGAGCTAACCCCAGGCATGGCCAACTGCAGAGCCCATGTTCCTGACACTGTGCTGTTTTACTGTGTCCCAGAGGTGGGCGGCGGCTGGAGGAGTTCCTGAATCTTCTCTGTGGCGTGGATGCACGTGGGCTGGCATCACAGTGAGCAAACCTCACTTACTATGTACAGGAAATCCATACCCTGTACGGTGTAAACAATGCAATCGCCCAAGATTTTGCAGCAAACCCCACCATCATCTCTTTACGGTTAACCCACTTGGCTACCACTCTGACTCTCGAGCCCCAGTGGGACGCCAAACACTTGAAGTAATTTCATTAATAATGTCAGCGTGAGATTAAGAACGCATTACGGGTGAAGGTGCCTGCGTGGCTCAGCCGGTTAAGCATCTGCCTTTGGCTCAGGTCATGATCCCAGGGTCCTGGGATGGCGCCCTGAGTTAGGCTCCTTGCTCAACGGGGAGCCTGTTTATCTCCCTCTCCCTCTGCCTCTACCCCTCCCTGCCTGCTCTCGTGCTCGCGTGCCCTCTCGTTCTCTCTCTGCCTCTCTCTCAAATAAATAAACAAAATCAAAAAAACAAAAAAGAACACATTACAGATGAAATGCAGAACACAAAGGAACTCACTAGAGGTTACTGGTCAGGCATTAGCCTGCTGCATTTCCCGCCACCAATAAAGCCATCTCTAGTCACTTGGAAACCTGGCCTTGCTTTCACTTCCTTTGTGAAATGTCCCGTGTGGTATTTCCCCCTCCACCCAGTGAAAGCAAGTGTTTTTACATTAATCAAGTCATTGAATTGTCACAGCAACAGTATAAAGTCCTATTCCTGTTTTCATTTGATATACGAGGAAAGTGAGGCACAGAGAGGTGAAGTCGCTTCCTCAAAGTCAAACAGCTGGTATGGAAGTGCTGGGATGAGAACCCTTGAGTCCGCCTCCTGACCTTGTGCTTTTAGCAACCGCTACTCCTTCGTTTGACAGAAAGCTGAATGAAAAGAATTAGAAAATCCAACAAAAATGCAACAAGGGCTGTGGAGGAGTGCTTTTTTTTTTGGTAGAATCTGTGTGTTCCAATAATATGGAGGACAGCTTTCCTACCTAGAGTGTGTGACTGGTTGGACTGACCGAGAAAGAAAATCCAGACAACAGTGAGCTGAAGAACAGCTAGCAGAGCCTTCAGTGGCACAGGCAAGTGAGCTTAAAGAGGAATCAGGGAGCAGAGGTCTGCGGCTGAGAATGTGTGACCAGCCCCCAGCCCAGCAAGGGTACACCTGAGGACCCTGGGCTGCAGCACCAGCTGGCAGGGGAAGTCGGGAGGAAGGACCTAGCAAAGCGAAGAGGAGGAGCTCTTCCATGCTTCCTGCCTTAAACCCCTATTGCTGAAGCCTTTGAAGTGCCAGGCACTCCTGCCTTCACAAAGTTTGTGGGCTAGTAAGGGGATACATTAGTCAGCACCTTTTCGGTTGCAAGTGACTGAAACCCACTCAAATCAGCTTAAGCAAAGGGGAATTTCTTGGCTCACTTACTTGAAAAGTCAACTGGTAGGATGGGCTTCAGGCTGACTGATCCAAGGGCTCAAAAATGTCAATGGGATTCAGTCTCTTCCCACCTTGAGCTTGTTCTCCTCTGGGTTTCCTCCATTTCCGGGCAGGCGTTCTCCTCGCGGTGGCATGGTGGCTGCCACTGGCTCCAGGCTTTTCTCTTGGCCTGTTAGGAACCCCCTCAGGAAAGAGTGTTTTCCTTCCCAGTTGGCCCAGTAAGGATCTTAAGATAGACTCCGATCAACTACCTGGATTCCATGTTAAGACCCAGTTATGGGGCTGAAGGACGATGGAACATGCCGACGAGGCAGGCCTGGGTGCTAGGCTCACCCCTCTGTGCAGCCCCACCTGGACCACACGGATTGAGGATGGAGGGATGGTTCACAGGCCACTGGAGTACTAGGAAGCAGGGAAGTACTGCTGTGGAAGCAAAACAACAGATGTCTGGTCCAGAGACTCAGGCAATGATACCAGTAAGTACACCACCGTGTGGTAAGTGACAGAAAGGGAAGGAACGGGCGCTGGAGGGGCGCATAGGAAACACCTCACCCAGAGGAAGTGGCATGCAAGCTGGGACTTGAGAGGAGGTCGCAGGGCAGGAGGGGCGTGGGGTGGGGAAAGGAAACAGGTCATGCAAATCTCTTGAGCTGTGTGAGATCGTGGCCTGAACCTTAACAGGGACAGCGAGAATGAAGATGATGGGCCAGGTCACGAGGGCGCCTGAGCAGAAAGAAAGGAAAATAGATTTGGGGCTCAAGAGATTTCGGTTTGGGATGTTGATCTTGAGGGGCAGATGGGTTACCCTGTTAGAGATATCAAGGAACCAGCTAGATAGGTGAGTGCGGAGTTCAGGAGCAGGGTCTCTGGAGGGAGCACGAGCATGGGACCTGCACAAGGATGGTCATTGACCCCAGCCTGAGACATCTCTGGGTGAGAGGATCAAGGCTGAACAAAATCTTGGGAAAGGACATCAACTGGCCAATAAACATATGAAAAGGCCATATGCAAATGACATGAGCATATGAAAACAACATCATTACTTATTAGGGTAAACACAAGAAAACAGTGAGACGTTGTTACACTTCAACGAGAATGGCTGAAATGAAAAGGACTGACAATATCAAGTACTAGCAAGGCTGCAGACAAATGGAACTCCCGTACCCCGCCAGCAGGAGCGTAAATGGCAAACCACGTTGGAAAACGCAGCGTTCTTTAAAATGAAACATAGGTATCCTCTAAGACCTAGCAATTCTACTCCCATATACTAGATAGCCAAGAGAAATAAGTGATAGTTCCACAAAGGATGTATAAAAATTGTCCATAACAGCATTTTTCAGAAGAGCCAAAAGCTGGAAACAAACCAAGTGTCCATTGTTACCCATTCACTCAATGGAATACTATACCACGTATACAAAAGAATTAAGTACTGACATGGATGAATCTTACAGGTATAATGTTGAATAAAAAAAGCCAGACCTAAAAAAAAATACATACTGTGCGACTCCATTTCTAAAAAGTGCAGAAACAGGTATGAGTAGCCGATGGTACTACAGGGCAAAAATAGTGGTTTCTATTGTGGGAGGGGGTATCCCTGGAAGGGAGCCAAGCGAGCCTGCTGGGGTGCTGGAAATGCTTTTGTACCTTGATCTGGGTGGTAGTTATAAAGGCCTACACAATATAAAAATGCATCCAGTTCATTTAAGATTTGTGCACATTACTAGACCTATCGTGTACCTAAAGCAAGGACCCCCAGAAGACAAAAGAACCAAAGACCGCACTGATCCAGGGACTACCGATATTTTAGTTTTATATGACATTTCAAGAGGCCCAGCTTGATGGTGAAGTTTCCCGGGGCCAGAAGTCTTGTTTTGATTTTTCTCTCTCCTGTTCCAAAGCGTACTGGGGTTCAGATCACAGCAGGCCATGACCCGGTGTCTGCTCAGAGCAGCACACTCCAGCCCTCGAGTGTCAACTCATTGCTCATTTCCCACGCATCTGCCCTGTGCCAGACCCTGTGCTGAGAGCTGGGACTATGAAGACAAATTCAAAGCTGCCAAATCCGCTCAAACCAAGAGGTGGGTGCTGCAGGAGAAAGGAGGGGTTCCTGCAGCAGCCAACTCATCCATCAGCACGGGAACAATAATAATAGTAACAAACAACCACCGTTTATGAACTGCCAGGTGCTTTATGTGTGTAACAGATTTTTTCCCCTCTTAATTGCTATTTAAAACCACAACTGCCTGCAGCTACTTTTGTCTGGGAGGGGAATGGCATAATTTTTCTCGGGGTAGATGGCTCTTTGTTTACGAAAATACTTACTAAGTTGCTTTGGCATGAAGAATGAGCGTCCCCAGGGCTAGGGCAAGACAAAGGGAGCTGAATTGCTTTGCAAATTAGAGCGGGGAAAGGTGGCAGTGTGGAGAGGGGAGGGGGGCCTGAACACAGGAGGAGGGGAGCAGGTAAGAGGAATAGTTCAGGAGAGCTGCGGCCTTTCCGTTTGCCTGGACTCTGCTCCTTAGAGAACCACCCCCTTGCCTCCCTAATCTCACTCATTCTCCAGGTTTTCCTTTTCAAACATCACTTCCTCATACCACACACAGACTTCAAAAAGAATGAGGCAAAGCTCTCCCTACTGACACGGAAAAAAGCACTGGATATATTGTGAAATGACCCAAAAAATCACCAGCAGAATAGGGGTATAAGTACAATCCCATTTTTTTAAAGGAGTGCCATAGATACGTATTTACACTCGGCTACATATGGAAAATTCCTTAAAAAGTCTGTAATACTATACTAACAGCTGTTACCACTACGGAGGGTGGTTGGGGATCATCAGAAGCTTCTATTTTCAGTTTTCACCTTTTTTACCGTTAAACACCTTTTTTTTTTTTTTTAATTAAGTAGGCTCCACACCCAACAACGGGCTTGAACTCACCACCCTGAGATTAAGAGTTGCAAGCTCTACCGGCGGAGCCAGCCCGGTGTCCCTTTACCTTTAAACAGTTTATCATGAGATTGTATCCCTTTTTCAAAAGTCTCTTCCTCTGGGGCGCCTGGGTGGCTCAGTTGATTGGGGGTCTGCCTTTGGCTCAAGTTATGATCCCAGGGTCTTGGGATCGAGCCCTGTGTGGGGCTCACTGCTCAGCAGGGAGTCTGCTTCTCCCTCTCCCTTTGCCCCTCCCCAATTATTCTCTCTCTCAAAGATATAAATAAAATCTTTTCTTTAAAAAAAGTCTCTTCAGGGGCGCCTGGGTGGCACAGCGGTTAAGCGTCTGCCTTCGGCTCAGGGTGTGATCCCGGCGTTCTGGGATCGAGCCCCACATCAGGCTCCTCCGCTATGAGCCTGCTTCTTCCTCTCCCACTCCCCCTGCTTGTGCTCCCTCTCTCGCTGGCTGTCTCTCTCTCTGTCGAATAAATAAATAAAATCTTTAAAAAAAAAAGTCTTTTCAATAAAATCTTTTATTTAAAAAAAAGTCTCTTCCTCCAAGCAGTCTTCCCTGACTTCTGTTGTAGATCAGGTCCTCGCAGCACCCTGCCCTCCTCTCTTGTAACATTCAGCACCTTTCTACTTGCCGGTTCACTACCTCTCCCACTCCTACCCCTCCCACACCCACCGTGCTCTCCTCTACCCCAAGATGACAGGGACCGGAAACTCCTAGCAGAGCACTTGCCATAGCGGTTAACCAAATGAATGAACACTTGCACATAGTCTTCTCCTGCCTGGCTTGGAATCTTCCAGAGAGAGGAGGGAGCCCCTCAGCCCCACCTGCGTGTGCTGCTCAGTCCCGGCTCACCGTGTTTCAGCTCATTCCCCGCCCAGAGCTGGGTGAGTTGCCCTTTCTCTTGTTCTGGAGGAAAGCATAGAAGCAGCACAGAAGCCCTCTTCACTGCCTCAGCCCTGAGGGACTCCAGGATGCCTGAGACCATGACAACATGTGACAGGTGTGACTAGGTGGGGGAGCCAATTACTGGAACAGGCCAGAGCACCCTGGCTGACCTTGGGGGAAGCAGGGTCGTCTTCCCTTCCATGTTCCTTTTCTTTCCAGCAGTAGAAGGGGGAGGAGGGGACGAAGGCCTAATTGTTTTCACCTTGAGAAAAATCTGCTGCTGACTGTAGACAGAGAGAATCTCTCAGTTATACAGCAGGGGGCCTGAAATTAGATCAGATCAGGAGGGCTGACATTTTCCCGGAGGCCCTCTGACTAACGACCAAGGGGGAGAGACGTGCTTGGCCCAATACCCCCTTCCTTGCTCCAGCCTACCAACCAGTGCTGGCGAAGCTTCTGCTCATTTCTGCCCAGAACCCCGCAGGCAGATCTCTCTGCCCCCTCCCCACCCAGGCTGCTGTCACTAAGACGGAGCCTTCAGCCGGTCTTGCCCAGGCTACAGGTAATGCTGCTGGGAGAGAATTAGAGCTCTGGCTCGCAGGCCCCCGACTGCCAGGCGGATGCCTCCATCGACCCAGCCAGGCTCTTCCCGCCGAGTTCAGACAGGAAAAGGGATGCCGGCCCCAAGTGCCTGAATCTGCCCGAACACTTCTAACAATGACAGCAGAGGTGAACTCTCATGCTTTCTCCATCCCTGATGGAAAGCAAGTTCAAAAGCCACATACTGTCCTCAACCCCTGGGGTGAGGAAAGAATGTGATAAAGAGAAAGCATCATAACTCAATAAAGCTGCCTTGAGTGACACCAGCGCTATGCCGGGAGTTGGCCACCAGCTCGGCATTCCAGCCATTGAAAATCACCCAGGAAGGAAGATACCAGCTTCGTACGAGTAATGACTTCTAGAGCTTCGGAACACTCGCTGGTCACCTATTGGGGACCAAGAAGAAATTTCCTTTAAGAAATTCTTGAGGGGCGCCTGGGTGGCGCAGTCGTTAAGCGTCTGCCTTCGGCTCAGTGCATGATCCTGGTGTTCTGGGATCGAGCCCCGCATGGGGCTCCTCCACTGGGAGCCTGCTTCTTCCTCTCCCACTCCCCCTGCTTCTGTTCCCTCTCTCACTGGCTGTCTCTCTCTCTGTCAAATAAATAAATAAAATCTAAAAAAAAAAAAAAAGAAATTCTTAAAAGGCAAGAGAAGCCCACAGCTTCATTCATAGCGTACTTCAACTACTTTCTAGCTGTGTGACATTGGTCATGTCACTTAACGTCTCTGAACTTCATTTTCCCCATCTGTAAAATAGAATTAATTATACCTACTTCAAAGGGTGTCGTAAAATAAAGTGAATATATATAAACTACTTAGCACAGTACTCGGTGCCCAGGAAGTGCTCATGCAATGGTACACGTCCGTCTTTTTTTTTTTTTTTTTTTTTTTTTTTGCTTGGGAAAAAATTTTTTTAATTTAAATTCAATTAGCCAACATATACATCATTAGTTTCAGATGTAGTGTTCAACAATCCATCAGTAGCATATAACACTCAGTGCTCATCACATCACGTGCCCTCCTTAACGTCCATCACCCTATCACCGCATTCCCCTACCCACCTCCCCTCTAGCAATCCTCACTTTGTTTCCTATAGTTAAGAGTCTTTCATGGCATTAAAAAAAAAATAATCTCGCATGGCTTTTCTCCCTCTCTGATGACTTCCCATTCTGTTTTCCCTCCCTTTCGCTATGATCCTCTGTGCTGTTTTTTATATTCCACATATGAGTGAAACCATACGATCATTGTCTTTCTCTGATTGATTTGTTTTGCTCAGCATAATACCCTCCAGTTCCATCCATGTAGATGTAAATGGCCATCCTTTCTGATGGCTGAGTAATAATCCGGTGTGTGTGTGTGTGTGTGTGTGGTACACGTCCGTCTTATTAGCAGGCTGCCATCAGTGCACACTCCAGCACAGACGTGGTGATGAGGTGGAAATGGTGTGGCCTTTAGGACCATGCAGACCTGGTTCGAAATCCTAGTTCCATTACTGCCATTATGGGGCCTTGGGAGAGTTAATTGACTTCTGTGAGCTTCAGTCTCCCTCTCTAAGAAGACACTGATAACACTGGCCTTGTCAACAGGATTGAGTCGAGTCATCACCGAAGCCTGAGCGCATCCAAGGTGTGCAGGAAATTTTAGCTACATTGGTATAGACCCATCACTCTCTTTCCAGCAGCCTTCACCTTGTTGGGTAGTTTTTACTGGGAGACGAAAGCCTGCCAGTACTTCGGATAGCGTATTGATTTTCTCAAAGCCAGCGGTCTCTTTCCTGCTGTCATTCTTCTTGCCATCTGCCCTACTTGACCCTGGTGGTCACCTCTGACTTTTTTTTACTTCTTTAAGACCTCCTCCCTCTCCTTGATGGTTTTCTTGACTCTTTGATCCCCTGATATTTCTCTCTCTCTCTCTCTCTCTCTCCCTCCCTCTCTCTCAACCCTGCCTTCCCTCCCTCCCTCTCTCCCTCCTGCTTCCCAGGCTCTTCATCTCCCTAGGATTATTCCTGTCCTTTGCTCTCCACATTCTTCCTGCTCTGCCCTAGAGAAAGGCCACAACACTGTCACCAAAAGCGAGCTCAGTCTGTTCTTGCTTCTGATCTCAAAGTTATCATTATTCTCCTGGCCACCCACACATCCAATTCTAGATTCTGGTCTGTTTCCTTCCCTCTCTTTCTGAATCCAATCAATTGCCAAGCATGTCTATTTTTTTCTTCAAAACATTTCTCACATCCACCTCCTTCCTTCCCATCTCTCCTCATGTCACTCTAGACCAATATCAACCCAGGTTTGATCCAGGGTTGGCTAATTCCAATCCATCCTGAATATTGCAGTCGATGTAAAAAGATCGCTTTTTAAGCATGCCAGATATGATCCTTCCATCCCCTCCCATCTCCTTCAAAACCCTATTAAGGCTTATTCCTTGGTAGATTTGAGGGCATTCAAGTCCTTCCATATCTGATTTTCTAGATTTGACTTTCCATTAGCCCCAATCCAGACTTTCCATCTCATGAATGCCTCACCCATGTCCAACCCCTCTTCTTTGCCCAAGTCTCCTGCCTGGAAAGTCGTTCTCTCCATTCCCTCCTCTATTCAAATTCAATCCGTCCTTTAAGGTCTGGCTCAAAACTCAACTCCTTCCTGAGGCCACCCCTGCGCACTCCTGCCCACAGTTATCACTTCTTTCCGGTTTCCTCTGCTAATGATCCGGCGGTGGGCACGGAGAGCCCCCTGTCTGAGGAGCTGGTCAAAGCCTGCTGGCACACGTGCCACCGTCTCCTTCACCTTGTTCCTGCGGGCAGAGTTGGGGTCTTCTACATCCTCCTGAACTACACAGCATAGTGTCACCGTGTCACAGTGATTTGGATCAGGACAGACTTGTGTTCCAATCCTAATCTGTTACTTTCCCACTGGTTGCTGGGCCTTAGCAGGCGACCTAACCTCTCTCCAAGTCTCACGTTCCTCAGCTGAAAAGCAGGTCAGAGTGGCCTCAGAGAGCTGTTGTGCGGATTAAATGATAATGTGTGCAAATGGCTTTGCACAGGGCCTGCCATCCCGTCTACATTCAATAAAAGGTAGAGATTATTCTAGTCCCTGGCACCCTGCGGTCCCAACATTACTTAGGCAGCCCTGCGCGTTTACACAGCCAAACAGTAATTCCACAGACTGCGGTATTTGACTTTAGGTAGATCTGCTTTCAAAACAGCTCTTTTCCAACTTTCCATTTTTATAAATTGCACCACTCTTCCAAGGCTCCGAGACTCAAATGTTGGCAGTGGACTCAGCTTTTCCTGCTCTTTCGTGGGCCAAACCTGTTGGCACTTAACCGCGGGCTGTCTCTAACTGTTCTGTCTTCACTCCCCATTGGGACTGTAAATGCTTTGAGAGCAGGAATTCTCTTATACTGCCTTGGTATCTACCATACCGGCGAAGCGCAGGGACCCAATATATATTTGTTTTCCGACAAGATGCTATCAATGAATGAATTTACAGAGACAGTTATGAAGGAGGTACTAAGACCATCTGAAACTAGGATAAGATATTCTGTGATTATGTCTTATTCTCTCCCCTTTCTCTACTCCATGAATTCCTCCTACTCATTCCTTTTTTTTTTTTTAAGATTTTGTTTTTTTAAGTAATCTCTATAGACAATGTGGGGCTCGAACCTACAACCCTGAGATCAAAAGTCACACGAGCTTCCTGCTGAGCCAGCTGGGTGCCCCCCTCCTACTTATACCTTAAGGTCCAAATCAATATCCTCCTCTCCGAGATCTGCCATAAGCGTTATTTCCTTTCTTTCTTTCACTTATGCTGCATATTTAATTGCATAGAGTTTTTACCAATTTTTTAATTTAATATTTAATTGAAAAAAATTAAAATGACATAGAAAGGTATTAAGTGATGATGAAATTTTTTCTCATATTCCCTCTTCCCAAAGGTAACAACTGGGAACACTTTGTTGGGTATCCCTCCAGGTCTTTTCCTATTGCGTTAAGAATTAATATCCTAGGGGCGCCTGGGTGGCACAGCGGTTAAGCGTCTGCCTTCGGCTCAGGGTGTGATCCCGGTGTTCTGGGATCGAGCCCCACATCAGGCTCCTCCGCTATGAGCCTGCTTCTTCCTCTCCCACTCCCCCTGCTTGTGTTCCCTCTCTCGCTGGCTGTCTCTATCTCTGTCGAATAAATAAATAAAATCTTTAAAAAAAAAGAATTAATATCACGCCCTGAGCCGAAGGCAGACGCTTAACCGCTGTGCCACCCAGGCGCCCCTAGAATTAATATCCTATCCTAAGACAGAATATGAAAATAATCTTTTTAAAACAATTGTGCTTCGGGCTCCTGGGTGGCTCAGTCAGTTAAGCGTCCAACTCTTGATTTCAGCTCAGGTCATGATCTTGGAGTAGTGGGGTTGGGCCCATATTGGGCTCTGGCTCAGTGGGGAGTCTGCTCCAGAGTCTCTCTTTCCTTCTACCCCTCCTTCCCCCCAAATAAAAATATAAATCTTTTAAAATAATTGTGTTTCTCTAAGATTTTGCATGCCCCCCAAATGGCCACTTTATGAGCCGGATAGGAGGGAGATTAAATTCAAGTTGTGAAATAAATCAGTAAACGTCCCATTTGTCCCCCAGCACTTTGACAACTCTATTCCAGTGTGCACCCAGCACACTTCACGGTCTGTGTGTGCCTCTGCGTCCCAGCTAGCTTGTACACTGGGGCAGCAACTGACATCAATTTTGATATTCCCAACACCTAATTTGCACATAGTAAGTACTCAATAAACATTTAGTGAAGAATGACTTAACTTTCATCTCCCATCGTTCTCAATGTTTTTTGGCTTGAGTTCTTTTTTTTAATAATAGATAACAGATTTACTTTGAAAATTTTGCATCTCACCTTTAAATGATTGATCTATCAGTCAGAGTCTCAGCAGGAAATGGAAATTCAGTTTCAGAGGATTCAAGAAACCTTAATGAAGGGACTATTCACGAGATGTGGGCACAGTTGAGGGAAACGAAAAAGGAGCTCAAGGGAACCAGAAGCTGGTAACAGCAGCAAGTTATTATCATGCTTGCTCAAAAAGACAAGGGGAAGGAAATGGAGTTTTGTGAACCCAGTGAGACCCTGAATCATGGAAGAGGGGCTGCTGACAGGAGCTGTTGCCTCAGAAGGAAGCAGTCACCGTCAGAAAATAAGAAAATGAAGCACAGAGCAGAGGGAAATCCCAAACTCTCTCTCGTCCTGCATGTCAATCTCTTGCCAATACCTCCCATTGGTAGAACCCAAGTGAGCAATGAGTCCAGCTGATACAGTCCATGGAGCTTAGCTTCCTGGGTCACAGGGCAAACGAGGACAGGGAATGGATCAGGGTGGGCAACACAGGAGAGGGACCAAGTCCATCAGTTACCAACTACCCAGTAATCAAGCGATGTCACCTCGGTTATTCCTCCATCAGAACCTAGATTGTAAAGTTAGCCACCACCAGTGTTCATCGTGCCAGATAGTAAGAAAGTGGGGGAGGAGGAGAAACAGGAGCTACAGATCCTGCCTCCGCAGGTGGCCAGGAGGCTAAGCAGTACTCACAGCTACCTCCTTCTATCATCTTTTCCCTGTTCCTTACTTCTGCAAGCATGTTGCCTGGGGGGGGATCCTTTGCTTGGTGGAATGACATAAACCTCCCTTTCTACAGAATTCAAGCCCTTCATGTTCCTGTCTTTACTGCTTTCCTACACTTTTACATTGATGGTTATTAGGTATGGAAGAACTAGGAGGCACGCTAGTGAATCCCCTGGGAAAGGACAGAGTTCTCCTTGCCCCTGTTGGTAGCAGCAACTTAGTTTCCATTTGATAATCAGGATCAATCACCCTAGCCAATATCGTAAAGCCATTGGTTGAAGAGCATGAGGAGCCCAAAATGACCAGAGGGAGAGTCTCAGCTTCCAATGTAATGGAACCATGTTAACGTCCCCGATGGAAGCATTCTTTGGGAAATAGGACCTCCAAACTCATTGAATCCAGAGTAGCAGGGACAAAGAGCAAAAGTTCTGTGGGTGAGTTATTAAGTATAAATGTGAGAAAGCTCCCTCCCACTTCCACTCTGGACCCTTGGATTTTGGCCATGAGGAAGACGGCACCTTATACTGGTTGCTTGTTTAAGGCATATACCACTTCCTTTGACATCACCCTAACTTTGCACGTTGCTGTCTCCTAGATGGCACTCCCAGAAGTCACCTGGCTGTGATTTACTAAGCTATTTCTACACCATCCAGAATTTGTCTTACGGTATGACACCTGAATTGGAAGTTTTTGCTGGTGCCTTACCATCTCTGAATGAAAGGGATATTTTGGTTATATGAGAACACCTTGTATTTTTATCATCCAAACAAACAAAACCAAGAAAATAAAAAAACACTCTTGTTTATAATGATCTTAGATTCTATAGGCAGATCCCAGATAAGATACTTGGCCTCTGCCATGCTATTCGATTCCTAATTGTCACTCATATCTCAACTTCCATTGCCTCACCCCATCTACTGGAGAACGAGTCCACTGTACCTATATCAGCCATTTCACAGAGATGTTTTGTTTTTAAAAGATTTTATATATTGGGGGGCGCCTGGGTGGCTCAGTCGTTAGGCGTCTGCCTTCGGCTCAGGGCGTGATCTGGCGTTCTGGGATCGAGCCCCACGTGGGGCTCCCCGCTCAGCAGGAAGCCTGCTTCTCCCTCTCCCTCTGCCTGCTGCTCCCCCTGCTTGTGCTCTCTTTCTTGCTCGCTCTCTCTAATCTAAAGGGCATCCCAGGCACTGAGAGGCTTAGAGGGGAGTGAGAATTTAGTGAATTTGAGGACCCACAAGGAGTGCCACATGGCTGGATCTTAAAGGTATGTGTCCTGTAAAAAAGAAATCAGTCTTAAGGTTTGTTTTCTTTTTTTTTTAAATATAAGCTTTTTGAATTTGTGTGGGAAAGGTATTTAAGATTTTTCAGCACAGAATGACATAGTTCAGGGGCCTGCCCAACTCTCAACTGCCTCTCCCTAATCTCCTCAGATCAGTCTTAATAATAATCTGTTGAGCTGTAACTTTGAACCTGATATTATGCCCAGTGTCGAAAAGCACAAAGCATACTGATTGAACACCTGTGTTCTCCCCTAACTAGGTGAGAAGGAGCAGTGGAGGGAAAAATCACTACTCTCTGAGTAATGGAAGCGACCTACTTGGGAAACTGCTTGAGACAACTTAGATCCTACCATCCCTGAGCCTACAGCCCTGGGGGACAGTGTGGTAAAGAGGCTTGAGGCCTGCTTTAAGCTTTTTTCTTTCTTTCTTTCTTTTTTTTAAGTAGGCTCCATGCCCAGTGTGGGGCTTGAACTCACAACCCCGAGATCAAGAGTCACATGCTCCACTGACTGAGCCAGCCAGGCGCCCCTGGTTTCATTGTCTTTCTAAAACTTATTCCAACCCTGTTCGTTTACTCGGTGATTATTGGCCTCCCCACTTTACAAAGTACCACAAAAGCAGGGACCTGTCTATCTTGTTCACCACTTACCTCAACACCCAGAACAATGCTTGGCAGCTATTAGGTAGGTATTTAATAAATATTTATTGAACGGATGAATGCATGCGTGCATAAAAGAAACAAGTGCTGTCCTTGAAGGAGCTGCTTCAACAAGTGTGCATCTACCCTTGTTCTGACAGCCATCACTGCTCAAAAGTATTGGGGATGTCATCTTTTAGAACTGACTTCAGGATCACTTTAAAAGTTACCCAAGAAAATCAGATACACTACTCTGTCCTCACACCTAATTGTTTCTTTAAAAAATATTCCTCCCCGGGCACCTGGGTGGCTCAGTCTGTTGAACTTCTGCCTTTGGTTCAGGTCATGATCCCAGGGTCCTGGGATCAAGTCCCGCATCTGGCTCCTTGCTCAGTGGGGAGTCTGCTTCTCCCTCTGTCCCCTCCCCCTGGCTCATGCTCTCTCTCGAAAAATAAATAAACAAAATCTTTTAAAAATATTTCTCCCCAACTTGACTTCTTTTCTTTTTTATTTTTTTTTAAGATTTTATTTATTTATTTGACAGAGACAGCCAGCGAGAGAGGGAACACAAGCAGGGGAAGTGGGAGAGGAAGAAGCAGGCTCCCAGCAGAAGAGCCTGATGTGGGGCTCGATCCCAGAACCTGGGATCACGCCCTGAGCCGAAAGCAGACGCTTAACGACTGCACCATCCAGGCGCCCCTCTTTTCTTTTTTTAAGTAGGCTCCACTCCCAATGTGGGGCTTGAACTCATGACCCTGAGATCAACCTGAGAAACATGCTCTACTGACTGAGCCAGCCAGGTGCCCTTCCCCAACTCGATTTCTATCTTATTCACTGATTTTCGCTCTGAATTACTCGTTTCCCCAAATTAAATTCACCCTCAAGAATAAAAAGTTGTCACCTTTGATAACAGTCTGAAGAATGGAC
Organism: Ursus arctos; assembly: GCF_023065955.2. Lineage (NCBI taxonomy): Eukaryota > Metazoa > Chordata > Mammalia > Carnivora > Ursidae > Ursus > Ursus arctos. The sequence goes on from NW_026623008.1 coordinate 23,454,341, forward strand.
TTTAGGCTCTGAAGACAAATTTGAAAAGAGGAATTCACAACCTCTCATTTCAACGTGTAAGTTCTGGAATGCTGTGTTGATTTCAAACAATGCCCTTATTTTACAGTGAAACTCTTTACACTGGGACAATAGTATTTTCACCCCTGGATTGGATTTTCATTTTAGTTATTTGTGAAACAGTTCCATTTTAAAGATTTATTTATTATTTGAGAGAAAGAGAGAGCGCACTCAGCAGGAGCAAGTTGGGGAGGGGCAGGGGGAGAGGGAGAGAGAGAATTTCAAGCAGACTCCCCACTGAGCGAAGAGCACTATACGGGGCTCGACCCCAGGACCCTGAGACCACGACCTGAGCCAAAATCAAGAGTCACACAGTCAACCAACTCAGCCACTTAGACACCCCAAAACAGTTCCTTTTTAAAGAATTTATTTCTAGAAAAAAATCCAATGGTTTTTAGATTAAAAGGCAACCTAGGGTCTAAACAATTCGCTTTCTTTTCTTCTACAAAAATCACTCCAACCCAGTACTTCCCTATTCCTCAAACATCTCACACACCCCGGCCGATCCTTCCTGTTCTTTCTTCTGACTGGAATGGACCTTCCATGCTCCTACCCAAGCCCTAGCAAATTTGTATTCTTCTTCTTGGACCCAACTCAAAGGATTGCCTGTCAGAAATAATTCCATCATCCTCGGATCTCCCAAACCACCGAGGTATAAGCTCTGAGTCAGACGCCATGTCTCTCTTCTTCAAAATTATATCTCAGCACCTCGCACAGTATCTGGCACACGGTAGAGATTCATGCTGAAATATATTTATTGACTGAATGAGTGCTTCTCTAGTCCATTATCTAGCACATTAATATTTAGTTATTTATCTCTCTCCCCCCAAGACTGTTCTTTCTTCAATAGTAAGGACCATAGTCTTATTCATCTTTTATCTCTCTGTGACATGGACAGGGCAAAGGTGAGCCCAGAAGAAGTTAGCGTTTATCTTGCTAAAATTCCAAAGTTTTCATTCATTTACTCTCAGATCAGGTAGGATCGAAGTAGATTTCCTGTTTTGTTTTTGTCTTCTCTTTAGTCCAATAAAAGCTGCTGAGGGTGGAAGAGAGTCTCTAAGTTCTGAAGCTTATTCCCCTCCCCCACCCCAAGCCTGAGCCAGGTTGCCTGGGTCCAGATGTAGTGTCGCTTAGGCCTAGGTGTCTCCAACTCCCATGTGAACTCCCTTCTTTCCCTTGCTTCCTCGGTCCTTGGCCCTTCTCCACTCACTCCAGTCCATGGTTCCCTCTAGAAGTGGGTCACTAACTCAGTCTGGCTGGGCGCAAAAATGCCTGGGGAGTTAGAGGCAGTGCCCTCTAAAGGCAGAAACTAATTATTGCTTGAAGGAATAGGAACCAGGGTTCCTTGAACGTCTGGGGTTTCAAGAAAAACTAGAAATCCAGAAATTGTTTTTAAATGTGAACTCTCCCCAAGTTTAAGTACCAGCAACTCTTTCATTTTTTAAAAAACAAGGCAAGCCAATTAAAACATATGCACAGGTCAAATCTGGCCTGTGAGCCCCTGGTCTCCTTTTCTACTCTAGATCTGTGGCCAGGTCACCTCGCTGCTCCCCATGGGCATTCTATTTCCTTACTTGTGCTTAGACACAGGCTACCGCTGGGCCTCATCTCCTGCCATTTTCCGTGCACACTTCCCCTCCCCCAGTCTAGGTCATATGACATGACTTGACAAACCAGGGACCCATGCCAAAGTTTGTAATGCTTTAATGTACTCTGTGTGTGCTGTTCCTATTTCGATTAACTGAGCCAACAAATCTTTATTGATCAGATAATCCAGCCCAGCACTCTACTGGGTGCTGGAGACATAATCTTAAACACCACAGGCAAAGTTCCTGCCCTCATGGGGCTTACATTCAAGTGGCAGAGGTCGATGTTACTCAAACAATAATACAAAGTAAATTGAAAATGTGATAGGTTTCAGGAATAAGCCATGGAAACATATAACAACAAGAGCTAATCTCACCTCCTCTGGGGATCTGGGAAGGCTTCCCTGAAGAAGTGAAATTTTCAGGGCACCTGGCTGGCTCAGTCAGGAGGGCATGTGACTCTTGATGTTGGGGGTTGTGAGTTCGAGCCCCACATTGGGTGTAGAGATCACTTAAAAATAAACTCTTAGGGGCGCCTGCATGGCTCAGTCATTAAGCGTCTGCCTTTGGCTCAGGGCGTGATCCCGGAGTCCTGGGATCGAGCCCCACATTGGGCTCCTCCGCTGGGAGCCTGCTTCTTCCTCTCCCACTCCCCCTGCTCCTGTTCCCTCTCTCACTGGCTGGCTGTCTCTCTCTGTCAATTAAATAAAAACAAAATCTTTTAAAAAAATAAAATAAATAAACTCTTAAAAAAGAAGTGACATTTTCATTTATCTGAAATTACAGTATACAGTGTACAAGGAAAAGAGGCGGTGGGGAAGGGAGGGCCTGAGTTGGGGGTGGGAGAGCAGTGATCAGAATTTTAGGGTAAGGAACCAGAAAAGTATGCAGTCTGGAGGAGGCAGGAATCTGGCTTCTTTGAGGAACTGAAAAAGGCCAGGGCCGCTGCATACAGGAACTGAGGAGGAGAAAGTCCTGAGCTGGGGCAAGAAAGTCAGGCGGGGCTGGCCATGCAGGCAGGGCGAAGTCAGGCATGTTAAGAGTTCTGGTCTTTAATCCTGAGGGCAATGGGAAGTCACTGTAAAGGTTTTACAAGGTGTGTGTGTGTGTGTGTGTGTGTGTGTGAGAGAGAGAGAGAGAGAGAGCAAGAGAGAGAGAGAGACAGAGAGACAGAGAAAGAGAGACAGACAGGCAGGCAGACACAATCAAATCTGCCTTTTGAAAATATTATTCTGGCTTTTGGGTAGAGAATAGAGAAAGGATGCAGGAGTAGGAATAGAAGTAGGGGACGACGAAGATGAAGATGAAGATGAAGATGAAGATAGAAGAAGAAGAAGGAGGAGGAGGAGGAGGAGGAGGAGGAGGAGGAGGAGGAAAGAAGAAGAAGTAGTAGTAGTAGGGGACCAGTCCAGAGGTGGCAGAAGTTCAAGTGAGTCATTCAGCACCTCAGATGGAGGCAGAGGTGGTGGAGATAGAGAAACATGGGCTTTACAACATTCATGCAGGGAACGGCAGGACTTAGTCATGGATTGTGTATGGCGAGGGTGAAGCAGTGGAGAGCAGTTAAAAATGACTCCCAGATTTCCAGCTGTGCAGTGAGTTAGGGGAGCTGTTCCCTAAGACAGGGAACACTGGAGGAGGAGCAGGTTGGTGGTGAAGGCAATGGAGAGAATGGGAGTTTATTTTGCAGATATTTACTTGGTCAACATACATTTATCGAATGCCTGCTCTGTTCCAGCCTCTGTCTTTACATACAAAGACAGAAATGTTTCCTGCCCATAAGCTGCTCACCTTCTGGTTGGGGGACACAGGCAGGGGAAAAAAAAAAGATGATTATAACCCAAGTATCATGTAGGCCTCGTAAGCCTATGGACTCAAACAAAACCACATGAACACTAATCACCCTGAGTTCCTGTTGTTGGCCCGGCAAAGTCCCCTTTAAGTATTTTGGGGACACCTCTAGGGACTTTTCACAAACGGCTGTCAGACAAAGCAGTGGGTTAAGTCACTGGGCGCACCAACACTGCTCTGACCCCCGCTATCACTACCAAAGACACCTTCTGTGGGAATGCTAAGAGCACCTTGGGACTAGAGTGAGGCAAGCAAGGAGCATGGCCTTGAGAGGGAATGCCTCCTTAAATTTTGTTGGCCCTTAAATTTTGCTCGAGGTGCTGGAGAAGGCCTGGGTCCTGGAAAAGGAGCTTCTCCCAAGCCCCGAGCTATGTTAAATCATCTGGGCCCCAAAGCAGCGCTGCTAGGGGCAGAAGTTTGAATTCTATCGGGGACACATGGAGTTACACAGCCGGACGGGGATGTAACAGGGGTGCAATTGGTTATCTAGATTTGGAACTCAGAAGTTTGGGCTAGAGATCTATATTCGAGAACATGGAAAATGGAGAATAGGCACAGGGACCAAGCTCTGCTGAACAACTAACATTCATTCATTCATTCATTCATTTTGAACAACATTTAAATGCCTTGCCCCCACTCCACCTGGCAACTTCTCAAAGATCCACCTTCCGTAACCCATGTCCCTGGTTGGCCGGGCCTCTTTCCCGCGCGTTCCTACAGCTCTTTGTAGTCCTCTACTATAGCACTTTCCAGTCTACACGGTAACGCTTGGTTTGTATATTTGTCTCCTCCACTCAGCCGAGAGCTCCTGGAGGCCATGGACTCTCTTATTCAACGTTCAAGCTCATGCCATTTTCATCTACTACATTGGCAAAGACTAAAATTATGGGAGGATGGTACCCAGAATTGAGTGAGGAGAAGGGAGAAGAGACTGCCCCCTCCCCTGCTGCATGGCCCAGTCTTTCTGTACCATTTCTAGAATGACCCTGTAGATATGTGGATATTAGTGCACAAAAATGTTGTTCAGTGATGCTCATTGCATTGTGATTTGCCACACTGAAAAGGTGAATTGACCCTTACACATTTCCAAATATAGGCACCAGACCTACATTTCTATCAGAAGTGCACTGGTTAGAGGTAGCTGATGGCATGCTAGGCAGCCATGAAAAAATGAAGTAGATTCCCTGAGAAGGAAAAATGACCAGAATATTTCATTTAAAAACAGGTCCCAAACTGTTCGTATAGAATGCTGCAATTTGTGTTTAAAACAAAAAAGATAGATTTGCATATAGATGTATTAAAATGTCTAGAAAGCTACACAAGTAACCATAGTAACCATTGAGTAATGCTTTAGAGAGGGGCAGTCTAGTGCATGGGCAAGGTTTGGGGAGAATTTCACTTTATGCCTATCTTATCGTTGGATTTTTCTTAAAACTAGAAATATATATATATATATATAAAATATACACATACACATACATATATACACATATGATTTTATTTTTAAGTAACCTCTACACCCAACGTGGGGCTCGAACTCAACCCCGAGATCAAGAGTCACGTGCCCTAACGAGCCAACCAGGCGCCCCAAAAGTATATATTTTTATGGTAAAACAAAAGTCTCAGAAAAGAATTTAAAACATTGAATCTTGGTCTCCCTTTCTCCTTCTCCACCCTCCACATATTTGGCACCAAGTAAGTGTTTAAGACTGAACAGATGAATTACACTCTTGGAAGAGAAACTCTCCTGTTCAGAGCCGGAGCCCTTCTTCTCCCAGGAACTGGCCTCAAAGCACGAGAGGTAGACGAGCCTTGCGGATCCCCCCATCGGTAAGGTCACACAGGTCAGGCAGCTACAGGCAAACTTTCATCTTTCCCAGTCCACCCATTAGGGACTCACAGGAAAGCGAAAGTCTGCAATAAGGTACTCGATAAATGTGTGTAATAATAATAACAATGGTCGCCATCGCCTCTCAAGCACCTACTAATTACCAGCCCGGTGCGGAGTGCTTTAATCCTCACAGCCCAGAGGTAGGCATTGTTTCCTGATTTTATCAAAGAGGAGGAAGGAGAGGCTGAGTATGGGTAAGGAATGTGCTCAAGCATCCAGCAGGTAAGCAGAACCAACTCCGTCTGAATCACTATGCTCTCAATTGTTCCTACATCCTACACCATAGTAACTGGATTATGGGAGGAAATAGGGTAAAAGTTACTTGTGTTTTTGGAAACTCCCCCGCCAAAACAAAGTCTAGTTATAATCAGTGAAAATGAGACAGATTAGAGAGCAGGCCTTTCAGATCCACAAGCAAGACGAAGTACCCCGAACTCTTCATTGGGCACCAGATGGCGTGATAATAATTTTGCTTATAAGTTCTACCATCAGGAGATTTACACTGATATTTGTTCACACCAATTCTGCAAGGTAAATGTCGTTACCTCCACTTTATAGAGGAGGAAACTAAGGCTCAGACAGGTTGTGCTTTTGCTAATGACATACGGCGAGGACAAGGCATTGCTGGGTTTGAATCTGTCTGCCTCACGCCAAAGCCAGTGCTTTCACAAGGCTTGTACACTGTTAATAATTTCTTCAGGTGAACCTGGAGCAGCAGGTGATACCGTGGTCAACACAAAATGAGCTCCAGACCTCTGGGCTTTCAGGACAGGAATTACTCTTCTAACCCCCAGGGAATTTCCCAGGGCCAGGCCCACCTCCACCCCAATGGAAGGCTGCCGCATCACTTATTTGGTAAGGACACCAGAGCGTCACAACCTGTTGCCTCAGAGATTACCTTTTGTGTGTCTCATCAGGAAGAAGAGCTCAAATCTCCCTTCAACCCCACCCTTGTCAAGTAAGTAAAGGTTTGGCAGCCATCCGGAAGGACTGGTGATTCTAGTCTAGAAACCCACAGCTCCTCCTCAGACACTTCTTTATCAAAGTTTTATTAGCCTCAGCTCAAGGTACCTCCATCCGGGCATCTCATTACAGAGCAAGGACACTTCAGCCATTTGTAACACCACTCCCACCCAAACAAGGTTTTCAAGGACAGCACAGAAAGGAGTTGCAAGAGAGCTATAAATCCACCTTGCCCCCTTTCCCCTCCTCCATGCATTTGCTCTCTCAACCCACCTATTTCTTCACACTCTCCAACTGGATTACTCTCGTTCCTTAAACGCATCTCTGACATTCTCATCTTGAATGCTCATTTATTCACACTTCCCTTTGCCTGGAACTCATTCTCCCCTGGCCGAAAACTATCTCCTGCCTTGAACTCCAATTGCACTTAATAGTCACCTATCTTTTGGCACTGGTCACATTACATTCTTCATTACGATTACTCAAAAAACATTTTTCCTCCTACTTATAAACTATCTATGTGACTTCAAAGTCAAGTACTGACAGTGGATATACGTGTGTGTGTATTATGTGATAGTTTATGGAGATATTTGTGTTTATTCTCATTTCTGTGGGTAATTTCTTCCCCCCATCCCCAAGAAGGTAGCCAGGCCTTAAATGTTCCCTAGTTTGAAGGCTTCTACGTTTCGGATTCAAAAATCAACAGTTTCCAGCCACAGAGAAGACAATGTCCAGAAATGGTTTTGAAAACCATGGGCTTAGTAGGGGAACTGATTCCAAAGGAAAAGGAATGGGAGTGCTTTGAATGGGGGAAGTACAAATCTGTGGAGGGAAAGGTTAGAGAAAGCACCCGGTTTCTGAGAGTTTATGGGAGTAGAGACCTAGGCTCATTTGCATATAGCACCCCGGGATGAGGAGACTGCTGTGGGAGACTGTCCACTATATACCTTGGCTTTGAGAGCAGTGGTAAGGCTCTGTCTCTTTGAGCAAGCCCGGAATGATCCACGGTGAAGGGTCCAAAAGAGGCAGGGGGATTCGGTAGAAGGAGTCCTCCTACCGATACAACCATCACGGATTAAGGACCTGGCCTCTTCCTTACTTTTTTGCGCAAGAACCACTTAAGTCAGCAGAAAGCAGCAGTATATGTGAAGAGCTAAAATGCTTCGTCTTTGAAGACGACTTCTCAGACCAACAAGGCTAACCTTTTAGCACCTACTGTATTGGAAACCTTGGGATAAGGCTTTTGGGGTTCCCTCCTTCGGTCGGGCGCCCTTTCCCTCGCTAGATTTCAAGTCTCCAATCTAAACCTTCCCTCTTAGTTCAAGTCCTCCAACAGCCTTCAGTCTTCCCACTGACCCGTCCTTCCTCAATTTCTCCCTCCAAGCTTTCCTTCCCCATCTCCACCCCTCACCACGAGTCAGACTCTCCCTTAGTCGTGCCTTCTTCACCCCTAATTTCCCTCGTGCCCTGTCTCTTCCCCTTCCCTGTTCAGGCAGTCTCTCTCCTCTCTTCCTGCTCAGATCGCCCTCCCGCGACCCTCACTCGGGTCTCCGTTCATTTCCACACTTCAGTGACCCCCCCCACCCCACCCCACGTCCACCCCCAACCCCATTGAGCACGGGCCCCCTCCGCGTCTCAGCCGTTGGCGGGGGCGTGGCCCCGCGAGTAACAGGTCTCCCGCCCCACACTCCGCGGGCCCGCGCGCAGACAAAGACATTCCACAGCCCCCGCCCCTCCGCGCGCTCGGCCAGAGGGGGAGGAGACACGTGTTCCGCTAGCGCCGAGTCACGTGGAAAAGAAAACGAAGCCCGCGGCCACTCGCGCACGCGCACAAGACTCTGGCCTGGCGGGCTCGGAGGGAAAAGGGGAGCGGGGAGGCGACTTCTTCGGGCTCCGCGGCGGTGCGCAGGCGCCGTGGCCCGACTGGAGACTTTGTTCTCCGCGGAGAGACCCAAGGGCGGTGCCGGTGGCTGGCTGCGCACGCGCGCCGCCTCATTTCCGGTGCTCTCTTTCGCTGGGTCGCTCGGGTCGGCTTCGGTCGCTGTCGCTCCCGCTCTCCCACCCCCGCCAACCGCCGCTCGGGCCTCTGCCGCTGCCGCGTCGCTTCCTCGATCCCTCGATCGCACATCCGCCCCAATGCAGCGCCGGGACGACCCCGCCGCGCGCATGAGCCGGTCCTCGGGCCGCAGCGGCTCCATGGACCCCTCCGGAGCCCACCCCTCAGTGCGTCAGGCGCCGTCTCGGCAGCCCCCTCTGCCTCATCGGTCCCGGGGAGGCGGCGGGGGATCCCGGGGGGGCGCCCGGGCCTCGCCCGCCACGCAGCCACCACCGCTGCTGCCGCCCTCGGCCACGGGTCCCGACGCGACAGTGGGCGGTCCAGCACCGACCCCGCTGCTGCCCCCCTCAGCCACTGCCTCTGTCAAGATGGAGCCGGAGAACAAGTACCTGCCCGAACTCATGGCCGAGAAGGACTCGCTCGACCCGTCCTTCACTCACGCCATGCAGCTACTGACGGCAGGTAAGCGGGCCTCCCGGGTCCCTCTGGGTCGCCTGGTCACCCGGGGGCATGGGCAGCAGTGGCTTTGTTCCGCCCGCTTCCCGCCCCCCGCCCCCTCGGGGTCAAGGCAGTCGGGAGCTCCCCTTCTCTCATCCTCATCCTGGGGAGCCTGGATTCCACACTCCCATCCGGGCCCTCGGTGCGAGGGAGAATTTCTAGACTGCAGTGGAGGCCCGAAGGGGACTTGGCGATTTCTTAGCGCAAAGATCTTGATGGATAGCGCTGCGCTCCCCGCCCCTTTGCCGACCCTTCCCCCTCCCACTTCTTGCAGCTGCCCTGCGCTCCGAGTGTTCAGATTCTTCCAGAAATGAACCTTTATCTCCCCCTACCCCCAAAGGGAAAGCTTTCTTCATTGCGGGTGGCGGTAGACGCCTCTACTGAGGGTATAGGGGGTGAAGACAGCCCGAGCCGGGGAGGGACCGTGGGAGGGAGGGCCGAGGTGAAATGGGGTGAGACTGGAGTGCCCTGTCCAGCGCGCCGCGGTCGTTGGGGCCGGGTAGGACTTAGCGGTAACAGGAGCTTAAGTTGCTCGGCGACGGGAGCAACCTGTGGGAATCGGAGCTTGAGGTTTTCCGAATCAGATTTCCGAATTCGGCAGATAAAATGATAATCGCTATAGAGCCGGAAGGTTGGACCCCTTTATTTTACAAGGTGTTGTTCATCAGAAGGGTAAAAATAATCTTAGAGACGGTGAAATGGGGTAGGAGGAGGTAAGGGGTGGTTTGCAGGACATTCCCCAAGATGGACAAAAACAGAAGTCGCAGGATGCTTGTACCTGAAAGGCTTGGTCTTCTTGTTTTATTTCTTTTTGCTTCAGTACTGAAATAGATTAGGAAAAGTAGTCTTTGTTCTCAGTCTGTGGACTAACGCTCCTTTCCTGCTCTGCACTGGCCAATCACCTAGTTGCTCTGATTTCTCCCTAAAGCCGTCTCTTTTGCCCTCACTTGTAGTTAAAACGTTATTTTAATAAGTATTTCTATGGAGAACTGAATTTTATAAGCAAGTAAAAAGTTGCAGCCTTCAACACTAGATGAGTAGTTGGACTCTTTGACAAGGTTGCTATAATGGACAGATCGTTATGAAAATACCATTTCCCTCCCCTTTGTTCTCTATCTCCCTACATTGCGTAGCGGTCTTCACTTTTTAATGCAATAAACAAAGCTCGCTGTGGTCAAGAAAAAGGACATTTGGGTAAACTGCTTACATTTTCAATTGGGTGCTTTTCTGTTCTGTAACACAGATTGTTTCAAACATTACTGTTCGTAGTGTTCTTGAAGACCAGGATGCCTTCTTTTATCTTTGTATTTTTCATGTTGTCTTGCATATAGCAAACACCAGGTGTTTGAATCTAAAAGCAAGTACATGCAGACTTAGGAATGGCAGGCTAAATGCTAAAGGTTGACTTGGTAGTCTAATTTTTTATTTCCTCTAATCTTTAAGCAGGTCAGGTTAAATGAGTAAGAATAACAAACTTTAGAATTAAAGGTGTTAGCTTAGGTTTGAAATTCTGACCCTTAATTAGTTACCTACTCTTGGGGAAGTTTTCTGAACCTTTTCTGAACCTCAGTAACCTTATCTGGAAAGTGGGATTGTGAGTTGAGAGAATTAAATGTCATGAAAAGTACTAGCACCATTCCCTTTGGCCATAATCAGATAATAACTTATCACCACAGTTTTCTTCTAGTTGTAAATCCATGGTACTGAATAAGGTATGAAAACAAGGTATTTTCTGCCTTTCTGACCACACCAAGTGCCTAGTACAGTGTTTGTCTTTCAAGTAAAAGATGTTTCCTTAGAATAATCATCAAAAACTGTTGATCCTTAAAAGTTACTTATGCTCAGTCAGTAGAACATGTGACTCTTGATCTTGGGGTTGTAAGTTGGAACCCGTGTGGGTGTAGAGATTACTGAAAAATAAAAATCTTTTTTAAAAAAGTTACTTAAAATTTTCACTCTTACTGCTTAAATTCTGTTACAAGAGAGTGCTCTTTAATATTTTTTAACTTGGGCTTTTTGGTGTTTTTTTAATGAACTAAAATTTTAATTGGAGAATTGGCTCATTGAGAAAACAGACTTGGAGTATATGGATGCTTCTTAGTGGGGTTAAGTTTTGATGTATATTGGACCTGGTTCTTAACGTATTTTTTAATGATCTGGAAAAGGGATTGTAGTGAAGTCAACCCACTGTGAGGAAGTGAGACTCTCAGAAGACAGAATAGTAGTATTTAAACTCTGATAAAGGGGTGCCTGGGTGGCTCAGTCAGTTAAGCATCTGCCTTCGGCTCAGGTCATGATCCCAGGGTCCTCGGATTGAGCCCTGAGTTGGGCTCCCTGCTCAGGGTTAGTCTGATTCTCCCTCTCCCTCTGCCCCTCCCCTCAGTTCGTAGCTCGCTTGCTCTCTAGCTCTGCTCTCTCTCTCTCAAATAAATAAAATCTTTAAAAAAAAAAAAAAGCTCTGATAAGGATACGTGTAAGAAAAATACAGTTAACACTTACTGTGCCAGGCACTGGTCTGAGCACTTCACATCAAATATTTAGTCTTTGTGACAATATTATGAGGAAGTTACTTTTTTTTTTTTAAAGATTTAATTTATTTGACAGAGAGCGCACGCACAAGCAGAGAGAGCAGGAGGGAGAGGGAGAAGCAGACTCCCATTAGACCAGGGAGCCCGATGTAGGGCTTGATCCCACGACCCTGGGATCATGACCTGAGCTGAAGGCAGACGCTTAAGGACTGAGCCACCCAGGCGCGCCAATGAGCAAGTTACTCTTATCCTCATTTTTACAGATGAGGAAATCAAGGCACCCAGAGATTAAATAATTTGCCTCAGGAATAAAATTAGTAAGCAGCATAGCTAGGATTTGAAGTCAGTCTGAGTGTGGATCCATACACCTAACCTTCCCCACCCATCCCACCCCCTACTATATATAGTACCTACAACAAATTGTACTTCAAAAATATTTTGTACTACTTGGACAAAATATTGCAGTTTATTTGAATGCATTGGAGTGCTAGCTAACAGGTCAGTAAAGATAATAAGGCCAGAAGAAGGAGGAAACCCAGAGAGCAGAGCCTAGCTCTAACTGACTCTCTCAGGCACCTCTGCTCATTTCCCAAGAGAAGCCTCAAGACCCAGACCACTCGTCCTTCAGCAGCCTCATACCCCTTCCTGTTCCTTTCCTAGCCTTACTTTTTTTTTTTTTTTTAAAGATTTTATTTTTAAGTGATCTTTCCACCCAACGTGGGGCTCAAACTTAGAAAACTTGAGATCAGGACTCGTATGCTGTACTGACTGAGCCACCCAGATGCCCCCCAGCTTTATTTTATTTTGTACTTAATGAGCTTCTGCTGTATTATATATTGTAGTTACGTATGTATTTGTTAACCACTGCTCCTTCACAGCTAGAATGTCAGCTCTACCAGGGCAGGGATCCTTTGTCTGCTTTGTTCACTGCTATATCTCCTGTTCCTCGGAAGAATGCCACACAGAGTGGACTCTTACTAAATATTTGATGAACGAATACTCATCTTCATTGCATGATGGAAAAACATCAACACAGTTCTGAGAGATTTACATTTCAAATATGGACATCTATGTTAGCCAAATTGATATTCAGCTATGATGACAATTAAATGCATTTGCAGATATGCAAGGACTCAGTGTACCCATGCTTGTTTTCTGAAACAAAAATAATTGATCTTGTGTTACATATTTATGTAATAAACATACAATGCTTGTATGTAGAGCAGTGTTCTTTTTCTACTTTGTACAATTAGGAAAATATAAGTTTGTGTAAATGACTCAGGAGTAAGTAAACATTTTGAATAGTTAACAATCCCCACAAGATCTTGAAAATATAAGAAATCCGTCTTTCAAAAGCACTCATCAGACATTTAAAGACAGTCTGTTGATTGGGGCGCCTGGGTAGCGCAGTCGTTGAGCGTCTGCCTTCGGCTCAGGGCGTGATCCCGGCGTTCTGGGATCGAGTCCCACATCGGGTTCCTCCGCTGGGAGCCTGCTTCTTCCTCTCTCACTCCCCTGCTGTGTTCCCTCTGTCGCTGGCTGTCTCTCTGTCACATAAATAAAAATAAAATCTTAAAAAAAAAAAAATAAAGACAGTCTGTTGAAACTTCAAAATACTTAATTCCTTTATTTCTTTCACAATATAAAGAAATATCTATTTCATTTCATCTACAGGGCTAGCAAAACCTAATAAAATCAGAAAGTGGAATTAGTTACAAAGAATTCTAGACCAAATATAAATATAAATAGTAGGGTAAACAGGCAGAGGTTATCATTATTTGCAACAGTATTGTTGTTTACATAGGAAAGTGGTCCGGGATGCAGCTGATTACAAGATAGAGATGTACAAATCAGTAGGTTTCTGATACATGAGCAGTAGCCAGTTAGAAAAGAGAAAATCTCATTTTTAGAATAGTATCCAAAAAATTAAAAAAAGAATAGTATCAATTGCCTTGGGATAAGCAATAAAAATCAGTTCAAAATGTATGTGAATAATGATAAACAATAACATTAAATAATATTTAACCTTTGTGTAGAGCATGTAACATGGGCCATGAGGTATGCTACCTACTCAATCTTCCTGGCCGTTCTATGAGGAAGAATTTTTATCTCAGTACAGATGAGGAATATTGTGATCACATACTATCAACTTAAAATTTTACTAAAGGTGATAAAGGAAGATCTGAATGAAAAGAGAAATATGCCATGTCCTGGGGAAGTTGTGGGGGGTGTAGGGGGACTAGCATTGTAAAGGTGACAGAGAACTTTTAATAGTTGATTTTTTGCATTTCCCAAACTAATTCCAACTGGATTTATTTTTTTATTTTTTTTAAGAGATTTATTTATCTTAGAGCACGAGTGGGAGGGGGAAAGGGAGAAGGAGAGAGAATCTCAAGCAGACTCCACACTGAGCATGGAGCTGGTCTTGGGGATCGCTCACATGACCCCAATGTGACCTGAGCCCAAACCAAGAGCCAGACACTCAACCGACTGTGCTACCCAGGCACCGCAACTGGATTTATTTTTTTCTTTTTCTTTTTTTTTTTTTTTTAAGATTTTATTTATTTATTCAACAGAGACAGCCAGCGAGAGAGGGAACACAGCAGGGGAGTGGGAGAGGAAGAAGCAGGCTCCTAGCAGAGGAGCCTGATGTGGGGCTCGATCCCAGAACGCCGGGATCACGCCCTGAGCCAAAGGCAGACGCTTAACCGCTGTGCCACCCAGGCGCCCCAAGGATTTATTTTTTTTAACCTGACATGCTGAATATAAAGTAGCTGAAAGAGGAAATGAAGATAAGTGAGAAAAAAATTTTGGAGACAGGAAAATAATGAAAATCTGCAATATTGACAGAAATTTAGTCAAACAATGGGGCACCTGGGTGGCTCAGTCGTTAAGCGTCTGCCTTCGGCTCAGGGCGTGATCCCGGCATTCTGGGATCGAGCCCCACATCAGGCTCCTCCGCTGGGAGCCTGCTTCTCCCTCTCCCACTCCCTCTGCTTGTGTTCCCTCTCTCGCTGGCTGTCTGTCTCTCTCTCTGTCAAATAAATAAAATCTTTAAAAACAAATTTAGTCAAACAAGACGTTTAGGGTTTGAGAGGATGAGAATTAGAAGGAACTCAAACATTGCTGGTGGAAGTGTGAACTGATACAACCACTCTGGATAACAGTTTTAACATTTCATCTGAAAGTTAACTTTCAAATTCCTTTAAAATTCAGCAACACCATTCCTAGGAATATGCCCAAAGAAACTTTTGTACATGAATGCCTCATTCATAAAATGGTGCACCTTGTTCACAAGATGGTGCACCTTGTTTCACCATTGATTGGAGACTGTGAGCCTTTCAAAATGAAATATTTATATAGCTGTGAAAATGAAAACTTACAGCTAGATGCAACAACATAGGGAAATCTTGGAAATCTAATGTTAGGAAAGCAAGTCCCATAAGGCTAGATACATACGGTACAATACTATTTTTATGGAACATAATACTAGTGAGATTAAGCAAAATATTGTTAGCATACATTTTTCTCTGATAAAGCAGTTTTTTACAAAACTAAACATATGTTTACCATACGACTCAGCAATTGCACTCTTGGGCATTTATCCCAGAAAAATTAAAACTTAGTTTCACACAAACGTGTGCATGAATGTTCATAGCAGCTTTATTCTTCATACCCCAAAACTGAAAACAAACCATATGCCTCCAATAGGTGAATAAACTAGTACATTCATACCATGGAATACTACTTAGCAATGAAAAGAAATGATAAATGCAACAACTTGGATGGATCTCAAGAGAATTATGCTGAGTAAAAAGATCCAGTCTCTAAAGGAAACATATTGTATAATTCCGTTAATTTAACATTCTTGAAAATACAAAATAATAGAGATGGAGAACAGATAAGTGGTTGCCAGTGATGAGGAACAGCTGGAGGGACGGGACTGTGGCTGCAAAAGGGTAGCATGAGGAATCCCTGTGATGGAACTGTTTGCACCTTGACTGTGGTGGTGCTCACATGACTGATGAAACTGCATAGAACTAAACACACAAGTGGGTGTAAAACTGATGAAATCCGAATAAAGCCAGTAGATTGTGTTAATGTTAATTTTCTGGTTATGATACTGTATTGTATATGTGCAAAGTGTTATGGAGAAGACTCGGTGAACGGTATATGAGATCTTTTATCTCTTTTTTTTTAATTTTTTTTTTTTAAGATTTTATTTATTTATGTGACAGAGAGACAGCCAGCGAGAAAGGGAACACAGCAGGGGAGAGGGAGAAGCAGGCTCCCAGCCGAGGAGCCCGATGTGGGACTTGATGCCGCAACGCCGGGATCACGCCCTGAGCCGAAGGCAGACGCCTAACGACTGCGCTACCCAGGCGCCCCTTTTTTAATTTTTTTTATTATGTTATGTTGAGATCTTGTATTTCTTACAACTGCATATAAATCTACAATTATCTCAAAAAAAAAAACGGGGGGGTGTATGCCTGGGTGGCTCAGTTGGTTAAACATCTGCCTTTGGGTCAGGTCATGATCTTGGGGTCCTGGGACGGAGCCCCACTGCAGGTTCCCTGCTCAGTGGGGAGTCTGCTTGTTCCTTTCCCTCTGCCCCACTTGTATGCACTCTTGCTCTCTCTCAAATAAATAAATAAAATCTTTAAAAAAGAAAAAAGAAGCTCTAAACTTTAAATTGTATCGTAAGAAAGAGATTCAAGAGACCATGGTCAATATGTCATAACAGGGTTTGCCACTATCCTGGAATGTGAGAATTGAGCCCGTTAGAGGGCTCTTTACTCAGACTTTGGGAGATTTTTCTGAACTAATACCTATTCTCTGTCAACACTGTCTGTGAAATATTGTGTTGGTATCTTTTCCTAGGGAGCTAATCAGCTTTCATCAGATTCTCAAAGGGGAAGATGACCCCAAAAAAGATTAAGAACCGATTGGTCTGTGCTCTTGTTTAAAACAGTTAAGTAATTTGATAAATAAAAAGAAAGGAGTTTCTTTATACAAAGATAGTAAACTTACTGGACTTGTGATTCCACAAGTGGGTACCAACAGAAAAGATATAGGGCAGAGAATTACAAATTTGGGGATGATAAAGTCATGAAGGTATAGGGCATAGAATTATAAACTTCGGAATGATAAAAGTCATGAACCATTGAGAGTGTTAATGGTACGTTTCTTTCATTCAGTAGACATTTATGGATGTCTGTTGTGTATGAGACATTATACTAAAAATGGCAGGTAGTCAGTTTAGTGATGGAAGGGGTCCAGAAATCATTAACAAGGGAAGGAGTAATGTGGTTAGAAGTATGAACCAAGTGCATTGAAAGTTGAGAGGAGGGCATGACCCCTGACCTTTTGGAGCAGAGATTCTCTGAATCTTGCCCTCTTAAAAACACTGTCTCTGGATGTCTTAGAAAATCTTGACCACCGTCTTGCTGCTTATGCAGCCCTTATCAAATGCTCAGTTAATGAAATGTTCGTGGTAATCTGTTTTTAGTTAAGCCAATCCAGTTGATAAAGTTTGTATATAATTTTTCCTAACTTTTCTAGTATTAACATTTTTGTGTTTATTAAATCTTTTTTTCTCTCTTTTTTTTTTGTTATGCTTTTTAAAAGTAAGAAGGGAGACTAAGAGAGGTTTAATGACTTGCTCAAGGTCACATACCAAGCATGTAGCATAAGTGGGAAACACAGTTCTGTCCAGCTTCAAAAGTCATGCTCTTTCCTCTGAGCTATGCATTTAAGAAACAATCCTTGGCAGTTCTTTCAGCCCATGGGTCCTATCCCTGTGCTTTAATAAAACCACCTTTTTGCACCAAAAAAAGAAAAAGAAACCTCATCCTTTAGAGCTTACAATCTGTGGTAAGACCTACCCAAAAAGGAACAGTTAAATTATAGTCAAAGATAGAGTAAAAGAAATGCCACAATATTAGTTGAATTTGCTTTGACTGGTGGAAGGAGGGACCTGGGTTTAAGTACCTGCTGTGTCACTAACTAGTTTTGTGGTCTTGGACAAGTTGCATAACTTTTCTGAGCCCAAGTTTTTGCACTTGTTAAATAGGGATAGTCCTGGTTATAAAGACAAAATGAAACAATAAGTACAAAATTCCTGACACATAGAGACACTGGATGAAATATGATTATTTATAAGCGTCTGGCTAGAAAACAAATGGGTCACCTCTCTGTGTTGTTTACACCTTTGCTTTCCTTTCTTTGGCTCTTGGGACATCCAAGGTCTCTGGAGGCCCAAGCAAAGATCACTTAAAGGAGTTAGTTTCAAAAAAGTTGTCTAGAAAGTACTTTTGCCTGAAGGTTAAACCATTTTTAGGAAGCTTCTCCTTGATTTTTTTTTTCTTCCCAATACAACCTACTCTAAGCTCTCCAAGAAGAAGAAGGCCAAGGAGAGAAAAACAGAATTGGGGGGGTGGGGGAAGCCAGACAAGATCAGGCTGCTGAACATCTGAAGCACCCACGGAGTCCTTTCATGGACTTGAACCACATGACAGTGTCTGAGGATATAAACCGTACGCAAAATTTTACAAAAGGAACTCTTCCTTGCTTAAATAAAGTTACCCCCCTTCAGAAACTCTTCATTGAGAGGCAGTAATAAAAGCATGAGGTTTAAAGTTAGAGAAAGGCTGGGTTTTAACCCTTATTCTGGTACTTTAACAGCTCTGTGATTTAGAAACTTTTCTTTGGGGGCGCCTGGGTGGCTCAGTCGTTAAGCGTCTGCCTTTAGCCCAGGGCGTGATTCCGGAATCCTGGGATTGAGTCCCGCATCAGGCTCCTCCACTGCGAGCCTTCTTCCTCTCCCACTCCCCCTGCTTGTGTTCCTTCTCTCGCTGGCTGCCTCTATCTCTGTCAAATAAATAAATAAAATCTTTAAAAAAAAAAGAAAAACTTTTCTTTGAGTGTGTTTCCTCATTTGTAAAATAGGGGTAGTACCAGCTACTTCACTGAGTTATTTTGTAGGATAAATAAGGTAATGTTTGTACGGTATTTGATACATAGTAGACATTGAATGAATATTCAGTCTTTTCCCTTCCAAACATGGAAGAGGAGCCCTCTTGAAGACTTAAAGTTGCCTCTTTGTGTTTTGCTTTCTAGGCTAAACTCCCATGATTCTTTTATCTTTTCAGTGCTCAGTTTTATTTAAATCATCCTTCTGGGGCTTCTCTAAACATATTTTAATATTCTTTTAAAATTTTTGTGATGAACTGGACAAAAGGATTCTGATTAAGATATGACTAGTGCAAAATATAACAGAAGGATCCACGTTACAGAAGGAAAGGCCTTAAATTTACAGGGTGCATTACATTGCATAAAAACAAACCTTTCTCCTGAGTTCAATTTTTGCAGCCCTCCTTCCTATAGGAGTACAACAGATTACCAGGCTTTGACTCTTATCTTCTTGCACTGGCCAAGTAAAGTTTCTGAAAAGTGCTATAAAATAGAGGGCCTAACTAGATGGTAGCAATTAGAACATACAAAGAGACATTTAAAATGAAGCATGTAATTTGTTCCACATTTTTAGAAGCTCTTTGGGATGTTTTCAGGTCACGAAGGTGGCATCTTTGTTGCTAGGATTTTTGAGGATTGAGTACCCGGTTTTTCAGCCTGGAAACTCAAGAAGAGATGTATTCAGAGATGGTAGGTTCAAAACTAGTGACTAGAAAAGGCTAATATTAGCAGTAAGTGGGAGGGCAGACTAGAGGTCAGGATATACCACCAGTAAAACAGCAAACAAGAGTGTTGAATGAAGCATTTAGTCTGCTAATTTTAAGGTCAAATTTGTTCTCTCTTTCAAGCAATGAAACATAGGAATGTGAAGAGCACTGTCATCTACAGTTCTTCTCATAGGAGTAAAGGTTTAGTTAATATTTACAATATGGGATGGGGCGTCTGGCTGGCTCAGTCATTAAGCATCTGCCTTCGGCTCAGGTCACGATCTGGGGTCCTGGGTTCGAGCCCTGAGTCGGGCTCCCTGCTCAGTGGGGAGTCTGCTTTTCCCTCTCGCTCTGCTGCCCTCTGTCTCTCTCTGTCAAATAAATAAAATATTTTTTAAAAAGAATATTTATAATATGATTAGCAGTTTTAATTGTCAGAAAACAGGGGAGTGTGTGCTTTTGGCCATAAACAGTTCAGTTAGCTCACCATATCCTATAACATGTGAAATTAGGCTTTTTAATAAGCAGACGCCTTCAGTTTGAAATTCTGAACTCTTTTGAAGTCTGTTAGAATCAAAGTGACTTTCCTTCATCTGTATACTTCACAGCCAGCCTTAGTCTAAACAGTTATTTTTAAAAACTGTTAAAGGTATGGGTTTGCACAATGTGTTTGAAGTATTATATCTTTTTTTTTTTTACTATTTTATTTTTAAGTGATCACCACACCCAACATGGGTCTTGAACTCACATCCCCGAAATCAAGAGTCGCATGCTCCACCGACTGAGCCAGCCAGGTGCCCCTGAAGTCATGTATCTTTATACCTTAAACCAGTGGCTTTCAAAGTGTGATCCCTACATCAGCAAGATCAGTGTCACCCTGGTAACTTGCTAGAAATGCAGATTCCTAACACAGATCCCAGACTGGCGTTGGGGCCCAGCAATCTAGTTGAACAAGCCCTCCAGGTGATTCCAATGCATACTGAAGTTTGAGAACCCTTACCTTAAAATTACAGAAGATAGCGGGGTGCCTGGTTGGCTCAGTCGGTTGGGCATCCAGCTCTTGGTTACAGCTCAGTACATGATCTTGGTTTGAGATCAAGCCCACCTTGGGCTCCCTGATTAGCCGGGAGTTTGCTTGAGATTCTTTCCTTTTCCCTCTGCCCCCCTCCCCAGGGCATGCTCTCTTCCTCTCTCTCTCTCTCAAATAAAATCTTTTTTAAAAATTATAGAGTATAGAAACACAGTATGGGAATAGTATATAAGGAGAACATTCCGCGTTATTTAGAATGTTCCACTGACTTCAGGGAGTATAAATTTCTTTTTTTGACTGTTTTCAGTGGACCATATAACCTTTTAGTTGCTGTTCATTGCTTGCACGCACTCTGGCCCATCTCTGTTCGTACTCCTGTCGTAGCACTTAAGTGTACTTCATTGCCATCTTCATAGACTGCGAATGTCCGTGTCTAAACGTAGTGAAGATGGGGATTTTATCTGACTTGTTCTGCCGTATCTCCTGTACTTTATAGGATAGATGCCTGGCCCTTAGTAAGTCTTCCCTAGTGGTTAATGATCATACCTGTGTCTCTCCCTTCATCTGCCTCTCCACAGGAAGCACTCAAATGCTTCCAATGAATGAATGAATGAAGTTCCCTAATTATAGGAAATCTTTTTGGATACTAAGGTTATATCCGATGAAACTGTCTTACCCTGTGAATTGAAAGTACCTTGGTGCATGTTTTCCTTCAGGAGGTTGACTGAATTTGGGCTAGGTAACGTTGACTGTATGGTAAGCTCTTCTAGGAAATGGGCTTTAATTAGTACGTGTACGTATGTTATTTTTTTCGGTCTGTATAGCAACCTCATGAGGTAGATATTGCTTCCATTTTACAGATGAGGAAACCAAAAATTAAAGCAATTAAGTACCTTTCCAAAGTTCACACAACTCGTCTTTCAGAACTCTCAAGGACTGTCATCCAAAGCACTACTCTCACGATGGAATTTTAATGGTACTCTTCATTGTGTATTTAAATTACTGACCTTTGTTTCTTCATAAAGATACGACTTTATGCTTTCTTTTGCTTGATGCAGACTTTATTTTTAGTTCATTTATCCCCTTATCCCCATTTCTCTGCATTGGTTTTGTTAAATTTGCTTTTCTTGAGAAACATTTGAAAGGCTCTGAGGTGGAGGCTTCAGGTGGGGATGGAAGAGCAAACTGCTTTCATGAGAAGCAGCCTTTCAGTTTCCCAGTTGGCTCCACACGTCTGAACTGTTTGGTCTTATATTCCACTATTGCTTTAGGCAGGCTTGGTAATTTGCCTCTAGTTACCAGAACAAACTAAATCGTGTTTGTCTTATCCAGAAATTGAGAAGATTCAGAAAGGAGATTCAAAAAAGGACGATGAGGAGAATTACTTGGATTTATTTTCTCATAAGAACATGAAGCTGAAGGAGCGGGTACTGATACCTGTCAAGCAGTATCCCAAGGTAAGGCGTAACATGCCTCACTCACTTCGTGGTCTTTGTAGCTGTGAGAGCCATGGGCTGAAATAAAGACTTCGGGAAACTGTGATGCATCAGGTCCTTGAGCCTGTGAAGCTTCTCTTCCAGACTTGCAGTACTTGTTTCTGGCAGTTGAAACATCTAAGTCCATAACGAACAGCATACCTAGAACTAGGAAGGAAATAGAATCAACTTTTTATTACCAAAAAGAGTTTCTTTCTCAAATGTTTGTTCAGGCTCCAAGTTTAAAGAAAAAAATTGAAGAGTTGCTCTCTGTCAAAAGATTGATGTGGTGGGAAAAAAGATTGATGCAAAATCTAAATACAGGAAATGTAACACAAATCCTTGGCTAGATGAAGTTAATATTCTTTCTTAGTGTTTTACTTTTAAATAAATCCTTTCTTGTTTTTCTCCTCCTCCTCTTTTCCTTTTTTCAAAGGAAAGAAATTAGTTCTATTTAGTTTACCTAACAAGTACTGCAAAAGAATGCCATATGTCTGTTCTGAGGTCACTGCCTTAAAAATATTTATATGTGTTCAAGTACTAAGGGTTGCAGTGTGATGATGTGGAAGGAGCACCAGACTGTATCAGGAAACCCAAGTTCAAGTCTAGGAACTGCTACTTTCTACTTGTATAGTCTTAGACTATTCACTTTTTTCAGTCTATCCTCAGCATATCCTTCAGTAAAATGGGAATGGTAATACACTCCCTATTTTACAGGGTTGTTGAAGATCAAATGAGATATTGCATGTGGAAATGTTTTATAGGAACATGTGTATTGAGAAATCTATTTTTATTTCCTGTCAGTTCAATTTTGTGGGGAAGATCCTTGGGCCACAAGGGAATACAATCAAAAGACTGCAAGAGGAGACAGGTGCAAAGATCTCTGTGCTGGGCAAGGGCTCAATGAGAGACAAAGCCAAGGTAAGCTCATATCAGTGAGGCAAGAAGACAATGCGTTCTGGAAGCCAGCACTTGTAAGTGTACAGAATGTGAATCCCTTAAATTTGTGTTGGCTGCAAGAGATTATAGACCAGGTTAACTCACTTGTTTGGCAACACTGGAAGAGCCTAGGCGTGCCCTGGTGATTGTTTTCTTTTCCTTATTTTTGACTGCATAGTAATGGAGGCAGCAGTAGCAACTTTCACATTTGTAGGCTTGTCCATGAAAACTTGGAAGAGAGCTGGATATACTAAAACTTATCCAGACTAAAGACACTAAAATGTCAATAGCCTATTCCCTTTCCAGTAACACAGAAAAGTGAGAACAGTAATGTTGTGAGTGCAGGTGAGTCTGAGGATTAGTTGTCTGGGTTTTTTAGAGCCAGCTGGAACGTAAAGAACACTAAAAGAAAGTATTTCAAAAGGAACCATGAGTAATCCTGACAACAGAACCTAATGCTGATTTTTTTTTCCATGTCATAGTCCCAGGGGCTTTGTATATTCTTTATAAGTATCAAAAAATTTCCTATCAAAACAGAATCGCCTTGGGGCGCCTGGGTAGCGCAGTCGTTCAGCGTCTGCCTTCGGCTCAGGGCGTGATCCCGGCATTCTGGGATCAAGTCCCACATCGGGCTCCTCCGCTGGGAGCCTGCTTCTTCCTCTCCCACTCCCTCTGCTTGTGTTACCTCTCTAGCTGGCTGTCTCTCTCTGTCAAGTAAATAAATAAAATCTTAAAAAACAAAAACACAAAACAGAATAGTCTTAACCTTCTAGGGTCAGCTTTTTAGATGAGACATACCAGGTACTGCCTAAAAACTTCGTCATTCAGGGCTCTTTTTATGCAGCCTATATTGCTGAACATTGTTTTCTCAGAGCCTCTTCGTTTGTCCACTCACATTTCTCACTAGCTGAATACACTTTGGACTGAAGTATGTTATTCTACCTAATGCGATTTACATGAGATTTTCTTCACTCTGTCCTGATTTTTTTCCTACTTTAGAACTCCCCAGACCATATAAGCAAATAAGAAGAGCTGGTGCTGGGACACCTGGCTGGCTCAGTCAGTAGAGCATGGGACTTTTGGTCTCGGGGTCATGAGTTTGAGCCCCACAATGGGGACAGAGATTACTTAATAAATTAAAAAAGTTTAGGGGCTCCTGGGTGGCTCAGAAGCATCTGACTCTTGGTTTTGGCTCAGGAGAGATAGAGCCCTGCTTCAGGCTCCCTTTGCTCCCCCATAAATAAATAAGCTTGCTTATTTATTTATTTATTTATTTATTTATTTATTTAAAGTTAAAAAGAAGAAGAAGAAAAAGACCTGGTACTTAACAGACTACCTGGGATTTAAAAGCAAATGCTTGGCAGTGAATGAATGCATGCATGCTTGGCAAACAGCTGATAATCTGAATGAAGACTGGATTTAAGTTTCTCTCTTCCACACCTTCTAATAAGAGCTGCAGTGAATACACCAAGAATTTGAGACAGCGGTTAACTTTTAGTAGCAGACTGATTACAGGTTTAGCAGGTTGTGTGAATTACTATTCTCCAGACCTTGTTTTGCTTTCTTCTTAAACTTTATTGTTTTTCTTAGGTGTTTAGGTTATTTCTTGCTGTCTCTTTGGACATCCATGTGATGTGATGTTTTTCTGCATTTTTCCATAGGAGGAAGAGCTGCGCAAAGGTGGAGACCCCAAATATGCCCACTTGAATATGGATCTGCATGTCTTCATTGAAGTCTTTGGACCCCCATGTGAGGCTTATGCTCTTATGGCCCATGCTATGGAGGAAGTCAAGAAGTTCCTAGTACCAGTAAGGAAATCCACATCCTGTATCTTTGAGCAAGAGAGAACTGGGATCTTGTGCTGTTGCTAATAAGGCAGGGGTTCTTAACCACGGTCTCTGCATAACCTAAAATTGCATACCAAATTCTGTATGTTCATTTTTCTGAGGTGATGTGTTCCTTGTACCTAGTTCTCAAAGCACTATGCCCCAAAGCCACTCTCCCCTTACTTGTCTAATGTGGTTTTAGTTATATACCAGGATCTGTTGTTAGTATCCTAGGTCCACAGTGTGTCTGACATTTTAACATCTGGTTAACAAAGATTTAATGGAGTCTTCACTGAGCTAAGTGTGTTGGTGCTAGTGTGGAATGAGGAGGTTATGATAAGAAAATGGCTAAGATGGTCGTAAATCCCCTGTACTCAAGGGTTTGTGTTCTAGACTCTAGAGTGTGTAGAAGATAACAGTAAGGGGGTTCTAGCATCCAATGTTAATAGATTAAATTTTGACTTGGATGCATTCAGGGCTTTCTCTCCTGGAGGAATTTCTTACATAGAGTTTGATTTGAAAGAGTCATGATTGTTATAGGCTTGACTGTTGATGATATTAAACAAATTGGTGTGCAGTTCCTTTCAGAGTATAACTGAGGCCCATGAAGAGTTGGGACAGAGCAGTTTACCTGTGTTGCTTATTACCATCTGGTCAGAGGGTCCATTCTTTGAATAAGTAGGAAATGGTGTGATTTTTGCTCAGCAAGACCAGGTAGTTGTCAGAGTTAACATACTACAGTTGAATATTTAATAACCAAGGATGAATCTGGAACCTTAGGAAGCATCAGAAATACTCATAACTAGAATTGAATAAGCATCCTGTTTTCATCACTAAAACTAAGAGGAGGTGAGATGCAGTTCTTGGTTTTCTTGTGTACACAGAATGAGGCGTTGGAACTACATGTGGTGTCAGAGGATGTGAGAATTGGTAGAGCAAAAATTTATAGGCAGTGTGTACCTATAATGCTGAACTCTAAGAATTCCAACACTGTCTCAGATGCTTTGTTTCCAAGTACCTCGTCTTCGTTAGAATGTTCAAATGTGAAACAGCCAATTTAAAATATCCTAGAGAAGACCTCAGAGCTGGTAAATTTTCCCTTGAGGGAGTTCTTTTTACTCTTTTTGTGTTCTGTTGAAGCATCCTGAGCCACCTGGTTTCTGAAGGACTGTAGGGGAATGCCCATCTCCTCTTTGTCCTTAGTCTCAGCGTATTTCTCAAAAGGGATAGCTTTACAAGGCTTGCATGTAAGTGGATCTTCTAAAAAGATGCCTGCCAGGCATATCTGGGTTTCTTCAGTGTTGGTATAGCATTTGGAAGAATCTAGGCAAAGGGGCTGTCATTGGTCACTTGATTCTCCAGGGTGGGTCTCAAGCAGCAGTCATGTGAGGTAGGAGGGGAAGAGTTGGAGGGGGGGCATCTCTGTGGTGACTAGAATCTTCTATTCTTGAAGCTCTATCCAGCTGGGATATGTAAAAAAGCATGGAGTATTAAAACTGAATGGCTCTCATCAGGAAATATGTGAAAAGATTTGCAAATGGCATTTGACTCAATTCTTCCCTCCTGTGAAGAAGAAAAAAGTGAGCCTGTTTTTGCGTCCATGACCAGAGCCTCCGTTTTCCCCTTAGAACCATTAACTGTACCAGAGAGGCTTCCTGGTACAGTAGGAAGAGCACTGGACTGGGACCTTTATCCGCGCCATCTTGGACAAGTTATTATTTCACTTTTCTGAGCCTCAGGTTCCTTGTTCATCCCAAACATTTGTTAAGTATCTGGTAGGTGCCTAATACTCTGCTTGGGTCTGAAGTTACAAAAAATGGCTCCTTTCTCACAATCTAGTGAGAAAGACAATTCTAGAATGACGTGGTAAGTGCTTGGGTAGAGAAAATTACACGGTGCTCTGGAAAAAGAGGAGGGAGTGGGGGTGGCATCAAAGACAGTTTTTCAAAAGAGGTAATATTTTAGATTAAGTCTTGTAAGAGTGAGTTAGTCTCTTAGGTGGACAAAAAAGGCAATGTAGTCTAATGATTCAAAGCCTAGATTTTGGAGAGAGGTAATTCTGAGTTCACGTCAAGTCTGCCACTTACTAGCTGTATGTCCTTATGCCGGTGGCTTTATATGCCCTGATTCTGTTTCCCAGCTGTAAAATGGGAAGACCTGTCTGCTTACTTCAGGGTTATCTTGAAGATTCAACTGCAAAATCTATAGAGAGCTTATTATAAAGTGCCCAGTGTGTAGAGCTTAATTAACATTAGTGACTTTTACTGATCTAGGAGGAGGAAGCCGTTGGCAAGTATGGGTGTATAAGTGTGCCGGGTTCTGAGCTACAGGTTGTTCTGCATGGCTTGAAAGGAGGTTATCCACGCAGAGTGCGTGGAAGTGATCGGAGAACTAGGTAGGGACTAATTTTGAAGAGCTTCAGCTGAATAATGAGGGGTCTGCCATCAGGACTTTCCTCGAAGAGGGGACAGGTAGGGTGCCATTTGACTTCAGAAAATGCATGACCTGAGACTTCATCCGGGCATTCAGAGCTGGTCTTAGTATCCAAGGCTTATGTGGGCTGGACAGCTTCTCAGCAGAAGGTGGAGATGTGGCCCAGTGGTCCTTATTATCTTTCATTTGCAGGATATGATGGATGATATCTGCCAGGAGCAGTTTCTAGAGCTCTCCTACTTGAATGGAGTACCAGAGCCCTCTCGCGGACGTGGGGTGCCAGTGAGAGGCCGAGGAGCTGCACCTCCTCCTCCACCTGTTCCCAGGTAAAAATAATGGAGACAACTAGAAACAGGGTGTAAATTTGGCCAGTACCATTTCTCTCTTAATGGTGCTCTTACTTCCAGCTTGGAAGGGGGCCTTAGGATTTGTACCATCAAGAGTGGAATAAGTAGGTCTTAGGTATTTTGGCCATAGTCCGGTGCAGCAGTCCTGTTGAAACTTTTGGTCTTTTAATTTTGGACAGTTCTAGCATTTTTTTTTTCTTATGATATGTTAGTCACCATGCAGTACATCATTAGTTTTTGATGTAGTGTTCCATGATTCATTGTTTGCGTATAACACCCAGTGTAGTTCTAGCATTTTAAAATGGTCTCTGGCTTTAGGATTTTCTCTTTTGTGATTGGCCTTTATGGAATGTTCAGACTTTCCAAAGTAGTCCCCTAATGAAGCATTCACAGGTCCACTGTGGAACCTGGGGAGTCTCCAGTATGGGTCCTTTACCCACCCATATATTCCTCTGTGGGTTTTTTGCGAATTTTGTTTGTTTGTTTGTTTTTTCCTCTGTGTTGTAATAATAGTCTACTTAAGGCATTGTGAAATCTGTCTAGCTCCAGAATTTGCAAACAAATCTGAACATGAAAGTATTATCTATGTATTAAAAGCACCGTTTAGAATAAATTTTCTTTTTGCAGGGGCCGTGGTGTTGGACCACCTCGGGGGGCTTTGGTGCGTGGTACACCAGTGAGAGGAGCCATCACCAGAGGTGCCACTGTGACTCGAGGAGTGCCACCCCCACCTACGGTGAGGGGTGCTCCAGCGCCAAGAGCACGGACAGCAGGCATCCAGAGAATACCTTTGCCTCCACCCCCTGCACCAGAAACATATGAAGAATATGTAAGAAGTTTGAACAGTGTGCCATTTCCCAATACCTAGAAGGTTGCCCAGGGAAATTGAGTGATAGGGCATTGGCCCTTGATGTAGGTGGCAGGGACTGCCAATAAGATCTGGAGTCTGGTCTCTTCTCTTACAGCAAATGTTAAACTATGAGAAGATTTTTCCATTTTAAGCATAGTTTAAAATCTACATCTACTATGTGTGAGTAGATTAAACAGGAAATAGGCTGTGCCTTGATAAATATAGAGTGTTTTAGTAAGGGGTCTTTTTGCTAGTACTCCTGATAATGCTCAAGTTCAGCATTTTACCTTGCTTCCTGCCCACAATTTGAAGGGTGGTTTGGTTTGGTTTGGTTTGGTTGGTGGTTCAGTTTTGTTTCATTTAAAAAAAACAAAACAAAACCTGTTCTCTGTCAGCTATTCCCCAGTGGGTGTTAATTTTGAAGGGGGAAATTCTGCATTCTGTTACTCTAGAAGCCTACTGTCCTCCCATGGGATGTAATTACCTGCCCTACTCTGTGTGATTCTGACTTTGTATTTCATTTGATTTGTTCTAGGGATATGATGACACATATGCAGAACAGAGTTATGAAGGCTACGAAGGCTATTACAGCCAGAGCCAAGGGTAAGTCAGGCAATAGAAGTGCTGTTTTGTGTCCTAGGGATGGATGGAGGGAGTTGGAGCAACCGAGAGATTTAGGTAGCACACATCTAAGGAGCAGTATGGCTCCCCTTTGGAGGGCAGCTCCTTCGCTCTCCACATCTGTAAGGCGCACAGAGCTGTAAGCTTAGGTCACTGTGAATCTTAATTTATAGTGTAGAATCTGGGAATAGCAGATGAGAAATTCCTGAGCTGCGACCACATGGAAATGAAGGGAAAATGCCTTTAAATTGTTTTGATGTATTCTTGCCACATTAAAGGTGCATAAAAGTTCAAAAAGAAGCTAGAATCCTACTACCATAACTTAGGTTACTTTCTGCGCTTGCCTTAAGTAATGTTTTTGTGTATATGTATTTTGTCTGCGATTGATTGAAAAAGTATTTCATAATTCTACAGTGGGGACAGAACAGCATGTTTGATTATTCTCTTCCAGTGAGCCCTATAAGTGTGTGTGTGTGTGTGTGTGTGTGTGTGTGTGTGTACACTATGATTAAGATGGTCAGTTTTGGATTGTGCTTTTTCAATTTAAATTATGTGGTATCCATTTTTCTTTGCTGTGGTTGTAATTTTTTTTTTGTTTAAGTATGTAGCACATATGTGTTTTGGAAATACTTTCTGGTTTAGAGATGGGGCAAAATGGGCATTTTCCTGTCTTACACGTGTAGAAAAATGCCTGAAATGTGGGAGCAAGGGGAAATGGAAATAGAGTTACTCTGTAGCTCTCTAACACTCTGTCTTTGGCTTTCAGGGACTCAGAATATTATGACTATGGACATGGGGAGGTTCAAGATTCTTATGAAGCTTATGGTATGTCTTTATTTCCATGGTGGGCAGAGTGTGCAAGTAAGCGCCTGCAGGAGTGCTAGTGACCGGATTATTGGGGGTTGCCAGTCACACACCCAAAGAGGAGCCTCTAGAAAGCCAAGATGTTGGTAGATGTGACAATAGCCATCCCGCTCTTATTGAAATTGTGTGGTGTGCCATAGAAAGAGGAGATCTTAAGGTGAGACAGAGTTACTCTTGGAAGGCTAAGCAGATGTCTTAAACTAGGGCTCAGGTCCAGCTTGGCCTGGTTGGAGCAGCAAACTTTTAAGCCGATGTTGATCTTTTTCTACTTTAGACCAGGAGAGATTGCCAGGCCTAGGTCATGTTGCAGGTCCTTTGCTGCTGGTGCAAAGAACTTCATCATATCCAATTTTATTCTCCAGCCCCACTCCATTTTTTTTTTAAGATTTCATTTATTTGTTTTGAGAGAGAGCGAGAGGGAGAAGCAAACTCCTCACTGAGCAGGGAGCCCAATGCAGGGCTCAATCCCAGGACCCCAGGATCATGACCTGAGCTGAAGGCAGATGCCTAACCAACTGAGCCACCCAGGCGCCCCACCCCACTTCATTTTTAAGAACAATTTTGGATCTCACTGAAAAGAGTCTCAATGTAGAGGAAATGTTAGCTGAAAGGGAACGAGATGGCAAGTAGCTGGCCAGAAGTAGGTTGGGTGCAAGAATAGTCCCTGTCACTCTCAGATCTGAAGCGGTAGGGGCTGGAACCAGTTCAGGGCAGTACTGGCACCAAGCTCCTTACTGGCGTGGAGACATCTCAACTCAGTCCTTGATTCCAAGAGAGCTACAGAGGCTGGAATGGCAGCAGAACCAAGCTGTCTTCCCTGAGGTTTAGTTGAAAACACATTGCTCAGGAGTGTCCGCAAGAGCCAATTATGGCCCCGTGTTAATGGGCCCCAGAGGGAGTGCCATGAGGCAGTGGGTGCAGAGAGAGCAGCCTTTTAAATGCAAGGTATTTTCGGCATACCTGAGGGAATTCCAGAGTCCTCGGCCAGGGGCTCAGCAATGGACACTTCATCTTAAGACACTAGTTCACAGTCTCCCCTTACCCCTAGCGGAAAAGAGGGAGTAGGGAGCTTCTTAGAGCTCCCACAGACAGACGAGCTGAGCTTAACTCCTCAGCACAGTATGTAGCAGCCAGTCAGCTGCTTGCCCAGGGAAACAGTTTTTACCAATTCTAGCAAAATGGTACTGGACAGTTGCCGTCAGTAACACTGCTCTGCTCTGCTCTGCTCGTAGGCCACTATTTAGAAGGGCAGTGGGATTGCCCCAGGGTATTTCCCTCCCATCGGTGAGGCAGCACAATGGGGCCTCTGTATGTGTTTGACTAAATTACGTTTCTGTTTGGCCAGAGAAGAGACTAGACTGAAAGAGGCAGGCTGCCTCTTTTGCTCCTGGTGTGATGTTGCCATCGTTAATCTGTTATGATTTCTGCCTTTATAAACAGAATTACAAAAATAAACTGTCTTGTTAGTACCAGAAGCCACTTGGAAAGTGATGGATGTACCTATTATACTAAGGGTATAAACAGGCTCAGCTAGGGTTCCGTGGGACTTCAGGTCCACATAGAGGTTTCGTAGACCTGTAGTGATGGAGGCTCATATTTGTGAATGCAGGCAGCTGGAGAACTGCATCAGGGACGAACTGGCGTGGGTAAAGTATGGGGGCGAGTGGGAAGTACAAGCTCATAAACTCAACTCCTTTTCATAAGCGGTCAGCTATGGAAGTAAGCGATCATTTCCCTCAGGCTTTTCCCTGTAACAAAGGAAAGCCATTTGAGGATGTCAACCGTGTTGTCTGGCTCTGTGGACTATTGCATGAGAAAGGAAACAATGAATTCTCCGTATCAGTGCTATAAACACATTTCGATGGTACTTCCCTCTGTCAGAACAGTGGACCAGCTCTGCTGGTGGGGAGGCCTCGTGAAATGTGGCTCTTGCTTGCTTCTCCCAGGGAGCCAGAGGTCACTTCTCTTTTTTCTTTTTTCTTTCTTTTTTTTTTTTTTTTTAAAGATTTTATTAATTTATTTGACAGGCAGCGAGAGAGGGAACACAAGCAGGGGGATGGGAGAGGGAGTAGCAGGCTCTCCGCTGAGCAGGGAGCCCCTTATGACCTGAGCCGAAGGTAGACGCTTAACAACTGAGCCACCCAGGCGCCCCAGAGGACACTTTTCACCAGGGAAACCTGACTTGCTGTTGGAAAGGGAGCTACCTGTTTCCAGTCTGAAAGACTTCCCAAAGTGGCCACATTACCTGAGGCTTTCTGTCCAGTTCCTTTGGGAACAGGAAAAAGGGCATTGCAGACCTGCTAAGATTCATTTCCTCACGGTCTCAGGCAAGGCGTTGGGTTTATCCAGGTTTGGGGGCTGGAGCACAGATCATGTTGCTTGTGGAGAACCTCTATGCTAAAGATGACTCTAGGCCTTTTCTGAGCTGTTTCCTTCTGTCTGTCCACACAAAATTGCCCTACAGCTGGGAAGTTAAGCTGTTCAGGAGGGCCAAGCAGAGTGAAAAGCAAGGACCACTGGGATGTGGCAAGACACTGGAAGCAAAGCAGTGTTTTTGGTGATCTTTACCATATGACCTATTCCTGCTCATCCCAGAATGCCAGTGGCACGTGGTTTATAAACTGTTCTTGCTTTCCCCACAGGCCAAGACGACTGGAATGGGACCAGGCCATCGCTGAAGGCCCCTCCAGCTAGGCCGGTGAAGGGAGCGTACAGAGAGCACCCATATGGACGTTATTAAAAACAAACATGAGGGGAAAATATCAGTTATGAGCAAAGTTGTTACTGATTTCTTGTATCTCCCAGGATTCCTGTTGCTTTACCCACAACAGACAAGTAATTGTCTAAGTGTTTTTCTTCGTGGTCCCCTTCTTCTCCCCACCTTACTCCATTCTTAACTCTGCATTCTGGCTTCTGTATGTAGTATTTTAAAATGAGTTAAAATAGATTTAGGAATATCGAATTAATTTTTTAAGTGTGTAGATGCTTTTTTCTTTGTTGTTTAAATATAAACAGAAATGTACCTTTTATAATAAAAAAAAAGAAGTTGAGTAAAAAAAAAACCACAAACCTGTTAGTTTCAAAAGTGACATTGCTTGCTTAAAGGTTCTGAAGTTTAAGGCTTGTTAACTTTCTCTTAGTTTTGATTTGAGGCATCCCGTAAAGTTGTAGTTGCAGAATCCCAAACTAGGCTACATTTCAAAATTCAGGGCTGTTTAAGATTTAAAATCACAAACGTTAACGGCAGTAGGTGCCACCATGTAAAAGTGAGCTCAGATGTCTCTAAAAATGTTTCCTTTAAAAGCACATGGCGGTTGAATCTTAAGGTTAAATTTTAATATGAAAGATCCTCATGAATTAAATAGTTGATGCAATTTTTAACGTTAATTGATTTAAAACAACAACAACAAAATTAGGTTTGTAAAACTGACTTTTTCATTATGTGGGTTTTGAAATCTAGCCCCAGGCATACAGTGTTGAGAGATACTTCGTGGGGAGTAGGTTTTGAAGAGGTTGATTCGGGGAGAGGGGCTGGCCACCTGGATTGAATTTGATGCAGAGCTTTTTAGCCACGAAAAATCTTTCAGTGATAGTACTAATAATTAAAATTTCAGTATTTAAAAAGACAAAGTGTTTTGTCCATCTGAGGTTCTGCACTCCATGAAAAGCTCACTTGGACACTGGAACCAAAAGCTGATGATTTTTTTAAGTTGACGGTTGTCAATATTGAACTGTTCCCAAGGTAGTTAGTCAAGTATGTCTCAACACTAGCGTGATATAAAAAGGGACACTGCAGCTGAATGAAAAAGGAGTCAAAATCCACTTTGTACATAAGTTAAAGTCCTAATTGGATTTGTACCGTCCTCCCATTTTGTTCTTGGAAGATTAAATGCTACATGTGTAAGTCTGCCTAAATAGGTAGCTTAAACTTATGTCAAAATGTCTGCAGCAGTTTGTCAATAAAGTTTAGTCCTTTTTTAATCAAAGTAAATGTGATGAATTGTCATTTTTTTGGGTGGACAATAAAATAGTTTTCTCTTTCAAATAAACTTAAATTAACTCTAAAGTTAATGGGCTTGTTAAAAGTTGGAGACATTCTTAAAAGTGGTGGGGGGGATTTTATTTTAAGTTTACCAAAAAAAAAGTTTATCGAGTTGTTAAGTTTTAGTTTAAAAATAACCAAAGCTTTTTCACCCCCTGGAAGTTGTTGACAGCAGTTTTATCCCATCCTATCACAAGCTCTAATTTCTGGAGAGAAAAACCCAACTGAGCCGAAACTTGGATTGGTTTCCATACCTAGGCCTCAGTGTTTAAAGTGCCAGCCACCCTCGCCTGCACCTCCGTAGAGCCCCTAGGTGGCCCTAAGCGTGACACCAAATAATCTCCGTGAGCTTGGGAAGGGACAGCATCTGCCTTTAGACACGACAATTCAGCAAACCCTGGGTGCCCGTAAGGGTTTCCCTTGTAATCCCAGAAATGCTGTTAACAAATCAGCTGGGCTGGGGCAGGATCTGGCATGATAGGCTGGCTCTGAACTCCCTCCTGAGAGACCAAGAGAGGAAATGATGGAATTGGTTGGCCCTGTTTCCACTCCTCTGTTAATTCTCGGGGTTCTCATGCCTTCCCTAAGGGGGCCACCTAAACTGCTCGGGGGTGAAAAATCCTCTTGTATGAAGTGCCAAGCTGCCTGCAGCAGTGCATGATGGACATTTTTTTTCTTTTTAAAACACACCAACAAAAAAATGTATTTGTAGATTGTGATAAAGTGTAAATAACTGAATTTTCAACCATGGTTTGAAGTCAGCTTTCAGGGCATTATGTCTTGTTTTGATGAAAAGAGATCACTCTATACCCCCCTTTTTAAAGGAAAATTATCGCAAGAGAATCAGGATGTGTAAAGCTAACATGCATCGCAAAAAACCAAAGGTAACCTAAATGTCTGATTTTAATAGCACATATTTCTCTTTTACATAAACTGTGACAGCAACTTGCATAAACAATTCTTTAGCTGTTAATTTTAATGTTAAAACTTTGCAAAACTTGTTTAATAAAAATAGCTGTAAAAAGAAAGACCATATGCTGCCGCATAAATTAGCCATAACTCTTAATAATCCTGCCCATCACAAGTGAACTGTAATGTAACCTGGGCACAAAGTCTGACATCTTAAATGACACATTGTAAAATTTCAATGACTGTAGATTAGACCTGCTGCTCCCCAAAGTCAAGCTTTCTGCTCAGCTATTTAAAATGTACAAGGATGAGCCCCTCTAGGTCCCCATATTGATATTCATAATGAAATGTTACTCAAAGTTTCTTTAAAGTTGCATGTTTCTCTCCTGTAATGTGTAAACTGCATGCAGGATCTCTATCTTTTATTTTGTATGTCTTTAAAACTTCCTCTTCAAAAGGCTGATCTCTTACTTCTCCGTTTTCAGGTGACTGAAAACTCCTGAGGCATTTCCTGGAGTAGAATGGGTAGTGAAGACCCATGTCAGGTATGTTAAGGTGGCTTTCTATTAAGGACGTGGGACTTTTATCCTACCTATAAAATAGTTTTGCCAGGAGGTGGCCTGGGATGTGATCTGGGGGGAAATCTTTCTCTCGTGTCATGTGTACCATATTTACAACACGGCCATATTTTTCTGTTGGTTTACAGTCCATGTTGAATTTACTTGTGATGATTGTAGTATCAGCTTGTATCTGTTGAATCCCACCCTATCCTGTCAATAACCTAATGGGACAGGGTTTCATTTGGAGTTCACTGGCTGTCAGCAGCAAAGTGACCAGCTAATGTAAATGAAAGGGGATTGATTAGAAGGGTGTTAGGGGCTCACAGATTTAGTGTGAAGGCTAGAAAATCTGGCATGGGAACCAGATTGGCTGCAGAGAACTGGGACAGCAGTGATAGACCACAGGAATGTTCTTGAAGCCAGGACTAGCTGTTTAGGTGCTGTTGCTAGAATGAGTGAATTCTAGCCCTGTTTGCTTTCTTTTTCCCTTGAGATTCGAGTTAGGGAGGGAATGTCAGGCTGTATTAGCTTAAGTCACGTGTTCATACTTTACCAGGATGTGGTAAGAAAAAACTAACTCCTCAAAAGGAGGTCAGGGTGTTATTAGGAAAAGGGAATGGATACTGGGCAGGCAAACAACAATTGTCCAGTATTATTTGTGTATTTCAGAAGTGACTGAGCCTTAATGAGGTTAAGTGACTTCCCGGGGTCAGGTAATTAGTATGGTTGGTTAGTAATTGAGCCCAAGTTTGTTGACAGAACCTGACATCTTTACTCTCCATATTATATTGCTTTTAATCTCAGGAAGGGGTATTGCTCACCCTGAGGAGACCCTCAGAAAGGGATAGTGTGGCATGGTAGAAAGAGCATGAGACCTAACAGTTGAATCAACAAGCTGTCTTTGTTTAGTGGCCTAAAACCACTTATTTCGACATCTAGGAGGGAAGACAGTGATAATGTACACCTTACAGTGGTCAGCAAACTGAATGAGTTGTACTAGATAAAGGGCCAACCAATTCGGTGTCCTATACATAGTAAATATTAGTGTTCGTTCTCTGAAAAAGTTAGCCTCCCGATTCGGGTAGGCCGCGGCTCTGACAGCTGAGCAAGCCTTCTGCTGATTGAAGCCATCCAGGAACTAGCTGGATGATTTTTCCCTCTGCCCCTGAGTGAGTTGTTAGGGTTAGCAGGGCACCGAAGGGAATAGACCACACTGGGGAGAGGCCAAAGGCATGTACAGCCTTTGTCAGTGAAATTTGCCTTATTGGAGATCGTGTCTTCCCAACCTGCCTCTCCCAGGAGCCTCTGAGATCTGGAGACTTTAGGGAGGACCGTGTGTATTGAGCATGGTTCTGGGCACCGAGGAAATCCTGAGTTTGATACTGATTACATGAATGGCAAAGCAATTTTAGAGCCAAGTCCCTGAATGCAGAGAATGAGTTCCAACTCTTCCTAGGGCAGTCTTAAGAGCAGAATTTGGGGGTGCTTCTTTCCTCATTAAGCCTGTAATTTGCACCTGGAAAAACAGGTTTTATTGTTGGCAGACCCAGGTCTGCTGGTGGTCTGCTTTTTCTGAATGTGGAGCTTAGTCGGTTGGTCTCAGTGTTCTCTATAGCTTTCTGTCACTACCTGTGAATGTTTATTACAGTCCCGTAAGCTTTAGAGCCAGGCAAGATTGGGGACCTGTCCTGACTCTGCCTCATCATAGCCTTGGTCTTTGTTTTGACAAAACCAAGCCCTTAATCCCTCTCTGGGCTTCATTTTTTATCATCAAATGAAGTTGATAATAGTAGCTAACATTACTGTGATAATATCCTAAGCAGTTAATAAGGACGATCTCATTTGGTCTTCTCTACCTTTCTCTCTCAATTAATACAAAACTCGTGTAACTTCACATTTACCGTTTTAACCATTTTAAAGTGTACAGTTTGGTGGCTTTTAGGATATTGACGGTGCTGTGCAACCATCATCACTATTTAATTCCAGAAAATTCGCATTACCCCAAAAAGAAATCCTATACCTATTAGCAGTCACTCCTAATTCCCCTCCCCCCCCCAGCCCCTGGCAACCACTAACCTACTTTCTGTTTCTGTGGAATTGTATAATATGTGCTTTTGTGATAGACTTCTTTCATTTTGCATAAACTTTTCAAGGATCGTCCCTGTTGTAGCACGTATCAGTACTTTGTACTAGTGATAGGAAGCATATTACTTCCGAAAGCAACCCATTTCGTTTAAGACAGCTCCAAGTATTAGAAGTTATCCCTCATTTTGAATGAGTCACTCCGGTGACTTACACTGTTCTACCTTGGACCCCTGAAGGAATATCCTGTCAGGCATTTGAAGTTCACTTTCATTCATGTTTCTTTTCCAGCTCCAGGAATTTTTTTGTTAGACTTGCTGGATCTGATCTTCCAGAAAAACCAGAAATTTGGATTTTACATACCAGCAGTTGTTTAATGTATGCTCAGATCAGCATTAGTCCCTGTAAAACCTCTGTGGCAAGCCAAATGCTGCCTGGAGGCAGCCTGCCAGCTTGCAGCCTCTGGTTAGCTTCTGTTAATACAAATTAAAAGACGTGTTAGGATTACTGAGATACAATCATATCCGTACGACTCACCCGTTTAAAGTGTACAGTTCAGGGGCACCTGGGTGGCTCAGTGGGTTAAGCGTCTGTCTTCCGCTCAGCTCATGATCCTGGCGTCCTGGGATCGAGCTGCATGTTCTCGGGCTCCCTGCTGAGCAGGGAGCCTGCTTCTCCCTCTCCCTCTGCCCTCCTCCCTCACCCCCCACTTGTGCTTGCTTGCTCTCTTGTGCTCGCTCTCAAATAAATAAATAAATCTTTTTAAAAAATAAATAAAAGTGTACAAGTCAGTGGTTTTTAGTAGATACAAAATTGTACGGTCATCACCACCATCAATTTGAGAACATGTTTATCACCCCCAGAAAAGAATTCCTGTGCCCTTTAGCCATCTCCCCCAGTCCACTTACCTTCTCCTGCCCTGATCAGCCACTCCTGGGCTTCCTACCTCTGTTGACTCGCCTGTTCTGGACATTTCGTATAAACGGAATCATACAATTTATGGGATCTTTTTTGACTGGCCTCTGTCACTTAGCATCATGTCTCCAAGTTCCATCCACGTTGTAACATGTATCAGCACCTCATTCCTTCTGTCGTCAATTACTGTTTCATTGTATGTGTTTTTCAGCGTTATTTGTCCATTCACCCACTGATGGACATCTGGGTTGTTTCTGCTTTTTGGCTGTGATGAAAAATGCTGTTACGAGCAATCTCGTGTACAGGTTTTTGTGTGGCCATATGTTTTCCGTTTCTTGGACATGCATCTGGGAGAGGAATTGCTGGGTCAGACAGCAGCTCAGTGCTCAACTGTGGGAGGGACTGCCAGACTCTTACGTAGAGGCTGCGCCATTCCCGCCAGTAATGTATGAGGCTTCTCATTTCTCCATATCCCCACCGACACTCGCCATGCTCTGCTTTGTTTCCTGTAGCCATCCTGCTGGGTGTGACATGGTGTCTCACGGTGGTTTTGATTTGCGCTTCCCTAGTGACTAACGTTGTCAAGCTTCTTCTCATGTGCTGATCCATTGTTTGTGTATCTTCTGTGGAAAAATGTTTATTTAAATGTCAATATTTTAATTGAATTGTCTTTTTATTAATAATTGTAAATTCTTTACGGTCTGGTGCGAGACCCTTGTCAGATAGGTGATTTGCATGTATTTTGTTCCCATTCCATGGGTTATCTTTTTATTTTCTTTGAGACACAAAAGTTCCATTTTGATGAAGTGTCAGTTTATTTTCTTTTGTTGTTCGTGCTTTTGCTGTCTTAGATAAGAAGCCCTGAAATTTATACCTGTCTCCCTCTAAGACTTTAATTATTTAAATTCTTACATTTAGGTCTGTGGCCCATTTTGCATTAATTTTTGCATATGGTGTGAGGTCGGAGTTTCATATTCATTCTTTTGCATGTGGCTATCCCGTTGTCCCAGCATCAT
This sequence comes from Ursus arctos, assembly GCF_023065955.2. Taxonomy (NCBI): domain Eukaryota; kingdom Metazoa; phylum Chordata; class Mammalia; order Carnivora; family Ursidae; genus Ursus; species Ursus arctos. Next base: position 23,493,359 of record NW_026623008.1, read on the forward strand.
TTATTAAAAAGACTGTTTTGGGGGTGCCTGGGTGGTTCAGCTAGTTGGACATCTGACTTAATTTCAGCTTGGGTCATGATCCTGGGGGACATGGGATCAAGCCCCTACGTTGGGCTCCACGCTTGGCAGGGAGTCTGCTTGAGTTTCTCTCCCTCTGCCCCTCCCCCTGCTCTCATGGGTGCACATATGCACGTGCGCGTCCTCTCTCTCCCTGTCTCTCTCTCTCTCCCCCTCTCCCTCTCTCTCTCTCTTTAAAATAAATAAATAAATTTAAAAAAAAAAACTAACTTTAAAAAGACTGTTTTTTCCCCATGAAATGATCTTGGCGCTTTCGTCCATATTGGCACACTAATTGACCACAGAGGTATAGATTAATACAATTTCTGGCATGTAGTAGCTGCTCAATGGTAAGGAATAGCTGACTGAATTATTTTGGCACCACTAAAGCTAGTGGTAAGTGATGGGGCTAGGATTTGGTGCCATGCATGGGTATCTCCAAACCACGTCTTTACCCTGTGCTTATACTGCAGGCTGCTAAGGTGGAGATGAGGCCTGCTGTTCTAGCTGCCATGCCTGGCCATATATGGTTCCTCAGAAGCTTCAAGGCTGAGCTCCACATGCCATTTTCCCCACCATCGACGTCCATTGCTCCTCTCCATCTCCCTCCAGGATTTCTGTGGAATCTCTGGGGTGCTCCTGGCAAGGACTGTCACTGCTAAGGGAACAGCCTCACCCTCTCTTACCTAGGGATATAGTAGTTATTCAGGAAGCCTCAGGGTTTGTCCCCTCTTGCTTTCTCCCCCACCACTACCCACCCCCTGCCCCAAGCGAAGCATGAAGGTCAGGCTGCATCAGCAGCTGCTAGGGTTTTCTGGCCACTAAGGATAAAACCGATTCAGACTGTGTTGTATTTCGGGAACAGCAGCAGAGTCGGGACCAAAAAACCTTGCCCGTGCATGTGCAGAGTTCTGTACCATGTGAATGGGGGATAGAAGTGTGGTAGTGGATGCTTTGCTCAGGGTTTTGAGACTTAAGTATTCCCTGCCTGGTGTCAAACGCCGAAGCTCTGTGTCCCTCCAGGCTTTGCCCAGAGATCATACTGGAATTGGAATGCACAAGGCAGAACACGGGCTCCCTCTTTCTCGATATGTTCTGTGCTTTATATGAACCCGTACGAGCTGCTGTTTGCTGGCAGTTTTACTGTTAAGTAGTCATTTCAGTTGTTCCTCCATCTATTCCCATTCGTTGATCTCGACCCCACTCTGTAAAAGGAGGAGGAAGTGACAGGGAAAAACAGGCAGCTCTGCCTGGCTAAGGGAGGAGAGAACTGAATTTGCAGGCCTGTTGTGTGTCCCTATTTTTGTAAAGAAGGCAACTGGTACTCAGAGAGGTGAAGTAATTTGCCACAGTTGCATAGCAGGTTGTGGGGAGTGCCTGTTACCATTTTTGTGTACTGAAGTCCGTCCTCTATGCTGAAAGCATGCTGCCTCTGTAAGATAGCATATTTCCTCGACACTGAGGCCGTTTATTGTAAGATGTATCAAGTACTGCAAAGAAAGAAGAAATACTGCCAATTAAACCAACACGGTAGTTTGTTTTCAGATCAAGTATAAAACGCATCCTGATTTCGGGGATGTTAAAATCTGAAAAATACGAGTTTTAACTACTGTTGCAGTTTGTCAGTTCTCACATTGATTCTTCACTACGTGCACTCTCTTCTCCACTTGTAAAGTAGCTATTGTCCCGTTTTTACATGATGATGAAACTGAGGCCCAGAAATTAAACAACTTACCCAAGGTCAGGCCTCTGTTAGGTAGCGGAGCTGGGAGTTAAGCTCAGGCAGTCTGACTTCAGAGTCTGTGATCAGCCTCGACTACAGGATTCTGCTGGAGTTTAGAGGGAGTCTTACCGGTCAGCCAGGACCATCTCGGGGAGCCTGTACAGCCCTTCTCTATCCTGGAAGGAGGCTGCTTCTGCAGGAATATTCTTGCTAGTGCAGTGAACACCTGCTGAGGCCACTTAGGTCTTTATTCTGGCTGTTCTGGGCCGTGGGTCTCCATCGGTTCATAGTGTCTGGCTTCCACTAATGGGAGAGGGTCCGTCTTCAACAGTACAGTAGCGTGTGGCTGTGCTCTGTTGCTGAACTGAATACCAAGGAGCCTAGGGGAGCTGTCTGAGAAGGTTCAGGAAGCACCAGGCAGACAGATTAGCATAGCACCTTATTATGGCTTTAAACAGACTAATGTCAACTCTGCTGCCTCCACGGTTAGTTTCACTAGCTCACCTAAGGGTGAGCTACCCTCCCCAAGACTCAGTTTCATCATCTGTAAAATGGGGGATTATCATTTATTTTATAACATTGTTGTAAAGATTGAGTGAATTCATGCAAAACATTCAACATGACCTGTAGTAAGCACCCAATAAATGTTAGCTATAAATAGAGACTGGAAGACAGATGAGTGCCCATTTTGAAAAGCTAAATGTTAGGCAAAGTAGTTGGACTTGATCCTGAAGTTTAGGGAGCTGTTGAAGGCCTTGCACATGCGAGTGACTTGGACGCACTGTATTTGCCATAGTGCCGGCAAGGTAGGGACGGAGGGAGGAAGCGGAAGAGCAGAGCCTTCTGTAAACTGGCACCACTCCTCATGAGAGAGCGACGGGGATAGTCTCCCCTCACCCTGCCTGCCTTCTGCTCTCTTGCCTGAAGGCCTTTTGGTTCTCAGCTTTTTCAGAAAGAATAATCCTCTCTCCTCTCAGAGACTTGGGCTATTTGAGGGTAGGACCTTAGGCCTTCGTCATATGTTAAGGGAGATTTCCCACCTCCTGTCCCTTTAACCCACCTGGCGAATTGGAGACCAGAACGTGGAGTCTCCTCTAATAGAAACATAGCTCCTAAGAAATTGTTCAACTCGGCTTTGCTTCCCCTGAATGCATGAAGTCTCTGCCTCCATTTTAAGCTCTTAATTCTGTGCTAATTCCATTGGAATTATCATATGCAGATGCAGTGACCCATTTAATTTCAGACAGACAACCCTGTGAAGCGGAGATTATCCTGGGAAACTGACGAGTCCGGGTTAGGATGACCACAGGGCCCAAGAGCTGGAGTTCAGACCCAAGTCTCTGCTCTCACTTAACTGCCTCCCGGTCTCTTCTCTATACCTGCAGCGGCCACCCGAAGATCAGCTTACCCTGAAGGTGGTTCCCAGCATCCCTGTAGGATGGTACCCCTTTCTGCATTTCCAGATTCCTGAAATTAAGAGAAATGGATCTTTCTAAGCCCTCCCGTTCTCTCTCCAGAACCTTCATGTACCTCTTGCTCTCTGGATTAATAGTCGTTACATGTTTAAAGCTAGCAAGCATCTGATGAATATTTAATAGCCTGAGCAGACACACTGGATACAGCTGTCTGAGATGGCAGCTGCTGGGGGGAAGGGGAGGAAGTGCACTGCCCCGCCTAACTACTTGTTCTTTTGTTCCCTGAGCTAGCCCTTGTAGGCCCCTTAGGAGCAAAGGCCTACGGTGGGCACTGTACCCTAGTCCTGTCGGGGCCTGATTGCTCCCTGGGCTTCCAAGGGGGCTGCCTTCAGGCAGCAGACCAGACCTTTTTTAGGGGGTAATGAGGAGCAGTTAAGTTCACTGACCTCTAACGTCAGTTTTCTGGGGTGCCTGGGTGGCTCAGTCGGTTAGGCGTCCAACTCTTGTTTCGGCTTGGGTCATGATCTTGGGGTCATGAGATCGAGCCCCATGTTGGGCTCCAAGCTCAGCAGGGAGTCTGCTTGAGATTTTCTCCCTCTCCTTTTCCCCCTCCCCCTCCAAATAAATAAGTAAATTCTTCAAAAAAATAAATAAGTAAATAAATGAAATCCAATTTTCTAACCCCTGGGCTGAAAATCTTCTACTCTGTAACCTGTTCTAGCACTGGGGCTGAGGACATGTTCTCATCCAGTGTTCTGCCAACCGTAGCCCTCTATCCTAGGAGGAGGGAGACTTGTATCTGGAAGGGACTTGAATTTCATAACCATGCTGCTGGCATTTAGCTTCCTGACATTCCTTGACTACAAATGCAGTGGCTGGCAGGAGGTATACTGCTGTGGTGAGTGCCTTTGGCTGCTGTTGCTGGCGGGAGGTGGGCAGGTAGGAGTTCTCGGATGGGAACACAAGCTATCCCAGTGCTTCTCCCCACCTGGACCTAGGGAGCTTGTCGCTTCAAGGAGCCCTTGTCAGTTCCAGGGCAAACTTGGGGAGGGTATGGGGACTCCTGAAAAAAGACAACTCATTTGAGAGGTTTCCAGGCAGAGTATGAGGCACAGCCAGGCTGTCAGCCCCGATCAGTCACTTAAGTAGAACACATTGCCAGACTGGGAGACTACTGTTCTTAAAACTGCATTAAGATGCCTGAATTAGCTGTTCCCTTGTCAACCGCTGGAGCCCACTTAGTTCACCTCAGTCTCTTCTTCCCAGACACTGTGGTGTGAGAACTTGAGATAGAAGAGTTTGTTTTCAGGGAGAGCTAATTCCTCCCAGGGGCTTTTGGCTCCTGCAGCCTTCATGCTTCCCATTCACGGCCCAGCTTTAGGTACAGAACAGGTGCTCCCCATTTCTTAGGCTCTATGAGGTGGGGGTTCAGAAACAAGCTCTACATCTGCCTTTGAGAAAGAAATACCTTGTGCTCTGATAGGCTTCTTCATAAGCTCCTCTCCAGAGGTCAATATAAATGCCCCCTTTCATTCATTTTATTTTTTTTAAAGATTTATTTATTTGAGAGAGAGTGAGCAGGGGGAGGGGTAGAGGGAGAGAGAGAATCGTCAAGCAGACCCCCAATTGAGCACAAAGCCCGACACAGGGCTTGATCCCATGACCCTGAGATCATTACCTGAGACAAAATCAAGAATCAGCCACTCGGGGCGCCTGGGTGGCTCAGTCGTTAAGCGTCTGCCTTCGGCTCAGGTTGTGATCCTAGCGTTCTGGGATCGAGCCCCGCATCAGGCTCCTCCGCTGGGAGCCTGCTTCTTCTCCCACTCCCTCTGCTTCCGTTCCCTCTCTCACTGGCTGTCTCTCTCTCTCTGTCAAATAAATAAAGTCTTAAAAAAAAAAAATACTTAAAAAGAAAAAAAGAATCAGCCACTCAACCAACTGAGCCATCCAGGCACTCCAATTTTATTAAACACGTTGGCTAATATACATTGGAACACCTACTATGTCCTAGACACTGGAGATTGAGTAGCAAATAAGGTAAAATTGGTCCCTGACTTCATGGAGCTTATATTTGAGGAAACAGACACTAAACAGTTGTTAGTCTCAAAAATAACCTACATCACTTCAGTTGTGGTAAGTGCTATGAAAGAAAGGAACAGGGTTCTAGGAGAACAGACAACCAGGCAGCCTAGCCTAGCTCAGGGGTTCTCTTTGAGGAAACGATGTTTAAGCCGACATCTAAAGGAAGAGTTGGCTGGACAGGGCTTGTGAGATGGTTTGGGGCAAGGACACAAAGCACATTCTAGGCAGAGGGTGGGACTGAGGCAGGTTCAAGGTGAGGTGGGAACCTGGTCCTTATTGTAAGGTCAACACTGAAGACCACTGAATCCAGAAGCGAGGTGTGGGGAACAACATTATGAAATTTAAACTTCACTGCCCCTGAGTGGAAAATGGATTATGGATTCTGAGGCCCTGTTAGCAGACTTTGTGTTAGTGCAGACAAGAAATGAGGAGGACCTGCAGTAGATGGGTGACACCCGTGAAAATGCGGAGAAGTGAATGGACCCAAGGCCTTCTCAGCTACGATAAACATAATCTGGTGCCCGATGAGATGTGGGAGAAGAGGACATGATTAAGGAGGGCTGGAACAGCCAGCAGAATAGGGGTGTCGTATTTTAAAAGAGTGCGAGCACTGCTACCGACTTTGGTGTGTGTGTCAGGCTTTAGGTGGGTGTCTCCTGCAGATAACCCTGAGTATTTGGGGCAGGGGTGCACCCCTCAGAAGGCCAGAGGAGATGCCCACCTGGGCCGAGGACTGAGGTGCTAATAATAGCTATAAGAAGATGACTGTTTCCTCATTCTCTTTCCTCCAAAGGCTTTATTTTTTTAAAGATTTTATTTATTTACTGGAGAGAGAGAACACAAGTCGCAGGGGGCGGGGGCGGGCAGAGGGAGAGGGAAAAGCAGACTCCCCACTGAGCAGGGAGCCCAATGCGGGGCTTGGTCCCAGGACCCCTGGACCATGGCCTGAGCCAAAGGTAGGCACTTAACCGACTGAGCCACCCAGGCACCCCTCCTCCAAAGGCTTTAAAGCTCTTTGTTAATCTTAATGTGTTTCCCATCTCCGGGAGAGCAGAAATCGTTCTCCCCTTCCTACAGCTGGAGGCCCCAGTGGCTTAGTTGATTCTGCCCTGGATGCTCTCAGCTCAGGGGTGGCTAAGGATGGGAGGTCTGTGAAGTGAGAGCCCATTCTCATTGCCCAAGCAACAACAAAAAGACAACTCTTAGGCTGTGGACTTCTGTTGCCTACCCATCTGTGCACCTAGAAACCTGTACGTCGGAATGAAATAATGAGAGTTGTGCTAGGGGATGGGGAGATTGTAAGGGGGGGCACCCTGGCCAGATGGGAGGCTAGGAAGCCCCCCAATAGGGTAGCTTCATGTCTAATTTTCTACCTGTGTCTTTGCAGCGATCAGAGGACCCCGGAAACCAGGAGAGCTGCCTGCTGTGTGGAGGCTGGCCTGAGGGCATTTGCTGAGCACAGAAACCCTGGAGGGATCAGCAGTCTTTTCCCACTCCACCTCTTGATCTGTCTGATTTGCACACAGAAAGCCAGCCAGGATCCCCTAAGAGAGTCTCTAGGCCCAGAACGGAGTCCTCAGGGCTGCAGGGGGCTGTGATGCTAACAATTAAACCCGCTCAGGACTTCAAAGGGTCGAAGGGGACTAACAGTATCCCAAGCACGGCCTCCTAGATCTGAGTAAACCGGCACCTCCCACTGCGTCACTCCCATTTTGCCTGCTTCCCCTTAGCCTCCAGCAGAACGGGCTGGAACACACTGCCTCCACCTCTTACTTCCCTCTCTGCCACACCCGCGTTGTGGGGGCCAGCCCGGGGGCCCTTGGGCACCTCCAGAGGGCTCCCAGGACAAGGCTGCTTGGCACCTCTGTTAGAGGCAGAGGAAAGCCAAGTGAGAAGGTTTATTTACTTTGAACAAGTTATTTAACCTCTGAGCCTGTTTTTCTCTTCATTGTTGATGACTAACCTTGTCCAAAAGGCTCTTGAATGGGTAGGGCTTTTCCGACTTCGCCTCTGTACTATATCCCTCCCCCAACAAATACCTGGCACTGAGGAGCTCAATAAAAGATTTGGTCACGTGAAGAATGGTCCCACTCTGGTAGCTTCTGTCACCTTTGGGAAAGAGCCAAAGGCCCCTTGTCTAGCTCCTTTTCTTCTTCCCACTATATTGAGCTAGCTGTTTGTCCTAATGTGTTCTCTCGAAGGATTGGAAAGTCAGCCTTTGATAGACTTCTAGTTTCCTGTGGCCTATGTCGAGGCTGATTTCATACTGAGCTTCCTGAGAGGTTAGGGATCTCTAATATTATACTCTTCCTTTAATAAAATAACTCTTCTGGTCATTTATCCTAACAAGGGAACCAGGAGAAGGACTGAGTTTGGAAAAAGAGACTGTCTGCATTTTAACAGTGCCTGGGGCATTCCAATGAGCTTGGCTGCATTCTTGGCAGGAAAAGGATATTGAAATCAGTTGATTTACTTTGGGCAAGTTATGAAATATCTGAGCCCATTTTTTATCCTCATTATTGATTATTATAAATAATAGCTAATAATTTATTAAGTGCTTAGTATATACCAGGCACTATGTCAAGCGTTTATATGCACGATTTCAACTCAATCCTCCAATCCATGATACTCATTTCACAGACGAGGAAACGGAAGCTCAAGGAGGATAAATAACTTGTATAAGGCTAAAAAGAAGCAGCTGTCAGACTTCACCCATGCGTACCTCTCACCACCACAAGTTCCTTGAAACAAGAAAGCATTTGTGCTTGTGTGAGAGATGTGTGTATGGTGACAAACCTTATCCAGGTTTGCCCAAGACAGAGAAGGTTCCTGGGATGTCAGACTCTCAGTGCCCAAACCAGGAGCGTCCCGGGCAAACAGAGATGGTTTGTCACCTTGTTTGCATTGAGACTCCTGGTCCAGAGCTGGCCGCGGAGGCTGCATCTTCCTTGGCTTCTTGGTCTCTTGGGCCTCACCTTGTGTCCCTTTATCTAGCATTTGAGGACTTGCTTCAGACCGGCAGGCAGGGAGGAGTTTGGCCCGGGGAGTTAGGGATTCGGATGGCATCTGAATGATAAACGGAGGCACAGAGCCTGGGGCACTATCTGGAAAGCCAGCAGTAGTATCCTAGGCAGCCACACCCTCCGCTCCCAGACGCGGGTATCTACTCAGGAGCCACGGAATTCCAGTAAAGCTCGCAGAGCTAAAGCCAAATCCTACATTCAAATCCTGGCTCATCACTTGTGTATTTTTCTGGGCCTGTTTCCTTGTAAAAGTAGGATAATAATCCTTGTCCACTCAGTGGGATCTGAGAAACAAATGAAATGGGTGTGAAACACCTAACACGAGGTCTCCCTATAATACTGCTCAACACTGAAGTTTCCTTCCTCCTTTTTTTCCAGCTTGTGTGTCTTACCCAAGTCCTGTCCACCTGTCACGTCTGTCACATACAGCCTCCTCCCTCCTCCTGTTACCGCTTGCAGCCCTAGGGATCTTCCTTTGAGAGCCCTGACCCAGTGGCCTTGGCCCACCCACCCAGCTGCCCTGCATGTCAGTCACCTCCCCTGCAAGCAGAGAAGGGATGACATCACCCCCCCCCCCCCATCTGAAGCTCTGAACTGTTTTGAGCCATAAATATTTTAGCTGGGCCTTTCTCTGGCTGTTGCCAGGGTGATGGGCTCTCAGGGGACTGGGGTGGGAGTGCGGAGGCAGGGCTGGCAGCCTGGGGCCCAGCGGCAGAGCCGACTCTGGAGGGGCGGGTATGAAGTCTGGCCGGGAGCCAGCAGCTCTCACTGCCGCAGATCTGAAGGCTGTTGCTCTGCCTGCCTGCCTTCCCTTTCCCGGGCCCCCAGAGTCGCTCCTACTGCTTCCAGGCCCAGCTCTGCCCTTTAGCGCTCCAGGATCTTGGCTCATATTGCCAAGGGTCTCTGCACCTCCATTTTAACATCCATATCAGAGAAGTCCCTGCTTCACTCAGTGCCGGTAAGTGGAGAAGACAAAGCAAAGGAGGTTTTACAAAAATCCTATGAAATACTGGGTTAGTTGTGACTGGAGAAGCTAGGCCCTGTAACCCTTTCTAATAGACCTAACGGCTGGAGTCCCCGGGCAACGTGGATGGCACTCTAAGGACTGTCAGAGAGGGCCCTGCCTCTCCCGCCCCTTCTCAGGCTGCAGCCCCGGCACCTTTTCTACGGGTCCCAGGTCTAGCTGGACCACCTGGCCTGGCACAGGGTGTTCTAGCAAGGAGCTGGGCCCAGCGACGTATGAGCAGAGTTGATGAAAGCCTTTTTTGCTTGAGATGCAGAAACTCAGACCCCCCAGAGTAGATCTGGCCCTCATCCTCTACACCCCGTCCTAGACGTCTTACATCTGGCCAGCTGCTAAATGCTAGGTTGTGGCAGCATGCCTCACCTCTGCTTGGGATGGGTCTAATAAAAGAGCCAGAGAGGGGGCATCTGGGTCCATGTCCCACTCATACAATTAAGAAGCTCTGGATTGGGTCCAGGATTCCACATGCCCTGCCCAACCCGGCCCACCACAATTTTCCTGTGGAGCTCGGATTTCTTTGTATCGAGCTCCCTCTGGTGGTTGAGATATGCATTGCAGGGAAATAAGATCTCCAAAGTGAAGCTATTGCAGGCCACCCTGAGAGGTGGGATGATTTGCTTTATGCCAAGGAGAGGAGAATCCTTGTCCCCAACTCCTAATGACAATCATTCCATTTCTTTTTTTTTAAGAGTTTGTTTTTATTTATTTGACAGCACAAGCAGGGGGAGCAGGCAGAGGGAGAGGGAGAAGCAGGTTCACGGAAGCAGGGAGCCTGAGGCAGGGCTCAATCCGAGGACCTCCGGATCATGACCTGAGCCAAAGACAGACGCTTAACGACTGAGCCACCCAGGCGCCCCACTTTTTGTTTTATTTTGAGAGACAGAGAGAGTGTGGGGGATGGGGGCGGAGGGAGAGGGAAAGAAAGAGTCCCAAACAGGCTCCACACCCAGTGCAGAGCCCAACTCAGGGTTTGATCTCACGACCTGAGATCATGGCCTGAGCCGAAAACAAGAGTTGGACGCGTGACTGACTGAGCCACCGAGATGCCCCTCATTCCACTTCTTATGTAGGCTATTTCTCCCACCTGTTTGCTTGTCATTAATCACAATTCAATGACAGGAATCATCCTAATTTTACCAAGGAAACAGGCTTAGAAACGTATAATCAAGTCCAAACTCTTCACTGTATGTAGCATTCAAGAACTTCACCCATTTTTCCAACCCCATCTTCAATTACTCTCAAGATGAAATGGACTCGCTCTTCTGGAACATCGCTTGCCCCTGGGCCTTTGCTCGTGCTGTTCTCTGTATCTTCATTGCCCACTCCATCCCCGCCCAAGCACAGGACCTACCCAAATCCTGTTCGCTTTTGAACACCTGAACAAGAAATACAGTATTTTCTAAAGCTTGCACTTATTATCTTTGTAATAATCAAATACTATAAAACATGGGAAGACAACTGTCTGGATGAGTACAGGTGGGCGGGTGGCCCTGAGATGGGGAAAGTTAGACGGGGAGACTAACACATACGTGGACGTGAGAATGGCTCAGGAAATGAGAAGAACATGAAGACACGTGGATTCTCTGTTGGCTCTTGTAATAAAAACCAGGTGTAAGAATTCTTGCTGGCAGAAGAAAGAGCAAACCCCTGGGAAGCTGGGACAGAGCTACGGATGACACTTCTTCAAAGTCTTCAATCTTAAATTCACATTCATTTTCTTTGTACTTCATAATAGATCTGTGTTATAATTAGAGTAACTAAAACTTAAATAGCACTTCCTGTGCGCCAGGCACTGTTCTAAGTACTTCCCACAGACGAATCTTCACCATAATCTCCTAAGACAGGTACTAATACTACCCTCTCTTGACACTGAGAAAACTGAGGCACAGGGAGGTTAAGGAACTCCCTAAGGTCATGAGGCTTAGAAGTGGCAGAGCCAGGATTTGATCCTAAGACTGGCGCAGAGAAGGGGCTCTGAATAACGACACCTGAACATTGAAAATATTGCCTCGCATTTTCATGAATAAAACTGACTCCAGAAAACAGTACTGTGTTTTATCCTGTGGTGTCAGCACCCCCACTGGATGCCACTAGAGGTCTGTAGAATCCAGATAGAAAACTACTGGTCTATGGGGCGCCTGGGTGGCACAGCGGTTAAGCGTCTGCCTTCGGCTCAGGGCGTGATCCCGGCGTTATGGGATCGAGCCCCACATCAGGCTCCTCCGCTATGAGCCTGCTTCTTCCTCTCCCACTCCTCCTGCTTGTGTTCCCTCTCTCGCTGGCTGTCTCTATCTCTGTCGAATAAATAAAATCTTAAAAAAAAAAAAAAGAAAACTACTGGTCTAGAGGACAGAATCGCCAGCCGTGGCCCCAGAACAACACGACCAAGGAAGAGATCCCAACTCCTGACACCCAATGACACAGGGCTGGCCCAGAGCCAGTGGCATTTCCTCAAAAATCCAGACTCCTGGGAGAGCCAATAGAGAGCCAGTTAATTAGGAAATGAAGATGCAAAGAAAGGAAGCGAGGGCTTCAAGGTCGCAAAACAGCTGAGACGCGTGGCCGCAGATGTGGAAAACAAGATCTTCACCAACATCCTGCCATCTTGGGTTCTCTTCCCCACGGACCCTGTAGAAGGCAGATGTGAAGGACCCTAGACACCTCCGCTGGATACTGGGATAGAGGTGCACATTGTTCTGGATTATTTCAGTTGTAGCTGCCAGACACCAAACACAAACTGGCTTTTTGTCCGGGAGCGCCTGGGTGGCTCAGTCAGTTAAGGGTCCCACTCTTGATTTCAGTTCAGGTCATGGTCTCAGGGTCATGGGATTGAGCCCAGCGTCGACTCCATGCTCAGCTGTGAGTCTGCTTAGGATTCTCTCTCTCCCTCTCCCTCTGCCCCCCTCCCCCCCAAAAAATAAGTAAATAATTTTTAAGTCCATAGAGGATTCAGGTATGGCTGGATCCAGCGGTTCAAATGATGCTATCAAGACAGTGTCTACTGATTTTTTTACTTTTCTGTATTTCCTTCATTGTCTAAGTTCTACCTTCCTGAAAGGTGGCAACATAGCCACCACAAGTTCCAAGTTTATATCGTGCTTGCTTAGCCATCCCGGTGGGGAGGAAATTATTTCCCAATTATTCCAGCGAAGGTCCTAGGATTGCATTGCATCTCCTTTGGCCTGACTAGTGTCACTAATCCCTCCTCCTCCCCAAAACCAGTCACTGCAGCCTGGAGTGGCAGGGATGGAATGCTTTGATTCGCCAGGCCAGGGTTATCTGCCCACACTGGAACTGCAGAGTAAGGCAGCCCCGCCAGACCACATGGACTGAGACAGTGGGAGGAAGGGCAGTGTGTTCTGACCAGAAGGAAGAATGGATGTTGGGAGGGCAAAATCAATAGTCAACCTGTTCAAGGTGAGCAGGACCACAGATAATGGGTTACATGCACAGCAGTCCATTTGGGCGGCTTTACCCTCTTACACCGGGTCACTGGGTTGTATGAATGTCCTCAAATCAATTAAGCAAACATTTCCTGAGTATTTGCCATGTACAAGGTCCAGCACCCTTCCACATAATAGACGGACAGCAAGACCACATAACAGATAGACAGCAAGACGTGCCCCTGCCACCAGCGCCCATAAGGCAATTACCAGACCCGAGTTCTTACTTCCTCCCATAGGAGCATAACAGGCAAACTCTTACTCTTCTCTCAGAAACCAGCTCTGATGTCATCTTTCATGAAGACTTCTCTTGACTCCCTCCCCTGTCAGAGTTGGTCACCCTCCAACCGCCTCTGGACTTGGTATATACGGTTACTCTTATCACACCGTGCCATAATGTATTGATTCTCCTCCTTGTCTCTCCCAATGATGTGGCACCTCGGTATCCATAGTGCCTGCTATTGCTCAGAAATGTTTGTCAACCTGAGTTAAAATGAGTTCCCAGGAATGGCCCGGCTTCAGTGTTTTATGGACTATTCCTGAAACCACTGAGGTTTCCTTCCCAATTGACTTTCCTTTTAAGAGCAGTTTGCCTCTACCGGATTCAGCTGAACTAATACACACTGGAATGCCTGTCATATGCCGCCTAGTTCGGGGCTTTGGCAATTCAGAAATTAACAAGATACCTTTCAAGTTCAGTACTCTAAAGAGGGCAGGACCAGCTCTTCTAGGCAGAATTTCCTTGGCTGGAAAAAGAAATCTCAGCCCTGGGTTCTACTCTACTTTGTGAGCTGGTCATTCTTCCTCTCTGGGCCTCTTTTCCCCCCAGAACGGAAGGCCTGACTTGGTGTGGAGTCTATAATTTAATAGATGTGCACGTGTGGACTTAAACCCCACATTTCCATTTGCCTGGGCTACAAACCTTGGAGTAATACTCGATCTTCTCTTTGTTCCACACCTATCCAATCTGTCCCCAAATCCCCTTGACTTCACCTTCAAACCCAGAATCCAGCATATCTCCCTCCCTCAATCTGGTACAAACCATCAACATCTCTTGCTAAAATCATTGCCATATTCTCTGTCTGGTCTCCCTGTTTCCATCCTTGTTCCCTTACAGCCTATTCTTACACAGCAGCCAGAGTGATTCTTTAAAAATGTAAGTTCAAACCCTCCAACGCTGCTCAGCTCATTCAGAGTAAGGAGGAGCCCTATGCGGTCCGTCCCTTCTCGCGTCCCACTCTCGTGTCTATTCCAGCCAAGCCACACTAACCTCCTTGGTGTTTCTTAAACACACTGGCCATGTTCAGACCTGATGGCCCTTCCACTGATTTTTCCCTCTGCCTGGAATACTCCTTTTCTTTGGATATCTGTTATGACTGACTCACTCATTTCCTTCAAGTGCTTGGTCAAATGTCACCTTCTCAGTGAAGCCTACTCTGACTGTCCCATTTAAAATTGCAACCTCCCTTCCCCCTTTCCTGTTTACCTCCACAACAATTATTCCCTTCCAACATATTACAGAATTTACTTATTTTATGTCCATCTCCTCCCACTTAACCGTAAGCTCTGTATCTATTAATTAAATATCTACTAATTCATTCAATTAATTGAGTACTGATGTCTATTATGTGCCAAGCACTGTGCTAAGCCATGGAGCTACCAGGTGACTAAGACAGTTTATAGGTCTTGCAAGGGAAGAAGTCCTAACAGCTGGTAGTTACTAGTAGCTCATCTATTGAGAGCTTCGTCTGTGTTAAGTTCTTGCCATACATCCTGATAATAATGACGGCTAACATTTGTTAAAACAGATCCTGTGCTACGTGAGTTATCTCGTTCAATCCTCACCAATACCTATAAGGTGAATATTACCAGCCTCACTGTAAAAAGCAAGAAACAAGATTTCAAGGCTCAGAAGGAGCAGAATCAGGATTTGAACAGGAGAAAGATTTAGGAGTTAGGGTCAGCCAAACGAGGTGAACGACTGGTTGTGGGAGGAGTCGAGGGGAAGAGGGAAATGACTCCCAGGTTTTGACTAGGGTGCACCAGAGAAAAATAAGGGCGAAGACAAAGACGAAAGCCCAATTTGGGACGCGCTGAGTTTGAGGCGCCTGCGGGCCACTCCTGGATACAGTCCATCTCGGGCAGAAGCCGAGAGGCGGTTCCGGCCCCCTCCCTCGGGCCTGAAGAGATGCTGGGAGAAGGCCCACACGGGAGGAGCAGGAGGTGACTTCCCTCCCTCTGGGGTCTCGAAGCAGCAGCTGCAGGAAGAGCGTAGGGACCGCGAGACAAAGAGCGCGCAGCCACCGCCTTTGTCCGCGCGGCCCCTTTAAGAAGCGCGCCCCCAGCTTCCAGCCCGCCTTGTATGCAAATTTGGCGGCCCGGCGGGAGCGCGCGGCTGATACCCGGGGACTGGGCTGCGGCGGTTAGTCCTCTCCCGGCCGCCGTCGCCTCCGACATATTGCCCGCAGGAGCTGCGGCGGCGGAGCGGAGAGCGCCGGGGGGAGGAGATGGGTGAGCGGAGCGGCTCCGGCTCGGCCGGGGATCGGGCGGGCGTGGGGGTCGGGATGGCCAAGATGCTGACTGCTCCCCCACGCGGACAGGATCCCGGCGAGGGAAGGGGGAGGGGATGCGGGGCACAGAGGGACCCCGCCCCCTCCTGTCGCTTTACGGGGTGGGGCCTCGCTTGTGGGGGCGGGGCATTGGCGCGGGGGGCGGGACTTCTAAAATGGAGAGGGCCCGTGGGGCTTCGGCTTTGGTGGGACCGGCTCACCTGGGCTAGAAGTGGGGCCAGGGCTTAGCGGTGGGCGGGGCCTTGGTGCTAGGGCGGAGCTCTTGGGCTGTTGGCGCTTGAGCGGGGGCGAACTTTCTGGGCCGTAGGGGCTTGGCACTGCGGGCGATGGGGCGGGAAGGAGACCTTGCAGACCAAGGGAGCCCATTCTGGAGCGGGGCTTCTGGGCTAAGAGAGCTTTTATTGGCTTGTGGGCGGGTTTTCTGGGCTGACAACAGTGTGTAGGCGGGGCTTCTGGGCCCAGGGGCTTTATGTGGGTGTAGAGCTTCTAAAGAGAGGAGAGTAGGTGTGGGCAGAGCTTTTGGACTGATGGTGCATGCGTGGGATGTTTAAGCCAGGTATAATAGGGTATAATAGTATATGAACAGGGCTTCTGGGTTGGGGGCTGGTTGGGTGCGGAGCTCCTAGACAAGTCCTTTTTGGAGACATGTGAGAAAAGCTTCTGAGCTGGGAAGCTAGGGCAAAGGATGTGTGTGTGTGTAGGCTGTGTTGCCGTGAGGAGGTTTGAACAAGGCTGTAACTTTGATTAGGACTGGGGTGGTGCTTGGGAGCTTTGTGTAGGAGCTTTGTGCAGGATGGTGCCTGGGAGCTTGGGCTAGACTGCTAAGCCAAGAGAAGTAGGTTTGGGGCCCACAACCGCAGCATTCTCCCAGAGCCCACCTCCTTGACCCTATGCTCAGGCTCTGCTCCTGACCATAAGACACCTATTGAGCTGGATCTCAGACTGGAGGAGAAGGCTTGAAGAATCGTAAGCCCAGAGAGACTTGTAGAGTCTGAACGAAGCAGTGTACGCCAGACCTAAGAGCGCAAGCCTCAGACCCCAAACTACCTGTGACACAGTGTAAACTCAGTTTCCTAGTCTGTGGAAGACCTACTTTGCCAGGTTCATTCACTCATCAACATACGCTTACAGGGCACTTACTTTATGCTGGACCCTGGTGGAAGGGAGGGATACAACAGTAAAAAAGACATATAAGGGTAATGACCTCACTGACTTTCTGTTCTAGTGAGACAGACAATAAATGTATTAACAAATGAATAAAATAAATCCCAAGAGTGAATTATTGTGGGAAAAAAGTAGAAATGAGAGTTACGGTTGCAGGTACTTTAAAAATGGCAGTCAGGGAAGGGCTTTGCGGTTAGGATACAGAAAGTGCAAGAGGTAGCAACAAGTTTGGTTTGCTTAAGGAGAGAAAGGACAGGAAGGCTGAGGCATAGAGGCCAGGCAGAGAATGGTAGGAGATGAGGCTGAGCGGTAGGCAGGGGCCAGATCAGAGGTCTCTGTGATTAGTGATAAAATGAGACACCAGGTGACCAGTAGCCAGTATCATTGCTGTTACCCTTGACCTATGCCCTCCGGCTTGAGGATCTACCTTATGTTGAGTCCCACAGGAGGACGAAGAGGTCCCAACAGGACATCCTACTGTCGAAATCCTCTGTGTGAGCCGGGATCCTCAGGGGCCTCTGGTGGGGGCCACACTTCCAGTGCATCGGTCACCAGTGTCCGTTCTCGCACCAGGTAAACCACCTCTCTTTCCCCTCACTGCGGGCTCCCGGGGGCAATAGGAACAAAGCTGTGTTTCACTGGGCTCGGGCTCTAGGATTTGATACCCCAGATGTCAGATGGGGGTTTGAGTACAGAGAGCAGCAAAAAAAAAAAAGGCTTCAGAGGTGGTGGTCACTTGGGCAGATGCAGTGGGTTGTAGGGTAATAAGCCCAAAGGCCTGGATTCCAGTTACAGTCCTGCTCCTGATTTTCCGGTGGCTTGAACAAGTTGTCTCCCCTCTTTGGGCCTCCTTTTCCTCATCTGTCAAATGGATCTAATAATTCTTACCTTCTTGGGGAATGTTGGGAAACCCAAATAAGATGAGGGATAGGAAAAGGCTCTCTGTTGGCTCCTTTGACGGGCAGGATTAGGAGGACTCCAGCCTCGCCCATGAGCTGCTTTTCTGATCTAACCCCACCACCCTGTGTCCTGGAAGCCCTTCTTGGTGGGGTTCTCCGGTCAGCTCCTGATGTTTTTCCCTCCCCACTTCCCAGGAGCAGTTCTGGGACGGGCCTCTCCAGCCCCCCGCTTGCCACCCAGACGGTTGTGCCCCTCCAGCACTGCAAGATCCCCGAGCTGCCAGTCCAGGCCAGCATTCTGTTTGAGCTGCAGCTCTTCTTCTGCCAACTCATAGCCCTCTTCGTCCACTACATCAACATCTACAAGACGGTGTGGTGGTATCCGCCCTCCCACCCACCTTCCCACACCTCCCTGGTAGGTGCCCAGCTAGGAGCGGCTCTGTGTGTGTGTGTGTGTGTGTGTATGTGTGTGCGCTGACATTTGGTTTCAGTTTAACACAGCTTACCAAGTGCCCTGTACACTTGGCCTCTCACTGGGCATGGAGAGTGTAGAAGGAACAGGAAGTGAGTGATTCCCGAACGCTCGCCCCTAGTTGCTCAGTACCATATGAGGCACTTGAAAGGTAGCAGAGATAAATCTGACAGATGATGCCTAAAGGAGCGTAGAATCTTAAGTGCTGTGGGGGAGAAGAGCCACAGGCGTACATGAGTATTTCAGGAGTGCAAAGATCTCCATGCCGAAAGAGAGGTGCAGGGACAGGGGCACGGGTGATCAGAGCAAGAGGGCTCACACACCACTCTCTTGTCTCCAGGGACTGTCCCACTTCCCTCCTCTGGGTCCTGTTCTGCTCCTCTAGGTAATTTCCTGGCCTGACTCAGCTGGAGGCCTGTGAAGGTCAGAGAGTGGGGACAGTCCCTGTGGAAAGGACTGAGCAGGGGGAGGTGGGGATGAAAAAAGCCCGTATATGGGCAGGCGGCCCACGTGACCCCCAGCCTCTGCCCCCCCCCCCCCCGACAGAATTTCCACCTGATCGACTTCAACTTGCTGATGGTGACCACCATCGTTCTGGGCCGCCGCTTCATTGGGTCCATCGTGAAGGAGGTGATTGGGTCCCAGAGGCTGGCCGGGGACTTTGGGACTCCCCTTTCCCCTGGGGGTACCAAGGAAACATGCCAAGCCCTTCAAGCCTAAGGCAGTTCCTTGGGGCTCCCTTTGAACTTGGTTGAAGAACATTACATCCCATCACTCTTGGAGTTTCCGGGGCATCGAGGAAAAGGATTCACCTTGCCAGGTTCTGCCCCACGTTTCCGTGGGTGGGATCACAGGCCATGCTGGGTGGGATGTGGGCACAGCCCCGGTGGCCTCCACCCAAGGCCCCATCCCGTCCTATCTCGCCCTGACCCAGGCCTCTCAGAGGGGGAAGGTCTCCCTCTTTCGCTCCGTCCTGCTGTTCCTCACCCGCTTCACCGTTCTCACGGCAACAGGCTGGAGCCTGTGCCGCTCCCTCATCCACCTCTTCAGGACCTACTCCCTCCTGAACCTCCTGTTCCTCTGCTATCCGTGAGTACCCCTCACTTCACCCCTCCCTGCCTAGCACCCGGCTCCGGACCTCTGCCCTGAGTGTGGCTGGGTCAGCAGGTGCCCAGACCCGGGAGACTCACGCGGAGCAGCAGCAGTATCCTCTCACATTGTCTGACAGCATCCCCCTGGGAACAAGATGATTAGCTTGCTTTTGCAGGAGCGGAAACTGAGATAGCAGGCATGATTCACCCTAGGTGCCGCCATCAGGGAGGTCCGAATGGGACTCAGATCTGAGTGTGTACGCCAAAGGAACATTCCTGGTGGGGACGCATGGGCTTTGTCTCCCTCTCCTTTCCTCTCCTCTCTGGTTCTTTCTCTTTCTCTGTCTTTTTTGGTATCTTAGCGTTTATGTAATCTCTCGGTGCCTCCCCCAGGTCTGTGTGCGTGCAAGCACCTGCGTGTGTGCATGTTTCTGTGTGGGTGTCTGTGCATGAAACGTGTGTGTGCGCACGTGTGTGTATCTGCACGTGCATGTGTGTGTCAGTCTTTGTGTCCCTTTGCTCACTCACTCCATCTCACCAGAGCCCACATTGTTGGGGATCAGAAGATAGTGTCTGGGAGGAGCCCAGGACTGCCCCCTTCTGGCCTAGAACTGGGGAGAATTTGGCAAGACGTCCCTTCTGGCTGTTTCTGGGGCAGGCTCCCGGCTGTCTGGGCATTTACAGTCATTTCCCAACCCCGGGGCTTTCTGGTTCATGAATTTCCTCAGGCTGGGCCAGTTCTCTGTCGTGGGAAGCTTCAGAGCCAGCTGCTCATCCCTCTCTACCCTGCATATGAGCAAAAGGGCGCTGTCATGGGAGAAGCCCCATCACACTTGTTTCAGTTATAATTCGTTTTTAATTATAAGAGTGACACATGTGTCATATAAAAACATTAAACTTTACAGAAGCTTTTACTGTAGAAAATGAAAGTCCTCTATAATATTAGTCCTCCAGAAAACCATCATTTGCAGCATACCCTCCCCCATATTTTTTCAAGCATACACACATACATTTGTTTTTAACAAAAAAGGGGCCATACAGTCTACTACATTTTTCACATAATCCCATAACTTGGGTATTTTTCCACGGCAAAACATAAAGGTCGGCCTCATTTTTTTAATGGCCTCATAGTATCCCATTATATAGATTTTTCACAGTTGTGTTTATCGTCTATTGGTGGCCTTTCGAGGTATTCCTAGCTTTTCCCTATTGAAGACAATGAGGTAGGGAACCTTCTTTTGCATACATCTTTGCCCACTTGTCCAATAGTTCTGTACAGCAGATTCCCAAAGTAGCATTACTGTACCGAAAGATGCAGTCCATGTATATTTCTGATAGATATTAACAGATGGCCCTCCAGGGGTCGTACTGGTTAGAGTTGCCTTAATTTTTTCCCGTTGTGGTTTCTATCCAGTGAATCCATCCTGCTCGGATACAGGTATCCCCCAGTATTCATATTTTGCTTTATTTTTTTATTCTTTCATTTGTAAATTTTTATTAACATAAGGCAGGCGTATCATAACAAAGCAATCCAGGAGTGGTAAAAAGCTTATGACGAAAACCAACCCCATTTTTCAGCTTTTTATTTATTTATTTATTTATTTATTTTCGATTTTATTTATTTATGTGACAGAGAGACAGCCATGCTAATCTTCTCTGTATCGTTCCAATTTTAGTATATGTGCTGCCGAAGCGAGCACCCATTTTTCAGCTTTTTAGTCCCACTTCTCCAAAGCAATCTCTACTGTTTCTGGCTTTCATGTTTTTTGAGTTACCCCCATAATTCTAATATCTTTGTACCTTTATTCCTTTTAAAAACATGTGATTGATTTTATAAGTTGGATAATAGGTTTACAAAGTTAAAATTCAAAACGTATAAATATGTGTAAAATGTATACATTTAAAATGTGTAAAGAATATAGAATGAAAAAGTCTCTCCTTGGCTCCTGTCTGTTAGCTGCCCAGTTTCCCTTCCAAGAGGCAACTACCAATATTCCTGGTTTCTTGCATATCCTGGAAATAAGTGTTTTATGCATATACAAGCATATCACACACATGCTTGCACACATACATTGATTCCCTTCAATGACAGATGAAGATTTACTTAGTTCACCCTTCCATCCATACTATTCCCAGTATTTTATAAGTGTTATTGTTATTCTTTATTGATTATCTTTTCCAACAATGTCAGTATGCCTGTATTTTTTAGTTCATCAACAATGGTATCTTAGTCCCTTTTATGTCGATGGTAATATTAGGAACTCTACCCATCCACTTTTCCTACCCCCTTCCTCCTCTCACTTCCTGGCAGCTAAACTCTTATAATGTTAAGCTTGACATTCACATTCTCCTATATAACGACATTTAAGTCTTCCATTCTTTGTCCAAGGTTAATTCTAAAACCTAAAAAGCAGTAAGTAGTCTTGATGTTAAGAGTATGAAAATATCGTTCACTTCAGGGCCAAGTAGATGATATTCCTTCTCTATAGTTACTAAATTATAATCTTGGGCCTCTTAAAAAAAGGAAGTTCCTCATGTCAAAGTCAAATGGTTTCTCTTTTCTTACATTCCATCATTTGCTTAAAATCATGTCACATTTTAGTCTGTTTCATATTTAGATTGTAACTTTCTTATACAGCCTTTTTTTTTCTTGGAGTTCTAATTGCCTTTCTTTTTTCTTGTTGACAAAAGAATGATGGGCCTTCAACATATCCTCAAGTTTATCCAGCCTCTCAGTCATGCTACCTGTTGCCTGGAGTCCATTTTTCCCCCTAAAGACATCCCTCCTGGAGCCCTCCATCCTCCTGCTCCAGTCTGGAGTGGTTGTTCTTTAGGCCTGCTGTACAGCTCTCAGCCTGGGACTTCCCTTCGCTGCCCTCCTGGGTTGGATCCACTGTTTCCTGGATCCCATGTCTTCCTCTTTCTTGGTTTTCTCCCTTATTTTGCTGGAGTGCATTATCAGGTAATTTCCTTAACAATGGGTATGTGGGAGGTATATACATTCTGAGGCCTTGCATGTCTAAAAATGTCTTTATTCTGCCCTCATACTTGATTGATGGTTCAGCTAAATGTAGATTTCTAAGTTCAAATTCATATTCTCTCAGAAGTTTGAAGATACTACTCCATTGTCGCTAGCATCCCATACTTCTAATGAGAAGTCTGATGCCAGTTTGATTCCAACTACTTTGTAGATGACTTGTTTTTCCTTTCTGAAAACTTTTAGAGATATCCTGTTTATCTTTTGATTATTGAACTTTCACAAGGAGGTGTCTGGTGTGGGACTTTGTCTTTCATCTTATCAGTACTCTAGGGCTCTTAACCTGGAGATTTGGGTATTTCTTCAGATCAGGAAAATGTTCTCCTATGATTTCTTTGATAATATCTTCCCTTCTATTTTTTTTTCTATTCTCTGTGGGACTTCTGTTCATCAGGTGGTAGACCTCATAGATTGATCATGTGTTTATTCTCTTATATTTTCTCTCATATTTTTCATCTCTCTCCCTTTCTCCCTCCCCTTCCCCCCATCTTTCTTTTTCTCTGTCTCTATCTCTCTCTCTCCCCCCTCTGTCCCTGTCCTCTCTCTCTTTTTACTTTGCCTTTAGGGAGATTTCCTCAACTTTATCTTTCAGCTTTTTTATTGAGTTTTTCAGCAATCATATTTTTCCTCTCTAAGCCTTTCTTATTTTCTGATTGTTCTTTTCTCATAGCATTCTGTTCTTGTTTTAAAAATCTTTTCTGTTCCCTCAATTTTGTCTTTCCACTGGGGTTGGTTTTTTGTTTCATGCTGCTGGTTTTCTAAGCATAGTTCGTTGTTTCGTCGTCTTTACACTGACAAACAAAGGACTGAATAGGTTGGAGCGCACTTTCTCTCGCTCTGCCATTCCATATGTGAGTGGGAGGCTTGAGCAGGAATTCTAAGGACATGAGCAGGACACACTGACTGGCCGACTTTGCTTCAGGAGGAGGGAGTGTGGTGCTAGTTGTCAGGTTGTGGGCCCCCATAAACCAGAAGCCAGAGTGAGGGGTTACTCTAGGGTGCCCCCATTATAGACCACAATTCTCCCTAGACAGTTTATTCAATTTTTTTTTACAGAAGAATCCTTCAGGGTGGGTTGAATATGAGATAAGAGAATAAAGGGACTGACTTCTACAAATAAATGCAGATCTTTGTTTAATCCCAATTGTTCAGTTCTGCTGCCTGATTCTGCCCTTTATCAGCTGTGCCTACTTCAGGTCAAAGTCTCTCTTGGGTCATTGGGCAGATAAGCTCCTACCCCCAGTGCAGCCCTCTCACAGCATATTCTAGACCTACGCCATCCAGTTCAGTAACTTCTAGCCACCTGTGGTTATTGACCATTTGAGAGAGGCTATTTTGGATTGAGGTGTGTTGTAAGTGTGAAATAAACTTCAGATTCTGAAGACTCAGTATAAAAAAAGAAAGTAGGGGCACCTGGGTGGCTCAGTCAGTTAAGCATCCGACTCTTGGTTTTGGCTCAGGTCATGATCTCAGGGTTGGGAGATGGAGCCCTGTGTGGGGCTCTGCGCTCAGCGGGGAGTCTGCTTGAGATTCTCTGCCTCGCCCTCTCCCTCTGCCCCTCCCCCTACTCACGCGCACTCCTGTGCATGCTCGTTCTCTCTCTCTAAAATAAAATCTTTTAAAAAGAGAAAGTAAAAATCTCATTTGTAAGTAATGATTATATGTTGAAATGATAATGTTTTGCATATATTGGGTTAAGTGAAATAGAGTGTTAAAATTAACTTCGTATTTTTTTTCCATGTGGCTACCAGAAAATTTCGAAGTACATATGTGATTCTCATTATATTTCTGTTGGGCAGCACTGCTCTAGATGATGGCTTCCTTCCTCATCTGTCAACATGTTTCCATCTGCTTTCTAAATTTGTCAAAATCACTTGTGAACTGATAAACCCCACTCCCATTCTTTTTGCTGATATGAACTTATTTTCTACGTTTATACTGTCACGCCTTGAGTGGAGAAGATGAGAGGGAATCTGCCATCTTGCCTGGGAAGGAGCTTCTAATTTGTGACCTGTGGAGCAGTCATTTGTTGTTACCAAATAATTTAATTCTATCTGCAGTCCTTCTTAGAGGCAAAACCAGGGAGATTCTTAAGGACTTGGCCTTAGGTTTGGGTCTGAATCCCTTGTGTGTTCCTGTAGGTGCCCCCCTCCTTCATTCCCACAAGGTGTCCAGAAGAGTGTTTTGGGAATCCCATTTCAGTCTTTTCTGTCCCACAGAATCACTGGTCTCTCTTTTCTAAACAAAATTTTATGGATCTTCTGCTTTGGGTCAAGCACCGTGATGAGTGTTGTTGCAAGGTTTAAAGAGAGTATTTATGCAAACACGAGGTGTAATGCCTAACTGAGTGTAGAGAATCAATACAAGCTCTGTAAGTTAGGGCAAATTAAGGAAACTGAGGCTCATAGAGGTTAATAACTTGCCCTAAATTACAGTACTAGTAAATAGCAGAGCTGGGATTTTAATCCTGGCCTATTTGACCAAAGGTTATGCTCCTGACCACAGTTCTCTAAGTTATCATACTTAACCTTACCCCCGGGGAGAATGGGTAGCATCCCGATTTTATAGGCCAGAAAGCAAAAACCCAAAAAGGCCAACTGCTTGCCCAAGAACACTCATGTATCCCTTCTTGGAACATCAGAAAAAAGGAAGAAAAAATCATTACTGACAAGAAAATGCATTCTCAGTGGCCCTGACTCCTGGGTGCAGCCCAGGGACCATTCTGCGGCTCTGTCTGAAGACCTAGAGAAATGGATAAGCCCCAAGCTGAAAAAAGGAATGTGTGTGAATAGCACCTACTACAATGTTCCGTGGACCGTGCTAGGCACTTAGCTACTTTTCCCCCCTTTTTTATTTATTTGTTTTTATTTAAAGTAATCTCTGTGCCCAACATGGGGCTCGAACTCACAACCCCCAGATCAAGAGTCCCATGCTCCACCAACTGAGCCCGCCAGGCACCCTGACTCTTAACTTTTTACAATTATCTACTTTCCTGGGCTTTGGGCCCACCTAGTTTTCTCCTCGAAAGGTACCAGCCATAGACTCAAAACACCCCTTGACTAATTAGCTCCGGCCCTAGAGGCACGGCTCAGAGAAAGGGATTCGTATTGTTGTAAGGGCCCATTTCAGTGCCTGGCACATAGTAGGCACACAAGAGATACTGTTCCTGAGCCTCCTTCCTCCACAAGCTGCAGAGCTGCCCCCCGAGTATGCAGTAGACCTCTCTCTCTCGTGGTAGCACGTACATTTTTTTTTTAAGTAAGCTCCGCGTTGAGTGTGGGGCTTAAACTCATGACCCCTGAGATCAAGAGCCACGTGCTTCTCTGACTGAGCCAGCCAGGCACCCCTTGTACATTTTTAGCTAATTAATTACGCATAGTGT
Source organism: Ursus arctos (assembly GCF_023065955.2). NCBI lineage: Eukaryota > Metazoa > Chordata > Mammalia > Carnivora > Ursidae > Ursus > Ursus arctos. Next base: position 23,518,741 of record NW_026623008.1, read on the forward strand.
TTGCTGAATATGTGTCTTGGTCTTTGGTACCAGACAGTTCTGGGTTTGAATCCCAGCTCTGTTGCTTCCTTCCTGGTCGGGTAACCTTTGAGAATCCACTTCACCTCTCCGAGCCACAGCTTCTTCAAAGGAGTACAAAATAATAGTACTGAATACACAGGTAAAGTGCTTAGTACGGCGTCCAGAGCACAGCGTGTGCCCAATGAATGTGAGCTATGAGGGTCACTGTCAGTCAGCAGTAGACCACGAGGCAGGGCCTCATCCCTGCTTCCTCCTTTGTCCCCGATGCTCGGCACAGTGCTTGGCCTGCAGTCGATGCCGATACCTATGTTGAATGTCTGATCAAAGGATGGCTGGATAGAAGGATGGGTACATTCTCCCCTCTTGAGTTGCCGGGAGAGCTCAGGCCAGGGAGGAAAGAAGATTCCTTCCGTGGGTAAGGGTAGGGATCGTGGCCCACGGGCAGGCCTCCGCTCACCACTGTCTTCCCCAGCAGGTTTGGGATGTACATCCCGTTCCTGCAGCTGAACTGTGACCTCCGCAAGACAAACCTCTTCAGCCACATGGCCTCCATGGGTCCCCGGGAGGCGGTGAGCGGCCTGGCGCGGAGTCGGGACTACCTGCTGACGCTGAGGGAGACGTGGAAGCAGCACACGCGGCAGCTGTACGGGCCGGACGCCATGCCCACCCACGCTTGCTGCCTGTCCCCCAGTCTCATCCGCAGCGAGGTGGAGTTCCTCAAGATGGACTTCAACTGGCGCATGAAGGAAGTGCTGGTCAGCTCCATGCTGAGCGCCTATTACGTGGCCTTTGTGCCCGTCTGGTTCGTGAAGGTACGTAGCTCAACCCAGGGAGGGCAGGGGCCTGCCTGGGGCCTCACCCTGCTGCCCGCCGCACAGGAGCCCTCCTGCTCGCGTGAATAACCGCACCATGTTTGATAAGATTCCCATCTGTTCTCTGGAGAGCTAGAGCAACAATGACCCCGATTTCAGAGTGGAAAGAACAAGGCTTCCTGGGAAGGAGTAGCCCGCAGAAGGTCACCCAGCCGACGAGGGGCCATGACATTGTTCATAATACTTGATAACAGAAAGCAGGGATGTAATTCACTAGGGCTGCTTTGGCCTCGGCGTGTCACAGGGTCCAGCTTTATCATGAAGTAGGAAAGCCAGGATTCATCCAGACCCGAGTGAGTCCAAAAGCCCGCGCTTTCTCTCTAGTTTGTATGGCCTCCTGGGAAGGCACCTCCCCAGCAGACAGGAGGCTTGAAACGTTTCTCGAGGGGTGGACTGCACTGAATGGTTTGGGGCTGAGAGGACTTTATGTTTCTTGAGCACCTACGATGTGCTAGAGCTTTCGTGAGTGTGATAACCCTCCTGCCACCTGTCAGGGGCGCTTGGTAGCTGTTCTTACCATGGGACAGAAGAGAAAGCGAGAGCACAGAGAAGCGAAATGACTTGCCTGGTGTCACATAGTTAATAAGCAACAGAGCCAAGATTTGGACTCATGTCTGTTGGACTCCAGAGCCTGTGCTCTGGCTCAGAGTGGTAGGAGCGATTTTCCTGTAAGAGGAGCTGGTAGACAACTTGAGTAGTGGGCACAGGGGCTCAGCCCATGAGTAAGCCCCCTTTATTAGGTGTTTGATTCTCGGTCTCAGGGCCCCCAGAAGGCTGCCCCGCTTTCTGAGGCAGATCGAGTCAGGGAAGGGGGAGGCAGGGAGGCCATTACGGACATCCCAGGCCTTACCCATCTCCCGCTGCCCCCAGAACACGCATTACTATGACAAGCGCTGGTCCTGTGAGCTCTTCCTGCTGGTGTCCATCAGCACCTCCGTGATCCTCACGCAGCACCTGCTGCCCGCCAGCTACTGCGACCTCCTGCACAAGGCCGCTGCCCACCTGGGCTGCTGGCAGAAGGTGGACCCAGCGCTGTGCTCCAACGTGCTGCAGCACCCGTGAGTCGCCCTCCCCTTCCCTGTCCAGCCCCAGCCCTCGTGGTCCGTGACTTTGGAGTCACTGGCCGCCTCCCTCACCAGCTCCTGCATTCAGGCGGCAGGTGGTGGCTGAGCATGTCTCGTATGCTAGGCCTTGTGGCCAGAGTGGGGTGTGGCCGGGCCCAAGGCAGACGCGTCCCCTGGGCTTAGGTAACTTGCAGTGCGCCGGGGATCGGAGGAGGCCAGGCAGTAAATTCACGGACCTCGTTGACTTTCTCCTTCACTGACGGTCGCTCACGCAGCTCATTGACCGATTTGCTCCTGCCTTCATTCCTTGCTTCTCTCCTTCTGTTACCTGCTCACTCAACTGCTCAGTCATCAGGTCACCTCCTTTCCAGCAGACGTTTATTTCCGAAGCCATACCGGCCTGGTGCTCTCTACCGGACAGAGGAGCTTGGACTTTGACCTCCAGGCAGAGGGCGGCTATGGAGGTTTTGGAACAGTGGAGGAACCCATTCCGAGCTGCCTAAGAGACATCAGTGTGGGCAGAGGATAGGGTGCCATGTTAGCCGGTGGTGACCCCTGGCCAGGGAAGCAGAGCCACGGAGAGGGAATGACCGAGACAAGGTCCTTGAGGAGGTCAGTCTGGTGGGGGTGAGCACCGCATACACAAATGGTTATAGGATGATGGGAAGAAGGAAGCCCGGCTGCAGGACAGCTGCAGAGACAGAAGCACCGGCTCAGGAGCTCAGCCTCCCCTCAGCCTGGCTCATCCTTCGTGGCTCATCCTTCACGGTGCCTTCCTCACCGTACTTTTCACCCAGGTGACCCTCACTTTCCTGCCTGCATCCCCCCATTACACTGGAAGCTCCTCAAGGCTGGGCCCACCCGAATCACATCTGAGGCTCGGGCCCAGCACAAGGTGTGGCAGAGAAGAGGCCCCTAGGACAGGTTTATAGAGGTAGGTCCATCAAGAAGCAGAGATGCAAAGGGAGGGAGGCCACAGAGACACCTGGCTGGCTCAGTCGGTACAGCATGTGACTCTTGATCTGGGGGTTGTGAGTTTGAGCCCCACGTTGGGCATAGAGATTAGTTTAGATAGATAGATAGATAGATAGATAGATAGATAGATAGATAGATAGACAGACAGATGAAAAGTAGCTAAGTGCCCAGCATGGTACCTGGAACATTGTAATCGGTGCTATTTACAGACATTGCTTCTTTTTGCTTGGGGCTTGTCCATTTCCCCAGGTCCTCAGACACCGCCCCATTAGGGTCCCTGGGCTGCCCCCAGGAGTCAGAGCCAATGAGAATGCTACATTTTCTCATCAGTAGTAATTTTTTTCTTCCTTTTTTCTGATGTTCCAAGAAGGGAAACATGAGTGTCCTTGGGCAAGCAGTTGGCCTTTTTGGGTTTTTGCTTTCTGGTCTATAAAACGGGGATGCTGCCATGCTCCCTGGGGTAAGGTTAAGTAAGATAACTTAGAGAACTGTGGTCAGGACCATAATCTTTGGGGTCACATAGCCCTCCGTGCTAGTCAGGGTCCCTCCCAGGCTCTGTCCAAATGGTCGAGGTAAGGGCATAGACATTGGCAAACGGGCCTCAAGGGGGCTCAGCTTAGCCTTAGCCTCTGAGGGGAGGGAGGAATAGAAAGGTAGAATAGAGCTGAACATGAGGAGAAACCTGTCCATAGCTCACCATCGTTCGCAGAGAAGACCCAGGCTCCTTCGCATGTCTTCCCAGCTGATGAACTGGGTCCTGCCAGCCTTTTCTGCCTCCTCTCTTACCATGCCTTCCCCACTTACCTCTGCTCGAGCCAGACCAAACCGCTTCGGATCCTCAGTTTCTATATGCATGTTTGTATGCAGGCGTTGGCACGCGGTGCTTGTTTTGCCGGGAACACCCTTCCCACCTTCCTCTTCTTGACTGATTGCTGTGCATCCTTTAGCAGTTTGCTTCCTCCAGGAACAGTTTCCTCACCACCCAGGATGGGTTCCGTGCCCCCTACCCCACGTTCCCACAATCCCATAATGTCATGATCATTGCACCTAACACTTTCTGCTCTGTTTGCTTAGTTACTCACCTGTTATTCCAGGAGGTCAGGGTCCTTGCCTGTCAAGCGCTCAGCCGTCTCACTCCTGGCAGTTTGCCTGGCTTATAATAGGTCCATGGTAAATTTTGGTGGTTTGTGTCTAGTCTTTTTTTAAGATAAAATTTACATACGGTGAAATACACAAATCTTTTTTTTTTTAATTTAAATTCAGCTTAATTAACATATAGTATATTATTAGTTCCAGAGGTAGAATTTAGTGATTCATCAGTGGCATATAACACCCAGTGCCCCCCTTAATCCCCTTCCACCCAGTTACCCCATGCCCCCACCCACCTCCCCTCCAGCAACCCTCAGTTCGTTTCCTAGAGTTAAGAGTCTGAAATGCACAAATCTTAAAGTGTACAATTCTTCGAGTTTTGATAGTCCTATACCCCCATGTATAGGTAGGCCTGTACCCCCATGATAGGCAGACCTGTACCCCCACATATAGATAGAACAAGGTGTAGAACATTTACAGCCTCTCAGAAAATTTCCTTGCGGCTCTTCCCAGTGACCGGCCCCCACTTACCACTACCACCCAGACAACCATTTTTCTACTTTCTTTCAAAACTAGCCTGTTCTGCAGCCTCACATAAATGAAATCTTGGGTTCAGTTTCTTTTTCATTCGGCATATTGCCTGTGAGGCTCATCCATGTTGTTAGGTATGCCATGATAACTAGTTTTCAAAATTTTTTAAAAAAGGTTTATATGTGTATTTGAGAGAGAGATGGAGAGAGCATGCACCTGAGCAGGGGAGGGGAAGGGGGAGAGAACATCCAGGCAGACTCCCACTGAGCGCGGAGCCTGACGTTTCTCTCACGAGCCATGAGCTCAGGACCTGAGCCGAAACTAAGAGTCAGACACTTAACCGACTGAGCCATCCAGGTACCCCGATAACTGGTTTTTAAATGAATGAATCAAAAAGGAAGGAACAGGGGTTAGAGTTTTTCGTAGACAGTGATTCTCTGTCCTCTGGCCCAGGACCCTTGGAGTCCCTGGGAGATGTGGCAGAACTAGAAGATCCCATCATCCCGTTCCCATGCTCACCGAGGCCCCTCTGTGCCAGCCCTGTGCCATGCTCTGAGGACAGAGAGATGAAATGGACACGGTCTCTTCCCTCAAGGGCCCCCGGACGAGTGAGGGATACAGGGAAATAAGCGATGACACACTGGGGAAAGTGGACCAGTAGCAGGAGATTCAGGGAGCTGTTGAAGGATGCCGAACTCTGTGGGGAGTTTGAGAAAGGCTTTCTGGAGGATCCCGAGTTTGGAAAGAGCTTGCCAGAAGCATACAGCATCAGGAAGGGCCGTCTAGTGGGAGGGAGTGACTTACGTAGAGATCTGAACAGTAGGCTGTGCTGCAGGAACTAGAAACCACTGGGAACGGCTCCAGGCAAGCTGTGCGGTGGGAGTCATGGAAGACCGTGCAGGGCTCAGAGGCCCCAGCGAATCTTTGGGGACTTGACTCCAAGGGCACTGAAAATACTTCAGAGGGTTTTGAGCAGAAAATAGGCTCAGCTTGGTGTTTTACAAAGACCACTCAGGCGGCTCTGCAGTGGACCCATTGCAGGCTAGAGGTGAGAGTAGGTGAGGAAAATGCCAGGGCACCTGGGTGGCTCACTCAGTTGGGCATCTGCCTTCGGCTCAGGTCATGATCTCAGGGTCCTGGGATCGAGCCCCGAGTCCATTCGGGCTTCCTGCTCAGCAGGGAGTCTGCTTCTCCCTCTCTCTCTGCCCCTTCTCCTGCTCCTGGTCTCTCTCTTTCTCAAATAAATAAATAAAATCTTAAGGAAGGAAGGAAGGGAGGGAGGAAGGAAGGGAAGGGAGGGAGGGAAGGGAGGAAGGAAGGGAGGAAGGAAGGAAGGAAGGAAGGAAGGAAGGAAGGAAGGAAGGAAATGCACCCAAAGAGGGAAAAAGTTTTTCTTGACAGTCCCTCAGACATGAATCTCAACTCTGGACCTTCTTCTGACTCCCATGAATTTCTCATGATTCTTACCCCGTTTTTACGGAGGAGGCACCTGAGACTCAGAAAAGGAAAGTCACTGTGTCTAAATGATAGAAGTGGGAGTAGGGCCCTGGTGGTTACACCAGGCCCAGTGTGCTGGTACCCCCTTTCGTGGGTGAGCTGGGTGTAAGAGGCACTGTTGGGCTGTGCCTCCAGGTGGACGGAGGAATGCATGTGGCCACAGGGCGTGCTGGTGAAGCACAGCAAGAACGTCTACAAAGCCGTGGGCCACTACAACGTGGCCATCCCCTCCGACGTCTCCCACTTCCGCTTCCACGTGAGTCTCCTCCCCTGGGAAGGGGGGCGGGGCCTGATCTCTAGCGGGGAGGATCCCGGGCCAGGAGGGAGACGTCCTAGCAACAGAAAGCTATTTTCAGTATTTTTCAAATCCAAAGGAAACCGCACATGGGCAGCACAGGACAGCCCCACACACGGTGACTTCATAACTGCTGCTCACTTGGTAGCAGGTCTTTGAAAACGTCGGGTGGAGGCGGGAAAGAGGACACCATAAAAGGAGGGGTTCTTAGGGGCAAAAATCATAACTATCCTCATTCTGTATGGTGTGCCCGACACAGTGGTAAGCACCTGCCACACACCCTCCATTCAGCCTTCGCTTGTATGTGAGAGAAGTGCCAGAGCTATTCCTACTTTCCAAGATTGAAATTGGCCTAGGGTCTGACTTGTTCAAGGGTGCCTTGCTGGGAAACTTGGGGTCTGATGGTAAGGACTCATGGACTCAGCATTACGAAAAGAGCTGCTAAAAATCACTGAGGCTAGTGGTCTCCATTTTATTTACTTATCTTGCTATCAGAATCCTTTTTTCCAACACCATCAAGACCTCATGGCACCACTCTATTTGAAAGGTTTGGGACTCCCTTCACTTCCCACTCACCACTGCTATAGGCCCCTAAAAAGGCCTCCTTAGATCCTGGGGTTCCAAGGAGCACAGTGATCCAAGAATCACCCAGAAATCGTTATCTGGGTGATGTCTTCACAGTAGTAGAGAAAGCTGAGGCCCAGACAGGAAAGGGACTTGCCCAGGGTCCTGCAGGCTGTCCGGTGCCGAGCTGAGCCTGGCATGCCGGTTTCTTGGACTCCCGTTCCCTGCCACGTCTCTTCCCATCCTGTAAGCAGCTCTTAAGGAGTAGGTACCTTGGCCCCTGCAGAATCGAGATTCCCTAGATGTCGATCAGTCTTTGGAACTGATCAAAACATTCTTCTTGAGTCTCTGCACTCTCCCTTGCTTTGTGAATACCAGGTCAGAGTGAGGTGTCACCACATGCCCTGGAAGCTTCTGGCCCAGGTCAGGCTGCTACCCGTGAAGAAGTGCGTGACTCAGGCTGTAGAGTCTGTAATAACTTTCCATGCCTATGTCGTAAGAGTCTAATTGGTTCGGGCCTGACCAGGAGGATCACCTATAAAAAGGTGTCGATGGTAGACCAGAGAAAGTTTGAGGGAGCAAGCAAGGTCTCTCAAGAAAAGCTTCCTGGAGGAGGGTGGGAGTTCAACACGGTCTTAACTTCTGCGGGAGGCTGTCATCTGGACAGAAGAAAGACCACAAGCAAAAGCAGAGAGGGTGGCAGAGTCCCCGCCCACGTCTGCATGGGGCCCCAAGAGCTTGTCCCCTTCACTGCCCCCCCCCCGAACCCCCATCCAGGAGGCACGTTTCTGGAACATACTTTCCAGTCCCTGCCTACCCTTTCCTGGGCAGTTCTTTTTCAGCAAACCCCTGCGGCTCCTCAACATCCTTCTGCTGCTGGAGGGGGCTGTCATTGTCTACCAGCTGTACTCCTTAATGTCTTCTGAAAAGTGGCACCAGACGATCTCCCTGGCGCTCATCCTCTTCAGCAACTACTATGCCTTCTTCAAGCTGCTGCGGGACCGCTTGGTTTTGGGCAAGGCCTACTCCTACTCGGCCAGCCCCCAGAGGGACCTGGACCACCGGTTCTCCTAAGCCCCAGGGTGACCCCAGGGACAGCATCCACGCTTCAGCCGTGGGCTCTCTGGGAAGGGGCTGTCGGGGAGGGTTGGGTGAGGGGCAAAAAAAACCACAAAAACAGACAAAAAAACTCACCAGAGCTTTGTATTTTTGTTACATACTGTTTGTTTCTTTGATAATTGATGTGATTATTAGGGGAAAAAAAAAGTCCTATTTTTATACTCCCATCAAGCCTGTGTGTCCTTTGTTTCTTTCTCTTCTTCTTGCCTATCAGGCAGAGAGCAGAGGTTAGGATTCTGGGCCAGGAAGCCCCATGTGTGGCTTCTAGGGCCCTTGTGGGTCCTGCCATCTCCAGTAGAGAAGAGATGGGGCATCAGAGGTCGTGGTAAACTGATGGCCGAATGCTGTGTACCAGACGTTTTTCTAATGTGTATTATAGGCCTGTCTCAATCCAACTTCTGTGGCAACCCTCGGAGGTAGGTGCTGTCCTTCCAATTCTATAGATGAAGAACGAGCTCGGAGAACTAGAGTGACTTGCCGAAGATAACACAGCAGTCCAAAAAACCCTCCCCAAAGACAGCAGCACTGTCCTAGCCGAATGTGATGTCCGGATTCTCTCAGCATGCAGTCTCTGAGGCCCTGCTCTGTGTCACTGCTGCGTACAGGATGCCCAGACACAGAAATAAAAAAGCCACGCTACACTGGCATGGGTGTAACAGTTCCAAGATACAGAGTAGCACAGGAGAGAATCTTTAATGCTCTCTGCACTTCTTGGAGGAGGGGATAGTCGGAGTTGTCAGCCACTTCCTAGGTGGACAAAATGGGGGACAGGCACGTCAAGCAGAGGAAAGGACACATGGAATAGCACAGAGATTTGGAACATCCTGGTGTATTTGGGGAGGGTAAGCAGAACGGTTCCTAGAGCAGGAAGGATAAGGAACATGGGGTGGGTCTGCAGGGAGATGATGGATCAGGAAGGACCAATGGTTCTGAGCGAGGGAGGGTGTGTAAGCAAGGCCAAGTGCTAGAGTGGAAACAAAGCTGCGTGGAGAGCGCCCCCCCTTCCCCCCCACCCCCGCTCCTACAGGACAGGCGGGAGGGCTCAGGCTGGGAGAAAAGGACAGTCATAGCCACTCATCTACTCTGCTTGCCCTTATTGGCCACAGGATATGCAGATGAGTCTCTGGTGGTGTATGGGAGACAGACACTACAACAAAAGTTTTTGGTGTCTCTGTTGAGGAAGGCATCGTGCTAGGCAGGGGACAGATACAAAGATGAAGATGCTGTCCCTTAGACAACCAGGAGAGACACCTTGTGAGTAAATTAAGTTGCTAAGTTTTCACTGAGGAAAATGTGTGTCCAGGGCACTGGGGAGCAGAGAGGACGGATACCAAGACTGTCTGGAAAGACAGGGTTTTTCAGGAAGGGAAAGTTGAATTGGGTATTGAAAGTAAATTTGTTTACCCCATGGTCAAGGGGGAAGGGAGGACATTGTGTTCCAAGCAGAGGAAACAGCATACGTAAAGGCAGAAAAGAAGATAGCATACTTGGGGAAAGGGGGTTCCCCAAATATGGATGGACCCTGGGTTGCCTGGTGGGGAGTAGCCCAAGAGGTGAATAAGGACCAGCCTGTGTGTCAGATTGAAATGTCTGGGCATTACCTAAGGGTGGGCAGACAGAAGTTGCTAAGCAGAGGAACAACCTGACAAGGTCTCTGCTTGAAAAAGACAGTGTGTGCAATTGGTGAGCCTGGAGGTGGGAGACTAGTGAGGAGCCGGCAAAATAGACCAGGAGAAAATAAAGAGGGCTGACCTTGAGCAGAGGCAGTAGGAAGAGAAAGATAATGCTCCGTTTCTTGACCCTGCATTCCAGAGTTGGCTTTTTGACTCGGTTCCCTTAATGGGCCAGGCACAGGCCAGACACACAGCTAGGGGAGGCAATCCGTTGCCACAGAACCTGGAAACCCAGGTCCCTCATTCTTCTTCCAAAAGACAATTTCCTGTTTGACTAGTGACTTGAAGACATACCCTTCTCCTGTTTTTTGAGGTGGGGGACCAGGACTGACCTGTCATTATGCAAAAAGGGAGATCTGAAGTGTACCAACCATAAATTCCATGATTACAAAAGGCACATGAATGCTTAGCCTCAATTTCCTCATCTCTAAAAAGGGAGATCATTCCTCCCTTTGTGGAAGTCACAGGCCTCTTCATTTGTTGCTTATTCACTAAAGAATTACTTATGGAGCACATACCATGTGCCAGATCCTGTGCCAGGTGCTGGAGATGTGGTGAACATACAGAACCTACCCCTGCCCTCAGCTTGCTGGGGGTGGGGGTGGGGGACGAAATCGCACGGTCAACTATAAAGCCCTGAACCAGTCTCATTATTTTTCCACGTCCTATCTCCCAATAAGGTTGTAATCGGGTTAACTTTTAAATTCTTCATTTCCTTATCTCCATATCCTCAAGCAAATCTCTTACCCCTCTCCAGAGGATTTCTTATTCATATCTGGCTCAGGGTCTATGATTGGCTTTAACTACGAAAGGAGAAAAATTTTCTAGGGGAGGAGACCCCACTATAAAAGAGGGAATAGCAGAAAAAGCTGAGAATTCCTAAGCACACTTGGCTTTCTTTAGTAAGTATCCCCTCCTAGTCTTTCTTCACTACTCCTCTTATATTCCACCCCTATTCCCCGCCTTTAGTTGCTGCGGTCTCTTTAAACGCGCTCCTCCCTGTAAACTAGGCTGTGGGGCGGAGAGCGCGTTTCTTCCCCGGGTTGAATGTTAAGTTGTTTGTCCGTTTCGGGCTGCCGTCCTGCAGATCCGCCATATTGTCTGCTGAAGCTACCGCTGAAGCTGCCGCCGCCGCCGCTGCCGCCGCCAAGTACGAGCGAGCGGAGCCGCGATGGGTGAGTAAGGAAGCCAGGCAACTGGGGACTCGAGCTGAGGCAGTCCCGGGGCTTGGGGTCTATCGGGAGCCTGTTTCCTGTCTGCAGAAGATGTCTGAGGCCTCTCCAAATAGGTTTGAGGGGAGAAGCCAGGCCGGGAGAGCCGCTCAGGCCAGTTTGGGGCCGGGCTAGGGCCCTTGCGGGAGCAGTCTTCGGGGGCTGGTTCCGGGAGCACCTTGCCACGCCTGGAGCCCCCACGTGGTGGCCCAGGGCCGGAGCCCACGCGTTCCCGGGGGCTGGAAAGGGGCCGCTCCTCCGGCCTGCGCCGAGACCGGGGCTGGGGGACGGGCTCCCGGCGGCAGGCCAGGGCGGCGTTGAGGGAGCCCTCTCCAGGCGTGTGTTTGACCGACGCGCATCTTGACTGGATTCGGGGGCTCCTCTGAACTCAAGGGAAATCCTGCCTACGTCGCGAGTAGAGTCCTCTGGTGAGGGAACGCCAGGCGAGCCGGCTCCGGGCCCGTAACCAGGGGCAGCCATGCCGTAAGCAGCCCGGGCCGCTGAAGGCCGACAGAACTTCCCGAGGCACGGGCGGAAATGGGGTGGTTCGGTGGGACTCAGAGTGACAGCCTAGTAGTTGAAAACCACAGGCCAAGACCTCGGGGCCGTATGTAGTAGATTGGGGATGTCAGGTGTGGGCCTGGCCCTGGTTAGCAGAAAAGGAGCGACCTGTTGCTCTCTCCGAAGGGACTCTGGCTGGTGAGGCCTGTGCTCCGAGGGAATACGATGGCGAAGTCTTTGGACTAGGGACAGAACCATCAGTGAAGAGCTATTTCCTCTTAAGCATTAAAAACTGTTTATCTTGCTGAGCTCTTCCTACGCGTGGGCATTGTTCTGACTGCTTTACATGTCACGTTTTACTTAATATGCACAACCTAATGAGACAGATACAACTGATACCCCAGTTTTACAGGTAAGGAAACTGAGACTTAGAGAGAGGTAAAATAACTTACCCAAGGTCACACAGTTAGTGGCAAAATCAGGGTGATCCCTCCAGAGCCCTAGTGTATAGCTGCAGTTCTTTATGGCTTGGCCACCTAGTGGTTGGGCTGGAAAGGGGGGAAGAAAGCTTTTAACCCTAGGCAAAGTTGTAAAGGTGGTTTTTTTGAAATCTTTAGTCTGAATGAAACTGAAAAACTCCAGAGTGAATTTCTAACCCCAACTATTGTGTGTGGAGGGGAGAGCTAAATGAGATTCTGGGATTGAGTTTTTTAAGAACCGTGATCCCGAGGAAACGTAAATTATTCCCTTGAGCTGCAAGGCAGTGACTTTAGAATCAGATCTGGTATTATAATCCTGCCTGCCACTTTCTAGCTCTCTCATCCAGAGAAGTCTCGTAAATATCAAATGCAGTAGAAAGCATCTAGCACAGTCCACAATAAATGTTATTTGCCTTTCCGATTCTTCCTTTTCCTCATCTCTAGAAGGAGGGGAAAGGGAGTGTTATCAAGATGTTTGAGGACTAAGATAACAGTGTTTAGAGCCTAGTAAGGGCTCCATAAGCATCAGAACAGATTCTTTTCTACCTTCAACAGCATTCCTTTCCCTGGAGCATTCTGGTTGCCAGAATCTGCTGTCAAGCCTGATAGGCTAATCTTTGTAACTGCAGCTTTATGTATCAATGGAAGATTTAGGGGACTTTCATGTTACAGATTTTCTGTTGGCTTTCAATTTTAGAAACACTGGTGCCTCAAAGAGAAGAAGCTAATGTTAAGTTTATTAAGCTCTGTGAAATAAGTTTATAGATTAGGAAACTGCCTCAGAGAAGATAACACAGCTAGTAAGCAGCAAAGCCAGAAGTGAGATCCTTACCCATTTTGCTGTACAAAACCTCTTAGAAGAGTTAAGGTGTGAAGTAAAATTGGTCCTTTTCTGGTAGACTTTGAAATGAAAGTTCTTATATGGAGCAACAAAGCCTGACCAGGGTCCTGAAGGGGATTTTTAGTCTAGAGTCAGGTGGCCTCCCTTTTTCTCTCCAACCCCGTTTTAGGTACCTCTCCCCTGTCCCGCTTGGTCTTTCTCAATGTCCAGCTATTGGCATTTGTGTTTTTTGGCTGATCCTCATACATACAATGTGAGTGAAAATAAGGATACATTTCATCCTAACATGGAATCCAAGGTAGTTTGGGTTATCTCCATTCATAAATGAGTAAACTGAGGCTTTGAGAAGATTAGGTGACTCATCCAAGTGTGGTGATGTAGGCCCTTTGTGTTCTGGGGATACTAACACAGCCCTCACCACACCTCCATGAATCTAGAACCTACTGTATTTCACTGCCTCTCGGGTGTGCTCTACTCACGCGCTGGCTAATATCCTCCTATACTGTTTGTCCTGTGCCAAACTTCATTAGCTTTAACAGACTTCTGTAGTGATTTCACTGTTATTAGGAGCCTGTGGGGGTGATGCTTACAGCTCTGGAAGTTACTTACTCTGACCGACCCTAACAGAGACCCCAGTCTCTTGAGACTCAGCCTTGGCAGACACTGGTTGTTTTATCACCCATTCCTGCCATCTTGCTAACCAAGAATCTGGCAGCCCCTCCCCAGCCCCAGGGATAGGTCTTGATTAATATAAACTATAAACCAATCATTGTAATTCTATCTCCCTAGGCAGTGATTGATTTAGGCTTGGGTATGTGATGCAGCTCTGGCTAATTACACAGGAAGGGAAGCCTGGGGGACTTCTGGAAAAGACTTCCTTATTTAAAAGAGACTTGCCAAGTTTTATTTTATTATTTGTTTGCCAGCTTCTGTTTTAACTTGGGTATCACCAAAGTATGAGAGCCTCCAAAAAAAAAAAAAAAAAAAGAGAGAGAGAGAGATGGGCAAGCTGTAATAATAGCACTTAAATAGAACTTGTTACGTGCTAGGCACTAAGTACTATAATACTAACTCCTTTACTTCTCAGATTCTTATGTTCTAGTTGAGGAAAACTGAAGCATAAAGTTCAGTAACTTGTGCAAGGTCAGAGCTAGTGAATAGAACCACTTACTCAGGTAGTATGGTTCTAACCAATATATGGGCTATTAAGGGCTGTCTTTTGTCTCTGGAAAGGAAAGAGCCCTTTTCTGTCTCTGAAACTGGCATTAGTAATGCTGGGGTCATGAGGCAGAATTTATAAATAAGAGCAGGCAGTTCTAAGGGTGAGAGTAGAGAAGATGGGAAGAATCTGATATTTTCTTGATGTTTTTGAGCCACTGAACTAGGCAGCTTTGGAACTGTCTTATCTGTTGGTTTAACTAGGATACTGACGGCCACTTCTAGTTTGTTTTTTGGCTGCAAATAACAAAACCTTTCTAACTGAGAACACTTCCTGGTCAAGAAGTAACTTAGCCCATCTCTTTTAGTTTCCCTCCAGCGTCGCTTACCCACACATGTATAACAGCTACTTGCAGGGCAGGCCCCTAATCATCAGTCCCCATCTAAGTGCCCCACAAGCATCAAACTCACTCCCCTTTCCTGGCCCACTTTTCCTGAATTTTTATAAATGGTAGAACCATTGGCCCAGACACTAGGGCATCTATCCATCTTTGGTTCCTCACTCTTTTCTTCCCTTCTGAGTTGGCAGTTGAAAACTGTGATCATGTTACTTCTAAATTGCTTTGTGTAGGTTTTTCTCACAGCAGAGACTCACAAAGAGTATTAATTTTGTGCTCTTTAACCTTACCGAATCTCAGGCCACTCAAAGTGAAAATGTGAATAAGGGTGCGGGGGTGGCACAGTTGGTCGGACATCCGACTCTTGGTTTCAGCTCAGGTCATGATCTTTAGGTCATCAGATCAAGCCCCGCATCAGACTCCACGCTGAGCTTAAAACTTCTCTCTCTGTCCCCTCACCCCCTGCAGGCACGTGCTTACGTATTCTCTCTCAAAATGATAAATAAATCTTAAAAAGTGAAAATATGGGTAACATAATTTTTTTAAAAGACTTTATTATTTGACAGAGAGAGACACAGCGAGAGAGGGAACACAAGCAGGGGGAGTGGCAGAGGGAGAAGCAGGCTTCCCGCCGAGCAGGGAGCCCGATTCGGGGCTCTATTGGAGGACCCTGGTACCATGACCCCAGCTGAAGGCAGACGCTTAACAATTGAGCCACCCATGAGCCCCTGGGTAACACTGTTTATTAATATAAATGAAGATTCAGTGAAGTACTAGATACCAAAAAGTGTAAATTGTAAAGGTATTATTTTAGAAGCTCTCCACATCTCTTCTATAGCTTCCTGTACCACTGTTGTAATTCTTGCTATAGCAATGTTGCTAAAACACCCATTTGATCGTGTCACTACTCCTTAGTTTAGGAACCTTCATGGACTTAGTATCTACAGGATGAAGTCATCACCCATGCAGTGTGGTATTCGAGGCCTTCCTAATGATTTTACTAATCTTATTCTATTGAAAGATTTATCTACATATCCCGCGTTCCACTCAGACTACCTCCTTTGTATTACTGTCAAGAAGGTAACAATCCCTTCCCCACCCATCTTTTCCTATGGAAATCTTGCCTGATTTTCAAGGTCTAATTTAAATGCTTCCTCCTTCATGAATTCTCAAATACTTTATGCCTTCCAAGCTGTAAGTGAACTGTCCTGAATTCTGTAGCACTTTGTTCTTGGCTTTCATATAGCCCATTTCGTATTCTTTCTTGTGTTCCAGTTACTTAATCTGTAATATAGGGGCACCTGGGTGGCTCAGTAGGTTAATGGTCTGCCTTCGGCTCAGGTTATGATCCCAGAGTCCCAGGATCGAGCTCCCACTGCTTCTCCCTCTGACCCCTCCCCCTCATGTTCTCTCACTCTCAAATAAATAAAATCTTTAAAAAAAAAAAAATCTGTAATATAATTTGTTCTTCAACCAGTAATTTAATCTCCACAGCCTTATAGTTCTCATCTCTAAAATAGGGATAGTATCGGGGCACCTGAGTGGCTTAATCAGTTAGGTGACTGCCTTCGGTTTGGGGCATGATCTCAGGGTTCTAGGATGGAGCCCCAAGGCGAACTCCCTGCTCAGCGGGGAGTTGTCTTCTCCCTCTCCCTCCACCTCTCCCCCTGCTTGTGCTCTCTCTGTCTCTCAAATAAATAAATAAAATTATTTTTAAATAAATAAATGAATGAATAAATAAAATAAATAATATATATATGGATCCATATACCCATATGTATCTATATATATGGATAATATCTATCTCTATATAGATATATAGATATATATCTACCTATATATAGATTAGATACAGATATGGATATATATGGATAATATTTACCATATGTATCTGTATACAGATATATATGGATAATATCTACCTCAAAGGAGTGTTAGGGGGATTCAGTGAGCAAATGCATGTAAACCATTTTAGCATGGTGTTTATTATTAGGTAGTAAATACTTAACAGTAATTGCTTTTAGTCACTTAGTAAATAAATAAAGGACTTACTATGTTTCAGGCCCTATGCTAAAAATAGATTATTAAATAGTTTGTCTTTGAGGGGAAGGCAGTAACATATTATGAAAACTTGTCAGAAACATACTTTTAGAGGCCAGGCAGGCAACGGTTATTCATCAGTTTTAGCAAATGTTTATTGAATACCTAGCATGTACAGGGACTATTCTGCTCTAGGTCCTAGAAATACAGTGGTGAACAAAACAGACAAAAATCTGTCTTTCTGGTGAAGTTTCAGAGTTTTGAATTCTAATGGGTAATCAACCACATGGAGACTGGCAGGCCATCTACAGAGCTCCATGTGGTCTGTGCAGCTCTAGCCAATTGTTGCCATGGGGGACTGGAGGTCTAGCATTGCCTTATTGCATAATTTCCCATTCCTTTCCACAGTCCCTCTCCCCTTGAAGTTGTAAATCCAGATTTTCATGATATTATTGGATTAAACATTTGTAAATATTACAAGTTAACTCTTAAAATTTAAAACCTTGGGGCACCTGAGTGGCTTAGTGGGTTAAGGCTCCAACTCAGCTCCATCTCAGCTCGGGTCTCAATCTCATCATCCTGAGTTGAGGCCCCATGTTGGGCTCTATGGTGGGCATCGAGCCTGCTTTAAAAAAAGAAATCTAAAAACCTTAAGCCAACCTAATATTTGGATATTTGAGATATAGACCAAGAACTGCCTGTCTCGTAAAATATTAGAAAATATTCTATGTATTTTATAAAATATTTATTAGTTTATGTATTTTTTAAAAAGCATTTTAAAAGGAAGAAGACAGTTGCTCCTCAGTCGAGTGATGGGTTGGGCGTCCAACTCGGTTTTGGCTTTTGGCTCAGGTCATGATCTCAGGGTCAGGAGATCGAGCCCCACGTTAGACTCTGTGCTAAGTGTGGAGTCTGCTTGGGATCCTCTCTCCCTCTGCCCCTCCTGCCTGTGTGCTCGTGGGCGCGCGCTCTCTCTGTCAAAATACATATATCTTTTTTAAAAAGGATGATGACACATTTTTAAACTCTTGCTGATCATGATAGCATTATGTATTTAGTAGGTATTCTTTTTCTTTTTTTTAAGATTTTGTTTATTTGTCAGAGAGAGAGAGAGAGAGACAGAGCACAAGCGGGGGAGCAGCAGGCAGAGGGAGAAGCAGGCTCTCCACTGAGCAGGGAGCCCCATACGGGACTCAGTCCCAGGACTTGGGATCATGACCTGAACCAAAGGCAGATGCTTAACCGGCTGAGCCACCAGGCATCCCAGTAGTTATTCTTTTTAAGCATAATATGCTTTTGGAGTAAGATGCACAAGAGAGGGGCTCCTGGGTGTCTCAGTTCGTTAAGCATCTGCGTTCAGCTCAGGTCATAATCCCAGGGTCCTGGGATCAAGCCCCACATTGGGCTCCCTGCTGAGCAGGGAGCTTGCTTCTCCCTCTGCATGCCAACCCCCCCCCCCCCGTTTGTGCTTTCTCTCCCTCTCTCTCTGTGTCAAATAAATAAATGAAATCTTAAAACAAAACAAAACACCAGGATAGCTTGTAAATCCGCTTAACTAGGCACCCAAACTACATTATGAGGCAGTATCTTAAATGTGAATGAACTTGTATCCTCACCTTCTTGGTATAACTTCCAGTCTTCCTTCAGGAAAACTTGGCCATGTGACCAACAGATAAACATTGCCACATTACCGGTATTAACAGGCTTATATGTATATATACACCTATGATAAAGGTAATCCTTACTAATACATATATTAGTATATTAGCATGTGTGTTTTTCTTCCTACCTCCTGGTTAATCTTGTGTCCCACACTTTGGAGACCAGTGAAAACTGGTAAATATTTGGATGAGGCAGTCCAGAATGCTGCAGACGCATATAGTAAGGGGGTCCACCCTAGCCCAGGGAAATCAGTGAAGGCCTTTAAGCTAAGTGAGATCTGACCTATGGAATAAGAATTGTCAGTGGCAAGGTGGGAATGATTATTTCAGAAGCAAAAGATTGGTAGATTAAATGGATTGGTAGCATGGGGGGAATGATATTTGGACTTTATCCTGATGATAGTGAAATGCCATTGAAGAGTTTTAATCTCAGAAGTGATACGATCAAATTTATTTACTTATTTATATCACTTGGACAGCGCTAGGAGGATGAATTAGGCTGCAGTAAGATTCCAACTAGGAGGTTCTTTAAGTGGTTGGTTCTTAAGTAATGCAGTAGTCCTGGCAAGAGATGATGATGACGATTAAGGTGGTAATGGTAGGGAATAAAAGAGTTAGGAATTTGAATTAGCAGGACTTGGTTGTTAATTTCACCTGGAGGCTGATGGGGCATGTGGGGGAATTAAGCATGACTCCTAGACCTCTTGCCTTAAGTAGCAGAGTGGGTAGTAATGCTATTAACAGAGATAAATTTAAATTTTGACATTTTGAGGTGTGTGTCTGACCTCTAGGGGAAGATGTCCAAAAAGCAATTGGATATAAAAGTGTGAAGCTCCAAGAGTGAGGTCTGGGGATAGGGATAAATGTTTGATCATCTATTTATCTGTATATGGTAACTAAAACCATGGAATCACTGATGTATCATGGGAGATGGGTTCAAAAAGAGAACCCCAAGGCGCATCAGCTTTAATATGCAAGAAGGGGATCAGCAGCCAGAATTGGCAGAAGAAAACAGTGATGTGTCAAAAACCAAGGAAAAAGAGTGTTTCAAGAAGGAAACGGTTGTCAGGGTTGAGTGCTGCTAAGAGGACCAGCAAAACGTGGACTAAAAAAAGGTTGGTTGTTGGGGCGCCTGGGTGGCTCAGTCATTAAGCGTTTGCTTTCGGCTCAGGGTGTGATCCCGGGGTTCTGGGATCGAGCCCCGCATTAAGCTCCCTGCTCCACAGGAGCCTGCTTCTTCCTCTCCCACTCCCCCTGCTTGTGTTCCCTCTCTTGCTGGCTGTCTCTCTTTGTGTCAAATAAATAAATAAAATCTTAAAAAAAAACAAAACCTGAAATCAAGCATTTAAAAAAAAAAAGGTTGGTTGAATTAACATCATGCCTGATCAGTTGCTTTTACAAAAACAGTTTTGATGGCATGCAAGCAAATTGGAGTGGGCTAAGGAATGAGCGAGGAGAGGAAAACCGTTTGAAGAAGTTTGGAGTATATGGAGAAAGAAGAGGTTAATGGGGCTCTTATAAAGTCTACACAAGAAATCATGAAGACCTGAGTTAGGGCAGTTGGCAATAGGAATGGAGAAAAAGAGTGCAAAAATAATTAGGAAATAAAACTGGTATTGATTGATTGGGTGTGGGGATAGGGGAAAGTTGTCAAGAGTAACTCTCAAGTTTCTGGCTTGAAAAGCTAAGATGTTGGTATAGACCCCTAATTCCTTGTATCGGTATTTTCTCAACTTTTCTTTCATTATCACCCTCCTAAGGATCCCTTCTAGACATTTTTTTTCCTGATGGATCCCTCCCATGAAATTTTAACACAGAGATAATACTCTTTATGTACAGTAGTATATCTATGCTTTATACATAAAAAGAGTAGACATAAAGCTTGCTTTTTATTCAATGTAAGGTTAAGAATAATGAGACAAAAATTTTAGTTTTAAAAGCTGTTTGCATTTAACTAAGTTTTGTAGCTGTATTTGCTGAGTAACTTTTAATGTAATTTATTTACTTATGTGAATGATAATGTATCAAATTGCATATGCAAATTAACATTTATAAATAACTAATGTAATAAAAAATTTAAAAATCATTCAAAGCGGTTCATTTTCCAATAGAAAAAAATCACTTTCTTAAAGTTATTTTTAGTGAACTTTTCAACTGCTTAATATGAAAAAACTTAGACTTAACTAGCTTTTAGATATTCTTTTAGATATTGTTGACATTTTTCTTTTCAATACTTGGCATAACTAATCATGACAAAGTTTAGTTTGTGGAATTAAATAATAAAATATAAACTTCTAATTTCCAAAAAACCCTTGTCATACACAAAAGCACCGAGGATAAAACATAAATAACATCTGTAAGGCATAATAGTCATACGCAAGCCACTTGTATGACTTTGAGATCCAGTGGTCAGTTAAGAGAAAGTCCCCCAGTCGTGGCCATCTGTTCACCATAACTTTGTAGTACAGATCTTGCATACCTACTGTCTGCCTTCCATAAAATCAGTGTTGGTACTGCTCATCTAATACTCAAGAGAACCCAATGAGAGAAATTAAATACTAAGAAATAAGATTTTATTGATAATGTTGAGCTTTGGAGCACCACATACTATTGTAATATCTAAGTCCCCCCACTTCCTGTGAACCAGTTTTACCCTTTTGGGTGCAGTATTTCCCCCATTGAGAATGCATACCTTTAAGAAACCATTTATGCCAGATACTTCAGAAAGGCATTATGGTACGTGAGAGTTGGATAGCACCTCCAACAGAGTCTGGGGTAGAGTCCTATGTAGTCACGTATTACTAATATTTTGTAGCAAACCATTAAGTGGGATAAATAAAGGCTGTTGTCTCATGTTTTGGAGTTTTGCTGAATGTGTTTTGAAGCTGTATTTACTAAATATCTTATTTTCAGAGCTCTTCTGATTTCAAAATTTCAAATAAGGGATTGTGGATTGTGAATTAAAAGAAATGTATAAGGAGCAGGTTTATGGAAAAGGTGACAACTTAAATTTTAACATGCTTTTTAAAAAGATGTTTCTGGGGGTGCCTGGAGGGCTCAGTCACTTAGGCGTCTGACTTTTGATCTCAGCTCAGGTCTTAGGTTCAAGTCCTGCATTGGACTCCACACTGGGTGGGGAGCCTACTTAAAAAAGAGAGAGAGATGTTTCTGGGATATGGGTGGAAGGAACCCCTTGGGTATTAAGTGTGGACGGCAGGTGTAGATTTGAAAGTTATCACCATCTTCCAAAGAGGCAGTAATTGTCTAACAAGACATGATTGGAATTGCTTATTTTGGGGTGGGGTAAATGGTAGAGAACAGCCCCCCCCCCTTTTTAAAGATTTATTTATTTATTTGAGAGAGAGAGACTGGGGGGAGTGGCAGAGGGAGAGAATCTCTTAACTGTCTGAGCCACCAGGCGCCCTGCTCCTGAGGGAGAGAATCTCTTAAGCAGATTCCCCGCTGAGCGGGAGGCCAACACAGGGCCTGCTCTCGTGACCCAGGAGATCACTACCTGAGCAGAAACCAACAGTTGGACGCTCAGCTGGCTGAGCCACCCACGCACCCCAAGAACAGGCCCTTTTTTAAAATGCTGGCCTAGCTTTGGAGGAAGCGAAGATGGACTAGAAGGGTAAAGATTAAGAGGAAGGAGCAATAGTGTTAGGAAAAAGAAAAAGAAAAAGCACCTGTTACAGAGAGCAAGAAAATATAGCTGTCCTCTTTGACCCTAACTTCCTAGAAATTGCCCTCATGGGGAATTGAGGCCTTTCAGAATAGGAGCCCAGAAGAAAAAGAAAATACCATTGATTCAGCACTGAGGTCCTAGACACCGTCATATTGCTTCCTCAGTCCTGCAGGGCTGTAAAGTTTATTATGCTCATTTTATAGCTAATGCAAGTAAAGACTCAAAGGTAGTGGTTATGCCATTGGGATTGGAGCCCAACCACCTGCCTCTTTGGTGCCCTTTCTCACTACATCATTGTGCAAGGAGTTAATAGGGTTTGAGGGGGCAACATGGGATGTCTGTCCACAGCATGCCTTCTGAGGGCAGAAAGGATTCTCTTTGTGTGGCCTCTCAGTCTGGTGCTCCTCCCACATTTTGTCTGGGCCCTTTGTATATGGAGCCTCAGAAGACTGCCTCCCAAAATTGGCTCCTTCTTTTTGCATTAATACATACAGGTTAGAGAAATCTCTGGTTTTAATTTGTCGGAAGGGCTCTTGGAAAAGCCCTTTCTCAGATTACTAAAAGTTAAAACAAAGAGCTAATCAGAGAGATTTGTGTAGTCCAACCTACAGACAGACAATGCAGAACCCTCCTCCTTCAAGGACTAGGGATGGAGCAGCGTAGTGCTGCAGAATAGAGGCCAACTAGCCAGCAGTTCACTTTTACATCTCAGGGACGTTTTGCTGTGGACCTTTGTTTTTATACCTAACCAAACTGTTCTTGTTCCTCAAACCAACCTTGGGCTTTATAATCTCCTAATCTTTGCTCCTGGCGAACTGCTCTCCCTCCCCACCCCTATTACGTTTGGAAAAATTAACCATTTAGTGCGGTGCCTGGGTGGCTCAGTTGGTTAATGGTCTGCCTTCGGCTCAGGTCATGATCCCAGGGTCCTGGGATTGAGCCCTGTATCAGGCTCCCTGCTCTGCTTCTCTCTCTCTCTCTCTCTGTCTCTCGCCCTCTCCCCTGCTGCTTGTGCTTGCACATTCTCACTCTTTCTCTCTGGTGTGTTCTCTCACAAATAAATAAATAAAATCTTAAGAAAATAAAAAAGAAATATTAACCATCTAGCCTCCAAAGACCCCTGTAGAGCTTACACTCAGGACAGATAGTTCTCAGTCCTTCTGAACTCATTAAACACTTAGATTCATTGTCTTTTATATTCTTAATGCTATGAGAGTGAAGTAAGTTGTAAAACTTCCTAAAGGCAGAAACCTTTACACAGTGCCTGGCACACACATTTTTTTAAATGAGTAATAAATCCCTTGTCAATTTGAGTCAGTTTGGAGATGATTATTTAATAGAGATAGATATATAGATATACAGATATATAGGAATATAGATATAATATAAAGATTTTATTTTAAATTCAGTTTAACGTATATGTATTACTGGTCTAGAGGTAGAGTTCAGTGAATCATCAGTCTGATTTTATTTCTTTATTTGACAGCACAAACAGGGGGAGCAGCAGAGGGAGAGAGAGAAGCAGGCTCCCCACTGAGCAGGGAGCCCAGTTTGGGGCTGGAGTCCCATGTGAGGCTCGATCCCAGGACCCTAGGATCATGACCCAAGCTGAA
Organism: Ursus arctos; assembly: GCF_023065955.2. NCBI lineage: Eukaryota > Metazoa > Chordata > Mammalia > Carnivora > Ursidae > Ursus > Ursus arctos. The sequence goes on from NW_026623008.1 coordinate 23,542,028, forward strand.
GGCACTTAACCGACTGAGCCACCCAGCCACCCCAAGATTTTATTTTTAAGTAATCTCTACACCCAATGTGGGGCTCACACCTATAACCCCAAGATCAAGAGTTGCACACTTTACCAACTGAACCAGCCATGTGCTCCTATTTTTTTCTTGATTCCTTGAACAGTGTGAGTGCTTAGAAGATGATCAGTGAATATTTTGGGGCTGGCTTAAATGGAAGTTGGGCTCTTTGATTTCTCTACTTTAATTCATCTTAGTTCCTTGTAAGTACCTAGTCATAGTGGCAATGGGTTGTCCCTAAGAAGGTGAGAGCTGCCAGATTCTGCACAGTCTACAAAGGATAGTTGGAAATTTTCTTTTGGAGAAATTGTTTGGACTATAGCTGTCCTAGTCCTGTCCTGTGTTTCTCACTAACCCTTACTTCCCACCCCTGGGTCTGACCATTGCACTTGCATATAGACTCAAGGGCCAAAAGAACTAGTAAATCTACGGGAGAATTAGCATTAGAGAACTAGTCTCTGGGACTATCAACGTCTGATTGATTCAGTACTTCAGTGTGCCATAATTCACTTAGACCTTGAGCTTTGAATACATGGTTGTGTGTGCAGATACAGTTTTTCCACATGGTCTTTTAGCCAGACCACCTAGTTTATAGATTCAGCTTTGTTTCCTAGAGTGATCACTGCTCAGCCCACTCTTGTGAGGATCTGCCAGAATAGGAGTAGCCTTATTATGGCCCCATTGTGGACTGACCCAGTTGTCCCATAGAAGAGCCTCTCCCATTGTCTTGGTGACTAGCATTTCTGACAGGCTGGCAGATAACACCCTGAGAGCCTTAATGCTGTCTTACCTGTTTCAGGTACTGTTTTCCTGTTTGCAGTATTTTCTGGTCATGAAGCTAGGGGAGAAATTCCAGAAGTTTGGAAAGCTGTTACCAAACCTAATCCTAAAGTACTTTTGTGTATATTCTCATTTATTTTCATCATAACTCTGAGGTATGAGACAGGGTATGGGTAGGAAAATCAAGATACAGGTAAGTGACACCCAAGGTTGTACATTTATTAAGTAGCAAGACCAGAAATCAGATTATCCAGCCTTGTAGCACCCTTCACCAGTACCACACTGTCTCTAGCGTGCCTCTTGGTGGTCCATCTAGCACAGCTGCCTTCTCTTAGCCTCGCTGTTCCTTTCTGATGCAAACCCTTGAGGATATTCTGCCATTTACATAATGTTGAACTTTTTTAAAGATTTGTTTATTTTATTTTTAAAGATTTTATTTACTTATTTATTTTTAAGATTTTATTTGAGAGAGAGAGAATGAGAGAGAGTGAGCATGAGAGGGGGGAGGGTCAGAGAGACAAGCAGACTTCCTGCTGAGCAAGGAGCCCCATGTGGGACTCGATCCTGGGACTCCAGGATCATGACCTGAGCCAAAGGCAGTCACTTAACCAACTGAGCCACCCAGGCACCCCCATAATGTTGAACATTTTTTAAAAGCATTTTCAAGCCCTACACCAGACTTAAATGACATTTGTCTCAGCTCATCGTATTTCCCTCACCTTGGTATCATCAGTGTAGCTGCTGCCACCGCCGCCAGTGACTTCCTTCTACACACACAAACACGGGCACATGGGGTGGGGCACTTCTAAAACAAGGAGGATTAACTGAAATGGCTGTTTTTGTTTTTCCTTTGAAGTGGCAGACAGCCTTCAAATGATTGCCTAACCACCTGCCAGTCCCTACAATTTTCTACTTCTGTTCCTATCAGTGTAGTCCTCTAATATTTGTATTCCCCATTCCTGGCAAGAACTGGATCACACCTCATTTGAGGGATGTTTAGGGTAGTAGAAGGAACATTGACATTCTGTCCAGAAAATAACAAGGGAGTCCCTTTGTGGCTACTATGCTGTTAAGTAAGGTGTATGGAGTCATGGAGAGAGCATTGGCTTTTAGAAATACCTGGATTAGACCCATTTGATGAGCTGGGTCCATGGGGTGCCTGGTGGCTCAGTTGGTTAAGCGTCTGCCTTAGGCTTGGGTAGTGATCCCAGGATTCTGGAATCAAATCCCACATCAGTCTCCCTGCTCAGCCAGGAGCCTGCTTCTCCCTCTCCCTCTGCAGCTCCCCCTGCTTGTGCGCCCTCTCTCTCTCCCCCTGACAAATAAAATTTAAAAATCTTCAAAAAAAAAAAAAGATAAATAAATTACAAAAAAATCATAAATGTTAATAATAATAATTAGCTGGGTCCTTCTGCATGCTATGCCTTGGTCTCCCTACCTCTAAAATGGGGGTTCTATATGAGGTTAGCCTTAAAAGCTAAGCAAATCATTACTAAATTATTACCTTTGAAATTGGAATTAACCCTCATAGAGGTTAGACATTGACTTTGGGATATTTCAAAGATCTTTCAAAAGGTATATCTTGGCCTTTACTCTGGATTTAGATAAAACCTTTTGACCATGGATAGAGACTTTGGAAAGCATTCTGGGCTGAACTCGAGAAGACTGCTTCACATCTAGCAGTGAGAACCAGATGTGTGATTTTCTCGGCAGAAGAATCTTGGTCCTTGCCTGCCTTGGAGCCTGACAGAGGTCTCCTAGCAAGACACAGAACTAAGAAACTTGACACAGGAAAGGAACTTGTATACTGCAACAGTTTGTTGATTGAATAGACTGATTTAATCATAAAAATCATTAACTTTGAAGGCATCACAATTAAAGATAAATCCATTAAAAAGGGACTTAGGTGGATCACTGGTTTTGTTTTTATTATCCTCATGTGCTAGGTATTATATATAATGCCTAAAAAGAATAGGTATCCATTTACAAAAGAACAAAGTTGGACACTCACCCTCCCAAACCTTACACATATACAAAATTAACTCAGAGGATCAGAGGTAAATGTAAAAGGCTAAAACGGTAAAACTCTTAAGAAAACGGAGTAGATCTTCATGACCTTCAGTTAGACAGTAGTTTCTTAGGTACAACATCAGCACAACCAAACAAAAAGGAAAAAGATGAGATGGACCTAGTCAAAACTTAAAACTTTTGTGCTTCAAAAGGCACCATCACAGGAACACCTGGATGGCTCAGTTGCTTGGGCATCTAACTTTTGATTTCGGTTCAGATCGTGATCTCGGGGTCTTGGGAGCGGGCTCCGTGCTCAGTGAGGAGTCTACTTGAGATTCTCTCTCTCTCAAATAAATAAATCTTTTATTTAAAAAAAAAGTACCATCGTGGATAATGAAAATTATGTTAAGTGTTCGCTCATTGCTTTGTTTTGGCTGCCAGGCAGCTAATATGTCAAAATGCAACTCAGTTTGTTTGGGTTTTTTTCAGATTTCATTTATTTGAGAGAGCACGTGTGTGGGAGTAAGCACGAGGTGGAGGGAGAGGCAGAGGGAGAAGTAGACTGCCCACTGAGCAGGGAGCCTAGTGTGGGGCTTGATCCCAGGACCCTGAGATCATGACCTGAGCTGAAGGCAGACACTTAACCAGCTGAGCCACCCAGTTGCCCCAAAATGCAACTCAATTTTAATAATTGATTCTTATCTTGCTATCTTATCTATCTATATCTTTCCTTTTTTTTTTAAGATTTTATTTATTTGCGATTGAGAGAGTGTGAGCGGAAGGGGGGTGAGGAGCACAGGAAGAGGGACAAGCAGACTCCATGCTGAACATGGAGCCGGATGTGGGGCTCAATCTCATGACCCTGAGATCATGACCTGAGCCAGAATCAAGAGTCAGATGCTTAACTAGCTGAGCCACCTAGGTGCCCCTGCCCCTCATCTTTCTGTCTCCTATACAAATTGGCATATTCCTATTTCAGATCTTTGGTTTTGTATTTTTTTGTTGTTGTTGTTGAATTTGTTGTAAACCACTTTGGATCCTTTGGGAAACTGAAGTTTTTAAGATGTTGGATGGAACATTTGAAGAGTATGTGTGTGGTGTGCACTGTGCCGTGGATTCTTGCCCTCAAAGATTTAATGGTTTAGAAGTGAGAGGTGATGAGTTGTAAACTAAAACAGTGTCATTGCAGGTTGTCATTGTCAGTAGGAACCAATTTGGGTAACGAGTCAAAGATAAAGTGGACACTAGTTAAAGTGACAAGTACAGATTTTAATCAATAATATACTATCATAACAGGGAAAAGTGTGCACTGAATTCAACTTCGATTTCTACAGGGTTAACTGGGCATTTTAAAGGGAGGATGGGGGGTGCCTGGGTGGCGCAGTCGTTAAGCGTCTGCCTTCGGCTCAGGGCGTGATCCCAGCGTTCTGGGATCGAGCCCCACATCAGGCTCCTCCGCTATGAGCCTGCTTCTTCCTCTCCCACTCCCCCTGCTTGTGTTCCCTCTCTCGCTGGCTGGCTGTCTGTCAAATAAATAAATAAACTCTTTTAAAAAAATAAAATAAAAAATAAAGGAAGGATGGAAGAATAGAGGGGCCAGAGAAAGGGGGCTTAGAAGAGGCAGGGAAGTGAAAAATTACAAAATGTGAGAAAGGGGGATTTGTCCTTCTGAAACCCATCTGGGTTTGCTAACTGTTGCTTATTGACCTTAGGCTCCTACCCTCCCACAGAGCCTGGGAGATGGGCGCCCTATTTTCAGGTATTGGTGGAAAAAACAATAAATTCTTTTCACAGTCCTGAGATTTTCTCAAGCGGGTATTTTAAGGGGGTACTGGGGTCATCCTAGTGATGTGACCTTGATCTGTTAGAAACTATGTTAGTGTTTTGTGTAATGATTTATAGGCCATGGTTGAGGCCTAGTTGAGAAGGCTCAGGGGAAGCTGGATAGACTGTGGTTAAGGAGAGACAGGCACAGGTAGAAATCAGTTTATCAGTCTGTTGAAATTTGGGGAGGAGGAAGTTCATGGCTGACTTTAAGGCCAGGTGAATGGTAATGGGATTAATTGAACGAGGGAAGAGAAGAGGAGAAACTGGGTTAAAGAGAAAGCGAGATGGAGATATAGCCAGTAGGCATTTGGAAATACACTTTCAAGCAAGAGGCAGTAACAGTAGGGATTTGGTACTTGGCATAAAAGTGGAGGTTGAAGCCAGGGGAGATCGATTGGTGAGGGGGCTGCTCCTGCTGAGAAGAGGACCGAAGGTAGAACTGTGGTCCACACTGACAGTGAGAGATGGGCTCTGAAGAGAACACAGTGTGAAACCTGAGGTGTGGTAAGAAAGGTAGAAGCGGAGAAGGTGGAGCCATCAGAATCATGAGTGGAGTTTCAAGAAGGCAAAGGTGATCCTCAGTGACAAATTAGAAAGTCAAATAGAGGGGGCGCCTGGGTGGCACAGCGGTTAAGAGTCTGCCTTTGGCTCAGGGCGTGATCCTGGCGTTGTGGGATCGAGCCCCACATCAGGCTCTTCCACTATGAGCCTGCTTCTTCCTCTCCCACTCCCCCTGCTTGTGTTCCCTCTCTCGCTGGCTGTCTCTCTCTCTGTCGAATGAATAAATTAAAAAAAAAAAAAAAAAAAAAGAAAGTCAAATAGAATCGATGATGACAAGGTGACTGGATTTAGCAGCCCAGAATGTATACTTCTGAAGCACCTGTGTCCTGCTTTACAACTTGTTTTTATTCCGTTTTCCTATCAGTTCAGTCAACCATAGGAGGAAACCTATGGTTTCTGGGTTTTTAGGAAGAAACCCTTCTAAAAAATCTGCCTTTGGAAGTTGTGCTGCGCTCCAGTCACAGGAAGACTCCTTTGCTATAGACTTCTTCACTTACCGGCAAACACGTGTTATGCAGCTGTTCCAGCTAGGCCTCGTGTCTGAGGCAGTGTAGGTGTTCAGTAAAAATTGAATAAATACTCGAACAATGATTCATTAACAAATACTTGTGTATCTATGATACCGTAGATGCTGGAGATAAAACAAAGGTCTCTGCCTTTGAAGAACTTAGATCATCCTATGGAAGAGAATAGATGCAGACTGTAAAATAGTGTAATGAAGGAAATAAAACAGGTGTTCTGGCAAAAATAGAGTAGCTTACTTTGGGTTAGGGTAATGAGGAAAGGACCTAGCAATCCTAAGAGCTAGGGAAGAGCATTGCGGGCAGAGAGAAAACAGGACTGCAACCGGAAACAGCCTCCAAATACTGGAAGGGCCATTGTGACAGGAGCATATGATAAATGAAGGTACAGAGTTGAATGAGATGAGATGAATATATAGGCAGGACCTTGAACTGGGAAGAGGATTTTATTCTACATGGAAGCAGTGGTGTCTCTGGTTTTAAAGATTTTATTTATTTGTCAGAGAGAGAGAACAAGTAGGGGGAGAGGCAGACAGAGGGAGAAGCAGACTCCCCGATGAGCAAGGAGCCTGATGTGGGACTCCATCCCAGAACGCTGGGATCATGATCTGAGCCAAAGGCAGACGCTTAACCAGTTGAGCCACCCAGATGTCCCGCTGTGTCTCTAGTTTTATTGTGATTTGGGAAAAGAGGAAAAGGTACGTTGTTTTAGTAGCTAGGTGAGAGATAGTAGTGACTTGGATGGTGTGGGGGTCAGGAATTGAAAGACCTGTAAACGCATTCAGGATATATTTGGAGATAAAACTGAGACGGGTTTTGGCAATAGATTAGATGAAAATGGAGAGAGAAGGAATCAGGGATGGCTTTTACTTGGGTTTTGGGTTGAGTAACTTGTAAATGTTGTCGCTGTTGCTTTTCAGGGCGGGGGGGGGGAGAGTTAGAGTTAGTTTTGGATATCTGGGTAAAGATTTGATAGGTAGTTGAATATATGGGTCTGGAGCTCAAGGGAAAAGGCTGAGCTTTGGAAGTTATCACGGGAATGGATGCAATCATCTAGAGTGAAGATAGAAACCAGTATGTAGATGTAGGGAGGAGGAGCCCTTAAGAGGACTGAGAAAACTGGATAGGGTTGGGAGTGGTGGCAAGACAACAGTGTTTCCGAGAGAGAAGGGATTAGTAATTACTACTGAGGGTTTAAGAAGAGGACAGAAATTTCTGTCCATTAGACATGGCAACAGGGAGGTTGCTGGTGACCTTGATAAAAGCAGTTTTCTGTGGAACAGAAGTAATAGAAGTCAATTTGAAGAGGTAGAAGAATGAACAGAGCACATAAAGATTCAACAATAGTGGTAATGCCTGTTTTTAAAAGTTGGTCATTTTATCATGCTTTATATCTTACACATAAAATATGTAATATTCAAGAAACATATCACAAAATTAAGGTGAATGGAGACTTAGTGTATGTAGGTGACTTTCAAGAGAGATCTGGTTGCCATCTTACCAAATTTATTATCATTTGGGCAGCCTACCATTACATGCCTCCTGATGAGATAGGTATGAAACAGCATCCCCTTTATGTATTATTGCCAAAAATATATTGTGAACCCAGGGTGCCTGTGGCTCAGTCAGTCTGCCTTTGGCTCAGGTCATGATCCCAGGTCCTGCTCAGTGGGGATCCTGCTTCTCCCTCTCAGTCTGCCCCCCCCCACATGCTTGCTCCCACAGATCTCTATCAAATAAATAAAATATTAAAAAAAAAATACTGTGAACCTGAATCTACTCTAGCCTCAAGACCTAACTTCGGTTTTATGGGAAATACAGGAGATAGGCATATAAATTAATGACAAAAAATGAGAATGCAGGGCATTCATTAAGACAACTGACCTAGTCTCTTCAGAAAGTCAGTTATCACTGGTAAACAAAGGGGCCAGGGGGAGAGGATAGGGATTTTATAGATTAAAAATGACCAGATGTTGAAGTGATGATATTGTAATTAAAAAAATTTTTTTTGTTTGATGGGGCACCTGGGTGGCTCAGTCATTAAGCATCTGCCTTTGGCTCAGGTCATGATCGCGGGGTCCTAGGATTGAGCCCCGCATCGGGCTCCCTGCTCAGCGGGAAGCCTGCTTTTCCCTCTCCCACTCCCCCTGCTGTGTTCCCTCTCTTGCTGTCTCTCTCTCTGTCAAATAAATAAATAAAATCTTTTAAAAAAATAAATAAAAAATAAAAATATTTTTTTGTTTGAAGCCACATACTGAAATAAGATGTCAGGAATTTGCCTAAGTGATTCAAGATCTGGGAGTAGTTAGAAACAGATTAATGGGGGCGTCTGGGTGGCGCAGTCGTTAAGCGTCTGCCTTCGGCTCAGGGCATGATCCCAGTGTTCTGGGATCGAGCCCCACATCAGGCTCTTCCGCTGGGAGCCTGCTTCTTCCTCTCCCACTCCCCCTGCTTGTGTTCCCTCTCTCCCTGGCTATCTCTGTCAAATAAATAAATAAAATCTTAAAAAAAAAAAAAAAGAAAGAAACATTAATGGCTACTAGTTGATTATTGAATCTGATGATTGCATTGAGATTCATTTTATTTACAATACTGTCTGCTTTTGTATATATTTGAAATTTTCCATAATAAAATATTAAAATTAAAAGACTAATACAGTGGGTGAACCTTGACTTGATTCCAGCTTGGGTGGGGGAAAAAAACCAACTAGCTATAACAACCATTTTGAAATAAGTAAGAAAAGGGGCACCTACCTGGGTGGCTCAGTCGTTAAGCATCTGCCTTCAGCTCAGGGCGTGATCCCAGCGTTACGGGATCGAGCCCCACATCAGGCTCCTCCGCTGAAAGCCTGCTTCTTCCTCTCCCACCCCCCTGCTTGTGTTCCCTCTCTCGCTGGCTGTCTCTGTCAAATAAATAAAATCTTTTTTAAAAAATGAAATAAGTAAGAAAATTTGAGTATGGGCTAGATAATAGGTGTTTCATTCATTTTCTTAGGTTTGAAATTGTGGTTATCTAAGAAGGTCCTTATTAGCAGGGACATACTAAAGTAATGAGGGTGAAGTGCAGGTTGTGACATTTACAACTTTGAAATGTTCAGTTAAAATATATATACATATATATTAAAAATATCATCCATACATCTGATGGAGTAAAATAAATATGGCATTGTTAAAAATTGTTGAATCTTGGGGCACCTGGGTGGCTCAGTTGGTTAAGTGTCTGACTCTTGATCTCAGTCCAGGTCTTCATCTCAGGGTCATGAGTTAAGCCCCGTATTTTCTTTTTTTTTTTTTAATTGTTGAGTCTTAAAAGAGAGTTTATAGATATTATACTATTCCAATTTTTCAGTGTTTAAATAATTCATGGGGCATCTGGGTGGTTCAGTCAGCTAAGTGTCCCGACTCTTGATTTCAGTTCAGGTCATGATCTCAGGGTCATGAGATTGAGCCCCGCGTTGGGCTGTGTGCAGAGCGTGGAGTCCGCTTAAGATATCTCTCTACTTTTCCCTCCCCCCCCCTTCTTGCTCTCTCTAAAAATAAATATTTTTAAAATAAATAATTCTTCATAAAAAGGGGACAAAAAGTTGTTTTGCTCTCCATGAGAACAGAGAAATGGGGCAGTAGCTTGGGTCGGGGGGTGAATGAAGAGGTATACTCACAAGTGACTGGTTCTTAGGATAAAGAATTGCAGGTGGTAGGGGCACCTGGCTGGCTCAGTCGGTGGAGCATGTGACTCTTCATCTCAGCGTAGTGAGTTTGAGCCCCATGTTCATATTGGATCTGTAGAGATTACTTAAAAATCTTAAAAAAAAAAAAAAAAGAATTTCCCGTGGTCAGATTCCAGAAACTATTCCTGTGGTGCTGATTTTAGCTGGCAAAGTTGTAAATCAAAAATACCAAAACTTTGCCATCAACTTCATATGCATTCGCAGTAATTATCTACTAGGTAGACCAGCAAGAAGACAGGCAGAATTTAAGCCAGTCTTCGTTGTGTTTGATAAGAAACTGAGCCAGGTAAGTTTTGGGAGAACACCTTTGAAAATGTTCAAATTTACCTGTCATTTGTGTCGTGTGTTGTCTTCCCACCCTTCCAGTTCCATCCTGGCTGGCTTTATCTGTTTGGGAAGAATTTTGTTTGTTAATTCTGCTTGTATGGGTGTTCACACAGCGTCAGATGTACTTTAGGCTTGTGGTTGGTTGGATTTGTGGTCTAGGTAAGAGGAGTCACTGCAAAGAAAAACCTATACTATGAAAATGAGCTCCTAAAAATCAGATATAATGGATAGAAGTGGAATTCTCAGGCAAACATCTTGGCAAAGTTTTCAGTTGCTCCCTGTTCATGTGCACTAATTAGAGAATTGATCGCCAGTAAGTCTCAAGTTAAAATGACTGAGTACATAGATCAGTGTAGGCAGAACCTAGTCCAAGGGCAGGAGCCAAATTGAATGGAATTATGTGTGTTGGAGGGATGGAAAGAAGTAATTCTCAGAGGTTGGATGAAAGTGGAGGCCTTTAGAATGAGAAATCTAGATCCCAGTCCCAGCTTCACAATTTAATAGCTGAATGGTCTTGTGTAAGTCATAACACTTCTGAACCTGGTTCCTTAGCTATTAATTGCTATTTAGCTACTGTCCAAGGGCTTAAAACAGCTGATTTCACCATGGCCCCTGTCAAATCTTGTTTGGCCGGCACAGCGTTGTAAAAACTGAGTATGAGTGCAATCCGTGATGTAATATTATGACTGTCCTGTTAAAAAACCATTCACCTCTTTACCTTTTAAGGCATTTGAGTTTGTGTTTAACTGAAATTCTGGGATATGACCAGATTTGTTTCTTTATTGGTGAGGGAGTGGCTTCCAACCCAGAATTCTGATGGATTTGCTGTTACCGGTAGTTTTCCTTCTCAGGAAATGAGAAGAACCTGGAGTTTGGGACCAAGTAGGTCAGGGTTGAAGTATTAGCTTCCTGACCCTCTGAGTCTCATTTTTCTCATCTGTTAAATGGATTCTCAGAGCTGTTGTGAAGGTTAGAAATATCGACAAAGAGATTGGCACATTAGCAAATGTTGCTAGCCTGCTAATAAGCCTTTTGGACTTTATCCTGGTACCCTTTTACCCTTTCTTTTCAGTTAACAGGCATATGACCATAGTGTTTAAACCCAGGAATCTTATGTTGATACCTAACTTGCTAGAGAATTCCTAGTGAAAGGTATGAGAGGCCAACTGAAAAAAAAGCCGTATCAGCCTGGGAGGAATCAGGTTCCTTCTTTCTTGAAGAAAGAGGCCTTAAATTGGGGAGTAACCATTTATCTCTTTTATCTCTCCTCCCAGTGCCATTAAGAAACCTTTAATGCATCATTATGAGTTGTAAAGCTTCTAACTGTAGCATATGCCGAATAGTCAGTCTGTGTGATTTAAAGCCTTAGCTCCTTCTCAGTATCTGGGCAGCTACAATAACATTTCTTTAGAAAGCCTCCCTCTGCCGAGGAGCGCCCACTCAGCACCAGGATAAGGGAAATCATTTGAAAAGACTGACTGCTTCATAGTGTTCCAGGTCCCATCTCCTTTGAAGATTGTCAGGTCATTGCCTAGAAAATAATGCTAGTTCCCTTATCTCCTAAATATAGCTCCTTTGGGTTCTTCCAGGAAGATGCCTTCAGTCAAGTGATTGCTTGGTAGCTTTTTGAAGTACAGATCATGAACATAAGGCTTTGATTTGGAAAGCCCTAGAGCCAGCAGGTGTACAGGATGTGAGCTTGAAGGTGTAGTAGTATCATTCCTATCTCACACACAGGACAGCTGGCTGTGTAGTATGCCTTTTTCTGAGAACGTGTGCAAAATTTTAAAGTTTTATGAATCTCAAAATTTTAAACATATCAGTGATTAAGCACAGTACTGAGTTATCTTGCTACTACCCAGTGTGTGACTTGAGACTCGGGTTCTTTATCAGTTAGGGCTTACAGTAATTTGCTACGCTGCCATGACAAAGTACCACAGCCTGTCTGGCTTAAACAACAGGAATTTATTTTCTCACAGTTGTGGAGACTGGAACTCCAAGATCAAGATATCCGCAGGGTTGGCTTTTTCTGACCCCTTTCTCTCTCTGGTTTATCAGTGGCTGTTTTGATGTTTACATGGTATTTTCTGTGTGCGTCTGTATCTTCTCCTTTTTATAAGGACACTAGTCATATTGGATAAGGGCCTTATCCCAGTATCCTCACCTCTTTAAAGACCCTGTCTCCGGGGCGCCTGGGTGGCTCAGTCGTTAAGCGTCTGCCTTTGGCTCAGGGCGTGATCCCGGCGTTCTGGGATCGAGCCCCACATCAGGCTCCTCCACTGGAGGCCTGCTTCTTCCTCTCCAACTCCCCCTGCTTGTGTTCCCTCTCTCACTGGCTGTCTCTGTCAAATAAATAAATAAAAAATCTTTAAAAAATAAAAAATAAAGACCCTGTCTCCATATAGTCACATTTGGAGGGAGTAGGGGCCAGGCCTTCGACATAGGAGTTGGAGGCAGGGCAGAATTCAGGGCGTAACAGGGTCTTTGCCTATCTTGTATTATTATTACTGGTCCCTTGGTTCTAAAAGTTTATAGATAGTGCATGGTAGCATTAGCCATTTATTTCCTAGAAATGGGAGGTATAACTTCAGGAACCTATTTACTTTGAGAGAGTTCCTTGACTAAGAAAACCCAAAGACTGTCTAAGACAGAAGCTAGAAAAGGTATATTTGTATCATGGATTTCTTTTTCTTTTTTTTTTTAAGATTTTTAAAATTTTATTTATTTGAGATAGAGCAAGAAAGAGGGAGAGAGGGAGAAAGAGAGCACAAGTGGGGCGGGGGCAGAGAGAGAGGGAGAAGCAGGCTCTCCACTAAGCAGGGAGCCCAGCTCAGGACTTGATCCCAGGACCCCAGGTTCATGACCTGAGCCAAAACCAAGTGCTTTTGCTGAGCCACCCAGGCACCTATATTGTGGATTTTTTGATCCAGCCCCAGCAAGTAGAGAAGTGCATGATGACAAAAGCCCCTTTGCCTACTGGTCCCTAAATGAGAGTCCAGCATTCCTTTGGTTGCTGATTCCAGATGTGCGTCTGCGGTTGTTCCTTCTTCCAGTCTCACCTCCCCTGCCTGGCTTCTCCAGTGAAGTCATAAGCAAATACTTATGATAGTTTCTTGTCACCATGGTGACTAAAGAAGCACAGCCTGGTTCTCCTTCCAGCTTTGCTGTCGGCTCTGCTCGAAGGAGGGGACAGCCCTCTGGGAGAGCCCAGACTCAGAGTCATGAAAAACCATGTGTCAGGTAATGGGGGACAGCAACCCATAGTGCTACCTTCAGGAATTTGTCCTGTGCCTCTTTAGTCTCCAGGCACCAGAGTAATCAGGGACCCCAAGGGAGGCCACTGCAGTCCCCTAGAATTTTTTTTTAATAATAAATTCACTTAGGGTCGCCTGGGTGGCTCAGTCAGTTAGGCATCTGCCTTTGGCTCAGGTCATGATCACAGGGTCCTGGGATCGAGTCCTGCATTGGGCTCCTTGCTCAACGGGGAGCCTGCTTCCTCTGCCTGCTGCTCCCCCTGCTTGTGCCCTCTCTCTCTCTCTGATAAATAAATAAAATCTTTAAAAAATAATAAAATAATAAATTCACTTGGGCTTCGTCAAGTGGATGTGGAGACTCGCACATTCGAAGACCCACTGCTGCAGTTGGCTCACCCAAGCTACTTTCCAGAATGACCGAGGCACCTTCTCTGAAGTTTCATTTCCTCAGTTTCTCTAGCTCCGGAATTCAGCTCTTTTTTCAACTTCCCTTTTCATTTCTCTTTCACTCAGATTCTCTTAGTACACTCTACTCTGTCCCCCTCCCATTTATGTATGGGTGTTTCCACCCCCAACATGATTTCCTGATTAAAGAACCAGCCCAAATCTTATCTTAGGAGATATTTTTAAACTCTGAACTCTCATTACAGGGGCACCTGGGTGGCTCAGTTGGTTAAGCATCTGCCTTCAGCTCAAGTCATGATCCCAGGGTCCTAGGATTGAGCCCGCCATTGGGCTCCCTGCTCAGTGGGGAGCCTGCTTCTCCCTCTCCTTCTGCCACTAGCCCCTGCTTGTGCGCGCACTCGCTCACGCTGGTGCGTGCTTGCTCTCGCTCTCTCTCTGTGTCAAATAAATAAATAAATAAAATATTTTTAAAAAAATAATAAACTCTCATTACAGTCACCCCAGCCACTTCAGGAGGGGGCAGTCTTAGAATTACTTGTTCTTTCTGTGTGCCTATGAAGCTTATTTTTCACCCCTTTAGCAATACCTTAGTAACTGTTTCCAATTAGAAATTTAGAGAATGAGGTGTGGAAGGAAGAAGTTTGTTATGCTCATAGGTCAGAGAAGGAGCCACTGCATGCATATAGGGTCACAGAAGAAAGCACCAGGTGGTCAGGAGGCAGAAGGGGCGGGGACAAGCCGATTTAGGCCAGAGCCTTTACTGAGGTTTCTGAGGGAAAGTGAAGGCAGGGCAGAGTAAACAGTTGAGGATTGGCTAGTTTCTGGGTTGGTTTGGTTTTTTTTTTTTTTTTTAAGGTTTTATTTATTTATTTGTCAGAGCAAGAGAGCACAAGCATGGGGGAGCGGCATAGGGAGAGGGAGAAGCAGAGTCCCCACTGAGCAGAGAGCCTGGGGGAGGGGGCTGGATCCTGGGACCCTGGGATCACAACCTGAGCCAAAGGCAGATGCTTAACCAACTGAGCCACCCAGGCGCCCCACTGTGTATTATTCTAAGCATTTTATGGTCTTAGCTTGTATTGAGGTTGCTGATCCATTTTGAGTTAATTTTTGTATATGGTGTAAGCTAGGTGTCCAACTTCATTCCTTTGGATCTGGAAATCTGGTTGTCCCTGCACTATTTTTTGAAGAGACTATTCATACTCCATTGAATGGACTTGATACCCTTATTAACATTTTCTGGCTGGCTATAGATGTGTGAATTTATTTCTACTCTCTGAACTTTATTCCATTGATCTGTAAACACCCTTATGCCAGTACCACACTATTCTGATTACCTTAGCTTTGTAGTAAGTTATAAAATCAGGAAGTGTGGGTCCTCCAACTTTATTATTTAAGAGTATGTTGTTAGTTTCCATATATTTGTGAATTTCTGGCTTCATTCCATATGCTCAAAGATACTTTGTCTGATTTTAATCTTTCAGAATTCATTGAGATTCTTTGTGGCCTACAAGGTCTGTCGTGGAGAATGTTCCATGTATACCTGAGAAGGTATATTGTGTTGTTGGGTGAAGTGTTTCTATAGGTCTTTTTAGGTCTAGCTGATTCATAATGTTGTTAAAGTCCTCTGTTTCCTTACTAATCTTCTATTTAAGTGTTCATTTAAAAAAAAAAAAAAAAGATTGATTTATTTGAAAGAGAGAGCACACATGAGCCAGGGGAGGGGCAGAGGAAGAGGGAGAGAGAGAATCTGAAGCAGACGCCCCGCTGAGCTTCTGGAGACCAGAGATCAGGACCCGAGCCAAAACCAAGAGTCAGCCCCTTAAGCCAGCTGAGCTACCCAGGCGCCCTGGTGCACTTACGTTTTATAAGTGCCATATCTTCTTGATGAATTGACCCTTTTATCGGTATATAATGTCCTTCTTTATCTCTTGTAACGATTTTTGACTTGAAGTTTTTTGTCTGATGTTAGCATAGCTATCCCAGCTCTCCTTTGGTTACCATATGGATGAAATATCTTTTTCCATCCATTTACTTGAAACTTGTTCATGTCTTTGGATATGCAGTAAGTCTTTGCAGACAATGTATAGTGACTGGAGAGCTTACATTTACATATAATATATTACTGATAAAGAAGGACTTCTGGCATTTTACGCACTGTTTTCTTTGTCTTGCACCTTTTTTGTCCCTCTCTTCCTCTATTACTGCCTTTTGTGTTTAGTTGGTTTTGGGTAGTTAATTGTTTTGATTCCCTTCTCATTTCTATTTTGTGTATATTTTTAATTTCTATTTTGTGTATGTATTTTTTTTTTAGATATTGTGGTTACTATGGGGATTACATTTAACATCCTCCATTTATAGCAATCTAGGTTGAACTGGTACCAACTTAACTTTAAAAAGTCTGTTTCTGTACAGTTCCAATTCCCTTTATGTTGTTGCCGTCACAAATTACATCTTTACACGTTGTATGCCTGGCAACACAGATTTATAATTATTTTATACGTTTGTCCTTTAAATCATGTAGGGAATAAAAAGTAGAGTTACAAACCAAAAATACAATAATACTGTTTTTTATGTTTACCCATGTAGTTTACCTTTACTGGCTTCAAGTTACTATAGAGTGTCCTTTCATTTCCTTTCAAGTTTGAAGGACTCCCGTTAGTATTTCTTGTTTAGCAGGTCTAGTGGTAACATACTTCCTCAGCTTTTGTTTATCAGAAATGTCTTAATTTCTCCCTTGTTTTTGAAGCACAATTCTGTCAGATGTAGAATTCTTTGACATTTTTTTTTCTTTTGTGTCTTTGTCATCCCAGTGCCTTCTGGCCTTCATGGTTTCTAATGAGAAATTCTCATATGATGAGTCGCTTTTCCTTCACTGGTTTTAAGATTCTCTTTGTGTCTTTGGCTCTCAGCGGTTTGATTGTGTCTAGATGGGGAGTTTGTGCTCCTTGGGATTCAGTGAACATCTTTACATGTAGATTCATGACTTACATTGAATTTGGGAGGTTTTCTGCCATTATTATTTTTTTTAAGTTCTAGGTTTTTGTTGTTGTTGTTGTTGTTGTTAAGATTTTATTTATTTATTCGACAGAGATAGAGACAGCCAGCGAGAGAGGGAACACAAGCAGGGGGAGTGGGAGAGGAAGAAGCAGGCTCCCAGGGGAGGAGCCCGATGTGGGGCTCGATCCCAGAACGCCGGGATCACACCCTGAGCTGAAGGCAGACGCTTAACGACTGCGCCACCCAGGCATCCCTCTGCCATTATTTCTTAAATTCTTTCTGTCCCTTTTTCTATTTTGACTCCCATAATGCTTGTTCAAATTTGATGGATCTTCTAGGCTCTTGTTACTTTTCACCCTTCTTCCTTTCTGCTCCTCAGATTTCATAATTTCAGTGTTCCTGTCTTCAGGTTTGTTGCTTCTATCATCTGCTCACATCTGCCGTTGAACCCGTCTAGTGGATTTTTCATTTCAGTTATTGTACTTTTCAACTCCAGAACTTTTTTTTTTTTTTTAGTTTTTTTATTTATTTAAGTAATCTCTGCATCCAGCGTGGGGCTCAAATTCACAACCCCAAGATCAAGAGTCACTTGCTTCTCCCAACTGAGCCAGCCAGGCACCCCTCCACTCCAGAATTTCTGTTTTTCTTTTTCTGTTTGTTGATACTCATTTTGTTCATGCATTGTCTTCCTGATTTCCTTTGTTTGTTTATTTTTAGCTCTTTGTGTTTAAGACCGTTTAAAAGTCTTTGTCTAGTATGTCAAGTATCTGAGTTTTCTCAGGGATAGTTTCTGTTAATTTATTTTGTCCTTTCGAATGGGCCATGCTTACCTGTTTAATGCCTTGTGACTTTTTTTTAATTAAAAACTGGAGATTTGAATATTATAATATTGTAACTCTGGAAATCAGTTTGTTTTCTATTTGTCATGTGTCTTGGCCCATTTTTGTTTTATATATAATTCCATTTTATCTCCATTATTGGCTTATTGGTCTTAAAGAAATGTTTTAAATGGGATAAAGTTATTTTATATGTACCCATATGTTTACCATTTCTACTATCCTTCCTCTTGTGAGGATTTGAGTTACCATCTGGTATCATTTTCCTTCTACAGAGAACTGGAGTTTGTTGTTTTTTAGAACTGTAGTATTTCTTTAGTGCATGTCTGCTACGGACAAAGTCTCAGCCTTTTTTTGAAGAAGTTGATTCCTATTTCAGTTTCATTTTTGAAAGCATTTTCATTGGGTGTAGAATTCTAGTTTGACAGGTTTCCTTCAGTACACAAAAGATGGTATTTCATTATCTTCTGACTTCTATAGTTTCTGGCAAGAAGTCACGTCATTCTTATCTTTGGTCTCTGTGTGTAATGAGTCATTCTAGCTGTTTTTCAGATTTGCTTTATCACTGGTTTTCAGGAATTTTGCTATGATGTGCCTTAGTGTGATTTTCTTTGTTTTGTTTTTTATGTTTATTTGAGAGAGTGCATGCACATGTGTGTGCAAGGGGCTGGGGGGGGGGGAGGTGGGCAGAGGAAGAGGGAGAGGGAGAGAAAATCCAAGCAGACTCTGTGTTGAGCACCGAGCTTCACACAGGACTGAATCTCACAAGCCTGAGATCACCTGAGCTGAAACCAAGAGTCGGATGCTAACTTGACTCCACCATCCATCCAGGTGCCCCTGATTTTCTTTGTTATTATCGTACTTAAGGTTTATTGTGATTTCTTGGGCATATGGGATCAAATCTGGAAATTTTTCAGTCTTTGTTTCTTCATAAGTTTTTTTCTGTCTCCCTTCCTCCTCCACCCCACTTTTTCTCCTGTGAATCCAGCAACAGGTATATTAGGCCATTTGATAACATTTGCACTGCAGCATCATTTTGGGGTCTGTCTCTGTTGGTTGATTTTTCTTCTGACTGCGGGTTATATTGCCCTGCTTTTTGGCATATCTGTAAGTTTTTAATTGGATTTTTGATGTAATTTTTGTTTTGTTTTTTTTAAAGGATGTAGAGCTTTATAGGCAGTTGTTACATTCTGCTCAGTTGATCACTTTAAGTGTTGTTTTTAAACTTTGTTAGTAGTCCTTTATAGGGATAGTTTAATCTCACTATTAAAGCATAGCCCTTTTAGAGTCTTCACTGAATGCTCTGAGTGATCAGTGAGGAATCTCCATTTCTGATTCATCAAGTGCCTTCCCGCCATTAGTCTTCAGCAGTGATACAAGGGAATCTCAAGCAGATTTCCTGAGGTTTTTTTCTGTGTATCTCACTCTTCTCTGGAATTATGCCTCACAGTTTCCAGGTGTCTCAATCTCCTTAAACCCTCTAGTCTCTTTCCCCAACTAGTAAGATTGCTGTGCTGTTTGGTAACCCTCTCCCTGCTCAGTGGTCTAGGACATCCTTCCAGGCAGAAAGTCAAGGAGATAAGTAGGGCTCACACTCTTGGGGATCACAGATTTTCACCGTCTCATGTCCAATATCTGAAACAGTTTACAGCAAGAAGGTAAATCCAGTCCCTCTTATTCCACCATGACTGGAATGGAAGTGATAGATAGCTATGTTAATGTCTAACAAAGTAAGACAAAAAGCATTGTTAAGGAATTTTTAAGCCAAAAAAGCAAATCTCAATATAGATGGTTCCTGGCTTAATGATGGCTCAACTTACTTTTTTTTTTTTTACTTTACCATGTTGTGAAAGCAATACATATTCAGTAGAAACATTACTTTGAATCTTGAATTTAGGTCTTTTCCCAGTCTGGTGATATGTGGTACAATACTCTCCCCTAATGCTGGCCAGCAGCAGTGAGCCCCAGCTCCCTGTCAGCCATGTGATCACAAGGGTACACAACTGGTACACTTAAAACCATTCTGTGCCCATAGGGACATTCTTTTTTTTTTTTTTCCCACTTTCCATACATTATTCAATAAGTTACCTGAGATAGTGAATATGTTACTATAAAGTAGGCATGTTAGATGATTTTGCCCAGCTGTAGGCTAATATGAGTATTCTGAGCACAGTTAAGGTAGGGAGGCTAAGTTATGATGTTCAGTAGGTTAGCTGTATTAAATGCATTTTTGACTTACAGTATCATCAGCGTAACAGTGGGTTTATGTGGATATAGCCCAGTCATAAGTCAAGGAAGATATGTAAATTTAAAAGAATCTCTGAGACTCTAACTACAGTGTAATTACAGTAGAAGTAAATAACAGAAAAAGTAAGTCCCCAAATACTACTAATTTAAAAGAACACTCAGGATCCAAATAAAACTGATGGAAATGAAGTATTCAGAGGCGAATTACAATGAATATTAATTTGAAGGAAATTTAAAAGCCTTAGGAAGATAATAACCAAAATAAAAAGTCTGAATATTAATGACTTAGGTACATGAGTTAGAAAAAAGTAGAAAGGAGGGGCTCCTGGGTGGCTCAGTCGATTAAGCATCTGACTTCAGCTCAGGTCATGATCTCAGGGTCCTGGGACTGAGCCCCATGTCAGGCTCCCTGCTCAGCGGGGAGTCTACTTCTCCTTCTCCCTGTGCCTCCCCCCTCTATCCATGCATTCTTGTGTGCGTGCTCTCAAATAAAATCTTTTTTTAAGTAGAAAGGAGAAAAATCGTGCAGTAGAGAGGATTTAAAAAGGCAAAACTTAGATCTTTCAGAAGACTAAAAGAAGTCAAATCTGGTAAGATTTTTAAAAAGAGCAAGCGAGGAGACAAATAATATTAGAAATGAAAAAAAAAACTACAAGTAACTAAGGAAATTAAAAAGAACATTAACAACTTTATGCTAACACCTTTGAAAATGACAAATTCTTAGAATAACGTAAGTTACTACAATTGACTCAAATAGGATGTTTGACTAGCCTTATAATCATGAAATATATTGAATCAACAGTAAAGACTATTCCACAAAGAGAATGCCAGGCCTAAGTGGTTTTACGGAGGAGTTCTGCCAAATTTTCAATAAATTAGTTATTTTACTCTTAAACATTCAGAAAACAGGAAGAGGAGGTATTTCTTTCTTTCTTTCTTTTTTTTAAGGTTGGTTTGTTTGTTTGTTTTCAGAAAGAGCGAGTGGGGGTAGGGGCTGAGGGAAAGAATCTTCAAGCAGACTCCCCACTGAGCACCAAGCCAGACTTGGAGCTCAGTCCCAAGACCTATGAGATCATGACCTGAGCAGACACCAAGAGCTGACACTTCACCAACTAAGCCACCAAGGCACCCCAGGGAGCATTTAGTTTGGTAACACCAAAGGAGAATAATACGAGAAGGTCCTATACTTTTCTTATGTCACTTGTGAGCAAGGATACAAACATTCTAAATAATATTAAAACATAACCAGCAGTTTATACAAAACTAATTCTTCCTGACCAAGTGAGCCTTAATACAGGATCTCATGGGTAATTTTATTTATTTTAAAAAGAGTTTATATATTTATTTATTTATTTGAGAGAGAGAGAACGAGCAGTGGGGAGGGTCAGAGGAAGAAGGAGAAGCAGACTCCCTGCGAAGCAGGAAGCCCAGTGCAGGGCGCTATCTCAGGACCTGGAGTTGATGACCTGAGCTGAAGGCAGACACAACCAACTGAGCCACCTAGGTGCCCTCATGGGTAATTTTATATTAGAAAATCTAGAGTGTAATGCATTCATTATGCCTTTTAAAGAGAAAAACCACATACCATCTCAGTAGATGCAGAAAAAGGATTGGATAATAATCAACAGTTAGTTATGATTAAAAACCTACAGAAAATTAGGAATACAGGGACCTTTTTTAACCTGATCAAAGATATGTGCCAGGGCACCTGTGTGGTTCAGTTGACTGCCTTTGACATGGGTCATGATCCCAGGGTCCTGGGATTGAGTCCCACATCAGGCCCCCTGCTCAACTAGGAACCTGTCTCTCTCTCTCTGTGACTCTCTCTCTCAAATAAATAAATCCTTTTTTAAAATTTAAATTCAATTAGCCAACATATAGTAGCACATCATTAGTTTCAGTTGTAGAGTTTAGTAATCCATCAGTTGCATATGACACCCAGTGCTCATCACATCATATGCCTTCCTTAATGCCCATCACCCTAAAATCTTTTTTTAAAAAATATTTATGTTAGAGATTGGGGGAGGGGGCAGAGGGAGAGGAAGAATCTCAAGCAGAGCCCAACAGGGGACTCGATCCCATAACCCCGAGATCATGACCTGAGCCAAAACTAAGAGTCAGACACTTAATGGACTGAACCACCCAAGCACCCCGCAAATAAAATCTTTTTTTTTTTTTAAGAGAAAATATGATATTGGAGCAAGAAAGAAATTGACCATTGGTAGAGATTCTAAAACTAGACTTGGTCATAGAGGGAGATTTGCTTGATGACAGGAGTGGCATAGTGAGAAAGGAAAATGTTCAGTAAACCTTGCTAAGACAGTTATTTATCCACATGGGGAAAAAAATGAAATTGAATCCCTACCTCATATGCACAGTTAAATTTCAAGTAGATGAGGGGCACCTGGGTGGCACAGCAGTTGGGCATCTGCCTTCGGCTCAGAGCGTGATCCTGGCGTTATGGGATCGAGCCCCACATCAGGCTCCTCCGCTATGAGCCTACTACTTCCTCTCCCACTCCCCTGCTTGTGTTCCCTCTCTCGCTGGCTGTCTCTCTCTCTGTCAAATAAATAAATGAAATCTTTAAAAAAAAAAATTTTCAAGTGGATGAAACATTTGCATGTAAAAGGCAAGCTTTAAAACCTCTAGAAGACATAAGCTATCTTTCTGATTTGGGGAGCATGAAAGGACTTATTAAACAAGACACATAGAAAAAGTTAAGTGTAAAAGAAAATTTTAACTACATAATATATATATATATTAAGAACTTCTTTTTTTTTTTTTTAAGATTTATTTGTTTGACAGAGAGAGATAGCCAGCAAGAGAGGGAACACAGGCAGGGGGAGTGGGAGAGGAAGAAGCAGGCTCCCAGCAGAGGAGCCTGATGTGGGGCTCGATCCCAGGACTCTGCGATCACGCCCTGAGCCCAAGGCAGACGCTTAACGACTGAGCCGCCCAGGTGCCCTAAGAACTTCTTGTTAAAGAACTCCATAAAGTAAACATTGAAAAAACTGAAAAGCTTCAAAATGCTAGAAGATATTTATAAAACAACCCACAAGTGATTAACAACAGAATATCTAAAGAACTAAAGATTAATAAGAAAAGGGCAAATAATTCAATAGAAAAATATTCAAAATACACAAATAGATTTTTCACAGAAGGGGAAACATGGCTAATAAATATAAAATCTAACCTCATTAGTAATCTGGGATATGCAGATCATTATCAGTGAAATACCTTATACACAGTAGATTGACAAAAGTGGAAATTCCAAGTGATAACATATATATCAATGGGAACCTGTTGTATATTGGTAAGATAGCGTAAATTGGTATCACAATGGAAGGCAGCATGGTGCTAGTTGGCCAGGTTTAACATTTACCTGCCTACAACCCAGCAATTCATTCCTTAAGAGTTCTCAAAATGTGAGCTGCAGAGTATTTCAGAGGGCCTGGGAAGTGAAGACTAAGATGTTATTTGCCAACTCAAAACGGATTAAAGACTTAATTGGTAAGAACCGAAACTATAAAACCCCTAGGAGAAAACATTGGAAATAAAGATCGAGGTCTTGGCAATGATTTTTTTGGATATGACACCAAAAACATAAAACAAAAGCAAAGATAAAGAAGTGGGACTACATCAAACTAAGAAAGCTTGAACTTAACTTAAAAGCTGCTGTTACAGGGGCGCCTGGGTGGCTCAGTCGGTTAAGCGTCTGCCTTTGGCTCAGGTCATGATCCCAGGGTCCTGGGCTTGAGCCCCGCATCGGGCTCCCTGCCCAGTGGGAGTCTGCTTCTCCCTCTCCCTCTGCCTGTGCTCTGCCTACTTGTGCGCTCCCTCTCTCTCTGTCAAAAGAATAAATAAAAATCTTTAAAAAAAAGAGAAGTTGCTATACAGCAAAAAAAAATAGTCAACAAAATTAAAAGGCAACCTGTAGAATGGGAGAAAATGTTTCTTATTGTATCTGATAAGGAGTTAATATCCAAAATATGTAAGGAGCTCATACAACTCAACAACAACAGAACCCAAGTACTCTAATTAAAAATGGGCAGAGCTGGGGCGCCTGGGTGGCTCAGTCGTTGGGCGTCTGCCTTCGGCTCAGGGCGTGATCCTGGTGTTCTGGGATCGAGCCCCACATCAGGCTCCTCCGCTGGGAGCCTGCTTCTTCCTCTCCCACTCCCCCTGCTTGTGTTCCCTCTCTCGCTGGCTGTCTCTCTGTCACATAAATAAATAAAATCTTTAAAAAAAAAAAAATGGGCAGAGGACCTGAATAGACGTTTTTCCCAGAGCCAGACATATGAGTGGCCAACAGCTACATAAAAAAGGTGCTTAACATCACCAGCCATCAAGGAAATGCAAATCAAAACCACAGTGAGGTATCACCTCACACCTATTAGAATGGCTGTTATCAAAAAAACAAGAGTTAAGGTGTGCCTGGCTGGCTCAGTTGGAAGAGCATGGAACTCTTGATCTTGGCGTAGTGAGTTCAAGCTCCACCTTGGGTGTAGAGGTTGCTTAACTGAATTAATAAATAAAAACTTTAAAAACCCCAAGAGATAACAAGTGTTGGCAAGAATCTGGAGCAAAGGGAAGGTTTGTACACTGCTAGTAAGAATGTAAGTGGGTAGGGGTGCCTGGCTGGCTCAGTCAATAGAGTTGCAACTCTTGCTCTCAGGATGGTGAGTTCAAGCCCCACACTGGGTGTAGAGTGTACTTTAATTAAAAAAATAATAATAATGTAAATAAGTATAGCTACTATGGAAAAGAGTATGGAGCTACCTCAAAAAAAATTAAAAATATAACTACTATATGACCCATCGATACCACTTTCTTGAGATGAAATCACTATGTCAAAGAGATATCTGTCCCCTGGTGTCATTGCAGCAATATTTACAGGAACCAAGACATGAAAACAACCTCAGTGTTCCATCAACAGATGAATAGATAAAGAAAACATGATGTATATATAAACAATGGGCTATTACTCGGCTATAAAAAGAAAGGAATTCTGCCATTTGTGACAATATGGGTGAATCTTGAGGTCATTATGCTAAGTGAAATAAGTCGAAAAGAGAAAGACAAATATAAATCCATGCATATGAAAAATCTGAAAAGATCAAACTCAGAAACTGTAGATAGGTGGTCGCCAGTCTGGGGTGGGGGGAGTGGATGAAGGTGGTCAACAAGTACAAACTTCAGTTGTAAAGTAAGTTCTGGGGATCTGATGTATAGCATGGTGACTATAGTTAACAGCACTGTACTATATACTTAAAGTTGGTAAGAGAATAGATCTTAAATGTTTTCACCACACACACACACACACACACACACACACACACACACACCGCACACGGTAACTGAGGTGATGGATTTGTCAGCTAACCTTATGTGGTAATCTTGCAGTATGATGCGTAGATCATCGCTTTGTGTGCTTTAAACGATGTGATAGATCAGTTATATCTCAATATAGCTAGAAAAATTTTAAAGATGTGATTTGCCATTTTTACTATTTTGATGTTTGTACTGCAGAAGTAGTTCGAAAGCAGTGATGGGTGAAATGTCTGGTGCCTTAGAACAAACCAAGACAGTGGCACCAGACTGTACTAGTAGTCCATGTATTTGCCACTAACTCACTCACTGTTGGAAAAAAATTTTGCTAGTTTCACTTCAGAATGTCCTTGATGGGGGGGGGGGGGGGTTGCCTGCGTGGCTCAGTCGGTTGAGTGTCTGCCTTTGGCTCAGGTCATGATCTTGGGGTCCTGGGATCCCTGCATTGGACTCCCTGCTCAGCGGGGAGCCTGCTTCTCCCTCTCCCTCAGCCTCTCCCCCTGCTCGTGCTCTCTCTGTCTCTATCAAATGAATAAATTAAAAAGATCTTCAAAAAAAAATAATGTCCTTGATGAAACAGTACAAACCCAACCTTTGAAAATGTGGAGGAAAATCACCTGTGGGTAATTAAGTTACTAGCTAAATTAGACACTTTTTAAAATTGGCACCGTTTTTTAAGAAAGAGACAAACCAAAAAATAGACTCAACTATAGAGAACAAACCAGTGGTTACCAGAGGGCAGATGGATGGGGGGATGGGTAACAGGTGATAGGGATTAAGAGCACACTTATCTTGATAAACACTGAGTAATGTGTACTATTGTTGAATCGCTATATTGTACACCTGAAACTAATATAACACTGTATGTTAACTATACTTGAATATTTTTTAAAAGTTGACACTGTTTTTACTGAATGACTGATAAACTGGTTATTCAGATTTAGATACTAGGCAGACGTTTTTTCAAAATGAATGAAATTCAGCATAGCAGTTTCCTTTTGGCTGGAGTTGGAGTGGGGCTGGAGGAGCCCAGGACCGGGTAAGGGCCCACAACAAGATTCAGGCGTATCAATAATGTTCTAGTTCTTAGATTTGGTGGTGAGTTTACAGATGCTCATTGTGTTTTTTGCTTGGTAACTTAACGTTATGTTTCATCTTTTTTGTATGTATCAAATATTACAGCATAAAGTTTAACTTTTAATTTGACAAATAGATTGTGGGCATATGGGTTATTAAAGATAACATGGTATTGCATTGAATTATATGTGTTGTAATGTATGTCACCTAGTTTCGTTAAATATATTTGAGTTTATCGGACAAGTCAAGCTTTCTCTCTTTCATAGAGGTGATCATAACCTGTGACCATTTACCATATGGCCTAGTATTGTTCTAAGTAGTACTTCACAGGTATAAACCTGTTTAATCCTTCTTATAACTCTATGAAATAGGAAGTTATGTCCCTGTTTTAAAGATGAGATGTCAGGTGCTAAGTTATTGAGATTATCAGGCCTCCTTGAGGAGCTTCTGTCCCCGAGTTGGGGAGGTTGGGAGGGAGGCGGGGTAGGGACAGAAGCCCAGTGAAAAGGAAATGCTGTCTTAAGAGCTTTTGTATTTGTTATCTCTCTTTTTCTAGAGACCATGGCGAGCCCCGGGAAAGACAATTATCGAATGAAGAGCTATAAGAACAATGCCCTAAACCCTGAGGAAATGAGACGAAGAAGAGAGGAAGAGGGCATTCAGCTCCGGAAGCAGAAGCGGGAGCAACAAGTAGGTTAACCTGAGTATGCCTGAACATACTGCTCAGGAAGACAGTCCTGCCATCGTGGTTGGTCTCCACCTTTCATTCTCACTTTCTCTTTAGGAAAATAGCATAGCTCTGTGGGCCACTCATCTAGTTTCCTTTATTGTAAAGAAATGTTGGAAGCTTTGAAAAAAGAGAATCAGTCCCTTTCTCCTTTTCCATAATTTAGAACAACTTACGGGGCGCCTAGGTGGCTTAGTCGGTTAAGCATCTGACTCTTGATTTTGGCTCAGGTCATGATCTCAGGGTTGTGAGCTCGAGCTCCTACCCCACCCCCCAATCAGGCTCTGCATGGGCGTGAAGCCTGCTTAAGATTCTCTCTTTCACTCTGCCCCTCCTTCCCCAACTTGCACTCACACATGCTCTCTCGTGATTAAAAAAAAAAAAAAGAAAAAGAACAATTTAGACATCATTTATGTCTTCAATATAACATTCTAGTTCTAGCCCCTCGATGCCTTCTCTCTTCTTTACCCCAATAGTCAGTGTTAGACCTGGTTCTTTAAGAGGTTCATCAGCCATTCTGGCGGCCTTAATTCTGTGTCTTCAGTCCACTCTTTGTTAAGTCTCCCTAGGACTAAGACTTTATTAATGCCTCATCATCTGTGCTCCGCCATGAACCACCACCGTACTGGTGCCTTGCCCAGGTCTAGATGTAGTCACCTGACCTGCTTTTGCCCACCTTCTTGCTTTACTATTATTCCTTTCCTTCAAAGCCTTTCATACGCATCAACTTTTATACAAAGGGCACAGAAATCTTTAAATGTTCTCTTAGGGACACCTAGCTGGCTCAGTCAGTAGAACATGCGACTCTTAATCTCGGGGTCATGAATTCAAGCCCCACACTGGGCATAGAGCTTACTAAAAAATAAATAAATAAAAATAAAAAGTTCTCTTAAAAAATGTGAACAATTAGGTGTAACATAGTAAAGCCCTTGAATATCTTTCCATGTCAGTATATTAAGCTTGGCGTTATCTCAGCTATGCTAGCATTTCTCAGTTATTGCCGTAATTTAATATTGGATCATTCTTTGTTTTCTTCATTACAGTGAGTAGTTTTACCACTCTCTTTTCTTTCAGCTTTTTAAACGGAGAAATGTGGAGCTGATTAATGAAGAAGCCGCCATGTTTGACAGTCTCCTCATGGACTCCTATGTGAGCTCTACAACTGGGGTAAGGCCCTTGCATGTGCTTCAGGCAGGCCTGGGAAGTACCGGTGTCTACAGAACAGAAATTGGGCAGTTCTCGTCATCTAGTGGCTTTGCCAACAACCTTGCTAAGTTCTTTCTTCCATGGGCCCTTTTGTAACTGGTCAGCATAAGGAATCAATAGGGTTGCATCTGCAATGGAGACACCCGAGGCAATATTTAAGGGAAGCCATCATTTGCCTCAGAGGTTAGGAATCATCCAAATGTCCCAACTTAAAGCAGCCATGGATTAAACAACAAATACCTTCTCCTGAGCCTGCTGTTATACCATCCTCTAGCCCTCAAGTCTTTAGAAAGCAGAATGCCAAGCAGGAATGTGTACTCCTATCTAGCTCTGGTGTTGGTTTGCAAAGTCTTAGATCTGTCTTACATTCTAGGAGAGTGTGATCACACGAGAGATGGTGGAGATGCTCTTTTCTGATGATTCTGACCTGCAGTTAGCAACCACACAGAAGTTCCGGAAACTGCTCTCCAAAGGTACAAAGCCTGGTCCTCCCCAGGGAGGCCCTGCATGATTTAACCTCTTGTTTCCTCTCATTGACCTCATCTGCTACTCCCCTTCACTCATTCTGCTCTAGTCATTCTGCTTTGGTATTCCTTGGACAAGTCAGGCACATTCTTCTCTTTGCACTGGCTGTTCCCTCTGCCTCATATCCTCCGGTCGCTGATAACTAACTGTGCCAACTCCCCACTTCTAAGATCATATTCTAGGTTCTCAACAAGCCTGCCCTAATGCCCTATCTAAAATTGCGGGTCCCCTCCACTCTCAGCACTTTTAATCTTCTTACCCTGCCCTACCTCTTCTTTATTTCCCATTACACTTATTAACATAATAGAATGTCTCTCCTTGTTAGATGTAAGCTTTATGAGGGCAGAGACTTTTGACTTTGTTCATTATTTTATCTTCAGTACCTAGAACCGTTTCTGGCACATAGTTTGTACTCAATAAAAATTTGATGTTTGATAGAAGTACTTCTTGTCTCAGTATATGAAGCAGTCCTCCCAAGAAAAAAATGCTCTTTTTAGAAGGGAAATATTTAGATGAGGGTTCCCCATCTCTAGGGCTTTCTTCTCTTCCTTAATTCCTTACTTCGGGAATTAAGTTTCAGGAAGTCGAAGGTGAGTATACTTAATTTAGGATTGCTTGTCTCTTTAGCATTTCAACTGTATCACACATTTCAAAGATTACCAATTGTGAAAACTACCTCACCAAAAAGGAGTTTGAGAATATCATAAGGACAGTCAGTACTACCTAGGAAGGATGGTGGACTGACCCCAGTGAATGCACCAGCCAAAACCTCTGCTGACTTTTCCTTTCCTTCCTTTCTCCCTCTTCCAGAGCCTAGTCCTCCAATAGATGAAGTTATCAACACTCCAGGAGTGGTGGATCGGTTTGTGGAGTTTCTGAAGAGGAATGAGAATTGTACATTACAGGTGAGGCCTGGTGTAGAAGGGTACCAGATGAAAGCCGTTTTCCCAAGAAATTGTGGGCTGTTTCTATAGACACATCTCTCAGGAAATAGACAAGTGATACGAGGAAGTATTTAAGAGATGCCTCAGAGGTCTTGGTCTCAAATAAGAGAGCCAAAATTTCTTCCCTAAAACAGTCTGAATGGAAAGATACCAGAGAGGTGTTTGGGTGGCAGTCGGTTAAGCATCTGACTCTTGGCTTTGGCTCAGGTCATGATCTCAGGGTCATGCGGTCGAGCCCCAGGTTGGGCTCCATGCTCAGCATGAAGTCTGCTTAAGACTCTCTCTCTGTCACTGTCTCCCCCACATACACCCCGGTGCTCATTCGTATGCTCTGGCTCTCTCTCAAATAAATAAGTCTTTAAAAAAAAAGAAAGAAAGAAAGATACATTAATATGACAGATTGATTATTCAGTTATAAATCAAAGGTTCTAGGGGCACCTAACTGGCTCAGTCAGTAGAGCGTGCAACTCTTGATCTTGGGGTCATGAGTTTGAGCCCCACATTGGGCGTAGAGTTTACTTAAAAATACATACATATATCAAAGGTTCTAGTCCACTTTTAATTACCTATGTGACCTGAGGCAAATCATTTAGCCTCTCTGCATCTGTCTTTTCAGAAATATGTAATGAGTCCATCCATCAGAACCTAGCCAGAAACTCAGCTGAAAGGGACTTTGAGAGATACATGTCACTCTGATCCTGGTTTCAGAGATGAAGAACGTGAGACTCAGGAAATAAAGCGACTTACCAAAGGACTCGGGTGCTGTGCTAGTACAGAACTAGACCTGGGACCACTGAAGCCTGGGTCCATCCTCCCATTGTGTTACATCACTGTCCACACCACTTTTTGTCAGTTTTTTAATATAAAGATTTTATTTGTAACTAATCACTGCACCCAACATGGGGCTTGAACTCAACAACCCCGAGATCAAGAGTTGCATGCTCCCCTGACTGTGCCAGCCAGGTGCCCCTGCTTTCTGTCATTTAAAGGGGAAGAGGAGGAGGTTCCTGGGTGGCTCAGTCAGTTGAGGGTCCAACACTTGGTCCCAGCTCAGCTGTTGATCTCAGGGTTGTGAGTTCATGCCCCACGTTGGGGGCTCCGTGCTGGGCATGGAGCCTACTTAAATATAGTAAGATAAAATAAAAATAAAGGGGAAGACGATGAGGCTTATGTTTTAGTTTTTTAGTCGGGCAGGAGGCTAACTGATCTCAACTAGTTGTAGGCTTGGCTGCTCTGCCTGGAATGACCTCTCAGCCATGGCTTAATCTTACTTTCAGTTTGAAGCTGCCTGGGCTCTAACGAACATTGCCTCTGGAACCTCTCAGCAGACCAAGATTGTCATTGAAGCAGGGGCAGTCCCCATTTTTATAGAGCTGCTTAACTCGGACTTTGAGGATGTACAGGAACAGGTAATGCTCACATTTGGCTTAATTCTTGATGGAACCTGTATTAGAATAAAAAAATATATTTGGTCTTTGTGCCCAGTTCCTAAAAACTAAAAACCTTGGCATTTCCTGAGTGATAAGAGTGTCTTTTGTTATTTATAATGGAACACACCTAATGAGATGATTGGGGTAGCCTCAAGATGAGGAGGGTGGTCATCAGAACCCCCAGCTCTTCCCATCCCTCCACCCCAACCTCCCCAAAGAACTTCTGGGTTGGTGAGCACATTGATGCGGTGCCCTAGAGAGGGCATGGAAGTTTGGTCCCACCCTGTCTGCTCACCCCGTACCTTGCCCTGTGCATCTCATGTCCTTTAGCTCTTCCTGAGTTGTTTCCATTACAGTAAGCTAGTAAATGTAAGCAAAGTGTTTCCCTGAGTTCTGTGAATCATTCTAGTGAATTATTGAACCTGAGGAGGGGATTATGGGAACTTTTGAATTTATAGCCCTTTGGTCAAGAAGTATGGTGGCACCTGGGAATTGCAGGTGGTATCTAAAGTGGGGGCAGTCTTGTGGGCCTGAGCCCTTAACTTGTAGGGTCTGTGCTAACTCTAAGAGTTAGTGTCAAAATTGAATTGAATTGTTGGACACACAGTTGGTGTTGGAGAATTGATTGCTGGTGTAGAAAAAACGCGCCACATTTGGCATCAGAGGTGGTATTGGAAAAAAGACACCACAGTACACATTTCTGAATACCTGCAGATCATAGAGATTAAGACACAACTTGAATTTCTTCCACTGGATTTTTACTGATCGGATAGAAAGTGGAAAGTGGTGCCTAGATTTTTTCCTCCGTTACTACATACAGGGTAGCTAGCCCCTGTGAGGCTGCAAGAATGAAACTTTCCAATCACTTTCTCTGTTTCTGAGGAGTGGGCATAGGGAGCTCTGGGTTTGGCTTCTTTGGCTGCGGTACAGATGTCACCCCCACTAAATGAGGAACTCTCAGAGGAAAGGCCCTCATAGAGCAACTGCTCAATAAGGAGGGCGCCTGCTCCTGTTCAGGATCTCGGGCCTTGATATGGGTTTTGTCCAAGTTACTGGGGGTACTTACTCTGGTATAAAATATTGACAGCCACCACTAGAGTCTGTGAGTGACGGTTCCATCATCCCCTTTTCAGGCAGTCTGGGCACTGGGAAACATAGCTGGAGACAGCTCCGTTTGCCGAGATTACGTCTTGAACTGTTCCATCCTTAATCCTTTGTTAACGTGAGTAATTACTATCATCTGCACCTGGGGCATCTGTAAGGCAGCCATGTGGCACATCTTTTGGGGGCAGCTTAACTTAAGATGTTGAGTAAGTGCAGAAATACTAAAAGTATGTTGATTGCCAAAGTAACAGATATCTTTTGAGAGTAAGAAGATTGTGCCACTGGTCTGTGCCAGGGAGGATCTTCGGTTTCCTTACTTCATGGCACTATAGATTCTCATGTTGGTCATACCTGCCTCGTTGTGGAGCCAGGAGAGAGAGGCAAGACTAGCCCATCTGGAGGGGCGCCTGGGTGGCTCAGTCGTTAAGCGTCTGCCTTCGGCTCAGGGCATGATCCTGGCATTCTGGGATCGAGCCCCACATCAGGCTCTTCCACTGGGAGCCTGCTTCTTCCTCTCCCACTCCCCTTGCTTGTGTTCCCTGTCTCGCTGGCTGTCTCTCTCTCTGTCGAATGAATAAATAAAATCTTTAAAAAAAAAAAAAAAAAAGACTAGCCCATCTGGAAAAATCCAACCTTCTCTATGGAATGCATTGATTTGCTATTTTATGCATAGGTACATTGGAGAGCTATGTTGTAAACCACAGATTAAAGACCTCATGAAGGGATGTGGGGATCCTTCACCAATCCCTCCCTCCTGTACTTTTCAAATAGAGCTTCATCTAAATCAAAATAGATGGATGAGCTGTACTTTGGAGACCATAGTCTCCTAGACTACCACTATAATTCTTTCTTGGGCCCTTCACAGAAAATCATTGCTTACCTCACACTAGACCTTCAGCTTTGATTTCCAAAGAGAACAGTACTCCTTGTTTAGATCTTGTGGCTAGAGTTAGGAGCATAGTATGTCCTTTGCTCCTATCTTAAAAGGTTTGCAGGCTTACTCAAAGTCCAGCCCTTTGTATGTCCTTACTAGCTGTGGTCTTAACTAGCCACAGCCGGTCCTAATCCTCTGTGAAGATGTAGGTCAGTCTCCTGGCCCAGACAAGCTCAGTTAACTTAGGTCTGTGGGTAGAAAGACACGGTGATGCTGCTAGAGTCTTAAGGGTCTGATTGGATTTGCTCCTGGGGTTTGTAGGTGACAACCCTATGCCCAGGGCATCATTGCTCAGGATCTATCTGGCTTTGCTGTTTCCTTCAGACTCCTTACCAAGTCCACACGACTGACAATGACACGGAATGCAGTCTGGGCCCTGTCAAACCTCTGCCGAGGAAAGAACCCACCCCCAGAGTTTGCAAAGGTAAGCAAGCTTCTTACGCAGTTCCTGAGTGAAAGCAGTTTTCTTCATATGCAGGCAGTTTGATACTGTCAGTGAGGTAGGTGATCTTGTGTGCCTTGGATAGCAAAGTGAAAAGGGTAGTCCTGATGGTTTAATGTAGCAGAAATCTCTAGGGCTTAGAATTACTTGTAGAGGAGGAGACAGCAGTGTTTGGCTTAGTCGTAGAGCTGATGTAGCCCTGTCCCTTCACGAGTCCCTCTCACTCTGCTTCCAACAGGTCTCCCCTTGTTTGCCTGTGCTCTCTCGCCTTCTCTTCAGCAGTGACTCAGACTTGCTGGCAGATGCTTGCTGGGCCCTTTCTTATCTGTCTGATGGCCCCAACGAAAAGATCCAGGCAGTAATAGACTCTGGAGTCTGCCGAAGATTGGTAGAGCTTCTAATGTGAGTGTCTGGTTAGAAAGATTCCCTAAAGTTCTCCATGCTCCAACTAAAGGACTGCAGTAAGCAGTCTGCTGCTCTGTGCAGAGCTCTGGAGCCGAGACAGTGCTGCTGGTCCTGTGCTGATCAGGTCTCCCTCCTCTGTAGGCACAATGACTACAAAGTGGCCTCTCCTGCCCTGAGAGCAGTGGGTAACATCGTCACCGGGGATGACATCCAAACCCAGGTAAGGAGGGAGCTGTTTAGGGAAAAAAGCCCTAACCAAGGGTTTGGGTTCTTCTGGGGGGTAGCATGGTCCAGGAGACAAAGCATGGGCGTGGGTCAGAAATTCCAAATTTACCACTTCTTGTACGATCAACTTGGGTTCTTCTGGGGGGTAGCATGGTCTAGGAGACAAAGCATGGGTGTGGATCAGAAATTCCAAATTTGCCACTTCCTGTACGATCAACTTGATTGCCTTAATTTCTTCTATAAGTTGGAAGCAAATCATTGTCCATTGGGTGCTTTTGAAGGAAAACTAAAGGGAATAGACTGACGACCTGGGACAGTGTAGGGTAATTCTTAAGTTTTTGAGTCATGGTCCCCTTGAGACACAAAGCTGTGGAACCTTACCCCTACTTCCTGCACCCTTAGAATCTTAAAGACACTTCCTCATGTTAATAACACCTCCGATGAGGGCACAGTATGAAGGGTTCCTTTGTTCAAACGCTAGAGATCAGAGTATTCTTTTGGTCTTGAGTAGTTGGCATAATTCTGTGGGATTCTTGACAAATTTCTAAGAGGTGAGCAATCTCACTCAAACCCACACTCATTTCCTAGGTCATTGTGTGTGTGTGTGTGTGTGTGTGTGTGTGCGCACGCGCGCGCATATATTTGTGAATTTTTATAACATAACATGTACTGCTTTTACCATTCAGTGTACCCTTCAGTGGCATTCATTCCATTCACATTGTTACTTAATTGTCATCACCACCCATCCCCACAGCGTTTCATCATCCTAAACTGATTCTCTGTGCCCGTTAAATGATAACTCCCCATTTCCCCTTCCCTGGGCCTCAGTCCCTGGTAGCCATCACAACACATTTTATCTCTTAGGAGTTGATTACTCTAGGTCCCTCATATAAGTGGAACTATATATAGTTGTCCTTTTGTGTCAGCTAATTACACTTAGCCTAATTTTTCAAGGTTCGTATGTAGCGTGTAACCTGCCTTCTTTCCTTTTTATGGCTGCATAGTAGTCCATTGTGCATATATCCCATTTTGTTTATCCATTTGTTGATGGGTACTTGGGTTGTTTTCACCTTTTGGCTATTGCATTGAACAGTGGCGTACAAGTATCTGAGTCCCTGCTTTCAGTTCTTTTAGGTACATACCCAGAAGTGGTCATATGCTGATTTTGTGTTTAAGATTTTGAGGGACCACCGGCTGTTTTGCACAGTGGCTGCACCATTTTCTATCCCCACCAGCAATGTACTAGGTTTCAATTTCTCCACATCCTTACCAACAGTTGTATTGTCTGGGTTTTTTGATAATAGCCGTCCATCCTACTAAGTGTGAAATGGTATCTTATTGCAGTTGCTTGGGTTTTTTGTTTTGTGTTGTTTTTTAAGTAGGCTCCATACCCAATATGGGGCTTGAACTCACAACCCTGAGATGGAGTCGGATGCTATACCAACTCAGCCAGCCAAGTGCCCCCTTATTGCAGTTTTGATTTGCATTTCCCTAATGATTAGCGATGTTTGGCGTCTTTTCATATGCTTATTGGCCATCTGTATCTCTTCTTTGCAGAAATGTCTGTTCAGATCCTTTCACCATTTTTTAAAGTGGGTTCTTCAGTTTTTTTGTCATTAGTTGTAAGAGTTCTTTATTCTGGATATTAATCCTTATCAGATACACAATTTGCATATATTTTCTCCCATTCTGTAGTTTGCCTGTTCACTCTGTTAATGGTATCTTTTGATGCACAAAAGTTTTTAATTTCGATTAAGTTTTTAATTTGATTAAGTACCTAATTTTTCTTTTGTTGCCTGTGCTTTTGGTGTTCTAGGTCATTCTTAACTGTTCAGCCCTCCCTTGCCTCCTCCACTTGCTGAGCAGCCCCAAGGAGTCAATCCGGAAGGAAGCTTGCTGGACCATTTCAAATATCACTGCTGGCAACAGGGCTCAAATACAGGTAAAACAAGCAGAGGGAAGGGGGCTGGCAGGAGTAGGTGGGAAGGCAAGGGAACATGAGAGGTGGTGGGATATTTGCTTCTAGAAGAAAGAATTTGTTTCCCTTTAGAAATTGCAGTCAGTGTGTGCTGTTGAAGATTCTTTGTAAGAAGCCAGGTTCCTCTGTAGCCTCTTACTTCTCTGGGAAGAACAGAGGACTCCCAGGAAGAGGAAGACATCTGAATCTTAGCTGATTTTGTAGGCTAGATTTGCTTACTCTTCTTAAAGTGACTTTCTCTGTGTGTCGCCCCACCCCCATCCTCCCTCAGGCTGTCATAGATGCAAATATCTTCCCTGTGTTGATTGAAATCCTTCAGAAAGCAGAGTTCCGTACAAGGAAAGAGGCAGCCTGGGCCATCACCAATGCCACATCAGGAGGAACCCCTGAGCAGATCAGGTATCCATTCGTTTTTCATTGTCTTGAGTGATATGTGTACTCTCCTCCTTGGTTCATGGTCTGCAGTACCCACTAAACTGCTTTTCCTGGGCTAGGTCTGCCCCAGTCCAACAGCACCAGGTTTAACTGTAAGCTGCTAGATTGGCATTGGAATCTGGAATAGATTCCTCTAAAGCATGTACCTCTTTTCTTCCTAGAAAATAGAAACCTCTAGGACACAGACATCCATCTCTCTCCCCTACTTTCTGCCTTCCAGAGAATTTAAATCTATATAATTCTCAATTATCCATACAAATGAAGGAAAACCATGCTGTGATTCATTCACAGCAGCTTCTTTGGGAAATCATTTTTGGGGGGGTGACACTTGGGAGAAGCAAACAGAAAGCCTGTGTGAGTGTGTGTGTGTGTGTGTGTGTGTGTGCGCGTGTGTGTGTGCGTGCATGTGTGTGCTTTGATTTTAGTTTGCATCATCAGCATGAGTCGGAGTGATGGGAACTGAACAAGTGTTTTGCCCTCAGCTTGTGGCCCCAGAAGAGGAGTAGGAATATATTCAACATACTTAAAGCCTTAGGAGAAAAGGGGTAGCCATTGAGTTAAGCTTTGAAGTATTCAGGGTTGTAAAAGCCCTTTTGGACAGGAGAAAGCATAAGTAAAGGTACAAAAATCAGAAACCTGGAAATGTTTACTTGTTTAACTGGAATGTTCTGTCCTTGGAAGGGAATGATAGGCGATGATGCTAAAAAGGAGGGTAGGAACCTGATTGTATAGAGGGTCTGTTTTGTCAGGCCTGTAGAGCTTGGACTGAACATTTTAAGCAGAGAAGTGATGTGTTCAGAGTGGTAACATTACAGCAAGGGGACAGTAGAGATGAGGAGGAATCTGTGGCAGCCTTCCCCATGGAAATGAACGAGACCCAGAGCGTTGGAAGAGTGGAGAGACTGAGATAAAGAAGTGGTTATGAAGGCTCAGCAAGAGGGGGTTGCTGCAAGTGTTGACATGTATGAGGGAGACCCACAGGCCCTACAGCACCTGCCTAGCACCTCTCTTGCCCTGTGTTAATTTAGAACTTAACCTTGTTCTCTGCCCCTAGGTACCTGGTCTCACTGGGCTGCATCAAACCCCTGTGCGACTTGTTGACCGTGATGGATTCGAAGATTGTGCAGGTGGCCCTCAATGGGTTAGAGAACATCCTTCGGCTTGGAGAGCAAGAGGGCAAGCGCAGTGGCTCAGGGGTCAACCCCTACTGTGGCCTCATCGAGGAAGCCTATGGTATGTGTCCTGTCTCCAGCCTCACCTCTGCCTTAGAGAAGTTCCAGGTCAGGACCCAGGGACTGTGGGCCCCCTGAGTAGTCTATATGTGAGGCTGTGGGATTTGGGGGTCATCATTGAAGAAGGTTTTATCCCATCATTTCCTTCTCCCTCTGAGGCGCAATAGATCCACTTCTCTTTTTGATAGGCTCTGCCCAGTAAGTAGGCATGGCACAGATGCAAAAACAGAGCTCCAGAATCGATGAGAGAAACAGGCACTGGAAGGTATATGTTTTCAGCTCAGTTTCTAGCAAGTTCCAGTAAGAGTGCTCATCACTCATCGAGCTTCAGAGAAGCTAATGATTTGCCAGGCCACACAGGTAGTTAAAAGCAGAATCAGAGCTAGAACTTCTGACTTACAACTGACATTTTGGTCTTTTTCGGGTCCAAGAGAGATCTGATCTTATTACTTACGTTGGTAAACACTAACATACCTCAGGGAAGGAAAAACAGGTAAATGTTTCATGGCCCCATAGAAGAGCAGTCACATTTTACTCTTGTCCCCTCTTCCTTTCTGCCACATAGGCTTGGATAAAATTGAGTTCCTCCAGAGCCATGAGAACCAGGAAATCTACCAGAAGGCCTTCGACCTCATTGAGCACTACTTCGGTGTAGAAGATGATGATAGCAGCCTGGCTCCCCAAGTGGATGAGACACAACAGCAGTTCATCTTCCAGCAGCCTGAGGCCCCCATGGAGGGCTTCCAGCTATAATGTCTGCCTCCGGGGAGGGGAGGGGATGGGAAGCACCACCAACCAGCGGAAAAGCAGCCCTCTGGTGGGCGGGAAACCAGCCCCCCCATCGTCAGCCACCACGCACCTCTGCTGCCCTGGAAACTGTGCTCTTGACCTGCTCCGCCCCCTTCCCTGGAGGGAGCACCCTCTGGACAGACAGAACCATCTGAGGCTCACATTTGGGTTTTGTGACAAGAAGGGGACGTGTTGGGTTTTTCTTCCTTACACTATATTTTGGCTGCACATATGTCTTTAACCCAGGAGCCCAGGGGTAGACAAAGGAGGACTGAGGTAATCAATTTTGCACCTTTTTAATTTTTTTTTTTTTTCTTTAGTGGTGACTTCCTTCCCTTTTATCTTCCTTCATCCTTCCCAGTTCTCTGCCCTGATCTGTGTAACTCTTATCTTGGGTACTTGAGCAGATGGAATATTCCAGAGGTGGGGGGTGGGAGGGGAGGGGAGAAATTCAAAACAAAGTGTTCTTGCTCTGACAGAATATTAATCTTGTATGCTTGGATTGAGTTATTTAATTTTTTTTTTCTTTTGCACATTTTTCTTGTATTAAGATGGCTCTTTCCAAGAGCCATGAGTTCCTGGTTTTAGGAATCCCAGCTACCAGCATGGTCTGGGACTAGAGGCTGAGAGGGAGGTCACCATGAGACAAAGGCTCCTTCCTCCCTCTAACCCCTTCCCAGACCTCTTTAGTTTGGGAGATCTCCTTCCCTCCAGGGGCAAGTACACCAGTGGGAGTGGAGGGGAGGAGCACAGGCCTTCAGATGGGGCTTCTCATGTGTCGCTACTGATCCCATGTTTCCTACCCACCTTCCAATGGTGCGACCCAACTTCATTTGTTTACTTGAAAATTCCCCTCGGAGTTGAATGAACCTCTGAGGTAGCTGTATTTTCTCCGAAGCACGAGACAGGGGGCGATGGTCCTCCTCTCTCCTGAGGAGAAAGCCCTTGCTCTGGTGACCCATAAGTTGCAGAGGAGGTGGAGCGAGAGTGTCATGTATTGGGATAGCCAGGGATCCCTGCCTTCGGCCTTTCTTCTTCCTCTTCCTCTTCCTCTTCCT
This sequence comes from Ursus arctos, assembly GCF_023065955.2. Taxonomy (NCBI): domain Eukaryota; kingdom Metazoa; phylum Chordata; class Mammalia; order Carnivora; family Ursidae; genus Ursus; species Ursus arctos. The sequence goes on from NW_026623008.1 coordinate 23,581,416, forward strand.
CTTCCATAGTTGGATCATGTATATTTTACTTCCAAAGGAGAGAATGTCAAAAAGTTCTGTATTTTTTTATATTCTATATATTAGGTAGGTCAATCTTAATTGGTCTCAAGAGGAAGAACTGTCTGTAATTTCTGTAAGTAGGATACTGTGAGGAAGACCAAAAAGAGAGGGGGAAGCTGCCTCGCTCAGGGAGCCTGAGCTTGGTCCTGTTCCTCTCTACTTAGGTTCTGGGCCACCACCTGGGACCAACCCTTAGCTCTGGAACGTTTATTTAGCAGGTCAGCCCGGTCTGATTATCCCAGTACCCGAAGGGAGCAAGGATGGCCCCAGGGCCTGGAGAAGTCTACCACTCTAGTCCTTATTGCTAAGCATCCTGCTTATATCAGGAAACCCAAAAAGCAGTCTACCTTCTCAGATTCAGTCTCAAAGCCCTGGCCACATAAGGTATCACACTTGCCTGCCTCTCCAGTGATCATAGAAACTTAGCAGCCTCGGGACTTTGTGAGACTTACTGGTATCTTTCCTGTTTGGGATCCTTGGACCTGGTTTGGGTTTTTCCCTTCCCTGTGACAGTTATAATCCTAATGCCTTTTCTCTTTGAGTAAAGCTAGTGTGATGCCTCAGTGGCTTGCCTACGCTTCGGTGGATTACATGACAGTAAAGCCCAGTTGTTGGGGAGAGGAGTGGAGAAAGTTGCTGGCTAAGTGTAGACCAACTGTGGAGCTGTGGGCACAGTTTGCCTTGCCCCTGCTTCCCCACTGTGGTCAGTCACGTGCCTGCGCCGAGCTGTAGTTGCCCTTCCCCAGAGACAGTGCCACTTACTCCCATTCCTGCACACCCCTTCTGGCTCAGGTGAAATCCCTACCCCTCTGCTTACAGATCTAAAGTTCAGGTGCTCACTGTCGGCCATTGGTCTTGACTTTGCCCTCTCCTAGTGTTGAGATCCAACTCCAGAACCATTTGCTGAAGAAGGTGGTGTGGGGCTTGCAGTTATCACCGAAAAGTCACACCAATGCTGTGCCACCTTAGTATGTCAGACCTTAGTACCCTGACCTTGTGTGTCAGATGCTATTCTTCAGCTTAGGAATGAATGACAACTACCAGCCCACAAGGAGGCAAGGGGCTGGACCTCTGTCACTTGGCCCACTGACTCCATTACAAAACTTTTCCCCTACAGTTAGAAAAGCCACCTGCCCCCACCCCCCATCCTTATCCAAAGGGCAAAGCACTTTAGTAGGACCTATTTTGTACATCTCAAGCAATAGTTGAGTCCCTGTCATTGGGGCCAGATTTTTATTGAGAGACATACACACCCTGCTTTTCCCAACTACTCTAAAATCTTGCACTTCAGATCTGGGGCCTATACCAGATGGAAGACTCTTTTTTGATCGTCTGGCTGCTGCTGGGAGCCAGTTTTCTCCAAGGACTTGAAAGGCTGAAGTCTCCCAGGGTGCAACATGAGGACAGATTTCTCATCAGATAAGGTGGCCTCTAGGAGCTTTCCTTTGGTGTCTTCCTCAGACCATATTTTCCCATTATTTCCTTCTACCCCTCTTTCAGTCAGCAGGTGGGGTTCTTCCAGCCCACAGGGGCAGTAACATCATCTTCAGTGTCTCCTCCTCTCCTTTGGTCCTCTTGGAAAGCAAAACATTTTTTCTGTAGCCCAGCCTTGACAGCCACTCTTAATGGGCAGCCCCCATCTGGACTTCAGACCCTGGCCTCAGTGAGGTCAAAGGCTGCTTTCCAGTAGATTCCTGAATGGATGTTGTAGGGGTGATGTAGGCTCCGCAGCCTGTTGTCTGGAATAGCCTGAAAAGACATGTTTTTGGAATCTTCATGTGCTGGCACATGGCTGGTGTATCCATTATAAGATCTCTGCTGGAGGTGGAGGTATCTAGGTGTGGATTAGGGGATAAGGAGCCTTTCTCTTAGCTGAAGTGTTCAAAGACTGTTGGGACAGTACCAGCCTATTCTTTATTGCCAGCCCCTCTGGTTATCCCACCCCCAGCATCTTCTGTAGTACTAACCAAGTCTCTGGTCTTACAAGTCTGCCTTCAATTCTGAGCTGTCCCCAGGTGACTGCCTGGCCTTGGCGTTGGCTGCCGCCGTCTGGTAGAGCCGCATGGATTCCACTTTTAGCTGGCCAGCCTGGTTACTTGGGGCAGTGCGGACATTTGGCCCTGCGGGGATCCCTGTGGTAGGCACTAGCTGCTCTTTGGCCAAGGCCTTCGTAAATGATTCAGTCATCCCCTTCTGAGGAGCAGGCATTGATGACCTCAGCTTTCGGGGACGCTTGCTCTCCCCCCCCCCCCCTTACCTAGGACCCTTAGATCTACTTCCTCTACTCTTTGCCCTGGAAGCCACTTTCCAGGAGCCCTATTTTTTGGAGCTGAACTGCACAGATTACAGCTGCTACTGTACTTGGTCAAGGAAGAGTGAAAGAAGGCTCTCAGGCACACTTTTCTGTTTCTCTCAAGTCACACCAGACGGCAGAGTGAACTGGATTTCCATGTTCTCATGTCTACCTGTTTCCCTCTACACCCTAGAGCTACTTGTTTCTAGCAAACTAAAAGGGAGGGAGATGAACGCCTAACTACTTCCCTCCTCTTCTCCTTGCGACTCACTCAGCTTGGTATCCGTCACCTTGGATTCTTCAGTAGATTCATCTGTGAGCTCAGATTGTGGATTTTCAGTTGAAGGCAGGGAGCCGTAGGGAGGGTGGGCTGGCTGGAGGCCTCCCTGGCAGGCTGGGGAAAGGTGCGAGGCTCAGTGCACTGAACCATAGGAAGTACTCATAACCAGTAGCAACATCTTCTAGGTAGGACTGTCCTAGAAGTGAGTGAGTGTGAGACTGAGAAATTGCTCAGAGTAGGTTTCTTCCACAGCCGTTTAGGATTGCACATTCTAGACCAATCTTGTCCAGTATTTTTTTCTGTGTCTTAACTTTTGAAGTCTTTTGTTAAGCCAACAAGCTGAGAATTTGGCCCTGCGGGGATCCCTGTGGTAGGCACTAGCTGCTCTTTGGCCAAGGCCTTCGTAAATGATTCAGTCATCCCACTGTCTACCCCCTAGCCCCACCCCCACTTTAAGACCATGACAAGGGAAGAATTTGAAGTCAATACCAATCAAGTCTGTGAATTAAAGTTGTTATTTTTCCTCTGAGAGGGCATTTTGCATCAGGCCTGGGGTATGTGCAGAACCAAAACTGGGTGTGGGGGGCAACATTAAATTTTGGGCCCAGAACACCCAGGAAAAAGGTTTCTGTAGTGTGTCATAAAGGTCTCCAGTGGGTTTGGGCCTACCTTGCTATTTCTGGGCCAGCCTGACTGCTGATGTCCGTGGTTAGCATATACCTAAACCCCTTTCCTAACGCTAGCCCTACTCCCCCGTGTAGGTTAGATCTTCAGCTCCTGGGTTTGGGGAGAGAAAGCTCTGCCATGGCCTGGGGCCGGTGAAGGAAGTCAAAGCTCAGTTCTGAGACTGGCTGAGAACCTCCTGACTCAGGATGTCATTAAAGAGTCCACCTCTACCAGAACCCTCAGACTCTGGAGTCAGATATTGTCTCGCTTAGCCAGCTTCTGTGGGAACTGCCTTTGACCACTAAAGAAGCTAAGGAGGGGTCGGGGGTGGATACGAGGTCCCAGCCACCGAGGTCAGACTGGATGTCCTTCAAAAACAGCTTGGGTTCCCAGCTAAAGACCCCAGGAGGGTGAATTGAAACTTTTTCCTCGTTGGTTTATTCTTTCCAAATTTATTTGCTTTTAATTTTCTAAGAACTATAAACTCTGGCTATTTTCCATGTTCTCAGGGCCCCTGGGTAGACAGACAAAGCTTGATGATTTCAGAGCAGACATAGGCCAAGAAACCGTGGCATTGAGTGTGCTGAGTCCAGACAAATAATATTTATATACACATCCAAATTTGAAGAGAAAATGTATTTCTTTAGGTTTCAAACACTGTACTAGATATAAAGCAAAAATAAAAACCTGTTGCAAAGTTCTAAATCGTCTTCTTTTGAATCATCCTAAACTGGATTTTCTGGCAGTGAATGAAGTAAGGGTGTTTAAATGTGTGGCCTAACAGTGGAATTAGGATTGCAGCAGGCTGCTCCTGCTTATAAGAATTTTTTTTTAAAGATTTTCTTTATTCATTTGAGAGATTGAGAGTGCATGAGCTGGGGGAAGGGGCAGAAGCAGACTCCCCGATGAGCAGGGAGCTCGACACCTGGCCAGTCCCAGGACCCCAAGATCATAACCTGAGCCCATGACCTGAGCCGAAGGCAGATGCTTAACCAACGGAGCCACCGAGGCACCCCAAGTATTTCTTTTAAGTAGGCTCTACACCTAACACGGGGCTGAAACTCAAACAATCCTATGATCAAGACCTGAGCTGAGATCAAGAGTCAGACGCTTAGCTGACTGAGCCACTCAGGAACCCTAAGAATTTTTTTTACTCAGCTTTATTGAAATATAATTGAGATACAGTAAATGGCACATATTTAAAATGTACAATTTGATAAGTTTTGACATACACACCCATGAAACCATCACCACAATCAAGATAGTGAACATATCCATCACTTCCAGAAGTTTCCATGTGCCCCTGTGGAGTCCCTCCTTCCCACCCACCCCCCAGAACACTGATCTGTGTTCTGTCACAGTAGTTTAGTTTGCATTTTCTAGAGTTTCTCTACAGGATTTTTGACATCATTTCATCAGTTCCACTTACAGCCCTTTGAGCCACTGGGGTCGTACGAACTTCTCCAATTTATGTCAATTCCTAGGACAGAGATTACAAACAACCAGCCAAAAAGCTGATTCAACCTAAAAGGAGGGTTTTGGTTGGGTGATAGAGTATGTTTAATTCATTGCGAACATTTTTTAAAAGCTCTGTCTGGCACTACTGGATCTGAGTTTCTGCTTGAAGACAATCTGCAAGAGCTCTATTCTGCCACAATCCCCACCATTCCCAATGGAATCCCAACTGACTCTGGAAAATGTTAATATTGTTGCTCTTTTGTTTTATAGCAAAGGAGAAAATAACCTTTAACCCATGTTTTGCAAATTTTCTTACTCCTTGCCTGCCTACTCATTATCCAGCTGGCTCCTGTAGGCCACTGTTGATCCTTCTAGCTACACCATTCTACCCCCTTACCCCACACATACCTTGTTCTTATTATCTTCTCTATCTCTGCCTAGAACACCCTCTTCCCATGGGAAGCCATCAAGGCCTAACTATATGTTACCTCAAGAGATTTCCAACATGTTTTTTGGAAATAATCAGGGCCTTAGTTCAGAGACACCTGGATTCCAAATATTTCTGGCTTGAGTTCCACCTTTATACTATTATACCATATTCTCAAGGTTACCTGGTAAACATCAGACCAAGGGATGGGGAAGAGCACTGCCCTTAGGTCTAACTGGGGAAAATACTGAACATTCTTAGGAGCCACAAAACAGTGCTCAATTTGCACAATTTCATTCTCTGCCTTCGCTGCCCCAGACTGATGCTAGGTTTTAGGACTACAATTTTGCCAACAGTTCCTGTAATGTTCACTGACTTGTAAGCAAATAATTTCAACATATCGTTACTAATGGCTGTTACAGAGCTCTATCCAGACCTAGGGAGCTGGGACAGACTGCAGAGCACTGGGAAGGCTCTAAAGTGACCTTTGTGGTGGACCTCAATGGTTTTGTCAGGGCATTTTGGAAGCTGAAATAGCAACTGCAAAAACTGGGAAATCCTGGAAATAGTAAAAGTATAGTGGGAAGCAAAAAAGAGGGCATGGGCAGGATTGGCTGGAAAATGCCGAACTATTTACACATTAAATTCCAGGCACATGGGTTGTTGGCTTTTATTTCACTGTCTATAGGCAGCTGAATAAAGAACTGTGATCTCACATTTGTAGAAAGTTTGGGTTTTCCCCCTTTAGCCCCAATGCAACTCGGATTTTGTAGAGGGTGGGCCAGTCAGAGAAAAAACTCAGGAATCTGCTGAGGCCAAACTTTCTGCAGAGCCCCCTCAGTTCCTTCCAAAGAGGGACTCAGGCTGGTAAGGGAGAGTTGGGGGGGGGGGGTAATAACTTCACGAAATTACATTGACTCATCCTCAGGGAAAGGGTGCCATGGTTATTTCTTCTGGGTACCAGTCAGGGTAGTCCAGGAGTTAAAATGGGTACTGTGCCAGACTTCCTGGTTTTGAATTCCCGCTCACACTACTCAGTAACGATGGGACAAGTAACTTTTGCCTTACTGTCCTCAGATGCAAATGGGAATAACAAATAGTACTGATCTTAAATAAGTAGTTGTGAGGATTAAGCTAGTAGACAGGAAAGCACACTGTAAGCACTCAAAGAATTATTGTTATGAAAGGTTTTCATTTGAATACAGAAACTGAAGCCCTGGGAGAGAAAAGAATGTCCGGTCACACGGCAAATTAGCGACGAGGTTAGGACTGGAATACAGGTCCCCTGATTCCCAGCCCAATACTCTATTCCTTGTCCTCAGAGTTTCTAGTCACAGATGTTCACAGCAGAGGGCTCAGGGCTGGTGGGGGCGCGCAGGAAAGAACAGCCCGTCGCAGGTCTTTGGACCTGAATCACGACTTCTGCACGACGGGAACGAAACGGACTCGAGTATTTGCGCAGAATGACTAGCTCCTTTCAGACCTCTTGGGTATCCGGCTCCCAGAACTAAAGTCCTTTCTACTGCACCTGGGGAGTCCGGGTCAGCCCCGGTGCATGGCGGGAGGAGTAGTCCTTTTCCTCCCCCGCCTTCCCAACTCACCCGCCTCAGAGGCCGCCTTCGCTTCATCTTTCCCAGGAAGCCCCGCGAGAGCGCCGGCTATTGATTGGCTGCGGCAGGAGCAGGCGGCTCGGCCGGCAGCGGTTACCCAGGGTTTCCGGTGCGAGGCCAGAGCGGGCGACGCTGTCGGGAGGTAGGCAGTGAGGTGAGTGTCGCGGAGGCTGGGCGGACGAGGCGGCCAGAGGGTCAATGGGCCTGCACGCCGTCGGCCAGTGAGGGGGAATCCTGCCGATTCCGCGCAAGGGCGCGGGCCGGGGGAGGGCGGAAGGGGGGCAGGGCTGCGGCCTGTGCGCATGCGCGGGCGGGCGGTGCGCGCGGCTGGGAGGGCGCGCGGGGCGTGGGTGGCTGCGCGCGCGGGGGGGCCCACGTGGGGTCTGGGGGCCGGGGGAGGGATGGGAATCGAGCGTCCCGCCACGTCAGTCTCCGGCCCTGAGCCTATCCCGCGCTCTGGCTGCGGTGAGGGGGCCGTGTAGTGCCGGAAAGCGGCTTCGAGAAAAAGGAGGCCTCGCCTGCCGCGCTTCTGGAGCGGCGCCCCGAAAACCTGCCTGGGCGCGCCGTGCTTCCCTCACCGGCCTGAGACAGAACCGTTGGCTCCCTCCGGTGAAGGCCGGCCGGTTTGTTCTAAGAAGCTTTGTGCACCCGGTATTGGGATTTTCGATTCCCAGCTGTGAAGAATTTCGAAGTCGGGAAAATAGCGAGTGTGCTTGTTTCTGCAGGATCTGCTCCCAGCCTAGCTTTGCAAACCACAATGAAGAACCAAGACAAAAAGAATGGGGCTGCCAAGCAGTCGGGCAACACCTCCAACCCAAAAAGCAACCCGGGGCAAGCGGAAGCAGGACCAGAGGGAAGCCAGGGGCGGCCCAGCCAGCCGGCTCCCGCGACAGAAGCCGAAGGTTCCTCCAGCCAGGCTCCGGGGAAGACTGAGGGTGTGTGCCAGCTCTGCTTTCCAGCGGGCGGGGGGAGGAGTTTGTGGTGCGCCGGGGTAGCTTCTGGAGTTCGAGGCCTCTGCCGCTGTTTACCCAGGAAGGAGGACCGCGCTGAGTCTGTGCCACCCCCCAGATCCCCGTTTCCCCGCGGGGGGGGGGGGGGTCGGTAGAGCCTCCCACTCTAAGCACAGGAACAGAGGTCTTGAGAGAAGGCTCTGACAGGGTTAAATCAGGTGGCAGTCAGATAAGACACTCAAGCAGCCAGCCGAGGTGAGAAACGCCTCATTCACCAGTGGCTAACTGCTCTTCTTATTGGGGGCCTTCCTGGAACTTTGTTAATAGCCAGAAATGACTTGCGAGGAGGAGAAGGGGATGGACTAGATGTTGAGCTCCAGGTACATGCCATCCGTATGTGCTGGATGCTTTATTTCCTTCACTTCTTTCACATAAAAGACATGGTGGGCAGTAGTGGGAAATAATTATATCATTTCATAGGTGAATAAACTGCGGCTTAAAGAAGGTAGGCAACATTTAACCCGAACCAGTAAGTTTGGGCCTGAAAAATCGCAGCCAGTGGAATAACCATCTTGTCTCTCATTCTGCCCCTCATCCTGTCCTGCTGTAGGAGCACAAGCCAAAACTGCTCAGTCCGGGGCCCTCCGTGATGTCTCTGAGGAGCTGAGCCGCCAGTTGGAAGACATCCTGAGTACATACTGTGTGGACAACAGTCAGGGGGGCCCAGGTGAGGATGGGGCACAGGGTGAGCCTGCTGAACCGGAAGATGCAGACAAGTCCCGGACTTATGCTTCACGGAATGGGGAGCCAGAGCCAGAGCCCCCAGTAGTCAATGGTGAGAAGGAGACCTCCAAGGGAGAGCCGGGCACAGATGAGATCCGGGCAATTGATGAGGTCGGAGACCGAGATCACCGAAGGCCGCAGGAGAAGAAGAAAGCCAAGGGTCTGGGTGAGCAGAGGGCAGCTACTGGCGAGGCTGGTGAGGCGGGGGAGTTTGGACCTGACATTCCTTGGGCTAACCTGCTCTGCCAGGATTCAGAGGAAACTACTTTCCAGAACAGCAGGTCGCATTAGTTTGAGCCAAGCCAGGGTTGTGGGCCGTAGAACAGAGGCATGTAGGTTGTTCACTGCACAGAGGCTTTTGGCCTCGGTAGTAGATGGGAACCGAAATCTAGCCTGCTCGATCTTTGAGAAACTGGAGAGCAGGAGGTCTGGGTGGGCTCCTGGGTCAACCAACACTATTTCTTTCTTTTTTTTTTTTTTTTCCCTTTAAGATTTTATTTATTGATTTGACAGAGAGAGACAGCAAGAGAGGAAACACAAGCAAGGGAAGTGTGAGAGGGAGAAGCAGGCTTCCCACCGGGCAGGGAGCCCTATGTGGGGCTCGATCCCAAGACCCTGGGATCATGACCTGAGCTGAAGGCAGACGCTTAACAGCTGAGCCACCCAGGCGCCCCAACCAACACTATTTCTAACCTGCTCTGTGAACTTGGGCAAGACCTTGGTCCTTTCTGGTCCTTAGTTTTCACTTCTTTACAGTAAGATTTGGACTAGACCAGGGTTGAAAACTCAAATAAGCCAAGTTAGACAAGTGACCCTACGAGGATAAGACATTGCCTGCTGCATCCAAAGGGGTGATTGCCATCTGGTCCCAGCATGCTGATAGCATGTAACACTACAGGCTAAGTGTAGCCAGCCTTTTTTTTTTTTTTCTTTTCTTTTTTTTTTCTTTTTTCCCTTTCTTTTATGTAGAGTTACGTGAAATCTCTCTGGATTTTTAACAGTTGGCGACTAATATGCTTGGAGCCAAACAAAACCCACGTGTGGGTTGGATTTGGCCTGTGTGCCAGTGCTTTGCAGTCTCCACACTGATCTTTCGAGCCTCTTGGGGTCAACGCTTCAGGAGCTTGGTGCTGTGCTATGTACAGCAGCCCTCCAAGGAGACAGAAGGAAGACCCCTTGACTCAGGCACAGACAGTGAGAGAAAGTTATGGGGGAGGGGCTAGTGTGAGTGTTAAAGAATCAAAATTAAGTGATATACCCATGTCTTAGTCCTTATATCTGCAGCCTCTGCCTGTTCATCCTGATTGAAAGAGGGTTTTTTGTTTTTGTTGTTTCTTAATCTTGGGATGAAATATTGGAAGATATATTCGTTCACTATTTGGGAGGGAACAATTAAATAAAGTTCACTGTTTGGCTGCCTCTATTGATAAGACTTTAGTAGTTCTGAGGGAGACCTAGTCCTTTTTTGCCTGCGTCCTCTTTCAGAAGGGCCTTCCTTGTATCGACACAGTAGCACTTAATTGGCCAATGGGATGTCTTTTTTTCTCCTGCTGGTAGAGCAGACAGGTTTTTTCTCCCACCCCCCGCCAGTGTTCACCACGGAGTGTCCACACAGCCTCAGTCATTTGTCAAGCATTTGTTGAGCACATCCTCTGAGATGTGCTGTCCAAGAGATAGGACCGGGCAGCACTGGGGCCACGGCAATAGGCAGGAGTAAGTTGGCGGCCACCCTCATGAAGCACACGGTCTGACTGGATGGCAGCTAGTTCAACCAACGATATAAAGTATAATTGTGGAGGGCTGCCTCCAGGCCTAAGAGTGTGGACCGAGGCCTGGGGAGATCCCCAAAGAAGAGGGTACATGCTTTCGCTTCCTGTGCTTTGCAGGGAAGGAGATCACATTGCTGATGCAGACATTGAACACGCTGAGCACCCCAGAGGAGAAGCTGGCAGCTCTGTGCAAGAAGTATGCTGAACTGGTCAGTTCTCCCCCTTCTCCTTGCACCCGCCCTGCCTTGGAAAGTCAGCAGGCCACCTGGCATGGGGTTGAGGGTGCAGGGGCAGGTGGGTGGCTTAATTCCTGTTCAGCCTCTCTCTGAGCCTTTTCCCCATCTGTTATGCGGGGAGTCAAGTCCCAGCTGGCCTCTTCCAGGCCGACAGTAAGAGGAGACCCTTTGCATTCCAGTAGTAGAACCCTGGCTCCTGGCCCCATGTCATCTCACACCTATGTGCTTCAGTGTGCATCTCCCCAAAATGTGGAAATGCACAGCACCATCCTGACACTTAAAATTAGCGCTGATCACATGATATTCTCTAATACACATATTTCTCCAGTTGTTTAAAATGTCCATTTGATCAAATCAGGGTCTAAAGGAGGTCCATTTAATACATCGGGTCCGCCAACCTTTTTCTCCTGACATTGACTTATTGCAGATCATTTGTCCTATAGGGTACCTCACTTTCTCAATCTTTGGTGGCATTTAACTTGTTCCTTTACCTCCTTAGTTCCTGTAGATAAAGTGGAAATTAGCTCTAGAAGCTTGATCCAGTGCAGGTTCAACTCTTGATAAGAATTCTTCGTAAGTGGTACTCTGTATAGAGAAACAGTGTGCTTCTCCCACTTTTAGTGATGGAAGATTGTCCACTGGATTCAGGTGGGGCCAGCCAGGTTCCTCCCTTGTCAGGTTGCCATCAGAATTTGAATGAATGGATTCATCCACTGAAAGTCATTTCCTAATTACCCATTTTTAACTTCTTTCACTCCATTCACACTTATTAGCTGGAATTCTCCTATAGGGAGTTTTTCTCATTTGTAAAATTGGGGAAATCACACCTGCCTAATGGGGTTATTACAATGATTAAATAAGGGACAGGATATGAAAAAGATACCACCCCTTCAGAATGAGCCAGCCAGGGAAAGATTGATGAAGAGAGGAGGAACTGAGTCACTAGAGTGATGTTCTCAAGTAGATGAGGAGGTGAGGGCCAGAGCGAGAGGGCGGGCCGTGGTAGGACACGGCTGGGTCCTGGTGACTGGAGGAGAGGGCAGGTGGAGGTGGGTGGCCAAAGGTGGAGCTTGTGCCCCTGTGCCTCTGGTTGCTTTCATTCTCAGGGAAATGAAACAGTTGTTGCTGGGGCAGAGGAGAGTTGAAAAGGAGGATGAAATAGTTCTCTGGAAGAGGAGTGTGAATAACAAGGAATATAGTTGGGCCGCATGGCAGACAAGGGTCTGCCCCAAAGGGGTGGTCACAAATTTAAAGTGAGATGCTTCAGGCAAGGCTGCTTCAGTGCCGGTGCAGAGGAATCAGAAGGCTGGTATATCATATCAGGGTTGGAGTTCTGCTAGGAAAAAGGGGCAGGGGAGTTGAGGGTATAAGCGATCTAAGACAGGTAAGGTCAGTGATTATTTAAAGGAGAATTCAAGGAAAGTGAAAGGATGGTTGGGTCATTGGGTTGGAATTCCAATATGGTAGACTTTCTGGGACCACAGATATTGGAGGGAAGGAGCTAGAATGATAGGTGATAGTGGTCCTGCCCTGGGATGAGATAATGGACGTGTGTGCTCCTGGGTGATGACAAAACCTGGATCTGACCAGGACAGTAGGCACCAGCCAACTGACATGTGGCTACTCTGGATCTGGGTGTGCATGCATTGGATTTCAAACACCTAAGGAAAAGGGGAAGGATAAAATACTCAAATTTTCTACATTGATTTCAGGTTGAATATTATAATATTCAGATATTAGATTAACTAAATGTTTTACTAGTGTCAGTTTCATCTCCTTCTTTTTAATGTGGCCACCAGAAGAGTTGTCATTACATAATTGAGTCGTACTGTATCAGCATTGAATGAGCTCACGGGACGGTAGCTGATCTGGGGGGAGGTCGGGGTCTGAGGAGGAGGTTAAGATCTGTCCATAATGAAAAGGCCAAAATGTTAACAGCCATCACACTGAGGAGAGAAATGGTGCTGAATTTCGGAGCAGTGAGAGGGAGTGATGGGGGGGGTCTCATCTCAGGGCATGAGCGTCCCAAGAGTTGAGAGTCTTGAGAACTTTGTCTCTGGAGTCAGAGCAGAGGGAGGCTGGGGTCTGCAGCCTTTGCACCCCTGCTTGTCCCAAGGGCCCGTTTCTGTATCCTTGCGATGGGGCCCTCGGGGTTATCGTAGCAGTGCGTAAAGCGCCCGCACAGTGTCCAGCAGGAGCTGTTAACAGCTGGAGTCGGGAGAGGGCCGGGGTCCCTGGGGAAGAGCCCCCCACGGCACTTGCTTGCCTTGCCCGTCCTCAGCTGGAGGAGCATCGAAACTCCCAGAAGCAGATGAAGCTGCTGCAGAAGAAGCAGAGCCAGCTGGTGCAGGAGAAGGACCACCTGCGCGGGGAGCACAGCAAGGCCGTGCTGGCCCGCAGCAAGCTGGAGAGCCTGTGCCGGGAGCTCCAGCGCCACAACCGCTCCCTCAAGGTGGGCCGGCCCCTGTGACTCTGCTTCCCTTGACTTCCACTTTTCTTCGGTGGGCTTTCCCCTTAAAAAGTAGCACAGGGACGGGGTGGTAAAGGGAGGCGCCTGGGTGGCTCAGTTGGTTTGGTGGTGTGCCTTCGGCTCAGGTCGTGATCCTGGGTCCTGGGATCAAGTCCCCCCTCAGCAGGGAGCCTGTTTCTCCCTCTTGTCCCCACTTGTGCTCTCTGTGGCTATCTCTGTCTCTCTCAAATAAATAAAATCTTAAAAAAAAAAAAAAAAGCAGCAGCATGGACTTTTGGCAGAGAAATAGATGTCTCCAGTAATGTCCTGCCTTAGAGTCAGCTTCTTATAACCACTTGACCCGTACTTGTGTCAGGTAAGGTGAGGGCTGAGATGCTAAGGGAGCCCGGGAGGCAGAGCTTCGGTATTTTTCAGTTCGCTCGCAGTCCGCAGGTAAGCCAGGGTCCAGCGCTGGCGGGCAGCTCCTCTCCCAGCCTTGGTCCATCTGGAATGCTGGGTCTTTTCTCTTCATTCTGCTTCTCCCGGGGCGGGGTTGGTCTGGTTAAAGCCCAGTCACTGCTATGACCTCTGGGTGGTTTTGTATGTGGATCCTTTCTCTGTTTCTAACAAAATTGAGTATATGGTATTTTGCAATGTGTTTTGCTCATTTTTAGTTTGTCTTTGACAACATTTCAACTTTAATATAAACTTGGTATGAGAGATTCAAAGGTGACAGTCGCCCCTCCTCCTCAACCCCAGTGTCCAGCAGAAACCACTGGGAAGTAACCTACTTACGCATGTGCTGAAGTACAGCCCGGGCTTGCCTGCGTCCACACGTGGTCCTACGTAGGCTTCTCTAAACAGCGCTCATACAGGCATCGTTTCATATCCTGTTCTGTTTGATAGCATTGTTGTATGCATATCCTGTATTCTATTAGTGCCCTAGTTAAGGAATTGCTGGGTGGTTTCTAAGTTTACTGCATACATAGAGCTATGGTGGAAGTTCTTGTCGTATACATCCCTGGCTCATTGTATACAATTTATCCATAGGATAAACCTCAGAAGTGAAATGTCTGGGTTAAAGAGTGTGCACATTGTAAATTTTAATAGATTTTGCCAGATTACCTTCCCACCAGTACTATCTGCATGCCTGATTCTGCACAGTCTTGCCAACCCTGGGTACTACTGAATTTTAACTAGTTGGTCGGGGGCGGGGAGTGAGAGGTGAGAAATGAAAGCGCAGAAGCAAGACTGCTTAACCTGAGGTCTGGAAGAATGGGCTTCGGGAGATCCAGGTCGCTCTAGAATGGCACTTACGTGTATGCCTGCATCTTTCTAGGGAGAGAATCTCTCCCTGGCTGTCAGCTGGTAGACAGAGGGGTCCGTTGGGAGCCCCCATCGCATGACGTCTTGGAACCTGGCTGCTCCTCATTCTGAGAGCAGGGAGGGTTGTTGGTACAGACCATGGCTGGCTGGGGAGCTGCAGGTGATGGAGCTGGGGCTGACTTCTCTGCCCAGGAAGAAGGCGTGCAGCGGGCCCGGGAGGAAGAGGAGAAGCGCAAGGAGGTGACCTCACACTTCCAAGTGACGCTGAATGACATTCAGCTGCAGATGGAACAGCACAATGAGCGCAACTCCAAGCTGCGCCAGGAGAACATGGAGCTGGCGGAGAGGCTCAAGAAGCTCATCGAGCAGTACGAGCTGCGGGAGGAGGTAAGGCGTCCCGCACGGCCCACCCCACCACCAGGCCCCCTTCCCTTTCCTAGCCAGGACAGAGCTGACGTCCCCACGTGCCTTTCTCCGCTGCGTTGACCTTTGAAGCCACACTGAGTCTACCGCCTCCTCCCCACTCCTGCTCTCGCACCCATTCCCGGCTCCCAGGGCCCTTCCAGCAGCGAGGACCGCCGTGGAATTCGCACAGCTAGTCTTGCCTTTAGATGGGGCAGATCTCTGCCAACGGGGCTGAGCGGTTGCGTTGGTGGAGGTGTCGTTTTTGTCCTTTTTTCCCATTTACGAAGGAGTCGGGCTACAAAAGTGAGGGTGGTTAGCCCAGTGGGGTGATCTCCTTGGGGCTGGTGGTTTGAGTGTATTTGCCATTTGGCTTCCTGGAGGCCAGTTTCATCCCGGTGCACACCCAGCACTGACTGGAGAGAATCAGGGTGAGGTTGCGAAGTAGACCTTCCAGGGGCTTGGGGCCCACGTGCTGTGCCACATGCAGAGTCCAGCGTGTCACAGTGAGAGGGGAGGCTGGGGACCCTGGTCTCTGCAGATGGGACGTCCCTGCCGCCACCAGGCCTCCCTGAGAAAGGGAGCTGCTGACAGGTGGCCCTCCCGCCGTGCTCTCCTGCAGCATATCGACAAAGTCTTCAAACACAAGGACCTGCAGCAGCAGCTGGTGGACGCCAAGCTCCAGCAGGCGCAGGAGCTACTGAAGGAGGCGGAGGAGAGGCACCAGCGGGAGAAGGATTTTGTGAGGCTCGGGCCCTGAGGGTGGGAGTCTGGGAGGGGGCGGGTTGGGCTCTGGCTCAGCTCGTAGTCGAGTTTGTCAGGGAGAGTTGCTTCCTGGCCAGACCAGGACGCTGCTTCCGCAGAGAGCAGTCAGAGAGCAGGGAGCTTCAGCGGGTCCTGGGGTGTATGGCTAAAAAAAGGCCAAACAGCCCCTAGGGGCTTCTGACAGGATCTGGGGTCCTATCTTGGAAACAGCTCCTCAAAGAGGCGGTGGAGTCCCAGAGGATGTGCGAGCTGATGAAGCAGCAGGAGACCCACCTGAAGCAGCAGGTGAGCAAGAGTGGGTCCTGGTCCTGTGCCTCTGGGGTCCCCTCGCTGGGCCCCCGTCCTGGGGGCGGAAAATGGGACCCTCGTTCTAGGACCACCTTGACTGCTGTGTGACCTTGCTGAGCCTTTGTCCTCGCTGGACCCATCCGGCACCCATGGCGGTGACCCGGTGGCTAGGCGAGCTTGAAAGACTTCGTTGCTAGTTGGAAGTGTTGTGCTGCTGCGTTTGAGGAGTCAGGGACGGAGATGTTTTCAGTTACGTTTAATTGTACTCATTTTCAGAAGAAAAGTTTGAAAACATACATAGAGGCAAAATATAAGTCACCCCCAATCCTGCTTTCTAGGCCTAACATTTTGGATTCTATCCTTCCAAGTACATAGTTTTTGTTTTGTTTTAAAGAAAAATGGTATCTCAGGCACGTGGGTGGCTCATTCGGTTAAGCGGCTGCCTTCGGCTCAGGTCACGATCCCTGGGTCCTGGGATTGAGCCCCGAGTCTGGCTCCCTGCTCAGCGGGGTGCCTGCTTCTCCCTCTCCCTCTGCCATTCCCCCTGCTTATGCGCTCACTCTTTCGGTCAAATAAGTAAAATTGTTTAAAAAAAGAAAAAAGAAAGATGGTATCTCGGTAGAAGTGTTGGGTCCGAGGTCCAAGAATGGGTCTGACTATGTTAACCAGAAATGCCCTCCAGAGGCCTAATCTTATCTCTGGGCTTCTTTCTCACCCAGCTTGCCCTATACACAGAGAAGTTTGAGGAATTCCAGAACACCCTTTCCAAAAGCAGTGAGGTGTTCACCACATTCAAACAGGAGATGGAAAAGGTAACCGTGTCCAGGCTGGGTGTGGCTGCAGGGGCACACGGGGCCTGCTTCAAGAAGCCCCAGCCCCTGAGGTGCCTCGTGGGGGGCTGTTGACAGTAACAATGAGATTGATACCAAGGATGGGCTGTAAGGAGGGATCAGAGTCTTTCCCCGCCTCTCAAGGAAGCATCACTGATAAGTGCATCCTCCAGGTTGTCCTGGAGAAGGGGCAGCCTTGTCATTCCCTGTTGGTGGTGGTGGCATTTACCTTGAGATGTCCCGAGGTGGCACCAAAGGCACTGACTGCGCCCTGTAATATCTTGCCCCCTTGGGACTGTCCCCCCCCCCCCCATGGGAGACACAGATGCACAGATGGTCTGGCCCCCTGATCATTTCCTTCTGTCTGTCCCATAACCCAGATGACTAAGAAGATCAAGAAGCTGGAGAAGGAAACCACCATGTACCGGTCCCGGTGGGAGAGCAGCAACAAGGCCCTGCTTGAGATGGCTGAGGAGGTGGGCTGAGTGTGCTCTGCAGCTGGGGAGCCGGGGGGGGCGGGGAAGGGGGTTTGAGTGTTGGGCCCTTTCCTCTACATTCTGCCAGTAAGTCATGCAGCTGGCATGAGATGGAGCTGGGACTCAGGTGTCCATCTGTCCAGGCAAAGGCACTGCCAGCTGGGAGATGGTGAGCCCAGGGGTAGGTCTGCAGTAGAAGCAAAGAGAACAAACGAAAGAAAGAAATACAAGATCCGAAAAACCGAGGGTACCCGTGATTAGCACAGTTCATATGCAGAGTAGCCCAGCTACTTTGATTTCGTGGTTTGAGATGCAGGAGAACGGAACGAATTGCTGGAGTAGCTGCTATATATTAGACCCTCCTGGATGTTTTAGGCAACGCCAGTTCATTGAACCTTCTCGCGATCTGTGAGGTTGGTGTTAGTAGTCTCTTTTTTTTTTTTTTAAGATATTCATCTAGGGGCACCTGGGTGGCTCAGTTGGTAAAGCATCTTGACATCTGACTTCGGCTGAGGTCATGATCCTGGAATCAGCCCAAGTTGAGCTCCCCGCTCAGCGGGGAGTCTGCTTGTCTCTCTGCCCTCCCCCCTGCCTTGTGCACACGCGAATGCACTCTCAAAACCTTTTAAAGAAAGATTTCGAGAGAACGAGAGCATGCACGGAGGTGCACGTGTGAGCAGGGAGGAGGGGCAGAGGGCCTGGAAGAGGAGAGAATCTCAGGCAGGCTCCTTGCTGAGCACAGAGCCCAAGGTGGGGCTCAGTCTTGGGACCCTGAGATCATGACCTGAGCTGAAATCAAGAGTCGGATGCTTAACCGACTGAGCCACCCAGGCGCCCAAGTAGTCCATTTTAAAAGATAAGGAAATCAGCTCCCAAAGCCAAGTCGTACTTCGTGTCACCTGTAGATACATGGAGAGAGAGATTGTCTTCAAGCCACGCCTCTTCTGTGCTCCACAGTGCCCCCTACCAGCAACCAGGTCTTGGCACACACCAGGGCTGTTCCACTAGGAAGGGGACCAGCTGTTGGCTCTGGTCTGCTCCCAGTATCATTCAAGTGTGAATGTTTTCTACCATCTGACTCTGTGGGGTGAGGGGGTTGATGGCATGGCACT
Organism: Ursus arctos; assembly: GCF_023065955.2. Classification (NCBI taxonomy): domain Eukaryota; kingdom Metazoa; phylum Chordata; class Mammalia; order Carnivora; family Ursidae; genus Ursus; species Ursus arctos. Next base: position 23,599,596 of record NW_026623008.1, read on the forward strand.
AAGGCCCCATTTCGCTCCTAGAAAACACTCCGGGACAAAGAGCTGGAGGGCCTACAGGTGAAAATCCAGCGGCTGGAGAAGCTGTGCCGGGCACTACAGACAGAGCGCAATGACCTGAACAAAAGGGTACAGGACCTGAGTGCTGGTGGCCAGGGCTTCCTCCCTGACGGCGGCCCTGAGCGAAGACCAGAGGCCGCAACCGCGTGCAGGGAGCAGGGTTGTGAGGGTCCTGGGGCCCAGTCACCGAGCTCCCCGAGGGTCGCAGAAGCTCCTTGCTGCCCTGGAGCAGCGAGCACAGAAACACCCGGTCAAGCGGGGCCCCAGGAGCCCACCTCCACCACCGCCTAGGGAACCTGGCACGGGGGGGCGTGCTGGGAAGGGAGCGAGCAGCCCAGCCAGGCCAGGCTCCCACCGCTAAGCAGTCCCATGCTGAGGCCCAGGGTGCTCCGACCTGGCTGACCTCTGACACGTCGCAGTTTTGGATTTTGTGGGTCAGTTCTACATACACACGGCATGTGCCAGGCCTCCTACATTTCTAGCTCTAAGTGTAACATGGGCTTGCACTGGAGGTGGGGGTGTGTACGGGTGAAGTCACTGGCTCTTCTGTGAGCTGAAGAGTCTTAAAGAGGAGCTGCCGTCACAGTGAGCTGGCAGGACAAGTGACTTGAGCATTCCCCTGCCTGATTTGAGGCTCAGACCCCCCCTCCTTCCTGCCCTTCAGGGCTTGTGACAAGTGACATGCTCAGGCCTTGACTGCGTTTCCCTCATTAGCAGGGCTTGGGCGGCTCTGGCTCTCCTAGCTCCCCTGGGAGCTCCTTTGCTTCTCTTAACCTGGAGGAGGGGGTCCCTGGGCAGAGCCTGGGCAGGGCCCGCAGAGCTGGGGATCCAACTGCTGTCCCGCTTTGGACAGGGGACCTGGAGAAAGTTGCCGTGGGCTGGCGCACTGTTAGGGAGCCCTCGGGCGGTGCCGGGACCATGCCAGCGACGCTTCTCAGTAGCCTTATCATTCACAGGTGCCTCTCTAGCCCGCACGAATGATTGACGAGAGATCACCCAAAGGATGCTTTCTGAAGGTTTCTGTTTTGGGGGGTTTTTTTGTTTTGCACATGACAGTGTGTGTATTGATCTGAGGAAGGAGGGGGGTGCTGGTGCAGTTGCCCTCCAGTGCCCCCCCCCTCACTACCCCACCTGGTATCTTTGCCGCGTTGGTGCTGAGCTTTCCTGTTCGGTGAAATGAGATTGCAGTTAGGAGGAAGGGAAGGGCATCTGATGGTTTTGCCACAAGCTTGCCTGTGTGTTTCAGTCCTGGAAGGCCGCCGCTGATGCCCATCACTGCCGTCTCCATGCGGCAGTTGCTGGGCCCCGTGCCCAGCTGTCCCGTTGGCTTTTAGGAGTCTGTTTCTGCTTCTCACCCCACCCTTAATGTGCAATCCTTGAGGTTTGCCCTGGTTCCGTTGCCTGAGGACTAAGCTGAAGTATGTCCTTGACATCGCATTCCTGTGCGGAGACGCCCGGCTCTTGTCTGACAGCTGAGGGACAGAGAGAGACTTGACGAGCCTCAGAAATCACAGAACGGCTGCAGATATTTGGGTCTGGTGCCCGCTCACCCCCAGTACTTGCTGCTCTGGACTGAAAGTTCTGCTGGTTGCACGCTTGCCACGGTAGTCACCAGGCTACAGAGCAGTTTTCTGGAACAGCAGAACGAGGCAGGGGTTTGGAAGCTGGGCTCCGGTGGGCTTGAGGTGCTGCACCCCACCTCTAGCCGGGCCTTGGCTTCAGTGTCGCTGAGGGAGCCGTGGGCCAAGAGGCACGGGACGTGGAGCTTTTGTTTCTTGCTGGGTTTCCTTGAAGCTAGTTCATTATCATGCCGGTCCTTTCCTTTCCAACAGCCAGCCCGCTCTCCGTGCCTTTCCCTTCGATCCCTCCCACAAACAGGTTCGTGAAGAGTGCGAAGTGCTCCTGAGACATGTTACGACTTAGGCCAGAGATGGCAAATGAATGGCACGCCCGTTTTTCCCCTGCCCCCATGGCAGGTACTACTGATCGGCCTCTGAGTGTTTCCCGCTAATCCCTGGGTATCTAGCTCGCAGATCCCCAGCAGCCAGTACAAGTGTTGACACCTACTTGCCATCCCTGGCTGAGCTGCTGCTCTCCTGTGGAGAAGTGTTTCCTAGGATCTTTTCCCCTGGAATGGCTAGATCTGGAATAGTCCCCGGATCTGCCTTTTCCTTCCCCAGTAAGGCCTTCGTCCCCTCCCACCCCCCGCCCCAGCCCGTGTGTCAGGCTGAGACACACAGAACTGCCAACCCCATACAGGGTTTGCCGGGCTCTGGAAGCGCAGGGAGGAGGCAAGCTTCTGCCTGCCTGGTTTGAAGAGCAGGGGGCCCTGCAGTAGCCCACGTGATTGCCGCGCTTGCTTCAGCTACCTCGTAGAGCCCGCGTGGTTGAGGGGGATGGCCGCGGGAGCCCAGTGTGGGGTGGGGGATCACGGCCGTGCGGCTCAGCCAGCCCCAGAGACCGAGGCTAGTTGCCGTGGGGCTACGGTGAGCAAGGTGGCCCCAGCCAGGCTTCCCGGATCCAAACTCCGGGCCCTGGGCGAGTATAACCTTGGCTCTCAGCTCCAGCCATGTCTAGATATCCAGGCCGGGCTACAGATGAGTACCCCATCCACCCTCTCCCTCTTCTCCCCATTGACCAAATCACACTAATCACTACAGCTGCTCTGCTTGTGCTTTCCAAAGTCCGCCCGGCTACCTGGGTGCTGCCCTCGCCGGCCAGGAGCCCGGGCCAGGTGCAGGGAAGGTGGCCTGTCGGGATGAAGGCCACCGCCTTCCTCAGCAGGGCAGGTCCCGTGCACATGACCTCAGTTTTAGGACCAAGAGCTGTGTTGGATGCTCAGATTGCTAGCGTTTCCTCCAGGGGACCGTTGCCGGAGAGGCTCGCCGCCCAGAGCCCTTGGCCCTGCGGACAGGACTCTGTGTTCGGACCGCGTCCGGCTGAGAGCCTCGCGCACGCGAGTCTTGAGAGGTATCGGCAGCACTTTGTTTTGTTTTCCATGAGGTTTTTGGACCATAGGCTGAGCTCAGGCACTTTCTGTAAGAGAATGTTCTGTCTGTAAAGATGGTTCTTTCCACTCCTCCGCTGCCGTGGCGGCGGCTCTGCTGAGGGCTGAGGAGAGGCCGGTGGACCTGCGCCGGTGGCTGCGGGGGAGGCCGAAGCCTGCTGAGCCCTCCCTCCGGAACAGCACGGAGGCAGTCACCCCGGGGACAGCCGGGCACCTGCCTGGGGGAGGGGTGCTGCCTTCTGTCCCTGTAACTGCTTCCCATATGGCCCGACCCAGCCGCCCAGATCTGTTGTAAAGCTGTGCTGACGGCCTTTTTTTGTCTCCTTTTGGTATTCACAACAGCCAGGGACTTGATTTTGATGTATTTTAAACCACATTAAATACAGTCTGTTGCCTTACTTGTTTCTCTCCTGATCTTTGTGGTCATTTGGTGCTTCTGGACCCATCTGGCCACCACCGACTGTCTGGGTCCGTGGCAGAGCCTTGGGCTGTGCCGGAACGCGTGTCTCCCAGGGCGCCCCCTGCCTGCCAGGAGTCCCCTCGTTTGAGCTGCCTGAGCAGAGCTCTTGGCACAGCTGGCATGACGCTCATACACACTGAAGCATCCAGTTCTTTCATTCAATGAAAAGTTGCCTTTGCCCCATGAAGGGTCAGGCTAGTGATGAAGAAAGATACTTTTTTTTTTTAAGTAATCTCTATGGGGCGCCTTGGCTCAGTCAGGCGTCTGCCTTAGGCTCAGGTCATGATCTCAAGGTCCTGGGATCGAGCCCCACGTCAGGGTCTCTGCTCAGCAGGGAGTCTGCTTCTCCCTCTGTGCGCCCACTCTCTCTCAAAAATCTTTTTAAAAAATCAAAATAATCTCTACACCCGGTGTGGGGCTTGAACTCACACCTAGGTCAAGTCACATGCTCTACTGACTGAGCCCCCAGGCGCCCTGGAGAGAGAAAGTTTTATTTTTTACTTTTTAAAAGGTTTATTTGTCCAAGCACAAGCAGGGGGAGCAGCAGGCAGAGGGAGAAACAGGCTCCCCGCCGAGCAAGGAGCCCGATGAAGGACTCGATCCCAGGACCCTGGGATCATGACCTGAGCTGAAGGCAGATTTTTTTTTTTTAAGATTTTATTTATTTATTTGACAGAGACAGCCAGCGAGAGAGGGAACACAAGCAGGGAGAGTGGGAGAGGAAGAAGCAGGCTCCCAGCGGAGGGACCTGATGCGGGGCTCGATCCCATAACACCAGGATCACGCCCTGAGCCGAAGGCAGACGCTTAACGACTGAGCCACCCAGGCTCCCCTGAAGGCAGATGCTTAACCAACTGAGCCACCCAGACATCCCAAAAGATACTTTCAGATAAAAAAAAGCTGGGGGTGCTGTGGAACCATAAAGGAAGCCCCTGTCCCTTCAGCAGGGAGCTCGGGGTGGACACCTGGAAGGGCCTTATGACCCAAAGGGCAGGTAGAAGTTTGACAGCTTGATTTATTGGTGAAGTAATTCACCTAGAAATGCACATGCCCAGGAGGGTAGTGGGAGGAGGTCACCAGGAGCCTATGTGCCAAGTTAGGGAATCTGGGCCAGATCCAGAGGACTGGAGGGACCCCTGAAGGTGTTGAAGTAGGACATTAGGAAGATCCATGAGGAAGGCATAAGGTAAGGAGACCAGAGACCTAGGCATAGGCAAGTTGAGGCCCAAAAGCGAATGTCTGGGCACTGTCATCACTGCTGTTCAGGGCTTTCTGCCGTAGGCGGCATCCTTTGGCGTTGGCCCATCTGTGAATTCCTTTGATTTTGTGCCTTCCTTGAGAAGACCACATTCTCCATACAGTTCTGAAGAATGCGCTGGTGTTTTACAAATTCCTGCTCAACCCGCCAAGCCTAGGTGCTAAAGTTGGGGCTCCTGTACCAGCACCATATTCTCTCGAAGCCTGGGATGGCCTGGCATAAAGGATGGCTATGTGAATGCCCAAAAAATGGCAAAGACAAGTAAAGGGCCCTTCCCTCCAGGCCTCCACAGCAGGTGTGTTCACACTGGCTGTGACAGTTTCCTCCCTCGGAGCCTCTGTCCCTTCGGACCAGGGTCCAAACAGGCTGATACTTTTCTGTGCTGGCCCCAATGGTTCCAGTCAAAGATCCTTTGGAAGGAGTCCAGAGAGGCTGCCCCAACTCTAAACTCCCAAGCCACGCACCTCTGAAGATAGCTTCACCCTAGGGGTACTCCTGCACCTGCCACCACTTTCCTGGAGGGACCCTGGTGCCCCTCTAGCAGCTGGAGGAGAACAGCTTACTGGTTGTCCTCTCTGCCTTTGCAGACCCTTCCCTCCAGCCTCTGATTATTGAAAAAGTCCTGAATTAATGTCTCCCCTTCTCAAACAGTCTAGGTGTTGGAAGCACCTGGGAAAGGTCCCTGCACGGGTGCCCGTGGAAACAGAGCCCATCCCTTTCTAACTTATCTGGAGACCCCGGTGCCGGGAAGCTGCTCCTGCCCAGTGGGAGGGGAAGGAGGACTAGGGTGCTGTGCATGTTGCCCTGGGGCAGTTACTTGAGACTCGAGGGCAGCCTGGCCAAGGATAAGCCTGTCTCCTGTTGCATCAGATGGTTCTCTGGGGACCTGAGCTGGGCGCCTCTGCCAGGTCTTTAAATAGCTGCTCCATTGATCTGGCCTCCCAGGCAGCAAGGACAGCGCTAGGTCAGCCTCTGGGTGGCGCTCAGGTTTCCCTCCTGGGGGCTGGGGTCCAGCGCCAGGTAATCGCACCGATTTCCCTCCGACCTGATGCTCCCCACGCGTGTCTCTTAGACCTGGGGGTGGGGAGGGAGGAGGCTTGGTCCCATCACTTCATCAGGGGCTGAATATAGTCCCCACTGCTTACCAGCGAGGAGTGTCTGGGTATTGTAGGGTGAGTGGTATTACCCTCCAAAGACTGTAGTTTACTTTCAGCAGATGGGATGATGACAGTATCTTCCTGCAGGATTGTTATGAGAAAAAAATGTACCTAACGGTGGAGCTGGATTTCATAGTGGTTGTCTTCTCTTACAGTTTGTTTCTGCTGCTGCTGGACTTAGGCTTATGTATATATATCTTGTATGCTTATTTATATCTTACATGCTTAAGTACATTTTCTGCCCCCATCCCTATCGCCCCACCCTGGCCTTCTGACAAAGCCACCACCATTTTGTAAAGGGACTGTAGCTTCTCCCCGAACTGATGGGAAAGTGAGTTTTTTAGATTGCCATCAGACAACCGACGTTAGTCACCTTAGCTCAGCTGGGGAGGTAGAGGCAAGGGAGAGGGACTGCCTGGTTAACCGTCGTAGGCTCCTCCCATCTTCTGCATCCCGACCGCTAAAGAAGGTCACTTTCTCTTTAAATGCAAATTACCTCCTGCCTGCTCTGCTGGCACCCGCCCGGTTCCCTAGGAGGAGAGCGCTGAGGGCGGAGGGAACGGCACCGAAGCCTCACTCCTGACCGACACCTCCAGGTCAGTTGCCCCCTTCCAGGGTGTGTGTGGGGGGTGCAGAACGTCACAGGTCTGACGCTCCATTTTGGATCCCGGCTCCCCAGCTGAGCGATCCATTTGGCACGCGGCTTTGAAGACTGAGCATGGGAAATAGATCCCAGGTGGCCCCCAGCCATTCCTGGGGAGCAGGGGCTCCTGCTCCAATTCTTCTATCAAGTCCTTAATTGGGCCAAGCTGCTGCAACGCAAGACAGAGGGCGTGCTCCTGTCTCCCCTCCACCACACCCCCTTGGGGCCGCCCAGCCAGGTGCTAATTTCAATGCTGATGCCCCCCATGGTGCCACCATCACAGGGTGCAGACCCAGGCTGGGTGGCGGCAGCCTGGAGTGAGCAGCTTGGGAGAGTCCCTGGAAAGGGCCCCCAGGCCTCCACCGGGAGGACCTCAGCAGACCTGAGGCTTAGGGGGTGGAGCTGGCCTGGAGGCTGAGCGGTGCCAGCCACAGGCACAGCCATTGTTGGAGGCCCAGACGGCCGCTGCCCGACCACCCACCCCACGCTGGCCGCAGCTGAAGCGGAGCCAGGCCTTTCTGACGGGGGAGGGGGAAGCGGCAGGAAGCCCGTCCCTGAGAACTTCTGGGAGTTGCCTGCTGTTTGAGGTCGGGGGTGGGCGGAAGAGGAGGGATGCCAGTGTCTGAGTGGGGGGGAGATCCCACAGTGAGCCCCATCACCCATCCTCTGATGGTGACTGCCTGACACTGAAGTCTTCCTGGGCGCCCCCACCTACACCTTGGTCACCTCCCTTGCTGATGGGCTTTTCAGCATCTGCCTGGACAGCTGAATAAATAGAAGAGGACCCAGTTAAGACGCTCCTAATCGGCCACTGGCTTCCTGCCGGCTCACATCCACGCTGCCTCCCCCTCCGTTTCCTCTGCCAGCTCCACCCCCTCAGCTCCTGGGACAGGAAATCCCAGCAGCAGCGGGAGGACGGTGTCTGGTCCAGCCCTTCCAGGCAGGGGCCAGGTTTTCAGGCCAGGGCTGGAGGGCAGGTGGGGGACCTGGGGTGGGCCCTGGAAGGTCCTTCAAATATACATTCAAGAACCCAGCGGTAAGGTGCTGGCATCTGGCCCTGCCCATCCTGGACAGAGGAGGGGACCGAGGCCCTGGCAGTTGTGAGGGGACAGTGGGAAGGTCCCAGAGCCCTTCCTTTGCAGCTCTCAGGGGTGGCTGGGTGAAGTGACGTCTTTGCCTCTCACTGTCTCAGCGGGACCTGAGGCCCAGCCGGCATCCAATGGAGGACAAGAAGAAGAAAAGGAGTCCCAAGCCCTGCCTGACCCAGCCAGCGCAGGCCCCGGGCACACTTCGAAGGGTCCCTGTGCCCACCAGCCACAGCGGCTCTTTGGCCCTGGGACTCCCTCATTTGCCGTCCCCCAAGCAGCGGGCCAAGTTCAAGAGGTGGGTACAGAAGGAAAGCAGGGCAAGGAGGGAGGGACCCCAACTCTGGGCTGAGCCCTGTGGGAAGGAAGGTAAAGACAGCCGTGGCCTGAGCCCTAACTGAGCCTTAGCCTTAATAACAACGGACACCTTCCCTGGGCTGCCCCTGCCGGCCGCTGAGAACTCAGAGAAGCCTCAGCCCCAGCCTCTGCCCTCAGCTGCAGGGGAGAGGCTCGATGGGTGACTGGGATCTCACACCATGTTGATGCACGTCAGAGCGGGGAGTGGGCGATGCTGCCAAAAAGTAAGGCTGTAGGGCACACTGGAGAGACAGACAGACAGACCACGTCTAAGCTGAAGGAGTTGCCTGACATAAGTACGGAAGGAAAATATTGTGTGGGAGGTTCCAAGAACCACAGGAGGTTGGTGGCCCTGGAGTGTCATGGAGCAGGAGATGGTAAGGGGAGACTCGGATGTACAATTTGAATTTTTGCTTAATTTTTCTTAATGATTGGGGATTTGGATCCTACTGTACGTGTCCACGTTTGTTTCCCACAAAACACAAGGCGTTCCTTCTCCCATGACCGTGCCTCCCTGGGGCTTAGCACGCAACCTGCCTGAGAGATCTGTCTGGGGACGGCCACACTGGGGTGTCGCTGAAGCTCAGGGCTGGAGCAAGAGCAGTAGGAAATGCAGCAGGATGGGGGGCAGGCTGAGAAGGGTCCTTCTGTGTCATCCTGGGGACAATGGAAAATTCAAAGTTTTGAAACAGAAGAGGAGCTGAAAGAGATTTTTGGGAGAGGCGAGATGGCTGTCGTGGCAACAAGGAGTAACTGTTCGCAGTGAGGACAAGGGATCCACCCAGGGTCGTGGGAGGAATGAGGGCAGGGCTGAGACAGGGACCCGAAAGCCCCCCTTGAGGCCCAGCTCTGGCTATGAGGGTCTTCTGAAGAAAAAGACTTCCTTTGACCTCTTCTCCCTTCCCCTCCTCACTCACTCCCTTCCCTTCGCAGTCCTGGTGCCCCGGGCAGGGCCGGCTGGGAAGACGAGTTAGTGCCTAGACTGATGGCCTAAAACACTTCGGGTACCTGGCCGCCTCCGCCCTGTGACCATGCCCATGCCCCCCCCCCCCCAGGGTAGGCAAGGAGAAATGCCGCCCCGTGCTGGCCGGCAGTGGGGGCGGCCCCGCAGGCACTCCCCTGCAGCACTCCTTTCTGACCGAGGTGACGGATGTCTACGAGATGGAGGGGGGACTGCTGAACCTGCTCAATGATTTTCACTCAGGCCGCCTGCAGGCCTTTGGTGAGTCCCCGGCTGGGCTGAGCGGGGGTGTGGCCGGGGCCAGCGTCCCAGGCTGCTCCCAGGGCTGAGACAGGTGTTGTCCAGGGAAGGAATGCTCCTTTGAGCAGCTGGAGCACGTGCGGGAGATGCAGGAGAAGCTGGCCCGGCTGCACTTCAGCCTGGACGTGTGTGGGGAGGAGGAGGAGGAGGAGGAGGAGGAGGACGGGGTCACGGAGGGGCTGCCTGAGGAGCAGAAGAAGACGATGGCGGACCGCAACCTGGACCAGCTGCTTAGCAATGTGGGTCAGGGCTGGGTGCGTCTGTTCCCGGGGACGCGAGGGGCTGGGGGAGGCACATGATCCTAAGGCTATTCGGGCCCCTGGGTGGAAAGCTGGAGGTGCATGGAACCCCAACCCCCACCAGAAGATGGCTCACCGAGCATCTGGGGTTTGGCCTGGTGCCTCTCCTGACAGAAACCTCCTTTTCTCTCTCTTGACAGCTGGAAGATCTTAGTAATTCTATGTATCCTTTCCTATGTGTATGTGTGTCCACACTGCCCACAGACGAAATCCGTTTCCTTCTTCCCACCACCCTCCAGGAGTATTTATAATAAAACTAACATCTCCCCCTTTCTGTCCTACTGAAGCAGAATTAGCCACAAACTGCCCCCATGCACATTTCTCCCGAATATTAGGGGAGAGATAGTTACAGGGAATGTGATTTCTTATGAAGATCCTTGCAAGTGAGGCCTCTGGCTGGCTCAGTCGGTAAAGCTTGGGATCCTTGATTTCTAGGGTTGTGAATTCCATCCCCGTGTTGGGTGTAGAGATTACTTAAAAATAAAACCTTTTTAGTCACACTAGTGAAAAAAGTTTGTTTTTTTTTTTTTAAAGAGAGGGAGAGGGGGTGAGCAGAGGGAGAGGGAGAGAATCTTAAGCAGGCTCCACACCCAGAGTGGAGCCCCCTGCAGGGCTCAATCTCACAACCCCTTAACTGACTAAGCCACCCAGGCGCCCCCCCAAAAAAATCTTTATTAGAAAGAAAATCGTTGCAAGTATTTTAGCTGACACCAATCCATGGCAAAGCTTGTCTGATGTCTTCCTGCTCTTTCAACATTGAACAATTATTATCACTAATCTAGATTATCTCCCCATCTAGTCTCAGCCAGAAATAGTGCGGGTGCAAGTACCTTGCAAGTACCTGCAAGATCTAAAGCAAAAGAGAAGGGAATTATCCACCTAGCAAGGAGGGCAGGTGTGGATTGCAACCTGGATCACGGATCACCCGAGTCCTCCGACCCCCCCCCCCCTTTTGTGCAACCGGAGAAACGAAGCCTCGCAGGTCGGGCAGACAGGGCAGGAAAGGCTGGGGTCTACAGCATCGCAATCCTTGACTGGCACAGACAGAAGCTGCACCTGGCCGAGAACGCCGAGCCCGAGGAGCAGTCCGCTGTGTAGGTGTCGGACCCAAGCCCAGACTGCCCCTCTCATTCCCTTCGAACTGTGACTTTTTACGGACTCGATCGGGTATTCCGCGGCCCCCCAGGTGCTATGCGGGAGGGGGGCACTGGATGGAATTAAACCAGAAAGGTTTAACTGGCTCCTCCGTGTGCTTCCTCCACTCCTTGTGTCTCCACTCGCCGAAGGCCCCAGGTCCCTGCCTCCGCAGAGGCACCCTTGCGCGACACACTGTGGTTTGGGTGGTCCCGCTCCGCGTGGCGGGGGCAAGGGGGAAAGGGACTGGAATTCCCAGCGCGGCTCTGGGAGTGGGAATTGGGAGCGGGCGGCCCAATTCTGGCCGCCGCCGCAGCAACACGGCTGCCATGGAGACGACAGGGGCGGGGCCTGCACGCGGCGCGGACTAGTGACGCAACTGGCAGGCGCTCCGGCTGCAGCCGGTCTGTTGGCGCCGGGATGGAGCGGGAGCGGTTGATTCGGAGGGTGTCGGTGCTGCAGGTGCGGACCCGGCGGGGGGTGCACGATTCCCACCACGGGATCTCGGATTGTGACCTTCGAACGAGATGCGGCTACCACGTTCGGTCGCCTACCCTCATGCCCGCCTCTGGAGTTACCGACCCACCCCCACCGCCCTAAAGAATGCTGGGACCCCACGGACCCCCACCGGCCTTCCACTCCCACCATACGCTCCTGCGGGATCCAGGAAGTGTCGGGAAGGGCCTTAAGTTCAAGAAGGGGACCCAGTCCGGCATCCTCCCTTGAACCACCGGAGACTGGCCTGACGTACAGCGTCATCACCTATTCTTTTCCCGCGGCCAGATCCCGTCTGAGTCACTGGGACGATCCCTCCAGGAAAATCCCCCCAATGCCCCCACTTTTGCAGTGATAAGCATTTTCTTTCCCCCTTATTCTCCACGCAGGCCTGCGTCCGAGGCTTCTTGGTCCGACGCCACTTCCAGAGTCTGCGAGCTGAGTATGAGGCTATTGTACGAGAAATCGAGGGTGATCTGGGCACGCTTCAGTGGACAGAGGGCTGGATTCCCAGGCCCCAGTTTCTCCCAGAGGTAGTAGACACCCCAGTGGAAGAAGGGAGGGGTAGGAGGGACCTGGGCAGGGAATTCAAGGAAATGGTAGAATCCACCCTTCCTGTTGACAAGCTTTTCTCAGTGGAAGAGACTCCACTCCTCACATTCGGATCCTTAATCCTTACAACCTTGTATGCTAAATCTTGGCATCCAGATATCTGGAAGGTTTACCTGTGAGGTTCTCATACTTCTCATTTCTCAGAAGGCAAAATCCCATCGGACCCGGAAATCCCAAGGGAGGGCACCAAATCCAGAGCAGGAACTGCGGAGCCGCTTCGCATGTAAAGAACATGAGAGAGAAGCTGTCTTGGAGGAGCTGATGCTGAAGAAGTCAGGAGAGAGCTCCGCAAACTCAGGAAGTCTTCCCTGCAGAGGTGACAGCCCCTGGCTTTGGGATGAGCACAGCAGGACAGCCAGGAATCCCAGCCAAGGGGAGACCAGAGATAAGTCAAGGATGGAAAACCCAGGTACCTGTGTGCCTAGATTCAGGGCAAGCCCCTGACCTGCTCTGGGCCTCAGCTTTCCCATCTGAAAAGTGAAAGGCTTGTGCTCCATAAGCTGCATCCCTCTCTTTCTTCCCAATGCCTGGTTAAGGGCAATTTGTGAGTGGGCATGGGCAGGGTGCTAGGGCTTAATGGTAGCCAGCGCCCAGTGTGTACTAAAGCCTTCTCCATTTTTCTTTCCTGCTTCGCAGAAACTGCAGGTCCAGGACTGCCCTGCAGCCAGACTGAGCTCCAGGAGCTCCAGTACCACCACAACCACTTGGCCATGGAACTGCTCTGGCTACAGCAGGCCATCAATAGCCGTAAGGAGGTAGGCACTCCCTTGGAGCCCTGCCTGCACATTTAGGGCCAAGGGTGGGGGTTAGGGAAAAGCCTCGTGCTCTGTGCTCAAGCAGTCCTGCCTGGTACAGTGTCTTTCTCTTCCCCAACAGTACTTAATTCTCAAATACACACTGACATCCCCGGAGGCCAGCCAGCCCAGAGACAAGCCCAGCGTGTGCCCAGACCACAGGGCACAGACCTGTGAGAGGGCTGGGTCGCAAACAAGCCCGCCACCGAAAAACCAGTCCTACAGAGACAGGACCACTAGAGAGCCAGAGCACGTGGGTGACTGCTGGAGGCTCAAATCACCACCCCACAAGACCCCGGAAAGACTGGCCACTGCAAATAAAAATACTGCTGGGGTCAAGTTCAGGGACCCATGCTACAGGAGGGTCGGGCCACAGCTGCCCACACCATCAGGTAACCAGGCCTTAGAGAACAGGTTCACCAGAGACCCAGACCGCGGGGAACAGACTTTTGGACGGACCTACCCACCGCTGACGACTGTCCTGGACAACTGCACCCCCAAAGGCCTCAAACCTGGGAGCTATTGTTCTGAAAAGGCCAGGACCCGGGTGCCCACACTCTGTGAAGACCCAGAGATTGAGTACAAGTCTTCCAGGAGGCCAGAACACAGAGAGCCTGATGGCCAAAGAGCTAGGCCACGGAAGCTGGACCTCTCAGAGGACCATTGCATCTGGGATGAGACCTCGGCAGAGCATGGTGGCCAGGATCTCTGGAAGACTAAACCACCTAAGGGCCAGCTCCTTAGTGAGAAAAGCTCCAGGGATAGAACCTCCAATGAACCTAGCCATGAGGAAGGGAAAAACCAGAGGACTGTACCATGGCAATCCAGGCCACCTGAAAAACCATCTTTGACAGGGTCAGCCCACATGGGAGAGGAGCACTGGAGGGGCAGGCTATGGAAAACAGGACCACCAGGCTAGGCCCTGGGGAGCCAGGGGAAGCCCAGGTTCCATAGAGGGATGCTATGAAAGGGTGATGAGGGAGGCAGGGCCTCATCCTTGCTCGCTGGTACCAGCTCTACCCCCTGCCCTTGGCCGTTGGTGGCTAATGGGGCCAAGAGAAGCTGGAGCAGAGCTGCCACCAGTATAGGGAGGGGAGGGAGACAGACATTCTTTCATCCTCTGCCTGTGGCTTCATCCAAATTTTGGGACAGGGAGTTATCTGGGGAAAGTAACGGAGAGTCTGATGGAGAATAAAGGTTTTCCACGGATTCTGTACCGGTTGCATTCGTCTTCTGCCTCTGTTCAGGACAGACATTGGGCCCTCTGTGCCTTTCCTGCTGGCACGTGGCATCTTCCCCACGGCTGGCTGGGAGCCACAGTCTGGGGGCAGATGGGCCAGTCCCCAAAGCTGGTCCTCCTTTGAGCTCAGCCCTTGGGCTGCAGAGTAGCGGGGAGCCTCTGAGGCATCTTCCCTAGCTGGTATTGGAACATCTGTGTTTCGGGGTGATCTCCACCACTGCCTCTCTCTCGAGGCCCCACCAAGGGCCGGCTGGATGAGACCCTGAAGGCAGACACGCGCTCCTGCAGTCTCTCCGCGCCTTCCTGGGCGACGGGGCAGGACTCCACTTCTGATTGGCACTGCTCCCAGCCTGCCTTGGTTGCCTGGCAACAGTTCTGCGTCTCTCGCTGAGGACACATGATGGCCGGCGGTGGCAATCCAGCAGCCAAGAGGGTGGTGGTATACCGGAACGGGGACCCCTTCTCCCCAGGCCGCCAGCTGGTGGTGAGCCAACGCCGCTTTCCCACCCTGGACACCTTGCTCCGTGAGGTGACCTCGACTGTGCAGGCCCCGGTGGCTGTGCGGGCCCTCTATACTTGTGGTGGCCATCCTGTCACTGACCTGGCCGACCTGCAGAACGGAGGGCAGTATGTGGCTGCTGGCTTCGAAAGATTCCACAAGCTGCAGTGAGTGGGCCGGGGCTGGTTACAGCCTTGGGAGGGCGGTCACTGCAAGAGCAGTCGTGTTCGTGTTCGCTCTTCCTGTGTATGCGCAGGCACTGGGTACGTTCTCTTCGGGAATACAGCGGCCCTACGCAGGGGGGTGCTCTGTTCCCCGTTCTTTAGAATGGGAAATCAAGACAGGCTGAGTCACCTGCCTCAGAGTACGCAAGTTACAAAGAGCGAAGCCACAGCTCTAGGCGAAGTAGGACGCTGATGTTTATGCTGTCAGAACCAGGCTGCGAGAACATTCTCCTGCAGGTGGAGCCCCTTTCTCCAAAGGCTTTTCTTGATTGGGTCCTCTAGCACCAAAGGCTAAATCCATCCATGGCTTCCTCCCTGCTGTAATTAGGCATCCTGGGCTCTCCACGGGCTGGGGTCATCCCCTTTGCAGCGTGGGGCCATGCCTTCCAAGATGGGAGAAGAATTTTGAGTGTCTGAGCTTCCAACTCAGATCTGGCTTCCAGGTGCTACTCAGCTGTCCCCTGGGGTTGCTTACAGTAGCATAAGGAGCAAGGGGTGGGAAGCCAGACAGACTTCGAATCTGGGCTCCGTCACTTCCGTATTACTGTAGGTGAGTCATGTAACTTTCTCGTCTCACAGAAAATGAGATAAAACCTTGTGAATGAGAGAATTTCTGAGATACAGTACGATGCTTAATGAACTAGTTTCTCTTGACCTTTAATCTTAACGGTTTGTGTCTGAGACCCCAGTCTGGATGGTCAGCCTGACGCAGGGTCCTAAGGCAGGTTGAAGGACCAGCATCTGTTTCTGGACAGATGTCTTGAGAGTATCCCGGTGGGAATGGATACCTGGTAAGCTGTGCCCTAGGCCCTCACTCTGGCAGCCACTAGGGTGTTGAGGTCCCAGGCTCCCCAAGATGACCTGTGACCCATCTGTCCTTTCAGGTATTTACCCCCTGGACGGAAGGATCCAGGTGGGAAGGGCAGCAGACTACGAGTGAGTCCTGGGGGATGCTGGCCTCCAGCCCTCTGTCTTCTCACCCCTCTTGGGATTGCCCCCGATTTGGCCTGGGAAGTCAGGGGCTCTAGAAATAACAGCATCTGTCAGGTCCATGGGGGACACGCCCCACATCCACTCTGGAGCCAGCTGCTACCCTTCCCGGGGTACAGGATTTTAAGACTATCCCTTGCTCCTCGCCCAGCCTTTTACTTTATCTCCAGGTTGTGGTCCCCAAAAGAGAGAGGAAGTTGTAAAATATATGGGGGCAAGGGGATGGTTGGAATGTGACTTCGGGGAGGTAGAAGGTTCCTTTGGTGAAAGGTGTGACCCATCCCACCCTCCCTGCCCCCTCCTTCACTCACCCTACCCGCCTTGGACTGACCCACCCCTAGCCAAAAGCCTCAACTCTCTCCTGATCTGAGGGCCTGACTTGGGTTTCAGGGTCCTCCAGTGACTCACTACCCAGGTGACAGGACCCTTGGACCGCGACCACCTGCAGGTTCCCCCTGCTATATCCAGTGAGTGCCAATGAGGGGTAGCAGAAACACAGATTTTGTTTCAGTGAGACCAAGAAAATGTGGGTGGGTTTGTTCCTGGAGCCCTTGGTCACTGGTGGGGATATAGAAAATCCCAACATGCCTGATGGGTGAAAACGGACCAATGCCCCGGTTCTCAGACCACCTTCCGGCTGTGCTGCCCTTCTTCCTCCATGTGTGGGCCGTTCTGGGGACCCTTCTCCTTACCAGACTGCTCTTTGTCCCAGTGTGTTCAGGAACGGGGACCTGGTAAGTCCCCCATTTAGCCTGAAGCTGTCCCAGGCTGCCGGCGAGGACTGGGAAACCGTGCTGAAGCTCCTGACTGAGCGGGCCGGACTGCAGGCCGGGGCTGCGTGCAAGTGAGTGTGGGCTCCAGGGAGCCCCCCTTGCTGACCGGGGCTGTCCTTGCGGACGACAAGGCAAAAGGAAAGCACATTTCCCCAAACAGGACCTCCTTCTATGCCCTAAGGAGAGGCCCCTCCAGCTGAGCCCCTGGAGCCGGGGCAGAGCCGAGGTGACTGGCCCGTGTGCCCGGAGGGTCGGCGGCCAACGGGTACCTCGGAAGAGCCGCACCCACCCCGTCCCAGTCTGCCGAGTATGAAGAGGCGTCTTGTCCACCGGCCTTTACTCACCTACCTCTCTCTCCCAGACTCTGCACCCTGGAGGGGCTCCCACTGGCAGCAAGAGAGGCGCTGGTGAATGGCCATTATTATGTGGCGGTCGGAGAGGAGGAGTTCAAGGCCCTCCCCTATCTGGAGCTGCTGGTGCCTAGCCCCTCGCTGCGCAGGGGCTGCCGGTATGGCCGTGTGAGGTGGCGGGGCAGCGGGGCAGCAGGGCAGAGCGGAGGAAGCCACCCTGACCCCTGCCTGCTCCGCCTACTATAAGCCTTTCCTTTCATTGCAGGCAACCCCCAGACCCAAAGTCGAAGCCCTGCAAGCCGCAGGTAGGTGACGGGGAGGCCACGGGAGGCAGGAAAGGAGGGGGGTAACTGGCTGACCTCTCCTTCAGCTCAGGCTCTCACATCACACTGCATCCTTGTGTGGAACAGAGGTTACCATTCCCATTCTCCAGAGGAGACACTCGGGTTCACAGGAGCGACGTCAGTTGTCCAGGGTGACACAGTTCTTGAGCGGCAAGGGCCAGACCAGAAGTTGGTATAAAAGGCAGCTCAGCTCGGCTCTGTGAAGACCGGAGGCCTCTGAGTTGCCGGAGCTGATGCCTTCCTGCCGGGCGGGCCGCTGGCAGAGAGAAGTGGCCTCCCTGGCATAGCGGGGTCCGGCTCCCTGGCTGATCCCAGGCCTGAGCCCTCCCAAGAGATGAGCCCGTGAGCGCTGGGTGGGAGGTCGGGAGACACGGCCTGGCTTCACTGGGCCTCCTGAGTGCCAGGCACCAGCGGCTCTGTCCCTGGATAAGGCAGCCTGATGGGAAGAGGGAGCCGGGGGGAGGATGCAGGCTATGAAGACGGACGGCATCTCTCCCAAACTCCCACAGGCCCCAGGGGCGTGCAAGCTTGGCCTGAGGGGAGAGAAGGCAAGAACCATCATCACCCACAGCCCAAGCCCAGTATCCCCTCCACGGGCCCAGGGCCACAGGGCTCAGGCACCCCAGACCTCTCCGAAGGAGCCCAGCCACATTGAGCCATCTGCTTTTTACGCCAGACCGCAGCAGGCCATTCAGCCAAGCAGCAGGCTACCCACGCTCTCATTTCCATCAGGTGAGGGGACCCTAGGCCCTTTGCACCCACCCTCGGACGGTGACACAGAATGGTCCCTGCTGTTGTGGGAGAGGTCCGTGGGGGCAGAATGCCCAGGTACAGAGCTGGCCTTGATGTCAGCACAGATCTTTCCCGCTGCCCCATGTGCACACGCAGTCCCTGGCTGCTTCGCAGGGAGCTGGCAATATGAAATGAGGCACAAAGAAACTTCAGGGGTGGGATTTGGAAGGGATGGGGGCCAATGGCCTGCCTCAGAGCTACCCTGCCAGTCTCCAAGGTAGTGGGGAGCACAGAGCAAGGCTCAAGGGAGGGGAAGGGCCCGGGAGAGAAGGGCAAGGGAAAGGCTCAGGGCTCCTCGGCCTGGGCATCCGCCGACACTGCCTCCCTCTTCAGGAGTCAAGGGAGTATATGAGGCTCCCCACCCGAGGAAGGAGACAGCAGGGGCCCAGGAAGTGGCAGATGATGAAGACACGTACACGGAGGAACCCTTGGATCAGGTAGGCGGGGGCTGGAAGCAGTATGTTGCTTCGGGAGCTCTGAGCTCCAATGGCAGCCCGGGGGCAGGAGAGCTCCCCCTTGGGGCCGTGAGCAGGTCTAACCGTCCAGGCCCGACCTCCTACCCTGTTGAACGAGAGGGCAGGTCCGCATTTGTAAAGCCTCTTCCTTTTGGGGGTCGGGGGTCGGACACTTCAGCTGAGGGCTGGAGGCGACAGGGGACGCTAATGCTCCGTTCCCTGTGGCCTTCCGCCTCCTCCAGAGGGCAGCACAGGCGGTGGACGAGGCCCTGCGCCCGGAAAAGCAGCCTGGGCTGGCACGGCAGTCTCAGCCTCAACCCCATCTCTGCCATCTCGGGAGCCAGCAGCTCCAGCCAGGAACTGGGGCGGCCACTCTGTAGCCACCTTTAATCCTCGTCTCCAGTAGCCTGTTCCAGGGGACCCAGCACCTCCCCTGGGCTCACAGGATACCCTGTGGCCCCCTCAGCCCCGGCCCACTCTTCTGCTCCTAAACCCACAGCCCAGTCTTCTTTTCCTTCTGAGCCGAGCAGCCCTAGCCATGGAGGCCATGTTCCTAAGGGGTTCTCTGGCCAGCCAGGAGGAGCCAACTGAGCTTCGAGGAGAGGCTACAAACTTGGGAGCAGGTCTGTCGCAATAAAAGAATACTTACTGTCCTCCGTCTGTTTAGTGCAGATTTATTTGAGGCTACCCCTCGCCGGGCACTGCGCCACGTGGCTGAAGTGACGTGGTGCTGGGGCCCCAGACTGTCTGTCTGAGGGGGCGGGCAGATGAGGACTTCCACCCACCTCCTAGCTGGGCCAGGCAAGGCTCCTGGACTGCCCATCTCCTCTACACCTGCCATTCCGATGTACTTCTTCCCCTGAGGGCCCCGCCTCAGCCAGCCAAGGCCCCTGGCAGCCCTGCGGCCTCCTGTGTGCATGTCTGGCTCGGACGGCGGCTGGCTGGCTCCGTGCAGCCCGTGCACTCTGCTGCTGTGACAGTCTGGATCAGGCCATGGTGACAGTGGCTGCACTGGGGGCCTGACATGACAGCACGAGGACAGCTGCTGGGGCAGAAAGGTTGCCGGGGAGGTATGAAGTCTCTTGTGCTAAATCCTAGCAGCTGAACAGATCTTTCACTGTGGTTCTCCCGTGTGAGCCACCCCGAGGTAGCTGTTCGCCCCCTAAGGGGTGAGGGCGCGGAGGCTCAGAGGGGGAACTGCGAGGTCTGTCTGCTCACTGGCTGCGCCTCCTGGGTGAGCGGCTTCCTGGACACAGAAGGGCTGGAGGGTGGCATCGGCCCACTCAAAGGGCAGACAGTTGCCCCTGGGTCTTGCTCACGGAGCTCGTGACGCAGAGCGCGATCCCCACCACGGTGAGCACCATGCCTGTGAATGCTCCTGGGAGAACGGGCAGAAATCGAGGGGCTGAGCCCAGCCATGCTAGGAGGAGCTGGTGCAGGGCTGAGGGACCAGTGCAGATGGGGTCTGTCCCCAGAATGCCCAGGGCAAGGAAACTCTGACGGCCATAAGGAAGCAGGAGAGCTGCCAAGGAAAGGGGAGGGATGGGGAAGGATCCTCTCCTCCCCCGCCCGTGGCAGCCGGGCTCTGGGAAAGGGCTGACCGGCGTGGCGAGGCCCAAGGAGCGGCTTCCCGCGCTCTCAGGGGCCTGACCTACCTTTTCCACCGATATCTTCTCCAAGGACCTTCCCGACAATCAGTGTGAAGACGACGGCCAGAGAGTTACTGATGGGCACGGCTAGGGTCAGATCTGAGTGATCAGAATGAAAAAAACCTCTGAGATACCAAAAAATGCCTTTTTAGGCAAAAAAACACATTTTATCAAGACAGCCTGATAAAAAAAAAGAAGCTATCTCATTTTCCCGATGACATCGCAGCAAAGCTCAGGATTCAGGTCAGGTTTCCCGACTGTATATTCGGTGCTCCCTCCACTCCAGCACGAGGACCCGAACAACAAGGTGGTCTGGGACCACCCGGGTTTGCGGCTGAGGATGAGGTCTTTGCACTCGAAGAGCTCCTGAGATCGCAAGGATATCGGGACAGACAGGCCCCAAAGCCGAAAGGATGCAGTAGGGTGAGTGCGCCAGCACAGTCGCCATTTATTAAGTGCCAGTTGTGTACCCATCTTCAATCTTCACAACAGCACTGCGAGAAGAGCATTAGCACTTTGCATAAAGGAAACGAAAGCTCAGAGAAGACACATACACTGAGGCAAATTGAGGACTTAAACCAAGTCGGCCTGACTCCACAGCCTGGGCCCCAACTGAACCAAACGGAGATGGACAAACCGAATAGCCCGGGAAACACGTGAGTCTGCTTCAGCTCCGGCTCGGGCCTCATGGAGTTAAAGAAGGGGAAAAGATGTCAGAAGCAGGAAGGCAGGTATGTGCTCAGGACTGGCCCCACAGGGCTGGTAGAGGGCATGACAGCCCGGGATCCCAGGATCGGTCCTTTAATTTTGAAGTTCCAAGGGCCTGACTCCCAATCAACAAACTTGAAAGACTAATCCAGTTAACACGGTTAGCTGAAAATGTGTTACGCTTGAATTCTGCACTTTTTGTACAAAAAATTTTGTACTTTTTAAAAATATATTTATTTATTTGACAGAGAGAGTGAATGCCTGCACGAGTGGCGGGGGGGGGGTGCGGAGAGGGGAGGAGAGCAGGGCGCCCGATGTGGGACTCCTTCCCAGGATCCTGGGATCATGACCTGAGCCAAGGGCAGACACTTGAGTGACTGAGCCACCCAGGCGCCCCCACCTAAAACTTGTTAAGAAGATAGGGGGCGCCTGACTGGCTCAGTCAGTGGAGCACGTGACTCTTGATCTCAGGGTTGTGAGTTCAGACCCCATATTGGGTATAAAGCTTACTTAAAAAACGACAACAGCAACAACAAAACAACCTTTTTAAGAAGGTAGACCTCATGTTAAGTGTTCTTACTACACACATACCAAAAAA
Source organism: Ursus arctos (assembly GCF_023065955.2). Classification (NCBI taxonomy): domain Eukaryota; kingdom Metazoa; phylum Chordata; class Mammalia; order Carnivora; family Ursidae; genus Ursus; species Ursus arctos. The sequence continues at coordinate 23,620,837 of NW_026623008.1, forward strand.
AGAAAAAGGTAAATCAGATCCTGAGTTACTTGATTACGACAAGACTGGCCAGGCTGACCTCTCACGTTGGCTCCTCAGCTCATTCCTTCCCAGCATTCCTGGTTTACCTCCTTCAAGAAGGGGAGGAACTGTCCTGCTTCCCATCCCGAGAGTCCCCACCGTGGCTCGCACTGCCCGTCCGGGAAAATGACCACAACGCCTACCTCCTCAGAGCTGCTTGCTTGGGCTTACCGCCCTCCCATGGCATGCCAGGACGGCTAACGACTGGTCTGCAGCAGTAGATGGGAAGGGGAGCAGCAGGGGGCAGTGGAAGAGCAAGGGCACTGGCGTGAGGCAGACCTAGGCTTCCCTGTGTGACCTTGGTTAGGTCCTCGTTCGCTGTGCCCTGTAACAGTGATAGCAAGGGGACAGCAGCTCCGTACCACAGGGCTGCTGTAAGATGGAACAGGGTCGTGTGTCTAGTCCTTGGCTGAATACGTAAATCCTTGATAAAGTGGCCACTGTGCCTGATTATCACGGACAGATGGAACAGGATGGAGGTCGGGCAGGTGATGACATAACAGGACCCTAATGTTGCCATTTGCTCAAAACTCGGTAAAGGGCTAACTGCAGTCAGCCGGCCAGAGGGTTCAGCATTCCTGGGCAGCAGGGAGTGCCAGGCTTTCAAACTTTCTTTTCTTTTTCCAAACTTTAAGTTGTATTTAAGTAATCTCCACACCCAACATGAGGCTTGAACTCATGACCCTGAGATCAAGGGGCGCATGCTCTACCGACTGAGCCAGCCAGGCGCCCCTCAAACTTTCTTTTAAATGATGTCTTATGAGAAGCCCCACATGTAAAAGAGAGAAAGGTAGAGTGCCCTTAGTTGAAGCTAAGGTGGCAGCCCTGGAGGTCAGCCTGTCTCTTCACTCTCCCATGGCCTCCGAGGGGTTCCCCAGAGCTATCTGGGGCCCAAACTCCCCTCAAGTCCCCGGCGTGCCTGGGTGAGATTCCAGATGAAACCACAGCAGGGAGATTTCTCATAGTAAAGTTCAAGAGCATGTACTTGAAGTAATATATGGTTTCAAATCCTTTTGCACTGACATGCTTGGGACTTCAGAGAAGGGAAATAAATTGCCCCAAATTTTGTCACTTCATCTCCTACATGGAGATCATCATATCTGCTCCAGTGTCCTAATGAGAATCACATGCAGGCCTGCCTCGTTTTATTGCACTTCTCTCTCTCCTTTTTAAAGATTCATTTATTTGAGAGAGAGAGAAAGCAGGGGGAGGGGCAGAGGGAGAGAGACCCAAGCAGACTCTGTGCTGAGCAGGGAGCCCGACCGAGGCCGATCCCACGACCCTGAGATCATGACCTGAGCCGAAACTGAGAGTCAAATGCCCAACCAGCTGAGCCACCCAGGCGCCCCTAAACACAGCCTTCACGTGCACTGGGAAACCAAAAAAATTCACCTGACCCGCTCTGCAACATCTGTTGTATTGCAGTAATCCGGAACCGAACCTGCACTATCTCTGCGGTATGGCTGTAAAATGTGTACAACGAGTAAAGTATCTGAGGCAGGAGAGGACAGTCAACAACCAGGGGGAGGAAGGAAATATATACTCACTGAGCTCCTACAGGGCGCACCAGCTACTCTGCTCGATGCTTGCCATACACTGAATTTAATCCTCTCAATGCTACAAAGACCATCATATAAAACCAACACTCAAATAAGAGACTTGGTCAAGATAGCACACCGTGGAAGCAAGAGTGTCAAGGCCAGCTGTTGGCACAGCCAAATGAAACTTCCTTCTTCCTCCGCTGCTGCACGAGACCGCTAGGCTTCACACCAACCCGAGTGCCCGGCGGCATACTCACAAACAGTCCGCTGTGCCCCAGGTGCTCAGAGAACAGGGTGCAAAGAGGGAACCAGAGATAGTGGGCTCTCCCGCACTCATGGAAACAAGGTGTTTCCGGCACCCTTCCAGGTGGCCTCCACCACTGAGCATAGCAGTTCAAAGTCAAAGACCCACCTGTTGATGCCAAGGTGAGGTAGTAGAGAAGGGAGCCACACTGGTTGAGGAAAAAGGGCATCAAGTACTGGAAACAGAAGAAATCTGCAGTCAGTGTGATGCTTGACTCAGGAGCACTGCCTTCTTTGAGCTTCTAGATATGCCCTTCCTCGGAGGAAGCTACACGAAAGCTTCCTTATAGCTGTAAGCGTCCAGAGAGTGGTTAGCCCTCCGAAAAGGACCCTTCCAGGGCAGATGGCAAGTTACTGACTGAACTCCATGCCTTTGCCTTGAATGCTTCTCCCTCAGCCCTGCTAGTTCCCATCCTCCCCATCCTGCAAATCCCTGAATGCCAATGTCACTCCCTCCAAAAAGCATTCCCCAAGGCTCCTAGCTCCAGCCTCCCTCCTGTGAACTCAGGAAGCACTTAATCTGTATCTCTCTCATAGCCCTTAGCCCTGAGAGGTGCTTGTGGCTACGCCTTGTCTTTCCCACTAGCCTAGGCTGGCAGCACTGGGGTCAGAGGTAGTTCTCCATACTCTTCCTTATCCTCCCTCCCCAGGGTCAATCTGAGTCCCAAGTCCTCCTTTGGAAGGTCTGTTGGAGGGATCACCTCTAACTAGTATAATAAAATACTAGTAATAGCAGCTATAGATTGAACGCTAATTATGTACTGGGCCCAATGTTAAGTGCTCTCTGTGCCTCACCTCACTGAATCCTCACATCTGCCCTGTAAGATGGCTACCATTAACGTTCCCTATTTTACAGATGACGAAACTGAGGCTCAAGGACAGGACTCCTCCAAGAGCTTCTAGTGAGTAAGCTGGTGGGGAGCAGATTCTAACCCAGCCTTGTTTGACTCCAGAGACCAAATTTTTAGCAGCTATGCGCGAGAAAGGGGCCATTCACAGACACACCTCGGTATTCAAGAAGAGGGTCTTCATCTCCTGCAGCAACTGCCGGGCCCAGGTCCGCTCATGAACCTGCTGCAGGCGGGAGGAGGCCCGCTTCAGCAGCGGCTGTGTGCCACCCCACAAGGCGGCCACCAGCACCAGAGAGAGCACCTGCCCTGGATGGAGATGCGAGTGACCCTCACCCCCAACAAACGGCCGCCCGCTGGGCCCGGCCCTCCGCGAGCCTCCCCTCCCCAGCCAGCCGCCCCCACATCCCTCCCTTGCTCTCCGACGCCCCGGTGCGACTGGCGGGTAGGACAGGTCCCGGGAGGCCGGGGAGATAGATCCGGGAGCCCGGAGTTTGGGGTTCGAGCAGGGGTCAAGGTCAGGTGTCGGAGGTGTAACGGGAAATGAACTCGGGGCAAGGTTTGGGAAGCCCCTAGAGGGGCGGGGCCGCCTACCCACCAAGAGACGCCGCCATGGCAACGCCGCTCCCGTCCACTTCCGGGAACGAAGGGGGCGGAGACCCACAATCCGGAAGTGGCGCCGAAGCCTCTTCCGGTCTTACTCACGTTGCTTCTTTCCTCGCGTCAACGCCGGGATGGTGAGTTCCCCGGAGTTGGGGTGTTAGCGTGAGGGTCTGGGACTGGGGCGGGGGCCGATCCTGGGCGCTGACACACCTGTCCTGTCCCCACAGAAGCCGATCCTGCTGCAGGGCCATGAGCGATCGATTACGCAGATTAAGTACAACCGCGAGGGAGACCTCCTTTTCACGGTGGCCAAGGACCCTGTGAGCGTCGGCAGAGGGCGGGCCGGTGGGACCTTGGGGCCGGGGGGCCCGCCGGGTGGGGGCGAATTCATTCTGCCAGGGCGAGGGGTGGAGAAACCGGTTTTCCCGTGAGAGGGGAACCGCAGAGCTCCCCATTCTGAGAAGTAGGAAGAGACCATCCCGGGAGTAGGTGGGCGAGAGCATTATACCGGGAAAGAACGCAGTTGTTGGTAGGAGAAGTGGACGGGAGAAAAAGAGCAAGAGACCATTATGGAAGGGGGACGGGGACGAGAGTGACTGTTCTCCCAGGGCAGGGGAACAGATTACCTCTAGAAGGGGAAAACTGATCCTTGGGCGGTGAGGGACAACAGAGGACTTACTGAAGGTGTCCCCGTCTCATTTCAGTAGGTCCTTCTGGGCCCCATCCTGCTTTTCACTGAGTACGAACAGTCCCTCACAGTACTGCCCTTTGAGGCATCTCCGTATGGAAGATGTTTACTCTAATGGCTAAAAGTGGGAGTTCGGAAGCCAACAGACCCGATTTGAATCCTGACCCCTGCATCCGAGTAGCAGTTTGACTTTGAGCATGTCATTTAACCTTTCTAAATTTGGTTTCCCTTTTTATAAATTATGGGGACTAGTAGTACCTCCCTCGTGGGGTTGTCCTCAGGGTTAAATGAGATTATTCAAGTCAGTACCTCGTGTATATTAGTGGAGAATTGTTAGTCACTTATATTTTAAATTTCTTAGACATCATTTTATTGAAGCCTCACAGATACCCTTTAAAGAAGGCATTATTGTTGTGTCCATTTTACAGACAGGAAAATAAGCTCAGAGAAGAGAAGGACTGTAGTTGAGGGTTTGGGGAAGGAACAGGACAATGGCACGGAGATATTTTTGCAAGCCTCCTGACTCCCCTGCCACTTACTTGTATGAAGGAGGAGAATCCAGGAGTTTTTACCAGCTTTTTACCAGCAACCTGCTATTTCCCAAGAGATGAGCAGGAGAGGGCAAAATCTGGCCTGGCTAGAGGCTGCTGAGGGTTCCTGGGGAACCTCTAAGTAGGAGACCATTGCTCTGCCTGGGATGTTTACCATGTGTCACATTGTCATTGACTCCTCCAGATTGTCAATGTGTGGTACTCTGTGAATGGTGAGAGGCTGGGCACTTATATGGGCCATACTGGAGCTGTGTGGTGTGTAGATGCTGACTGTATCCTTGTCTTTGCTCTGAGTCTGTGCTCCCAGAGTTTGCCCAGCAATGGAGAGGCTGCAGACTTGGAGTTGGGAGTTTGGGAGGCTATTGTGGGTCTAGGGAATGATACCTACCTCCTAATCCCCGGTCCGTTCACTGGTTGGGGGAACATTCAAGACAAGTTCCAGTTCTAGACAAGGAAGTTAGAATGCTCTGAGATAAGAGAGGAAGAAAGGCTGTCTGGGGCTGAATGGGGAGGTGATTCAGATGGTTTTCCAGGAGGACAAGGGCTCAGGTCAACTCGGTCATGTTTCTTAACACTCTCTTCAGGGGACACCAAACATGTCCTCACCGGCTCTGCTGATAATAGCTGTCGTCTCTGGGACTGTGAAACAGGTAAGCCTGGATCATTTTTCACCTGACAGCGAGGACCTGCAGCATACCTGTTCAAGTGAACAGGTTTTGGGGAAACAGATAAACCCAGAGATGGCTCCTGTCCCAAGGAATGAGAAAGAGACAAGGAGAGGAAGAGACAAGCAAAGAGGCAGTACAGTAAGCTATAAGGCGCCTTAGAGAAAGCACAGAGCGCTGTGGAAGGCCAGAGAGGGCAGCTGACTGCCTGGAATGGGGATGGGAGCAACCCGGCAAAGTTTCCCAGTGTAAATGTCATACGAGCTGGGGCTTAAAGGATGAGAAAGAGGTCACCACTTTGGCACATGCTGGAATGAAAGCATGGCAAGTGTCCTGTCCAGGTCATCTGATCCGATGGGAGCTCTTGCTTCTTCGGGGATGAAATAGACAGTCAGGAGAGAAGAGGAGGCAGGCTAGGGTCAGAATAGGCCTCGAATGCCAGACTCAGGAGCTTGGCTTTGTTCCGTAGGACTTGGCATGCCATGGAGGTCCCTGAGCAGGGGAGAGTATGTTTCATTTTGGCGAGCTCAGGTAGCAGTGGGGAGTATTGGAAGAACAGACCAAAGACACGGGAGCCTATTAACCTGCTCCCTCTAGTAAATATTTACTGGGCACCCAGTTCTGTGCCAGGTCGATGCTGGGTTCTGGGGACATGCAGAGAGAAGAGAGCAGATCCTTGTTGTGGAGGAATGCGTTCTGAGGAGAAGACAGATGTATTACAAGGCACTATGAGCAGTGCCTCAGCCACAGGATGTCTGAGGAGAGATGGCGGGGAGCAAGTTAAAAATCTTGAGCCAAAGCATAGCAGCGAGGAGGAGGCGGTGGTGGGTGTGGTCACTAGAGCAGGGGACACAGTGGACAGGAGGATAGGCAGGAACAGAGTGTCCTCCCCTCAATGGCATCGGGCAGGGGGTAGCCCAGACTCTGCCTGTCCCCAGGGAAGCAGCTGGCCCTACTCAAGACCAATTCAGCTGTCCGGACGTGTGGCTTTGACTTTGGGGGCAATATCATCATGTTCTCCACGGACAAGCAGATGGGCTACCAGTGCTTTGTGAGCTTCTTTGACCTGCGGGATCCAAGCCAGATCGGTGAGCCAGCGCTGGGGTACTAGGACTGGGGTGCAGGCTGCGGCTCCAGAGCCCAGGCCCTGACATCTCCTCCCCCACACAGACAACAACGAGCCCTACATGAAGATCCCTTGCAACGACTCCAAGATCACCAGTGCTGTTTGGGGACCCCTGGGGGAGTGCATCATCGCGGGCCATGAGGGCGGGGAGCTCAACCAGTATAGCGCCAAGGTGAGGAGGAGGGTGGGCCCAGCCCAGCGGAACGACTCCCTCCAAGAGGCAGGGTAGCGCAGTAGTGAAGAGCAAGGCCTGGTTCGAATACAGATTCCACCACTTCTTGGTTACATGAACTCGGGCAAGTTACTTCCCTGAGCCTTCTTGTCTGTAAAATGTTGCAAGGATCAAATGACACTGGGCATTTGGAAAACTTGGCCACAGAGTACTCTGGACATGTTCATGGTGGTCACAGGTAAGCCTTTTCCTGCCGCCACTGAGTGCCAGGCCTCGTGCTGGGCTCTGAGGGCAAAGACCTGAATCTCCCTGCCCTCGGGGAGACAGACTGGCAGACAGCTAGCACGGGAGTCAGGTGGTGAGTTGTGCCGCCATGGAGGTCTCAGCCAAGTACAGAAAGTGCCCTCTGTCACAGAGAAGGTGGCCCGTCAAGAATACATGGAGCTTCAAGCAAGAAGAGAAGGCCATTCCGCAGGCGAAAAAAACAACACACGCAAAAGCACGGGGTTAAGGGAATAGGGGGTTGTTGGGACGGGTGTGGGGGAAAGTGGATAGCAACTAGATTTTTTTTGAGTGTCAGGAGGTAAGGAACTGTGATTTTTCCTTTAGGCAGTAGGGAATCTTTAAATGGTGATTGGTGATCAGATTTTTCTCTCTCTCTCTTTTTTTTTTTTAAGGATTTTTTTTTTTTTTTTAAGATTTTATTTGTCAGAGAGAGAGAGCACAAGCAGGGGGAGCGACAGGCAGAGGGAAAAGCATTCTCCCCGTTGAGCAAGGGACCTGATGGGGACTCGATCCCAGGACCCTGGGATCATGACCTGAGCTAAAGGCAGATGCTTCACTGACTGAGCCACCCAGGCGCCCCCAGATCTTTCTCTTTAGAAAGCTTTTGGAGGCTTAGTTCAGAGAATGGACTTGAATGAGGCAACAGCTCTGGGATGTGGAGCACCTGACAGAGTCAAGAGATATTTAGGGGTGACTGATGAGATGGGGGGTAAGGAAAGGGTCAAGCCTGGGCTGTCTTGGATTCTCATTTGGGTGCCCGGGTTCCTGGGCAGTGCTGGCATGGTCTACCATAAGGGTTAGTCAGTCACTCGGCAAACACTGACTATAGTCCACCAGGTCCCAGACCCACCCGCAGGAAGGGAATGAGAACCAAGGTCCAAGGCGTACATAATGCTTGGTGTCAGCACATAGTGGAGCTGTTCTGTGCCGGGACAGGCCTGACTGCAAAGCTGGTGCTTATTCCCCGAAATACAGGAGCCAGATATGTCCCTACCATTGATGGAGGAGACAAAAATACATCCTTCTCACAGAATAGGTAAAAATAATTCAGGAAAGGACCTGGCTGGCTTGGTCAGTAGAGCATGCAACTCTTGATCTTGGGGTCGTAAGTTCAGGCCCCGTGATGGGCATAGAGCTTACTTAAAAACAACAACAAAAATAATTCAGGAAAGGAAAGTTCTCTGAGGATCTCCTGTGTGCGAGGCACACTGCTCACAAGGCCTTTTAATCATCTAACCAGTGTCTGCAGAACATAGGCCAGGTTCCTGTCACAACAAAGTCAAATAAGACACAGTCCCAGTAGCCCTACGGTGACCCTGGGTGGCGGGTTTTTAGTCCTCTTGTTTTCTAGAGAGAGAAATTGAGGCAGCGAGAGGTGCTTCTGAGGGCAGACTCTCAAACTCTGCTCTTCGAACCGTACAGGCTAGCAGATTGCTGAGTGGGAAGGGAAGTGAGGAAATGAAATGGCCCTTTGAAAAGATCTAAAAAAAAAAAGCTGGACATGCAGCCGTCCTGGTGGACCTGACGCCGACCCTGGCTGGGCGGGGGGTGAGCGCGGGCTCTCTGCGTCCTACGGGTTGCAGGACCTCCAGCAAGTCACATCACCCCTCTGAACCTTAACTTTCTTCCTTTGAAGACGCCCTTTAAAAGACCCACTTCATAGGGTTGTTATGAGGATGATCGAAGTCAGGTGTTGAGCCCGTGGTACAGGGCTCCGCAGATTGTGACTATTCACGAGCCGGGGACTATTTGTCGAAAGGAGGAAGTGAAAACAGCTTTACCATTGTGACGTGCTGGTTAGTTCCTAGGTCCATAGATTTGTCACCATGAGCCCGTGTTTTCCCAGCCAGACTAGCCGTGTTGCTGAAATGTGTACACATGGGCCAGGTTAGGATGGGGGCTTGGGCTTGGGAGTGGGGGTGAATGTTGGTTCAGGGGATTTTTAGGCTGACCGGACCCACCCCCCGCCGGGACAGGGAGCAGTATAGAAGCCCGGCGGAGCAGTGGGGCCGGTGGAGCTCTGGCCGCCTGCAGCCTCACTCTTCCGCCTTCCCCAGTCTGGAGAGGTCCTGGTGAATGTTAAGGAGCACTCCCGGCAGATCAATGACATCCAGTTATCCAGGGACATGACCATGTTTGTCACCGCCTCCAAGGACAACACAGCCAAGGTGGGCCTGGGCAAGGAGTCTGGCGGGGCTGCTCCCACCCCCTGCAGAGCTTTCGGGCTTGCCCGACTTGCCCTCAGGAAAACTCCTATTACAGATTTTCTTCCCCTGTCTTCTCTCTCTAGCTCTTTGACTCTACAACTCTTGAACACCAGAAGACTTTCCGGACAGAACGTCCGGTCAACTCAGCTGCCCTCTCTCCCAACTATGACCATGTAAGGGAACCCCACCCGGGGTGAAGCCTCAGATGCTTCAAGGACCTAAGTGTTCATGTAGCAATTGGGATACGAACTCTGTGGGAAGTCGTGTCAGGTAGAGAGGAGATTCCCAGGGCAACGAGAAGGCTGAGTGATCGGGAGCCCCAGAGGGCAGGGCAGGAGGTGGCAGAAGGATCTGTGGGTCCTGCCCTTAGCATCCTCTCAGTCTGATGTAGGACATATTAAAAGCTGATGGGCTAGGGGTAAAAGACAGAAAATGGACTTGCCTGCCCTTTGGGCCTCTCTAGAGTTTCTTCTTCCCTTCAGGTGGTGCTGGGCGGTGGTCAGGAAGCCATGGATGTAACCACCACCTCCACCAGGATCGGCAAGTTTGAAGCCAGGTAAAGAAAGAGGACGGGGGGCGCCTGGGTGGCTCAGTCATTAAGCATCTGCCTTCAGCTCAGGGCGTGATCCCGGCGTTCTGGGATCGAGCCCCGCATCAGGCTCCTCTGCTGGGAGCCTGCTTCTTCCTCTCCCACTCACCCTCCTTGTGTTCCCCCTCTCGCTGGCTGTCTCTCTGTCAAATAAATTAAAAAAAAAAAAAAAAAAAAAAAGGGACGGGACGCCCAGGTGGCTCGGTTGGTTAAGCGTCTGCCTTCGGCTCAGGTCATGATCCTGGGCTCCCTGCCCAGTGGGGAGTCTGCTTCTCTCTCTCCCTCTGCCTGCCGCTCCCCCTGCTTGTGCTCTCTGTCAAACCAATAAATAAAATCTTAAAATCTTAAAGTTTTCCAAATTGAAACCCCATGGAGTGTCTTGTGATGGACACAAACCATATCCCTGAGACTTCCTCATTTCATTGCCTGCTAGGAAGTACAGCCAGGTTTGTGGCCTTCTGTGACAAGTGTGTAATGTAGCGGTTACGAGAATGACCTTGGGCTCCCTCTGAGGCCCCGGACCCATCCTTGTATTTCTCTGTGCCTGGTTTTCTCCACTGTATGTTGGGGACAGCAATAATATACTTACCTTATAAAAATCGTGCCGATTAAATGCACGAGTTGCTACTCGCTGCCCAGCACGTAGTAAGGAAGTGTTAGCCGGGTCTGCACGCAGACACTTGGGTCCGGTCTTACCCTTCTCTTATTTTGTTCGCATCCCCCCCCCCCCATCCCCGTTTTCCCACTTTCTGCTTTGCATTTGGGGAGTGGTACGTCCAGCATGCCTTGGAAGGAAATGGAGAGTGACCTGTCCCTTCCCACCACCCTCCAGGTTCTTCCACTTGGCCTTTGAAGAAGAGTTTGGAAGAGTCAAGGGTCACTTTGGACCCATCAACAGTGTTGCCTTCCATCCCGATGGCAAGAGGTAGGGCTCCATGAAGGGAACTGAGCTCAGCCCGGGTCTGGCCTCTGGCCCTTTCCCATGCCCCTCCCGCCCCCCCCCCCCCCCCCCCGGCCTGCCTCCCTCCAGAGGGGACACCTGACTGGTCCCTGGCTCGCTCTCTCCCCAGCTACAGCAGCGGCGGTGAAGATGGTTATGTCCGCATCCACTACTTTGACCCGCAGTACTTTGAATTTGAGTTTGAGGCTTAAGAAGCTTGGATCTCCATCGGGACCAGGGCAAGTTTCTGGGCCAGGGCTCACGGAAAGTTTTGGACTCTGAGAAATAAATTAGTTTGGAAAGAAGTGGTTTCTGGTCAGAAATTTTGTGGGGACTGTTTCATCCTTTTCCCTTCTCAGTGATACCCCAGTGAGCTGATAACCAGTCATGGAGATCTTTATTATTTAGACCTTCTCCCTACACTACAGACACTTCAAACCCGGAGCTTCAGTATGTTTTGGACTAGGCTGGGCTGCAGGCGCCCTCATCCAAGGTCCAAAGGTGCTGAGGGACCTGGAGGAGTCTCCGGAACATCTCAGCCACTATCCAAGGAGCCAGCACTTAAAGTTGGGGCTCAGAGGCTGAAACTGTTGGCTCACAGCCCTCTGTCTTCTCCTTATCTGTCACTATTTGCCACACCTTGTCCCGGGCTACCTCTGAAGGTTCGGGCGGGTCCAGCGCAGAAACAAGCCTGAGAAAGAGGAGGAGGACAGATAAGGAAGCTGAGCTGAGGGCCTAGCTCCCCAGGGGACAAGGCCGGGTAGGGAGTCACCTTGCCACAGTCGCAGGCTCTGGGGCTCCACAGAGGGCCAGATGGCCAAGGGACTGGGGACGTAGAGCGGGTTCCGGAGTTTCCTTTGCTCTTTTGGCTGGTTGAGCCCAGACCACAAGGAGTGGGTTCGAGTCCTCACTTCACACAGGCATCTGTAGGGAGTGAGTTTCCAGACTCAAGCTATGCCTTCTGGGATTCTGGACTGGGGACCCTGGTTAGGAGGGTGACAGCCACCCTGGGGACTGTGATAACCTCTCCTTTCTCCTGCAGATGTTCTTGCCAGTCAGATCCTGTACTGAGCACTAGAATAAAGTAGAACAAGACAAAGCCCTAGTTGTTCGGGAGTTCCATTTAGCTCTGCTTGGAAGTGTCAGGGAAGATAACTGAGAATGTGCCCCTTGGGCTGGTTCTGTCCGCAGAAGTTCACCAGGCGTGTAAAAGCATGGAAATATTTAGGGGACACTACAAGCCCAAGAGCAAGAAAGTAGAAATGGGCCCAAGTGACTCTTGGTGTGTTTTTGTTTTTTTCTTTAGAGAGAAAAAGCACGAGCAAGGGGTGGGGGGCAGAGGGAGAGGGAGGGAGGGAGAATCAAGCAGGCTCCACATCCAGCATGGAGTCCTTCGTGGAGCCCGACACAGGGCTCGATCTCATGACCCTGAGATCATGACCTGAACTGAAATCAAGAGTCGGACGCTTGGGGCGCTTGGGTGGCTCAGTCATAAAGCGTCTGCCTTCGGCTCAGGTCATGATCCCAGGGTTCTGGGATCGAGTCCCACATCGGGCTCCCTGCTCAGCGGGAAGCCTGCTTCTCCGTCTCCCACTCCCCCTGCTCCTGTTCCCTCTCTCACTGCTCTCTCTCTCTGTCGAATAAATAAATAAAATCTTTTTTATTTTTTTTTTAAGATTTTATTTATTTATTTGACAGGGACAGCCAGCAGAGAGGGAACACAAGCAGGGGGAGTGGGAGAGGAAGAAGCAGGCTCCTAGTGGAGGAGCCTGATGTGGGGCTCGATCCCAGAACGCTGGGATCACGCCCTGAGCCGAAGGTAGATGCTTAACGACTGCGCCACCCAGGCACCCCTAAATAAATAAAATCTTAAAAAAAAAAAATGTTGGACGCTTAACCGACTGAGCCACCCAAGCATCCCTGTTGGTGAGTTTTCTAAACTGGTAACAGCTGTAACAGTGAGGCGGCTGTTCCCACAGCCCACATGGAAAGAAGAGTCTGGACTGGGGTTAGTAGAAGGGGCCTTTGACAGGAAAGGACAAGGTAAGAAAGTTTTAGGAGAAATCTGTATATGAAGGAAAGGGGAAACGGAGGTACAGAAAGGTAAGAGTTTCTAACCCCGGTGACGCAGCAGTGGAGTCAGTGAAAACAATATTGGTCGGAAGGGGTGGGGGGCCGGGCAACAAAAGCAAGGAGACGAGTGAGTCCTCCTTCCCCTCATGCCAAACTGACGAGAGAAAGATGGCTTTGGGGGGCCTGGGAGCATATGCAACAAGCAAACCAGATGGTAAGGACAACCACTGCTGGGGTGCCCACGTGCCAGGCACTGTGCTAAGCACCTCCCATGCTTTACCCCAGCTACTCCACACGTAGCCCCGGCCCACACAGATGCCGGCTGCGACTAGAAGCCTCCTTATTACTGACAGGAAACAGGTGTCCTATGATCACCCAGCAGGTGAGTGGTGGAGCCGGAAGTTAAGCCCAAACAATGTGACTCCATTTTCAACCTCTACTCCGTTGTTTTACTAGAATCAACCCTGCAAAGTGGTCGAGAGCCCCAGAAATGATTTTCTTGGCATCAACTTTCCCCTTCAGGCCTTGTTTTTAAGCGAGGGGTACACTTGCTCTTGGCTCTGAACAGACTGGGTAGGTCCAAAGGACTGGCCTTGGACCCATTCAAATTTGGGTATGCAGAAGTTAGGAGGAAGGGTGAGGTTTGGAGGCAGGGGAGGCGAGAACACTTTAGTTTTCCCCAAAGAGAAACTCATCCAAAAGGGAAAGGTGTCTTCTAGGGACCTCGGTGCTGATACAGCAGGTATCTGACCCTGGCCCGTGCCTGGCCCCGACCCACCTTGACACCCCCTTCGCTCACCTCTCCTTTTCGCTGCTGCAGAGGAAGGTGCCAAAAGGAGAGGCATAGGCGTGCTCAAACAGGGCCAGCAGCAGCCCCTCCCCAAATTCCAGCGACAGCGGGAACTGACGGCCCAGCTGCCACACGCAGTCCAGGAAGAGGAGAAAGGTGGGTGCCTCGTGCTTGGGGCGGGCATGGGAGAAGGCCGAATGGGCACAGCGCAGCTGGAAGGGGTGGCCAGCCTGGGGAGGGGGCAGAGCGATGGGCACGAGGAAGCAGGGTCTCTGGATGGAGGGGCAGGGCTGGGGCTGAGCGGCCACTTACCTGGATCCACTCCCGCTCCACCAGTTCCTGGAAGCCAGCCACGGTCCGGCTCGAGGGGTCCAGGATGAGCTGGGCCAGCGAAGTCACCAGCAGGGTGCTGTCCGTGCCTTCAGCCCCATGCACCAGGACGCAGGCCCCTTCCCTGTGGGCCAGGGCTGTTAGCGGTGGCCAGCCCTTCCCAGCCTGGGGTGGCGGGACCAGGAACCAAATGGGCCCATTTTTAGGCTCTACATGCTTACTGAGACATGGCTGTGTGCCCAGGGCTTGAGGGCCCTGCCCGTCCACCCTGTTCTCTGCCTCGTGGCGGGGGGCTCACCTCTCCACGGCCTGGGCTGCTAGGCAGGCGGTGCTCAGTGCCTCCTTCACATGTCCCAGCCAGTGGCAGGCCTCTAGTCGACTGCGCCAGCAGTCTGTGCTCTGCGCCAGGTACCCACAGGCCTCCACCAGGCGCACGAAACTCTCCTGTAAGGGCCGTCCCCTGCACAAGTGGGAATCTGGTCATCCCATCCCCACCGAAGCTCTGGTGAGCACAGCCTGGGGACAAGAGCTCCAGACCTATGAGGCTGACAGAGAACCCTCAGAGGAAGCCATCTGACAAGAGGGACACTGGACCCTTTGGGGAGCCCACCTAATCTGATGGAAATGATTCAGTATCTTGGAGGATTCCCCAGTCTGATGGAGGAGACCCCAGACCCCTTGGGGGAGACCTAGTCTGTTGGGGGGTACCCGGGGAGGGGGTCACACAACCCTCTCAGGAAACAGTGCCCTGGGAAACGCCCAGTTTGATGCGAGCGTCCCCGTACCCTTGGAGTAGCCCAGTCTGATGGGAGCAACACGGCGCTCCCCGCGGAGTCCCAGTCTGACAAGAGAAACACAACACTCTTAGGATTCTGGTATTTGCTCCTGTTTCCCGGGAACTGCTCTGCTCAAGATCACCAGGGTGACCTCCTGCCAGAAAATCTAATGGAGACTTTTCCAGCCCTGTGTCAAAGCCTTCAGTGGCTCCCCCCTGCATTGAGGATACAGTCTAAGCTCATAATCATGGCATTCAAGACCTCTGCTCTGGTCCCTGTCACCCCTCTAGCCCCATCTCTCTCTGCCTCTACCCCACACTCTGCACTTTCACCATTCTGAAGTGCTCGCGCTCCCCGAACAGGATAAATGACCGGGAGTTCTGCTCCTGGACACCTGCCGTTCTGGCCGCCGGACTGTCCTGCTCCCTGGCCAACTCCTCTTTCAGGTGTCAGCGAAGGGCTCCAATTCTCAGGGAAGTTCTTTGCATTACCTACACACGGGAGAGGGGCGCCTGCTCTGTACCGCTGCTCAGCACACAGTCCTAACTGCCCGCTTCCGGCCGATCTTCCAGCCACGTCTGGGCTGCCACCATCTCCGCCTCAGCGCTCAATCAACATTGGTTGAATCAAGGAATAAACAGTTTTGGACTCCGGACAGGGGAGCCATCCGCTTTCCTCAAAGCGCAAATCTCCTTGAGGACCTCCTCTTGGTACTACCATCACCTGGCTAGATACAGGTGATACAGGTGGCTAGATGCAGGTAGAGCCCTCAGGGGAGGGCTGGGACCAAGGAGTAGAGGGGTGTGTGTGTGGGGGGGGGTAAGGTTGTTCCTGGAAGACAAATTTCAGTTTAAGGTAAAGGAGGCTTTTTCCTTCCAGGCAGAGTTGGGGTGCTTAGAGAAGAATGAGCTCTGTCATTGGGGGAGTTGTGCAAGTGGGATGCTCACCGGGTAGGATGGCTACCCAGAAATGCCTAACCGTCCCCAAGGTTCCTGGAAGACACCCCTCTACTCCCCCCCCCCCCGTATCCCTGAAGAGTCCGGTAGGAGAGCGTCTAGGAGAGGACAGGAAGACCTCTCACCTCTCCAGGGGCCGGTGCAGCCGTTTCCAGCCAGGGTAGGCGGCTCTGGCCTCGGTGCCGCCGCCAGTCATGCGGGCCTGTTTGGCGGCCTGAGCCGAGCGCGTGTCCAAGATGAAGCCCCGGGCCCCCGGGCGAGCCCCCGCCAGCACAGCCCACAGCAGCTCCTCGTCCTCAGCGCAGCGCCTTTTCTGGGGACCGGTCAGGGGCTGGCTGGAACGTAGCAGCACCTGCGGACGGGGACTTCGCTCAGGGAGCCCCTAGGGAGGGTCTTACATACTAGGGCGGGTCTAGAGCTGGCAGGGGCGGGCTGGAGCGCAGGGACCCTGGCGGCGGAACTTACAGGGCGCAAGGCCCGGGCTTGGGTGGGGTGTAGCCGGAGGGGAAAGGGACCCGAAGAGTAGACCGTGGACGGGTCCAGGGATGACAAAGACTGGACTAGGCTCCAGGGACCCGAACGGCCGGGGGTGGGGCCCAGATTGGCTAGACTCCTTAGCCCGGGAGAGGGACGGGGTCAGAATCCGGGGAGGGCGGAGCGAACGGAGGGGGCGGGCCCCGTTGGAGGCAGGACGGGGCGCGGCCCGAAAGGGCCGGAGCCCGGGCGGCAGGCGCGCGGCTAATTGGCCGGGCCAGGGCAGTAAAGGGCCAAGAAGGGCTGCAGTTGTTCCTACTGGCGGAGTGTGGGGAGGGGCGGGCTCACGGTTCCGCTGGGAGCGTGGTGGTAGCTGAGCACAGGGAAGCGGCCTCCCTGGCGGAAGCGGGCGCAACACGCCAGGGCATCGTCGTCTACAGCGCGAGGCACGATCACGGCGCGGGGGTAACTCGGGCACAAGCTGAAGTCCTCGTTCACCTCGCTCAGCCGCCACGCGTTGGTCTGCGGCGCGGGGAGAGGCGAAGGCCAGGTTAGGGCACTCAGTGAGCGCCCGGTCCTCGCGGCCCTTCCAGGCGCTGCGCTCGCATAACCGCGGGCCCCCACGACCGCACCCACCTCGCGAGCCACTCGCTTGTAGTAGCGTTCGGGTGGGTGGAAGTGCCAGGCGTCGCCCAGTCTCAAGCCCTTGGGACGGTAGAAGAACGGAAAGGAAGTGATGACCGATTCCAAGGATGACAGCGCCTGGGGAAGGAATTCGGGGGATCTGGGCAAAGTCGGAATATTCTCATCCGCGCCCTACCAGCCCCTCCGCTCCGCAGCTCCCTCCTCTGCACGTACTCCAGACCACCTGCATCCCTTGCCATTAGCTGTGTTCAAGGATAACACTGGGTGCTGAGTCTCCTTGCGCAGCAGCCCCTATTTACTCCCCTCGTTACGAAATAGGGGTAGCTTAAGGGCCTCGGGAGCACCGCTGGCGTACCTCGATGGAACGGGCGATGTCCCGCGTGGCTTCTACGCCCTCTATGTCCAGCTGCAACACTCTCAGGTCCTTACAGCGCAACGTGATGGTGCCGGAGTCACCTGAGACCCTGGGGATGGACAGGCTTAGGCTTAGTATCCCCCGCCCCACCACCACCACCAGGGGAGGAGAAACGAGTTTATTAGGATTGGACGTAATGCAAGGGGGCACCAGTTCCCACTGCGCTTGCCCTTCCCCCTCCTCCGCGGAGCAGCAAGCTCCGCAACTACGGGGACTCCCCCGCCACGTCTCACCGCTTCTCGATGGAGTCTACACTACGCAACAGAAGCAGCCACAAGTCTGAAGTCGCCTGGGGCCCTGGCGACAGCAGCAGGTGGTGACCGGTGACGCATAGCGTGCCATGCAGTGGGGGCACCTCTGGACCCCGCAAGAGCTTGGCTTGGGCCCCGCCGGTGCGGATCAGCTCCGAGAACTCCGTTGCGCTTGGGGTGGGCCTGGGGCCCAGCAGAAGGACAGACTCCAGGAGCGTCAGGCGGGGCCAGCGCGGGCTCTGAAAGGGACAGGAACTGGCTGGGCAGCTGGCGACGCCGGCAGGACAGCTGTTAAGGAGGCCCCTTGGAAGAAGGGATCGAACAGTTTCACAGGAATTTCCCCCTCCTACTGCCAGCACCTCTGAGCGAGGACCCCGGCCAGAACCTGTTAAGGAAACCTCAATTTCATCCATCTGTAAAATGGGGAGAATAATCTTGCTTAAAGCCCTTTACGTCGTGCCTTGGTCTCGGGTGGCACTCAACATTTTTGTTTTTTTTTTAACCTAAGCGCTGGTACTCTCACTGACTTAAAAAAGAAAAATTACCATCTCTTCTTTTGTACCCTGGTGGAAGGGGTGGGAAGGGTGGGTGTGAAACTGGGAACTGTCTACTTCCTCCCCCTACACCTGAGGCTGGGTGGGGGAAATCCCTGAGTCCACCTTAAACGCAAGCAGCTGTGTAGCTGGCGCCCCTCCCCCACCACAGCTGGAAGTCCCTGCCTGAGGGCGCCCTCTATGGGGGCCACTTCTGGTTTAGTCCTGCCCTCAGAAGCCCCATCTCCTATCACTCCATCCTTCAACCCATACACTGAGCGGGGCCCTGTATTTGGTGAGGGGACCCAAGGATGACTGAGGAAGGCTCTGCTCTCTAGGATTTTCGGTCTGGCAAGAGACACACCTAAGCTGGCAAATTATAGAAGGTGAAAGGATGGAGGACCCGTCCATCCAATTATTCTTTCATTTCTTTTTATTTTTTTAATTCTTTCATTTCTTAAACACTGATGCCTACACTGTGTTAAGTGCTGGTTACTAAGAAGAATAAGATAGACTCCTGCCTTCAAAGGGCCTTTTGGTCCACTAGGTTCCAGGCTTCTGTGGGTGCACACGTGTGTGTGTGTGTGTGCACGCACATGCATGTGTGTGCACGCACGTGTGCAAACCCCTTCTTTTAAAGCACACACACACTTGGGGCGCCTGGGTGGCTCAGTCCTTAAGCCTCTGCCTTCGGCCCAGGGCGTGATCTCAGAGTCCTGGGATCGAGCCCCGCATCAGGCTCCTCCGCTGGGAGCCTGCTTCTTCCTCTCCCACTCCCCCTGCTTGTGTTCCCTCTCTCGCTGGCTGTCTCTATCTCTGTCGAATAAATAAATACAATCTTTAAAAAAATAAAAAAATAAAACACACACACAAAGAAAAGAAATCATAAGTGGACACCCATAATATAAACATAAAATTGGAATGATCTGTAAAAGGAACCAGACATAAAAGAGTACAAATTCTAAAATTCCAGACCAGCTGAGATGGGAATTCGTTAGAAATGCAAATTATTAGGCCCCACCCCACGTGTCTTCTTAAACACATTTTCCAGGAGATTTCCATTCACACTAACGTTTGAGAACCGTTGGAAGGTACACAAAAAGGCAAAGCTAATCGTTGCTGTCAGAGATTGGGAGAGTAGTGACAGGCCAGGGGGACTTTCTTGATGCCAGTAATGCTCAGTTGTTCCATCTGGGTGCCGGGTACATAAGTGGGTTTAGTCCGGGAGAAATCAGCAAGGTGTGTCATTATTTATGATGTGTGAAATTTTCTGTGTGTCTGTTATATTTCAATACAAAGTTTAAGAAAGGGAACAGCTCTGTTTGAAGCTCTGGGAGGGGCAGGGAGAGGGAGGGTCTAGGAGTCCATCTACAGCTTTACCCTTATTCCATACACAGTCCCGAGGGAGTCCCGAGGGAACCTAAAGGTCTTTAGAGTACAGCCTGAAATCATTGATCTGTCCCAACAGAGAGTCAGTGACTTGTCCAAATGTCGTGAAGACAGAGGGCAGCTCATCGGCCTTCTACCCACTCCCCACCCCCTTAACTTGGGTCTTGGGAAGAACGCCAAAACTCTAGTGTGGATGATGCTTTTCTCATCCTGGAGCAACTTCCTTTCTGGGAACTGGGTGTCTCCTTTTGGGCAAAGACAATAAAATTCATCCAAGGGGCCGGAGGCTCAGGGCTCCTCCTGCCCCCGTCCGGATGGGCATCACGTGGCTCCCGGGTTAGCAGGCCAGGAAAATCCCAGCCCTTGCACATTCGGCCTCCCATACCCCTCTATTCACCCATCCTGACGCACTCAGCCTCCCAGACCCACCTTGCACGTTCCCCATCACACACTCCCTGGCACAGTTCTGTCGCCCTCGGCTCCTGCTGCCGCCCCAGCCATACTGCCAGCCTTTCCCAGAACTTCGGCCTTGCCCCATCACTCACCCCAAACCCACCATGTCCCTCGGGCCACTGAAATTCCAGGCAGTGGGTGAAGAAAATGAAGAGGATGAGGAGGAAGAGAGCCTGGACTCTGTGAAGGCACTGACGGCCAAGCTGCAGCTGCAGACGAGGCGGCCTTCGTATCTGGAGTGGACAGCCCGGGTCCAGAGCCAGGCCTGGCGCAGGCCCCAAACCAGACCTGGGCTGGGGGGCCCTGGGGCCCTCTGCGGCTTCGACTCAATGGACTCTGCCCTTGAGTGGCTCCGACGGGAGCTGGTGAGTCAGTTGGGGTGGGCAGTCATCCTTAGGACCCAAGAACTGGGGGCGTGGGGAGGGGATGAGGACAGATCTTATCTCCAGCAACTGCCTCCCTCCTGTGGCTTTGTCCTGGGGTGAAGGAGTGGTGAATGGACTTGTCCAGTGATGTATTCAGTGAGACTTGGGGAAGCAGGATTCCATCCAACCTACCTACTACTGACTCCTGGGGCTGTGGGGACAGAGCCCTGCCCTTTGGGGCCACCGGTTATAGGTGGGGAAGGCATGGCCTCCCCTGGTCTGGAAATTGCCATACCTCAAAGATGCAGTGAAGGACAAAATGAGGCACTGACCACACTCTAGGCAGAAGCTGAGGAGGCCAGCATTACACAGGTGGCTCTTAACCCAATATGTGCAAACAAAAAGATGTCTAGCCTCCAAATCGGAGACTACAGTTTTGTTGTCCTGGGGTGGGGCCCCAGGCACCTGTATTTGTGTAACAATCGCTCCTTCGTTTTAGAGCAAGATCTGAGCGATGGGGAGGGATCAAAGCTGGGGCGAGAGGGGGATGGGGAGGACGCAGCCGGTGCAAAGACCCAGGGTGTTGACAGGAAGGGAAGACTGACGCGAGCGGCTGAGAAGCCGTCCAGCAGTCTCACGCCCCCTCTCGGCCGCAGCGGGAGATGCAGGCTCAGGACCGGCAGCTGGCGGGGCAGCTGCTTCGGCTGCGGGCCCAGCTGCACCGGCTGAAGGTGGACCAAGCCTGTCACCTGCACCAAGAGCTGCTGGACGAGGCGGAGCTGGAGCTGGAGCTGGAGCCGGGGGCCGGCCTCGCTTTGGCCCCGCCACTGCGGCACCTCGGCCTCACGCGCATGAACATCAGTGCCCGGCGCTTCACCCTCTGCTGACGGGCACCTGGGTGCCTCCTGAGACCTCCTGGGAAGGAGGAAGGGAGGGGTGTTTCAAAGGTGCCAGCACCTGGCAAGGGGTAGTGGGAAGGTTGGGGGGGGTGTCACTCAGTTCTCTGGGAGCATAAAGTCCCAGCATCCCAGCACCCCTGCTGCCCTGGCTTGGGAAGGGGAGGTTGGAGGAAGGGGAGAAGCTCACAGACCCCCAAGCTCTTCAATAAAGGCCCTCTCCGCTTCCCACCAAGGTCTCCGCAGTATTTATTCAGGCCCAAGGTCGCTGTGTGTTTTCTGTAGCTGGGGCCAGGGATTCCACTGCAGGAGAGAAGGCCAGGGTTGGGGGTGGAGATGAACAGATGGATCCCCATCTCTTCCCCCAGCTCCAGCTCTGTCTCCCCCTCTTATCAAGTTCAGAACTGGGCAAGAACTTGAAATCCTAAATCAGCCCTAGGGAAGGTGGCGGGTCCATGGGCAGCTGAAGAAGGCAGGACCTGGTAGACCTGGGTTCAAAGCCAGCTCCAGTATGCATTTCCTTTCTTTTTTCAGAAGATTTTATTTCTTTATCTGAGAGTCAGAAAGAGAGAGAGAAAGAGTAAGCATGAGCAGGGGGAGGGGCAGACGGAGAAGCAGACTCCCTCCGAGCAGGGAGCTGGACCTGGGGCTCCATCCCAGGACCCTGAGATCACAACCCGAGCCGAAGGCAGCCGGGTTCACTGAGCCATCCAGACGCCCCTCTCCCACGCAATTCCATCCGCCCTTGCGAAGGTCCCTGAAGCCTGCCGCTGTTGGCACTGGAACTGCTACTCTGCTAGTTCTTACTCCACAAGCAGCTGGGATGTCATTTAAGTGAGACGATGCTTAATAAACACTCAGAACCGGGGCGCCTGGGTGGCTCATTCGGTTCAGCGTCTGCCTTTGGCTCAGGTCATGATCCCAGGGTCCCGGGATCGAGTTCCACATCGGGCTCCCTGCTCAATGGAGAGCCCGCTTCTCCCTCAGCCTGCTGCTCCCCCTGCTTGTGCTTGTGCGTGATCGCTCTCTCTGACAATTAAATAAAGACTTTTAAACAAACACACACCACTCAGAACCCAAGAACTCTCTCTTGCTTATCCTTGCTATCACCAGTGGTCTCAGTACTGCGGTGCGGAGGCCCAGAGATGGGGCGCAGGGCTCTGGGTCACTCTGTGGGTTTTTTAACATTGTATCTCCTCAGCCTGTGTTTCTGTACTAGCCGCTTTGTCTGACTTTCCAGCTCGGGCTTCCTCTTCCCCCCACCCATTTCCTGTCTCCCCCTTCCCTCTGCAGCTGAGGTGCACAGAACATCAGCTTCCACCTCACAAACCCCAACAATGCTCTGTGGGCTCCCCTCCCCCACCCTGCTCACTAAGTGTTGGCTCCAGCGGTGGTGACTGTGACACATTTATACTTTTGGGGGGGGGGGCAAGGCCCAGCTCTGGTGCCTCATAGAGGCCACCCAGGGTTCCTCATAACACTGGTGACCTGGCACTTAGCCTGTGATGGGGGCCACCCGCAGCCTGGCCCAGGGGAAGGGAGATTCTTGGCCTGCTTGCTGCTTGTGACAAGGTTCCTGCCTCTGACAGAAAGCCGTGCCAGTCAGCTGCCTGCACCTGGCTCCCCGGGCAGGAGGGTCTGTGTGTCTCCCACCTGTTGCAGGAGACGGTGGCAGGCCCTACGTCTCTAGCAGGGGCTGTGGCTTTGCCTCTTCCTGAATTAGAAATCTCACCCGAATTAGTGGGTGTTATCCTGTCCTCTGCCCACAACAGGGGCTGTTACTTGGCCGTCTTGATGCCACGGGGTTGTCCTGCCTGCTTCCTTAAACAGCTGGCTGTCCAGCGTTCTGTCTGTAAGGAGGGTGTTAGCTTACCCTCTGACTCTGATAAAGTTACCGTCCCTCGCCCTGAGATGACAGGACTAACGTTAGGCAGCCCTGTTAGCCTGACATCTGACTGTAGCAATAGGGGATTTGGCTCCCCAACTATTTAGCAGGGATGGTGTTCTCTCCTCTTACTCTGAAGTGGGGTTAGCTTTGCCCTCTCTAGATTGTGAAAGGGTCCCTCAGCTTTCAGACTGTGACGGCGGTGCCACTTGCCTTTCACCGAAAGCTGAGTGTATGTCTGCTTGCCCCCTGCTCACTGGGGTATAAAGGCTGCCCTTGAATCTCTCGTCCAGGTGCCCCCTGGGGGGCAGGAGGAAGGTTCCATCAAAGATCCTCTCTTCAGCTCCAAGTGCCACCCTCAGGAAAGCCTGGAGATATTTAGGACCCCCGGGGACTGAGGAGTGGGGGGCTATGGCAGCAGGAAGTTTGGGGTGCTGGAGGCTTGTGGTTGGGCTGCTGGGGCCCGGTTGGCTGCGGAGCCCTCAGGAGGAGGCAGGAAGTCAGGGTGGGACGTGGGCGCGCTAAGACAGGCGGTGGCTACCTCCGCGAAGGGAGCCGAAAACGAGCGTGAGCAGCCAGGCTAGGCCATGAGGACCGTGTGAATGGGGCCAGGGGGCTCCTGGGCTGGGCAGGTAAGGAGTACTGGGAACAGGGTCTAGGGACTGCGGTGGGAGGCTGACAGCGGGGGCTGCATCTGGGCATGGGGCTGGGCCCCTGGGTATTCAGCAGCCCTCCGGCTGAGGGATAGGAAAATCTTGCTGGGGGTAGGTGGGCGGCAGGCCGTGCAGCTGGATCGCCTCTTGCCTGCGTAGCCGCTGGCTCTCACCCCCGCCACGCTGTCTGCCACGGGTCCCTACCTCCCTGGGAGCCTTTTCTTGGAGATCTGGCGCGTGGACTGTCAGGTATTAAAAAGGCCTTCAGAAATCCCCAAGTCCAGGGGCACCTGGGGGGCTCCGTCCGTTAAGCGTCTGCCGTCAGCTCAGGTCATGATACCAGGGTCCTGGGATCAAGTCCCGCATCTGGCTCCCTGCTCAGTGGGAAGCCTGCTTCTCCCTCTCCCTCTGCTTCTGCCCTCTCTCCTAACCCCACTTGTGCTCTCTCTCTCTCTCAAATAAATAATAAAATATAAAAAAAAAAAAATCACCAAGGGGCGCCTGGGTGGCACAACGGTTAAGCATCTGCCTTCGGCTCAGGGCGTGATCCCGGCGTTCTGGGATCGAGCCCCACATCAGGCTCCTCCGCCATGAGCCTGCTTCTTCTTCTCCCACTCCCCCTGCTTGTGTTCCCTCTCTCGCTGGCTGTCTCTATCTCTGTCGAATAAATAAATAAAATCTTCAAAAAAAAAAAAAACTCACCAAGTCCAGTCCCTGATCCCGTTGATGGATGAACTTCCTGAGGCCCAGAGAGGGCAAGCCCTCCCTCCCCACAGTCACTCAGCAAAACTGTGGCAGAGCCAGTCCCTGGGGGAAGGTGATGGCCTAGGCTAGGACTCTCCCACCCCATCCATGGGGCAGGGCGATGGTCAGCCTTGAGGCAGGGGACCCAGGAATCCTACTGATTGCTGGGGCAGACCCCAGTGACAAGAATCTTCTGAGAGAGAGAGAGAGAGGGAGATTGAGAGAGAGAGAGGAATCACACAGAACATCCGGATGGACACGTGAGAAGTGACTTTAGCCTCAGTGACCAGCGGTGCTGGAGAGGCAGAGGTGTCTTCTGTTGGAAGCAGACGGATGTGTGAGGGCACGTTTATCATCTGGGTTGGGCCCTCCAGGGCGGAAGTATCTGACCAGAGGCTGGGAAGTTGAAGGACAGAGAATGGGAAGGGAAGGGCAGAGGAAGGGCTATTTTTAATCGAGACAGGGGTGCAGTTGGCCCTGGGCAAGGAACGTCTGCACTTCCATCTGGGAAGTTGCCATTCCTGCCCCTGCCAAGTGTCACAGGATGCCCCCTCCACTTGGTTCCTCTGGCTTCACCCCCCCCCAACACACACACACACACACACACACACACACACACACACACACACACGGCATGTGTAGGACCAGCTGGTCTTGCTGATTGCTGCTTCAAACCCCAGGAAGGTGGAGGCCCAGGAAGGCATAGTCAGCTATCTGCCCACCTCCTCACATTCTTCTGAGTCTTCAGTTTATGGGGGGGCATCCCCGTGTGAGCCAGACTTTCCAGGTTTCCCTTACCCCACCCTCTGCCATTGGAGTTTTTCTTGACATGCAATTTCCACCTAGTCAGCATGTCCCAGCCTTTCTCTTGTCCCCAAGTCCAAGGCCTGCAGCCTTTTGTGGGGGTTGGAGAACACGCTGGCTCTCCCTGTGCTTCAGGGGGGCTCATCTGCACCCTAGACCTGCACCTCTCATCCAGCATGTCCTGACAGATGACTCAGGGTCCCTTGCCCTCATGGTTCAGGGACGGAGGGTCTCCTCAAAGGGTAAAGAGCCAAGTGATGGAGCAAGAGAATGAGGTGAGGTTCTCAGAGAACAGAAGACTTCCCTCAGGTGATTTCGGAGGCTCCCTGAAAGAGTCAACACAGTTCTGAGAAAGACAAAGGCCCATTTTGGAAAGCACTTACGACATGAGCCAAGGTCACTGTCCCTGGTTTCTGTTTCTTGAGTGCCATGAGGGCAGAACAAGACCAAACACCAGAGAGTTAACGGGTATGGTGTAGTGCGGAGAACATGGGCTTCAGGGTCAGGCCAATCCAGGTACAATTCCGGTTCTGCCGTTTCCTTGAACAGTATTGACTTCACCTCTCTAGACTCCAAACTCTGTAAAGCGGCCATGATAAATCTCTCCCTGGCAGAATGCGTGTGGGGACTTGTGACGTGCCCTGGGTTGTACTGACACACAGTAGTTGCTTCACAGAGGTGAGGCAGCCCTTCCTCCTGGAAACGGTGCACCAAAGGGAGGGCTGTTCACACCCAGAATTACACCTAGTCAGCACCTTGGCTGGCCAGCGTACGGGCCTTGGCACCTCGGCCGGCCCGCGGCCCGCTCCTTCCCTCACACTTGTGGTGTGGCTTTGCAAATGAGCTTGTTTCCTGTATATGGTGGGTGTGAGAATTCTAGGCTGAGCCACAGGGTCTGCCTTAGAGGACAGTCCCACACACACGACTTCACACACACACACACACACACCCCGTCCCGAAAATGTCTGTGTGCAGCTCTGGGCAGAGGCAGGCTCCACACACACAACACACATCGGATGTTACAAATCGACACACACCCGCCCAGGCTGATGACTTCAACGCCAAGCTCCGTTCAGTGAAAGCAATGCTGAGGGGAGCTGGGTGTGGGGGTAGGATGGGGGCAGGCAGGCCCAAGATGCCACCCGGGGATGTGGCCTCCAGTAACACGCTCCGGCATTGAAGGAGCTGGTGCTGCATTTCCAATGCTTGTGCTAGAGAAGGCCAGTTCCATGAGGCGTCTGGAAGGAGAACGGTTCTGGGGCCAAACCCACATGGCCTCAGCTACAGACTGGCCCATATTAACCTCCTGGTCATTGTCAGCTTGTTAGCACTCTGAAAACTCCCGCAGAGAAGGGGCCTGATCGATTCTGTCTAACTCAGCATTTCCCAAACGTCTTTGGTCACAGAAGCTTTGTTTCCCGGATGACCCCATTCATTCCATGCCTACCTTTCCTGAGACAAGGAGAGGAATGGAAGGGTGGGCTATGCAATGCATCCTCCTCAAACGATCCTGTCTCTTGGCAGAGTTTCTGCGTTGGGGGTGGTTCGTTGTTTTTGTTTTTCATCTACAAAATTAGCTCATGGCTGTCGTTAAAAATTCAAACAGTACAGAGGCATAAAAAGAAATATAAGAAACACAGCCGCCTCTGATCTCACTTCTGGGATGTGTTCACTGCGAACAATTTGGTGTATGGATCCTTCCAGATGTTTCTATGGACGACTGCTACAGAGTGGAGCGGTTAGGAGCCCTGCCTCTGGAGGCAGATAAACCAAAGTTCAACTAGCCGCTCCCCTACTTATTTGTTTGTTATGAGGCCTCAGACAGATCCTTTCACTCTGTTGGTGCCTCAGTTTTTGCATGTGTAAAATGGGGATAATAATAGCCTTTACGTCATAGGATTGTTATGAGAATTGCATGAAAACATGCAAATAAAAGCTTAGCGCAGAACCTGGCTTAAAAGAATCCCCAAATATACACATTTAAATGCAAATAGGCGTCTATGCTACATTCTGTTCTGTAACTTGCTTGCCGTGTTTTTTCGTTTTTGGGGGTTTTTTTGCTTGCCATGTTATGTCCGGGATGTCTTTCCCTGTCAGTACATGGAGATCGACCTCATCTTTAGTGATTTTCGCTAAACGTCAACTTGGTAAATGGGTAGTGGCGGTGATTTTGCAATGCTACTTCCTGACAAATACTGCTGTTTGTGTTGCCAGTGGTGCTGTGGGTCACAGACATTACCAGGCACTGAGCTGAAGACAGGCCTATGGCGTCCTGTGACAAGGGAGTGACCTGCCAGAGAGGGCAGGGCCAAACGGACACAAACCTCTCTATCTGCCCACCTCTGTGTCCCCAGCACTAGATCAGAGCCTGGCTTTGAGAGGTACCCATTAAATTTTTGTCAGTAGGCTGGCCAGTTAGGAAAATGGTATGTGTTCTAACTTACCAACAGAGGTCTAAGCCCAAAGTTCTGTCTCACGTTGCAGCATGTCCCAAAATATGGCCTGTGCCCCTCTGCTGTGGAGTGATCTTAGGGGGTAATGAATGTGAATTTACATATGATATTATAGGTTTGTTTTAATGGATACTGATTCCTATCTATGGCTGGTGATACTGGTTTTCCATTTATGGTAGAGAGGTTTCCGTTTAGGGAAATATATTGAAGGTGAGAAAGTGGTCTGTGGAAGTGCCCCCAAATCACAAAGGAGAACGAAAATGGTAACGGCTAACGTTAGCATTTAGACTGGAAAATGCTTCAGGCTGATGCAATGAAATGCTCATGCTAGCCTCGAATAGCAATTAGAGCTGACCTTTCAACAACAGCGGGTTCGTGCTCTGACCGCATGTAGTCAAAAATCCACATCTAACCTTTGACTGCCCAAAAACTTACCTACACTTGACCCTTGAACAATGTGAGGGTCCTAGCACTGACTACCAGCGCGGTCAAAAATCCACGTTTAACTTTCCCCAAAAAACGTTACTAATGGCATACTGTTGACCAGAGCCTTACTGATAACGTAAATAGTTGGGTAACACATATTTTGTATATGTCTTATACACTGTATTCTTAGAATACAGTGAGCTAGAGAAAAGAAAATGTTATTAAGAAAATCATAAGTAAGGGGCACCTTGGTGGTTCAGTCGGTTAAGCATCTGCCTTTTGGTCAGGTCACCATCCCAGGGTCCTGGGATCGAGTCCCGCGTCGGGCTCCTTGCTAGGTGGGGAGTCTGCTTTTCCCTCTCCCTCTGCTCTTCCCCCTGGCTTGTGCTTGCTCTCGCTCTCTCAAAATGAACAAACAAAAACTTTTTAAACATTAAAAAAAAAAGATCGTAAGGAAGACGGAGCACCTGGCTGGCTCCGTCGGTAGAGCGTGCACCTCTTGATCTCAGGGTTGTAGGTTCGAGCCCCAGGTTGGGTGTAGAAATTACTTAAAAAGAAAATCTTAAAAAAAAAAAAGGGAGGGGGCCTGGGTGGCGCAGTCGTTAAGCGTCTGCCTTCGGCTCAGGGCGTGATCCTGGCGTTCTGGGATTGAGCCCCACATCAGGCTCCTCTGCTAGGAGCCTGCTTCTTCCTCTCCCACTCCCCTGCTTGTGTTTCCTCTCTCGCTGGCTGTCTCTGTCAAATAAATAAATAAAACTAAATAAATAAAAATAATAATTAAAAAAAGAAAGAAAGAAAAAGAAAATCACGAGGAAGAGAAAATACATTTCTAGTACTCTACTGTAAAATATTCACGTATAAGTGGAGCCATGCAGCGCAAACCCGTGTCGTTCAAGGGTCAACCGTGCTCTCATTTATTTGGTTTTTGCCGTGTACTGAGCACATGATAAGCACTTTATGGGATCATCTGTATCTCACAGGTAAGGCTTACAGCAGCCCTACCTGCAGGTCCCACTATAATTCCCATTTTGCAGGAAAAAGGAATGGAGAGAGGTTTAGGACCTGCCCCGAGGCCCTCTGCCAGGGAGTGCCTGGGAGGCCTTGGGATTGACCTCGTGTCACTGGACGTGGATACGGTGGGCTGAGACTCCATGACCCGCAGACTCCCAGAAACTTGACTAAAGCAGCATGGCTTGCCGAGCTGGAAGTAAGGGCCCGTCCGGCCTGATAAAACCCTCCCGTCACAAGATGCACGAAGAGGTACACAGAGAGTGGACTCGCTGGGAGGGATTACTAGGTACATACAAGTCACTAGTTGGAGGATCTCTACCAAAAATACCAGCTTTGGCATCATTGCTCCGTAGCCCCTGTCTCTGGCAATAATTTACTAACAATCAGTGTTAAGGTCAAGCCACTCTCATTTTTGTGAGAATAAATCCATCTTGTTTGCATTGAAGGGAAAGTTTACCTTTTTGTTCTCTATGGTTAAAAGAAAGGTGGGGGGGGGGGGTTATGCCAAAGGAACACGTGAAAAAGGAGGGAACTCAGGACACATCTCTCTTTTACCAATTAGAAATTATTTACCATGTCCGCCAACCCTGATTCTTTTTTTTTTTTTTTTTTAAGATTTTATTTGTCAGAAAGAGAAAGAGAGCCCAAGCAGGGGGAGCAGCAGGCAGAGAGAGAAGCAGGCTTTCCGCTGAGCAAGGAGCCTGATTCGGGGCTCAATCCCGGGATCCTGGGATCATGACCTGAGCCGAAGGCAGTCGGTTAACTGACTGAGCCAGCCAGGCGCCCCAACCCTAATTCTTGAGTACCACGATGAGGGATCTGTGTGGGCCGCCTCCACAGCCAAGGCTCTTCACTGAACATACAACAACTTTGCTAACAACCAAATCTCGGCCAAAGTTAAAAGGCCAAGGAAATGTTTTAAATGATTCCCGACAGATTTTGCCACAAAGTGGCCCAGGTAGCACCATGGTCTCTCACACGATAGCCTGCCTGCTCTTGACTAAGAAACCCTGGCAAGAAGCTAGCACACATTACGGACAGAATGTTCGATAAGTGAATAGCTTTACAGTTTAAGGGAGGGAAAGTGTTGCCTTTTTTTTTTTTTTTTTTTAAAGGGGACAAAACACATCCTAGGCCCAGCCACGCCAGATAATGTTTATGGAGTTGATAAGGGTGAATGAGTTGGCAAGAATCGGAGCTCATGGTGACATGAACCCTAAACAGGTCTGGGTTCAGACGATCCAGGCCAGGAGCTGCACGTAGTCTGGGATTTTTGATCAGTTCCATCAAGTGAGCAGGGCCGCTGCGTGTGTGAGGGGCACAAAGGCGAGGGGACTGAGGTCTAGCCCTCACTCCACTCTCCAAGTTTGAACCCCCAGGGATGGGTGGCTCTTTATAATTGGCACAATGTGCTCTGTGGACCCCGAGCAGCTTTGAATTTCACCGAGAACATTACAGACCCTGGTCAGAGGAGGTCAAGATCTATAAAATTCCTGCTATTGACCTTGAATTCTTAAGCTGGGAGGAGAGAATGTCCTGTTTCATTCACCCCAGAATCTGCTCTCGTTGCTGGTTCTGAGAACGCTGGGGATTCTCTGGATCTGTTTTTTCTTCTTCTTTTTCTTTCTTTCAGACAATGAAATATTTATTTATTTATTTTGTTTATTTTTTTAAAATAAGGTTTTATTTATTTATTTATTTATTTATTTATTTATTTATTTTTAAGATTTTACTTACTCATTTGACAGAGAGACAGCCAGCGAGAGAGGGAACACAGCAGGGGGAGTGGGAGAGGAAGAAGCAGACTCCCAGCGGAAGAGCCTGATGTGGGGCTCGATCCCAGGACCGTGGGATCACGCCCTGAGCTGAAGGCAGACGCTTAATGACTGAGCCACCCAGGCGCCCCTTTGTTTATTTTTTTAAAAAGATTTTATTTATCTATTTGAGAGAGGGAGAGAGAATGAGTAGGGAGGAAGGGCAGAGGGAAAGGAAGAAGGAGACTCCGCACTGAGTAGGGAGCCCACCTACAGGGCTTGGTCCCAGGACCCCAAGATCACGACCTGACCTGACTGTGTCAGACGCTCAAGCTACTGAGACACCCAGGTGTCCCTGACAATGAGACATTTATATTAAGCTTTCATTTTGATTTTCTTTTTGCTGACCTCATTTATTAACCTGGTTAGATCGTGTGGGCTACCCAGTAATTTTTGTCAAACTAAGACGAGAAGGATGGGACCCACATTTTGCTTCAATAGATGTATCCATATAGGACCTCACAATTACATAGAGACAGGCACAAACTGTCCATACCCCGTTCTGTTACACATCCGTCTGCACACACGGCCCCGGACAAACCCACGGGCATGCACATGCAAGCACGGTGCTCACTGAGTCACATGCCTTCGTATACACAGACCTGCATCTGCCTGTCAGGTAAATGGACTCAGAAGCACGCATTCTAGGCGGAAGGAGAATTGTCTCAGAGAAAAAGCCTCCCCCTTTTCTTTAAAGATTTTATTTATTTATTTGACACAGAGAGAGACAGCGAGAGAGGGAACACAAGCAAGGGGAGTGGGAGAGGGAGAAGCAGGCTTCCCGCCGAGTGGGGAGCCCGATGCCGGGCTGACCTGAGCCTAAGGCAGACGCCCAACGGCTGAGCCACCCAGGGGCCCTGAAAAAGCCCTTTGTTAACAGCGTAATGATCAAAAATTTTTTAAAGATTTTATTTATTTATTTGAGAGAGCAAGAGCAAGAGAGATCACAGAGGCAGAGGGAGAAGCAGACTCCCTGCTGATCAAAGAGCCCGATTCGATCTGGGGCTCCATCCCAGGACCCTGAGATCATGACCCAATCCAAAGGCAGACGCTTCACTGACTGAGCTACCCAGGTGCTCCACGATCAAATTTTTGATGAAAAGTGGCTCCCCACCCTGCAGACCTGCCTCCCTGACCTGTTTCCTCCAATACCTCATAGGCTCCTCCACCCCCTTTGGACTTCCCAGGGAGTGAAGAATAGAGGGATATACCTTGATAAAAGATAGGGACTTGATCTGAGTTTCACCTCTGCCGACAGCCTTCATGTGCTCTTGGGAAAATCACGTAACCTCTCTGATCCCCCAGCTTCTTCATCTTTGAAGCAAGGTTGGTAGAGTACACTAGTGCTTCTAAACTCTTCCCTCCCAGACTCCTTGGCCCCTTCCCCTGTTGTACTGCCCAGCCTCCTGGGTCACAGATCTCATGATTTTGAAGTTTTTGCCTACTGAACTACTTTGTTTAAGTCCCCACTTCCATGTTCTCCAATTCAAATTTTAATCAGAGACAATCAGTATGCATTGAAGAGACAATATAATTTGTCAAGCTAAGAAACAAATTATAGTACAATTTCCCTTCAGGTTTTTTAAGCTACGGAAATAGCCTACAGGCCTCCTACATTATCCTGGGGCCTCCCAGGAGCATGGAGCTCCCAGTAGCTGGGAGCCACTCACCAAAATCATCTTTGGCATTGCCGGATCCTAGTGTCTCATGATCTCTGCCAGGCCCTCCACTCCACACCTCACACTTTGGAGAGGGCAGGATCTGCTCCCTACAGCTGGAGGGCTCCAGGAGCACAGAGCAAGGAAACACTAGGTGTCAGATTCCCAGAGGAGTTAGAGTTCCTTTTGGCTTAATTAAGACACAGCTTGAATTTTTCCTCATTCCTGGCCCCAGTCTTTAGGGACATCAGGTCCTCTCTGGTAGGCCCAGAGTTATTCCAGGACGTAGGTCTTGTCTGCATGTTGTCCTGGACCCTGGCCCGAGGCCTTGGGGCTCTTTCCCCCCTCCCCCTCCCCGCATGACCAGGTACCAGCTTCCAGCCCTGTGATCTGCAGCCTTGATTCTTCCTGGCCCTTCCACTGGCCTCTCTTCACTGCTGCGTCCAAACTCATTCCTTTACCTCCAACCCCAAGTTTTTTTTCGTCTCTCTCTTACTCCTTTCTGAAGCCTCTGAGAATGTCAGCCTGGAAGGGACCTTACAGATCTAAGTTCAACTCCATCTAATGTTGGCGTTCTCTCTATAGTACAACCAACCTGTGATCTTCCAAGGCCCGTTTGAGTGTCACGAACAACGGGATGCTCATAGTCTCACTCAATAGCTCAGCTCATCTTAGGCTGCTTCCAGATGGTTATCAGTAGTTCTCTGGAGGCTTTTGCTGCTCGTTAGTTCCGAGCCATAACAAAATTAGGTGTCAGAAAAGACACTTGCAGGACGCCTGGGTGGCTCAGCCGGTTCAATGTCTGAATCTTGATTTTGGCTCAGGTCCTGATCTCAGGGTCCTGGGATGGGGCCCCACGTCGGGCTCTACCCTGAGCGTGGAGTCTGCTTGTCCCTCTCCCTCTGCTCCTTCCCCACTCATTCTCTCTCTCTCCCTCTCAAATAAGTACATAAATAAAATCTTTTTTTAAAAGGATTTACTTGAATTTAATTAATTAATTTGTCAGAGAGAGAGAGAGAGAGTGAGATAGCACAAGCAGAGGGAGCTGGAGTTAGAGGGAGAAGCAGGCTCTCCACTGAGCAAGGAGCCTGATGTGGGGCTTGATCCCAGGACCCTGGGTTCATGATCTGAGCTGAAGGCAGATGCTTAACCAGCTGAGCCACCCAGGCATCCCATAAATAAAATCTTAAAAAAACAAAAAAAAAGCCGTTTGCAGTCACAGATTGGGGGTTGAGCAGGATTTCTCAAATGTCTCTCCCCCACACTCCAGGACTCCTAACAGTAGGGGGGAGAGTGAAGGTGTACCCTTTTCCTTGAAAGTCTCTTGATTTGGCTTAAAATTCCATGTACATTTTGCATTTTCCTCCGTAATAGATCTATGTTTGTTTAACTCTATGAATAAGGTCAGATAACACTCATGTTCTAGGAAGAGGCACACCCGTGACTTCTGGTACCCGTGAGGGGCTCTGAGTATCTCGGTTTAAGAAACATGAGTTTCTAGTAAGGAGGATTATTTACCAATCCCATTCTGCCACCCTCCACAGTAGGTGCTGGGAGGGCAGAATGAGCAGTGGTGGAAGCTTTAGAGCTTCCTAAGCTGTAAACTAAGCTAAGATTTGTGTAAGCTTGTGAGAAAGGGTTGACGATCCCCACCGGACAGGAAAGGGAAAGTGAAGCTTGGAAAGAACGATTTCAGCAAAGTCATACAGTAAGTGTCAGAACCGGGGTTTGAACTTAGGTCTCTCTGACTCTGAGGCCTGCCCTTGAGTCTTTTTTTCTTTTTCAATTGAGATATAATTGACATGTGTCCTTCAGTCTTGCAAACCCAAAAATCTCTACTACTCCCCACTTCCACTTGGTCCCAGCATGGATCAGCATCTCCAGCTTTGTTCTGTCCCAAATAGGTTGCGTGATTCTAATTTTTTTTTTTAAAGATTTTATTTATTTATTCGACAGAGATAGAGACAGCCAGCGAGAGAGGGAACACAAGCAGGGGGAGTGGGAGAGGAAGAAGCAGGCTCATAGTGGAGGAGCCTGATGTGGGGCTCGATCCCATAACGCCGGGATCATGCCCTGAGCCGAAGGCAGACGCTTAACCGCTGTGCCACCCAGGCGCCCCCTAATTTTTTAAAAGTATTTTTTCATTTATTTTTAGAAAGAGAGTGTGCTCAAGCCAGGGGAGGGGCAGAGGGAGAGAGACAGAATTCCAAGCAGACTCCCCGCTGAGTGCAGAGCCCAAGGATGTGGGGGCGGGGGGTTCGATCTCACAACCCTCAGACCATGACCTGAGCTGAAACCAAGAGTTGGACGCTCACCAACTGAGCCACCCAGGTGACCCGTGTGAGCTTAAATTTTTTCCTAAGATTTATTTATTTGAGGGCGTGGGAGGGGCAGAGGGAGAGCGAGAGAGAAACTCAAGCAGACTCTGCACTGAGTGGGGAGCCCAAAGTGGGGCTCAATCTCACAATCCCAAGATCAGACCTGAGCCAAAACCAAGAGTTGGACGCTCAACCGATTGTATCACCCAGGTGCCCCCGTGTGAGTTTAATTTTAAGCAGGTCTCTCTGGACCTCTGTTTGCTCATCTAAAATCAGAAGTTAGACTTGGTGATTTCTAAGACTCTTGCGGATGAGCGAATCTGTACACTAACCCTCCACGTACCAACATTTATTAACGACAAATAGTTCTGGGTGCTGGGGCATTCGGGCAAGTAGAGCACAGCTTCTGTTCTGAATGAACCTCCCATCTCATCAAAGGGGTGGGAAAGGCAGTGGGACTGACACATAAATCAGTCTAGTCCTGGCACTCAGTGCTAAGCTGACGACTGTGTCTGAGTAGAGTGTTGTAGGAGCAGAGAATTGGGAGGGCTTCACAGAGTAGGTGATATTTGAGCTGAGCCTTAAAGGTTGAGTTAGTTCAGTAGGCAGACAAGAAAGCATTCAAGGTAAGGGAACCACATATGCAAAGGCATGGAGTAAAAAAATAGTATGGGGTGTTTGGGAAAGGCAGGGGTAGCTCAGAATGAAGGTTGTGTGATGTGTGTGGTGTGTGTGTGTGTGTGTGTGTGTGTGTGTGTGTGCGTGTGTGTAGCAGACTAGACTGTGGAGGGGGATTTGATCTTGATATTAAAGGTCATGGGGGAGGACCTGGGTGACTGTTGGTTGAGCCTGACTATCCGTTTCGGCTCTGGTGGTGACCACAGGGTCGTAGAGTTGAGCCCCGTTGGGCTCTGAGCTTCGCAGAGGGGTCTACTTGGGATTCTGTCTCTCTCCCTCTCTTTCTGCCACCTGCAAGTATGCTCTCTCTCTCTCTCTAGAATGAATAAATAAATCTATATTTTTAATATATTTTTAAATATTTTATTTATCTATTTATTTGAGAGTGAGCGAGTGATCGAGAGAGAGAGCACAAGTGGGAGGGAGGGGCAGAGGGTGAAGCCGAGTCCCTGGTGAGCAGGGAGCCCAACTCCTCGACGCTTGATCCCAGCACCCTGAGACCATGACCTGAGCCGAAGGCAGATACTTAACCGACTGAGCCACCCAGGCACCCCAATAAATTTTTTAAAGGGTCATGGGGTGCCTGGGGTGGCTCAGTCGGTTAGACATACGACTCTTGATCTTGGCTCAGGTCTTGATCTCAAGATCGTAAGTTTGAGTCCTGCGTGGGGCCTACTTAAAAAAAAAGGGTCTCGAATGGTAAAGTGAATTTTATCTGAGGACTAGTGCTTTCGAAGCCATTCCGAGGAGCAGCCCTAGGGAAGGTGGTGTCTCAGGACTCCCGGGGGCCTCACCATGACGTCTCCACTCTGTTTCAGGCAGAACAGCCTCACTTTTACTTGCTTTATCTATGAGGTTCCGCTTGACTTCCAGCTGACAAAAATTTTGTCAGATTTCCACCTGATGAAAAGTTTCCACTGCTTAAGCAAACAAACAAATTAAAAAGTTATGGCCAATAGCACCACTGAAGGGTTTTCTGCTGGGGGGAATCAGCACCCTCTGAAGGAGACTTGTTCTGGGAAAGGCTGGGGCCTGACCTCTAACATGAGGGAGCAGGGTCCTCTTATTCAGCTTTCTGCGCCAGAGAGGGGAGCTGTAATTAGGAGGTGGGGCACACACACCTCTCTGGTAGGGGAGGATCAAAATTTAGGGCTCCCCCAGGGCCTGGAGAAGTGTGTGTGTGATCTCCAGTAGGTAGTCCTCCAACATGGGGGATGGGAGGAAAGAGAAGGTTGGGGGAGAGGCAGGAAGTGGGCAACTAGGCTAACAAAGGTATGTGTGGCGGTTTGCCCATCCCAGGTGGGAGGGCGGGGCCTAGGGCCCAGCGGGGGCCCATGTGTGACATGACTTGTGGCTGGGGGCTCAGAGGGAGCACTAGTAGGGAGCTCCTGACCCGACCAACTCGACCAGCTCAACCCATTTCAGCTTTTCTGTGGCTGGTGAATGGGGGATGGGGACCTGACAATCTCAGGTACTTTTGGAAATTCCCAGGGCAAGGCCCTAGGATGTCTGATGTTGGGGAAGTAGATCTTGGGGGAGCCCCTTCAGCCCCCTCTCCATTCCCCCAGGGACCATGGGCTGTAGCTGCAGCTCAAACCCCGAAGATGACTGGATGGAAAACATCGATGTTTGTGAGAACTGCCATTACCCCATAGTCCCACTGGATGGCAAGGCCACGGTAAGAGGCAAGATGGGGGACCTGGTGAGGGAGTCGGGTGGAGTATACAAGCCAGAAGGAAATGGACCACCACCGAAAGAACAAAGTGACCCTTTCCCCTTGGGAAACAGAAAGGGAAGGAGGTCCAGAAGGGGGAAGGGACACTCCTAAGTAGTTGGCAAATGCAGGGATAAGACCCAGCCAAGCCGGAGAAGTGAAAACAGGGCAGTGGGGAGGGGAGCCAGGATCTGACTCAGTCTCTTGCTCTCCAACCCCACTTTCACCCCCCACCCCACAGCTGCCCATCCGGAATGGCTCTGATGTGCGGGATCCACTGGTTACCTACGAAGGCTCCAACCCCCCGGCCTCACCCTTGCAAGGTGACCTCACAACCAGCAGGGCCATGGATCCTTGACTGTCGGCTTCCATCTCCCTCTCCACTCTCTACCCTGTCTTGCCTCTCTTGCCCCTGGTCTTCAGCACTGCCCTGTAATTCCTGAACTCTGCGCTCCCAGCCTAGTGCGGGCTGGTTCTCCCTGACGCCCTCTGTCTTTCCAGACAACCTGGTTATCGCTCTGCACAGCTATGAGCCCTCTCACGATGGAGACTTGGGCTTCGAGAAGGGTGAACAGCTCCGCATCCTGGAGCAGTGAGTGCCCCCTCCGCCCCACGCATCCTTGCCCTACCGGAGCATGGAAAGGAGCAGGGATCCCCTGTATCCATTGCGGTCCCTGATTGGCTTGCAGCGGGAGCCCTTGGGACAAAATGGGAGGCTCCAGAGTGCTGGGCTGGAGGGTGGGGTGGCATGGTGTAACTGGGGGCTCTGAAGGTTTCCAGCCTAATCCAAGGCCAAGGAGATCCCACCAACTGTCTCTGTCGCGCAGGAGCGGCGAGTGGTGGAAGGCACAGTCCCTGACCACGGGCCAGGAAGGTTTCATTCCCTTCAACTTCGTGGCCAAAGCGAACAGCCTAGAGCCCGAACCGTAAGAGGGGACTGCCCGTGGCGAAGGGTGGGAGCAGAGGTGGGGTTGCTAGGGCTGGTGGTGAATGCTTGAGGGCGGCGGCGGAGGAACTGACCAACGACAGACGACGGCCTTCCCTTCTGCCTTGCGCAGCTGGTTCTTCAAGAACCTGAGCCGCAAGGACGCTGAGCGGCAGCTCCTGGCGCCCGGGAACACGCACGGCTCCTTCCTGATCCGGGAAAGCGAGAGCACCGCGGGTGAGCGGCTGGGCGGGGCCCGCGGGCCGGGGCCGGGGCGGGATCGGGGCCGTAGAGCGGAGGTGTGGGCCGGGTGATCCCCAGGAAGGGGTGCGGGGTCGGGGGCGCCCCTCGCAGGAGGCCACTCTCCCCCTCTTTTGCGTTCGTTCACCCATTCTTTCATCCAGGATCGTTTTCACTGTCCGTGCGGGACTTCGACCAGAACCAGGGAGAGGTGGTGAAACATTACAAAATCCGTAATCTGGACAACGGCGGCTTCTACATCTCCCCTCGCATCACTTTTCCTGGCCTGCACGAGCTGGTCCGCCATTACACCAGTGAGCCCTAGCAGGAGCCCCTCCGACGTGCGCCAGGGGCTCCTTCACCCGTCCCCTACTAGCCTGCCTCCCCTAAGTCCCTCTCAGGGGTACCCTCCACCCATCTCAGTATGATCCTTCATTCCCGCAGCGGGTGAGGTGCGGTACCCGCTTGCCCAGGTGTCGGGTGACAGCCCCACACCTCCCCTGCCAGTCCGTTTCCCCTGGCCGCGGACTTGGCCCGGTGGGGATTCGGTGGGGGCACCCGAGTCCACCCTATTGACGGCTCTAACCCCCTCCCTTGTGCTCGCAGATGCTTCGGACGGGCTGTGCACGCGATTGAGTCGCCCCTGCCAGACCCAGAAGCCCCAGAAGCCTTGGTGGGAGGACGAGTGGGAGGTTCCCAGGGAGACGCTGAAGCTGGAGGAGCGGCTGGGAGCTGGCCAGTTCGGGGAGGTGTGGATGGGTGAGTGAGGACCCCCGGGACCGCGGGGGGGAGAGGGGAGGCGTCCGCTGAGGTCGTGAGAGTCCCGAGACAGTGTCCGGGCAGCTACCTGGCTCCAGGGGCTCAGGCTCCCAGCCATTCCCCAATCTATCCCCGCCCCAGGGTACTACAACGGGCACACAAAGGTGGCAGTGAAGAGCCTGAAGCAGGGCAGCATGTCCCCCGACGCCTTCCTGGCCGAGGCCAACCTCATGAAGCAGCTGCAACACCAGAGACTGGTCCGGCTCTACGCGGTGGTCACCCAGGAGCCCATCTACATCATCACGGAATACATGGAGAACGGTGGGTGCCGCCACTGCGATCGACCGCTGGGGGGCGCTGCCATCCCCTCTGCCACTTGATAGAAGATGGAGATCTGCCTTTTCGCCTGGCTCAGGCACCGAGGGTTTCTAGTTTTCCTGGGCCTCTAAGGACTCCCCACCAGGGACGGGAGGAGGGTGTGATGTCCGGCCTGTCTGGGAGCCCAGCCTAAGATGGCAGGCTCTGGAAGAGCTTTCACTTCTCCTCTTCCGTGACCTGCAGTCCTGTTTGCCTTTTTCAAACCTCTACCTTGATCTCTGGGATGCTTATTTTTTTAAAGATTTTATTTACTTTTTTGACACATACACGCACAGAGAGAGAGAGAGAGAGAGAGAGAGAGAGAGAACAGGAAAGCAAGCAGGGCGAGAGGCAGAAGCAGGTTCCCCACCCAGCAGGGAGCCCCACCCTGGGATCATGACCTGAGCAGAAGGCAGTTGCTTAATGGACTGAACCACCCAGGAACCCCCCAGGGATGCTTGATTTCAAACGAGTGGGTCTCTAGCCCTATTTCTCTTCTTTTTAACTCTGACCCTCGGGAGGGCAGATCTGCCCCCAAATCTCTCTTTTTCAGTTTTAGGTGAGCCCCTTGCCCTCTCTTGGACTGATTGAGAGCACCCAGGACGGTGGATAGAAGTTTCTCGACCCCCCCCAAAAGAAAAGTTTCTAGGCCCGATTTTGTCACCCATTTGCTATGACACAGGCCAGGTTCTCGTCCTGTCTCTGGGGCTCATTTTCCTGAAGTATAATATCAGAAATCTGAATGGGCTCACCTAGAAATGATTTAGAGTAGTCATTAAGGGCTCTAGAATCTGACTGCCTGAGTTAGAATCTTGCCTTCACGATGGTGTGGCCTTGGGCCAATCACTTCGCTGCTCTCTGCTATAGCTTCCTCATCTGTCAAACCGTGGTAATAATGCTATAGTAACTTTCTCACAGCCTTTGGGAGGATGAAAGAGTCAGTGAATAGAGAGCAGGTAGAATAGTGTCTGTACTATTCTAACTGCTCAGAAAGTTTGCTGTCATCTGGCTCTGATTCCTTGCGAGTATAGAGTCTGTCCCTCTTTCGGGAAGGGAAAACAGCTTTTAATTGGCTAATGGATTCTGAAAGTAGCAAATAGGTTTGACCACGTGGGCCAACTTCAGTCGGTGGCTGCTTGGAGTTATGTGTTGAGGATTCTGAGGCTCACGGGAAATGCGTGCTGGGATTGACCAGCAGCATCCGACATGAACCTGATGCAGGAGTAGCAGTACGTGTCCACATAGTTGCTGTGTCTGGGAGAGCCTTTTATCTTCGGCGACTAATTCAGCGCTCGTAGCGGGGACACTGAAGTTGTTGCCATCTTTATGCAGGGCTGTAATCTCTTGAGAAAGGCTAGCAGTCACTGGCTCCGTTCCAGCCACTCCCATCCCTGGTCTTCTCCTCGTCACCCTCTGCTACCAGACATGGTCCCTCAGCCCTCCAGGCACCTCTTTCCATTCTCCATTCAATACATTCAGCATACATTTATCACTGCTCACTTTGGGCTGGGCCCTGGGAGCATGGACGGACAAAACAAGACTCTGGCTTCCAGGGAAAGTTCGTTTTAGTTATGTGGCGCAAACTCTAGGAAAACCAGAGTTTTGCCACGGGCAAGTTCCAGCATGTCTTGGGGAATGTAGATAAAAATGCAATTGATTAGGCCTGGTAGGACCTAGAGAGGCTTCCTAGAGGAATAATCTAGCTGGGCCATGAAAGAAAAATAGAATTTTTGGTAGGCAGGGATGGGACAAAGAGACTTTGGGGTGAGAGCCCAGTGGTCTATGTGAAAAATCTCAAAATTGTCTAGAGTGGGTGAAGTGAAAGAGGCAGGAGTGGGGGGAAAGGGAAGAAACTACGGTATGGACCATGCAGGGCTCTGGACACCTGGCTAAGGAGTTTGGACTCTACCCCATTGGTGACGAGAAGCGTACAGACTTCTCCAAGCACGCTCCCTCCTAGTCACCAGGAAAAGACTCATATATCCCGGGTGTCTTCACCCTGAATGCACACTTCTCCATTCTCACCCCTTACTCCTCTTTCCACATGTCAGATACTGCTTCTAGACAGCCAGTTCGGGGAGAAGGGTCTGGGCGCTTTCTGCTGGGGCAACTTGAGTCAGCAACTTCCGCTTCTGCTCACAGGGAGCCTGGTGGATTTCCTCAAGACCCCCCCGGGCATCAAGCTGGCCATCAACAAACTCTTGGATATGGCAGCCCAAGTAAGGAGACCGGGGAGGGGCTGGGCAGGTGCACAGCCCAGCGGGGTAAGGATGTCTGGCCCAGGACTGCTGACCTCCTACCTGGTCTGCAGATTGCAGAGGGCATGGCATTCATTGAAGAGCGGAATTATATCCACCGTGACCTGAGGGCTGCCAACATCCTGGTGTCTGACACCCTGAGCTGCAAGATCGCAGACTTTGGCCTAGCACGCCTCATCGAGGACAACGAGTACACAGCCAGGGAGGGTAGGTGTGGGATATAAGGGAAGTCTGGGGCCTACAGGATCTGGCCAAGCAGACTCAGGGGCCTTCACTCTGCTTCCCTCCAGGAGCCAAGTTTCCCATTAAGTGGACAGCACCAGAAGCCATTAACTATGGGACGTTCACCATCAAGTCGGATGTATGGTCTTTTGGGATCCTGCTGACGGAGATTGTCACCCATGGCCGCATCCCTTACCCAGGTCAGGGCCAAGGGCAGGAACTGAAAGAGTGATGGGGAAGAGCAGCAGATCCATGTCTGTCCACTCACTTCATCTGTCCTTGGTTCCGATTCTGAATCTTTCTAGCTGCTTTTCCTGTATTCACTCAGGACTCCAGCATGCCCAGTCAGGTGCCATGTCTCCCAGGGCTGGCTTCCATGTCTGTCTCGATTTCTCTCCTCCTGCAATAATCCCAGCTCTTTTCTTTAGTTCTGACACGGGCAGCCCAGGATGGTAGAAGAGGGTCTGGCTCGGGAGGGAAAAGGCCTGCCTTTATTA
Source organism: Ursus arctos (assembly GCF_023065955.2). NCBI lineage: Eukaryota > Metazoa > Chordata > Mammalia > Carnivora > Ursidae > Ursus > Ursus arctos. Next base: position 23,663,177 of record NW_026623008.1, read on the forward strand.
CTAGATCTGGTACTAATGCTAACTTTCTGTTTGGGTTTGATCAGATCATTCTTTCTTTCCCCATCTGTAAATCGACCTTAGAACAGTACTTGGCCCATACTGAGCACTCAAGAGTTTTAGGTTTTATTATTATTTTTTAAAGATTTAATTTTTTAAAGATTTTATTTATTTATTTGAGAGGGAGACTGTGAGAGAGAGCGTGAGCAGGGAGGAGAGGGAGAAGCAAGCTCTCTGAGAGCAGGGAGCCCGCTGCAGGGCGCAATCCCAGGACCTCGGCATCATGACCTGAGCCGAAGGCAGATGCCCAGCTGATTGAGCCACCCAAGCGCCCCAAGATTTATTTATTTCATAGAGAGAAAAAAAGAGCAGGGGGAGGGGTGAGGAAGAGGGAAAGAGAGAATCTCAAGCAGACACCCCGTTGAGCACAGAGCCAACTCGGGGCTTGATCTCACGACACTGAGATCAAGACCTGAGCCAAAATCAAGAGTCGGACGCTTAACCGACTGAGCCACCCAGAAGCCCCTAGGTTTTATTATTAATCATCACTTTGGGCAAGTGAGTTCACCTCCCTGAGCCTCAGTTTCCTGACATGAACAAAGGAGACTATTGGTCTTGACTCCTAGTAGGTGCTCACTAAACACTGACTTCCCTTTCCTCTGAAACTTTCCATCTAAAGAATGAGAGAGAGATGTAAATGACTAATTCGTACCCTCTCCCATCCCTTCCTCTAGCCTCTGGACAAAGTTCTTTACCCCTGAATTCAGCCAAGACAGATGGAATTTTTTGAAAGGAACTTGCTAGGAAACTCCGGGGAAAGGAAATGGAACACAAAGACAAGGGAGAGAGGTCACGCAGCACAGTGGCCAGATATGCAGAAGCTTCCCTCATCCCCAGAGCAATATGTACAGAACTTTGCTCCTAGAAAGGTAAAGGCACCTTAGAATCAGGTGAGAGCCTGAAGGACTTCTCTGCCCAGGATCAGCCCCATCACAGAGTCCAAAGGCACGTTGGGGGCTAGAACCACACTCCAGTCAGCCTGCCAAGTATCCTTACTGTTCCTGCACTGTGCCCATAGAGATGAACCCATAGAGAATTTCTCTGTTAGAAGAAAAGAAAGCATGGGGCACCGGGCTGGCTTAGTCAGTATAGCGTGCAACTCTTGATCTCAGGCTCAGGAAGCCCCACACTGGGCGTGGAACCCACTTATAAATAAATATAAGTAAATAAATAAAGTTTTAAAAAGATGAAAAAAAGCATTCAAAGCATGATGATAATTGGCAACTGACACTTCAGGGTCAGGGAGACAATGTGGAGTAATGGGGACCTGGGTAAACTTCCATCTGCTCCAGAAGATGGTTGCTACTAAGACATAGGGACCCCCAAAACAGATCTCTTCCTTTTTTTTTTTAAAGATTTTAAAAATATGTTCATTTGAGACACAGAGAGAGAGAGAGAGAGAGCATGAGCAGGGGAGAGAAGCAGAGGGAGAGGGAGAAGAAGGCTCCCCGCTGAGCCTGGAGCCCAACGCAGGACTCGATCCCAGGACCCTGAGATCATGCCCTGAGCCAAAGGTAGACGCTTAACCATCTGAGCCACCCAGGCACCCTCAGATCTTTTCTTTTTCAAGAGGAGCCAAAACTTGGAATTTAAGGGAAATTTGCCTATATCCAAATATTGATGATGGATTCAAATTGTTTAAAACCACAGTAGGGCACCTGGGTGGCTCAGTCGATTAAGCGTCCAACTCTTTTTTTTTTTTTTAAAGATTTTATTTATTTATGTGACAGAGAGACAGCCAGAGAGAGAGGGAACACAGCAGGCGAGTGAGAGAGGAAGAAGCAGGCTCCCAGCGGAGGAGCCCAATGTAGGACTCGATCCCGGAACCCCGGGATCACGCCCTGAGCCGAAGGCAGACGCTTTAACGACCGCGCTACCCAGGCGCCCCTAAGCGTCCAACTCTTGATCTCAGCTCAGGTCTTGATCTGAGGGTCTTGAGTTCAAGCCCCGCATTAAGTGTGCAGCCTTAAAAATAAATAAAATAGAAATAAAAACACTATAGGGCTCAAACCAAAGTAGGTCGATGGGCTATATTTAGGCTGGGTGCAGACCCTGGGTTTGCATCCTTGACTCTAGCCATGGGTATTTAGTTCCCTGGTCTATGTCCTCTAATTTCCTGGTTTTAAGGACATGGCCCCCAAATTATTTGATCTGCGTCATGGAGGGGACTGCTGAATCTACTACCTTAAGCAGAGTCTGCTTTGCTGGGGTCCAGGGCCCATCTGGCTTCCTGATTCAGCATCTCATGTACATGGTCCCCAAGCCAGAGAAGCCTCACCCCCCTGCTGTCTGTGGGCTCCCATCCTGCCCTGGGCCCTGACCCCATCTTCCCCCACCAAATCATAATAATCACAGACAGTCTTCATACAGCATCTCCTCTCCAGGACCTATACTTGGTGCTTTCTATGCACTGTCTCATTCAATTTTCTTTTCTTTTCTTTTTTTTAAGATTTTATTTATTTATTTGTCAGAGAGAGAGAGAGCACAAGCAGGGGGAGCAGCAGGCAGAGGGAGAAGCAGGCTCCCCGCTGAGCAGGGACCCTGATGCAGGGCTCGATCCCAGGACCCTGGGATCATGACCTGAGCTGAAGGCAGTCGCTCCACCAACTGAGCCACCCAGGCGCCCCTCATTCAATTTACATAACAGCTGTATGAAGTAGGAGCTGCTATTTCGTCCATTTCCCAGATGAGGGAACTGAGGCTCAAAGAGGGGAGATGACTCACCCAAGGTCTCACAGTCAACATGTTCGTGTTACTGAGTGCTTAAGCCACAGCAGACACTCCAGGTGGCGTGACTGACATTTGGCTGGTAGCTGACGTATACGGTCTGACTATTGACGCAGACCCAGATCCTTTTGGATTGGTACTCACGCCGTGCCAGTTAAGTATGCTGAACACCGCCCCTCCTATGGGTGTCCAAAGCCTGGGGCCTTGATATTGTTTCTCCCGTCAACTTCTAGGGATGACCAATCCCGAGGTGATCCAGAACCTGGAGCGAGGCTACCGCATGGTGCGACCCGACAACTGTCCCGAGGAGTTGTACCACCTCATGATGCTGTGCTGGAAGGAGCGCCCAGAGGAACGGCCCACCTTCGACTACCTGCGCAGTGTGCTGGAGGACTTCTTCACGGCCACGGAGGGCCAGTACCAGCCCCAGCCCTGACAGACCTAGCCGGCGGCCCGGAGCCCTCCCTGCATCTAGCCGACCTGGCTGGGGGAGATGCAGTTCTTGTGTCATAGCCATGTCACCTCTGCACGTATGGACTCTGCGTGGGACTCCCACCCACGGGTGGCACATACACTTCTCGTGTCTTATACGGGGGTCCTACAGTTGTGTGGGCTCTGCACAGGTGTCTTGTGTGTGTGTGGCATGTGTATATATGTCGTGGGCACCTGTTCAAGTTGTCCCTTTGTGGGCCCTTTGACTTCCCAAGACCACCAGAGAGAAGAGCGACGCCTGTGATTGACACCAGCTTCTGCCCGCCCCCTTTCCCTTTCCCCTCACCATCAAGAAGCTCCCTGAAGGCTGAGACCTTATCTAACACCTCTGTGCGCTCCTCCTTGGTGCCTGGCACACATTAGGAGCTCAATAAATGACTCTCTGTTGATGAAGATGGTACAGCTCTCAGCTCCCCACTCCCATCTCCTCTTCCTTGGGAGGGGGGAGTGGGGGTTCAGAAGATGGAAAATAAGTCACCCTGAATTGGGCTAAAAGATGGGATTGAGGGAATGTCTGAACTTTTTCCAGCTCTGCTGATTTGGGGGGCCAAGAGGAAGTTCCTACACTTTGCTGTATGGGCTCTTTGAACTCCTTCAAACCCCCACCCCAGAGGATTAAGGGTGCCCCTACCCAGAACCTCCTAGGGAGTGGGTATGTCCCAGGACCCTCCCCTCCCATTATGTAAGGGCAATAGCATTTTTTACAGCTACTGATTCTGGGGCTATATTTGTACTCAGATTTGTTTTGTTTTAAATCTTTTTTTTTTTTTTAAGATTTTATTTATTTATTTGACAGAGAGAGAACACAAGCATGGGGAGCGGGAGAGGGAGAAGTAGGCTTACCGCTGAGCAGGGAGCCCAATGCAGGACTCCATCCCAGGACCCCGGGGATCGTGACCTGAGCTGAAGGCAGACGCTTAACCGACTAAGCCACCCAGGTGCCCCTAAAGATTTTATTTTGAAGTAATCTCTACACCCAGCGTGGGGCTGGAACTCACAACCTGAGATCAAGAGTTACGTGCTCTACTGACTGAGCCAGCCAGGCGCCCCCAAGATGTTTTTAAACATGGAATTAATTCACTCATTTGGCAAATATTTATTTACTTACATATGATTTATTTATTTATTTGAGAGAGAGAGAGAGAGACACCACAAGTGGGAGCGGCAGAGAAAGGGAGAGAGATTCTCAAGTCGACAGGGTGCTGAGCGGGGAGCCCCATATGGGGCTCGATCCTAGGACCCTGAGATCATGACCTGAGCGGAAACAGGGCTTGGACGCTTAACTGACTGTGCCACCCAGGCATGCCTCGGCAGATATTTATTGAACATCTGTGTGGTAGGCATGGTTCTGGGTTCATAGAATATATAGTAGATAAAACAAACAAAATGTCTGTCCTTTTGGCGCTTACATCCTACTAAGGGAAGACAGACAAAAAACGTCACGAAGAAGTAAATGATACGGTACGCTACAAGGTGCTGAGTGCTAAGGGGAAAATAAGCAGGGTAAGGGGAATTAGGAATGTCATGTTTTGGGGGGAACTGTGTACTTTTAAACAGGGTGGTCTGGGAAGGCCTCATAGAGAAGGTGACTTTTGAGCAAATATTTGCTAATTTCTTTTATTTTTAAAGATTTTTTTTTCTTTCTAAATAATCTCTACACCCAACATGGGGCTTGAACTCACAACCCCAAGACCAAGAGTTGGATGCCCTACCAACTGAGCCAGCCAGGCACCCCCTTGAGCAAATATTTGAAGGAGAGGAGGGAGCGAGCCACGTGGTACTGGGGAGGAGAGGCCAGGATGAGGGAACAGCCTGAGGCGGAAGCTCGTTTGGCAAGCACAGAGACAGAAGGTCCAGACAGGGGGCCAGAGGCACAGAGATCCTGTGGGGCCTTGTGGCCTTTGCGGGGATTGTTGCATAGCCATGACCTGACCTGACTTACATTTTATTATTATTATTATTATTTCTATTTTAAAGATTTTATTTATTTATTTATTTATTTATTTATTTATTTATTTATTTGACAGAGCAAGAGAACACAAGCAGGGGGAGCTGCAGAGGGAGAGGGAGAAGCAGGCTCCCCACTGAGCAGGGAGCTCCACGTGAGGCTGGATCCCAGGACGCTGGGATCATGACCTGAGCCGAAGGCAGATACTTAACCTACTGAGCCACCCAGGCGCCCCTTATTATTACTTTTTAAGCTTTTTTTTTTTTTGAGAGAGAGTGTGTACACACACACACACACACACACACACAAGTGATGGGGGGAGCTAGAGGGAAAGGAAAAGAGAGAATCTTATGGCTCCACACCCAGCGTGGAGCCCAATGCGGGGCTCCATCTCACCACTCTGAGATCATGATCTGAGCCCAACCTGATCCACTCCTGCGCCCCATGATCTGACTTATGATTTAAACGAATGGCTCTTCCTACTGTCTTGAATGTTAACAGAGTGAGTTAGCAGTCAATTTATAAAACTGGGGAGATTTTGCATAATACTACAGATTTCTGCCTTCTCGTGGGGGAAAAAAAACAACAGTTTGAAGATTTGGCTTCACTGGGCTTACCAGTCCTCATGGAGCTGAGTAGTGGCCACCCCCCTTCAGGTAGGAGTGGAGCTCTTCCTTTGCCGGAGTCCCTCTGCCAGACGGTGAAACTGAGTGTTAGTGGTTATTTATCATCATGCTCGCACTGTTGTTCTTATAATGAAGAGGAAAATGAAATGTTTTTCACCTCTATTTCCGTTAAAAAGTGAGAAAATGAAAGATACCTGCAGATGGCAGTGTGTTTGAGGAACGATGGGGGAGAGGCATATTGCTTTATGAAAGTGAAAAAGAATCCAATTTTAGAAAAATGCAAAGCACCTGAATCAAACTCATATAAATCCACTTATTTTTATACCACCTGCCCCACCTCTGGAAGGATCTGAGTTTCTGATTCCTGTTCTGCGTTTTATAAAATGCTGCCACACCCATGACCTCATCTGATCCCCACCCATCTCTTCACTTGGATACTGTGGCAGCCATAGAGTTGGTGAACTTTGTATTCTTATCCTCTCCATTTTGCAAAGAGGGAAGTGGGGGCCAGAAAGGTTATGAGCCAGGAAGCAGCAACACAGAGCTGGAAACAGAGTTTGTTCCCTGGCCCTTTAGCTTTTTTTTTTTTTTTTTTAAGATTTTATTTATTTATTTGACAGAGAGAGAGGCAGCGAGAGAGGAACACAAGCAGGGGGAATGGAAGAGGGAGAAGCAGGCTTCCCGCTGAGCAGGGAGCCCGATGTGGGGCTTGATCCCAGAACGCTGGGATCATGACCTGAGCTGAAGGCAGACGCTTAACGACTGAGCCACCCAGGTGCCCCAAGCTTTTTTTAAATAGAATTGCCCAGTCTTAGATCTTCTGTTACTTTTAGAATTAGTGGCCCAAACGCAGTTCTCAAGTGAGGAACACAAGAACCCAAGCACTCTTTAAATTGTAGAGGTATGGGGGTACCTGGGTGGCTCAGTTGGTTAAGCATCCAACTCTTGATCTCAGCTCAGGTCTTAATCTCAGGGTCGTGAGTTCAATCCTCCTGTTAAGTGGTTCACACTCAACGCGGAGGCACCGTAAAAAATAAACAAATTGTAGAGGCATAAAAATGTATCTATCAACTATAGGACCATGAGTTTGTAAGTTACTTGGCACACATATAGTAAGTACTCACTTAATAGTAATACTGTTGTATTTTGTTATTTTAATAGCCCATCACAGTGCCTTTCAGTCTTTCAGCTTTCAATAATGCTCAGTTGATGATTGATCAATTTAGTGAGTGGTTCTCAAGGGTTAAGGTGGGAGCGATATTAAACACACACACACACACACACACACACACACACACCCTTTGCCCTGGGGACAGTTTTGCAATGTCTGGAGACAATTTTGGTCACCGCAACCCGGGGTGGGAGTGGAGGGTGCTATTGGCATCCAACAAGTAAAGGCCAAGGATGCCGCTAAACGTCCTACAATGCACAAGACCGCCCCCTATAGTAAGGAATTATCCAGCTCCAAATGCTAATAGCTTCAACAGCTTGAGAAACCCAGTTCTCCTACAGGCGGACAATCAGTTTCCTCTTGTGTAAAGGCACTCTTCAGTCCTCCTGGGTGACAGCATCAGGGAAGTAGGCTTTGGAGTAAGAAAGACCACACCATCCTTACAGTGTCTCTGTTGCACAGTAGGCATTCAAAAAATCTGTACTACTGAAAGTTGAATTTAATTACTAATTGTGTGACTCTGAGCAGGTCACAAAGATCTGAAGTTCATTATCCTTATCCATAAAATGGGAATAAAAAGCCTCTTCCAGAGCTGCTGTGAGCAATCATTGAGATAAACGTCGGTAAAGCTGTTGCACAGTACTTGGCCCACAGAGGTTTTCTTTCCTTTGTCAGTTTATTTCTCCCTCTTCCAAAGCCACGTTCTAATCCACGGTCAGCCCTGTCATTAGCTGAGCGACCTTGTGCAAGTCACCTCCCCCCCACCCCCGACCCCCGGAGGCCTCGGTTGAGTCTCTACAAAATTACGAAGTTGGCTTCTGATCTCCATGCACGCTTCCAACACCGAAATGGGACCGTGAAGTGTACGGATCTGCTTTCTTCCCCCGGGACTAATGGTACGGTCCCCGGGCAGCTCCCCCACCCCCCTGTCGCAGACCTTGGTACAGGCCCAGGGGGCCCTCGGCTGCCTCTCAGGGCTGCCCTTGCCCCCCGCCGAGTTCCGGGCCGTCCCTGCGCAAGCTGATTGGCTGGAGCCGTGCCCGGGCTGAGCGGCTATAGGTGAGCTCGGGAGGGGACGGGCGGAGCGGGCTGGAGGCCCGCCCCCTCCCCCCTGGGTCGGACGCTGAGCGGAGCCGCGGGCGGGAGGCCGGACGGACCGACTGACGGGAGGGACGGGAGGCGAGCAAGATGGCGCAGACTCAGGGCACCAGGAGGAAAGTCTGTTACTACTACGACGGTGAGCACCGTGCGCGGGGTGGGGGCGGGGCCGGGCCGGATCCGGGAGAGCGAGGCTGAGGAGATGCGAGCGGGGAGGCTGGGAGAGGCTGAGGCGTTGGGGAAAGGCTGAGCGAGGAGGCTGCGAGGAAGACGAGGCTGAGAGAGGAGGCTCAGAGGAAGGGAGAGCGGGGCAGAGGGAAGAGGCTGAGAGGAAGGAGGTCGAGACTGAGGGAGGAGGCTCAGAGGAAAGAGGTCAGGGGGAGGGAGGAGGCAGGGGGAGGAGGCTGAGAGCAGGAGGTAGAGGCTGAGGGAGGAGGCTCAGAGAAAAGGAAAGGAAGTGGAGGCTGAGAGAAGAGGCTGAGGCCGATTCGGGGTCTTCTGGGGAGACCTGGGGTAACTTGCTGGGGAGGGGATTTTCAGGAAGCTTGATGGGGAGAGTTTGAGTCGGACTCCTGGAGGGGAGGCTGAGTCTGAGGGGGGAGGCAGGATCTGGCGGAGAAGGGTGCAAGGATGTGTTTTCCTGCCGAGAATACAAAGGTCTTCCTCTGCCCCTTTGCTTCCTCATCTTTTTTGGTGAGAGTCCTGCAGGAGTCACCACCTCCAGTCACCAGCCTCCCCTCCCCCAGTCTTTGAGCTGGGCCTGCAGTTGCTGCTGGGAAATGGGGCCCCTGGGCTTGGAAGGAGAAAGATGCAACCTGTTAAAACAGACTTTTTCACTTAACAGAAGCCTGTGGAGCAACTTACTCTGTACTAGGGACGTTTTGGGTGCTGGGGCCATGGGGCTGATCAGGTCACTTATCTTCCTCTCAGTGTGGAGGGGGAGATGGGCAGTGACAGAGAATCGCTCTCCAGTTTCCTGCTGGGATAAAGGAAAGCTCAGAGTGTTTTGGGAGCACAGAGGAGAGGCATCTCGTCGAGGTGCCATCTCAATTAGGACCTGAAGAACAGGAGTTATTAGCCAGGCCCAGGGAAGGCAAAGATGACACTAAGTTCAGAGGTAAGAGAGAGGACAGCATTTTTGAAAGACAGCAGGCATGTGTACAGTATGGTTGGAGCATAGGTTTGAGGGCAGAGCGTAGAAGGTCAGGGAATAGGGTGGAAGGAAAGATTGCAAGTGATGAGGCTGGAAAAGTAAATGGGGACCAGATCGTGAAGGGCTGGACACACTGTCTTAAGGAAGTTGAGCTTTATTCTGAGTGCACTTGTGAATCATTGAAGTTTTATGCAGGCTAATGACATCATCAGATTTATACCTTAGAACTGTCACTCTAAGGCAGAAATTAAGTACACAAATGTGGGGTAAGGAAGAAGGCAAGGATCCCGAATTCCTGGGTTGGGCAGTTTGATGTGTTAGGAGAAGGCTACATCAGTTGATAACTTTGAGTTTTGTATTTTTAAGAAATACTTGTTGAGGGATATCCCTACTGGGGGATATCCAAGTAGAGGCATCCAGTAGGCTGTGGGCCATTCAGGTCTGCAGTTTAAAAGACAGAAATGAGAAGATAGAGATTTTTGGTAGTTGTCAGCATACAGATGGTAATTTTAGTTAACGGAAGAGGATGTGATCACCCAAGAAGTTGTATAGGGGCAAGAGAAGAGGATCCCGGGTGGAATTCTAAGGAAGTGGACTGAGAACAGTCTAGTGCCCTTCAGGCTCTGTACTCCCGTGTCATAGCGCTTGTCACTGTGTATTGGAATTGCCTGTTTACTTGTTCATTCTTCTTAGACAGTAATCTCCTTAGGGAATGGGATTGTGTCTTATCTAGCTCTGTATGCTCAGCCCCCAAACAGTGCCTCGGTCATAGTGGGCTCTCAATAAATACTTGCCGATTAAATTGTACAGAGGGAATGTAGGTGAACCAGAAGGTTTTTTCTTTACCACGGGGCTCGAACTCACGACCGACCGTGAGATCAAGACCTGAGCTGAGATCAAGAGTCAGACACTTAACTGACTGAGCCACCCGGGCACCCCACGAACCAGAAAGTCTTGGGTTACAGTAGCCAAAAGAAGGAGGGAGTGGCCAAGTGTTGGCAAGAACTGTTTCTTGTGCACAGTTTGGAAGTGAAGCTATATTGCAATAGATTGAAGAATGAGTGGATGGGTGAAGAGAAGACATCAGCTTGAATGAACCCTTTTCAAAGGAAGCTTGGTTGGGGCAGAGAGAAAGGGTTGTTTATAAAAGGAGACATAGCGGTTGAGGGTTGAGCATAGTCAAAATCCAATGGAAAATAGCCAGAGGGAGTGGCTGAAGATACAGGAGAGAGGGGCTGGTGATGATGGAGGTTCCTGAGGAGGCCAGGTGAGATGGAAACCAGAGCACAGGGAGAGACACTAGCCTTCAAGGGGAAGTTTCTTCATGATGAGAGGCAAGGAAAAGTTCAAATGTAGGTAAGCTGGATGGGGAGAAAGTTGAGGGAGTTTTCAAAATGAAGTAAGTGAATATTCCTTTTCCCGTGAGTGCAGGAGGGCAGTTGGAAGAGTCGGCATCTCGAAGAGAGATAGTTGTTAAGTAGCTGTTGTGAAAGAGGGAGGTAGGGAAATAAATTTGGAAGGACTGCTGGGCAGTGGTGAGGGCCCATTCGAGGCTGGAGCCTGTGACTTTGTAGCCATATCAGTTTGCACAGTGTTTTGGTCTCTATACCGCAGTTTAAAACGAGAAAAAGTGGAAAGACCTTCGTTTTTAGACAAAGGAGACGTCTTACTTTTTGAGAAACCGCTTGTGCGTTTTGCAGTGAGGTCGCTAGCTTGGGACCCAGACTTAGTTCTGCCCCTCAGAAGCTTTGCAGTATGGGGCAAGTCACTTTACCTCTGTAGGCCTCAGGTCACTCTCCTATAAAACTGAAAAGCTATGAGAAGCGCGGGAAAAGCTCGCTAAACTATAAAGGTAGTATCTAAATAAAAAGGATTATTTCTTTTAAAAAGTCTCTCAGCAACCAGATTAAAAGCTGTTAAGAAAAGGATGGTGCCTCTGGGCCCCACCCTCAGGTACTCCCCTAGCCTTCTAGATAAGTTATCTTAGTTCCCCAAGTCTAAGCCTTGGCTGAATTCAGGTTTGATAGGCAGGGGAGTTGCTCGGGATTAAGGCCCAGGCCAGAGACTTGGGTAAGCCAGGAATCCAATTACATAACAGTAGTGGTCATGTTACTGTGTGCCTTCAAATTGGGTTTGCATCTGCATGTCTCAGCCAATGCCTTGAGAACATATTCTGCCAATCCCCGTGGCTGATAAGGTGGACTGAGGGTCTCTGGAAACAAAATTTCCTCCTGCCTTCTCTGCTACTGCATCTCAAAAGTCTGTGTCTGTATGAGACAAGGGTCCCAACTGAATGCCACCAGTACTGCACTCTGGCTTGTGGCTCTGGCTGAGAGCACAGTTTTGCCCTCAGAGGCCTCACTAAGATTCAGAGAAGAGGGTAAAAGGACGTTAAGTAAACACTAAGGAAGTTTGAATAAAGCATAGGCTTTTAGGGGCGCCTGGGTGGCACAGCGGTTAAGCGTCTGCCTTCGGCTCAGGGCGTTATCCTGGCGTTGTGGGATCGAGCCCCACATCCGGCTCCTCTGCTATGAGCCTGCTTCTTCCTCTCCCACTCCCCCTGCTTGTGTTCCCTCTCTCGCTGGCTGTCTCTATCTCTGTCAAATAAATAAATAAAATCTTTAAAAAAAAAGCATAGACTTTTAGTTGATACTGTGTCAATATTGGTTCATTAATTGTAACAAATACTTATTTTATCACGTAGAATGCTGATAATAGGGGAAACTGCCTGTGGGGTATCTGAGAACTCTCTGTACTATCTTTGCAATTTTTCTATAAATCTAAAATTGTTCTAAAAAGTAAAGGCTATCAAAAAGACAGAGAAGAGGGTGAGATCCTAAACACCCAGCTGTTTAGAAGTGTCCCATTGTCCCTGGCCATGTCTATGACAAAGAGCACGGAGCGTGGTTTGGAGGCTATTGGTAGCACTCCCCACAGTGCATTGCTCCCTACAATGAAGACCGTTACTAACACCACCAAACCACGATGCATGAGAGGTTGGGACCTTCTTTTCACTGGTGCCCAAAGATCTGCTTCAACCTGATGGACTTCTAAAGAGAGATCCTTGGGTGTGCAGTTCTCTTGATTTTTGTTCTGTTTTGTTTTTGTTTGGTTGGTTTGGGTTGGTTTTTTTTTTTTCATTTTGGTTTGTTCTTTTCTTTTCCTCTCTTTCTTTCTTTCTTTTTTTTTTTTTGTAAGCTCTGTGCCCTGAGATCAAGAGTCGCATGCCCTAGTGACTGAGCCAGCCAGACACCCCAACTTGATTTTTGGAATATTTGTGCCAGGAACTTTGTTCCAAGGAGAATCACAGAGCCCTCTAGATCAAGTGCAAACTGAAATAGGTACCTGGGAAACCCAGTGCAGCTTTTAGGATACTGGATTTGGAGTCAGAAGAGTTGACTCCTTCATCACTTGTTAGTTTGTGATCTTGTATAGTCACTTCTCCGAGTCTCACTCAGTTCAGTTCCTTGAATCTTCATGTTGTACAGGGCGCATTTGTCCCTGCCTTCAAGGAGCATCCAGTCGTATGGATATAAATAGATACATAAGTAACTCAGACACAAAACAAAATTTATTTATTTATTTATTATTTGTTTATTTATAAAGATTTTATTTATTCATTTGAGAAAGAGCACGAGTTGGGGGGAGGGAGAGGGAGAAGCAGACTTCCTGCTGAGCAGGGAGCCTGATGCGTTGCGGGGCTCATGTGGGGCTCGATCCCAGGACCTGGGATCATGACCTGAGCCAAAGGCAGACGCTTAACCCTCTGAGCCACCCAGGTGCCCCTCAAAGCAAAATTTATTAAGTGATACATACAAATTGCATGGAGAGGAAACGACCATTTAATTTGATCAGGAATATGTTTGGCGCTTAAGCTGGGCTTTGTAGTGTGAGCATCATCAGAAAAGGAAGGACATTCCGGGTCAAAGGAACAGTCTTAACAAAGGCTACTTGGGTGTGAAGGTGAATGATGCCATGTTCAGGATGCTGATAATCATCTAGTGTGTTTAGAACAGAGGTTGGCAAATTTTCTATAAAGGTCCAGATCGTAAATATTTTTGGCCTTGTGTGCCATGTGGGTGCGGCTCTGTGGCGACTGTTTACTCAACTCTGCTATTATAATGTGAAAGCAGCCATAGACAATATTTAAATTAATGGGCATGGCTGTGTTCCAATACAATTTTATTTACAAAAAACAGGCAGCCAGTAGTATTTGGCCCAAGGGCCATAGTTTGCCTACTCCAGTTTAGAGCAGAGAACTGGGAGAGGAAGAGAGCAGGAGAAGGAGAGTGTTGTGGGTTGAATGCCAGGCCAGTGAAGTTGTTCTCTATCCTGTAAAAGATGGGGAGCCGTTAAGGATTTTTGATCAGGGGAGTGATGCTATCAAAGCTGTGTGTTAGAAAAATAACTGGGTAGTGTGACAGATAGTTTGAGTTGAAAGCAGAGGAACCAGTTAGAAGTCTATTGCTATACGGGGCGCCTGGGTGGCTCAGCCGTTAAGCCTCTGTCTTTGGCTCAGGGCGTGATCCCAGAGTCCTGGGATCAAGCCCCGCATCGGGCTCCCTGCTCTGCTGGGAGCCTGCTTCTTCCTCTCCCACTCCCCCTGCTTCTGTTCCCTCTCTCGAAGGCTGTCTCTCTCTCTGTCAAATACCAGGTTATTGAGGATCCAGTAAGAAAATGAATTCAAATGTGCTTTTTTTTTTTTTAAAGATTTTATTTATTTATTTGACAGAGATAGAGACAGCCAGCGAGAGAGGGAACACAAGCAGGGAGAGTGGGAGAGGAAGAAGCAGGCTCATAGCAGAAGAGCCTGATGTGGGGCTCGATCCCATAACGCTGGATCACTCCCTGAGCCGAAGGCAGACGCTTAACCGCTGTGCCACCCAGGCGCCCCAAATGTGCTTTTTAACTCCATAAAGTGTCATAATGTGAAAGAGGTGAACTGTGACTTATAATAATTCTGAATAGTAATCGTTATTTTTCTGTTGTAGGAGTGAATCCTTTCCTCACTACCTGCTATTCTCCCGTAGCTTTGGAATGAACCCTTTACACTGTCTAGTGCCTGTGGGCTAGACTTACATCCTTAAGTGCTGACCTCCCCAGGGCTCCCTGCTTTTTTTGTTTGTTTGTTTCTGTTTTGTTTTGTGTTTTTTATTTTGGAGTTACTGTACCTCCTCGATGTGGGTGAGATTCTTGGAGACTAGAATGAAAGAGAAAGAATTTGACTAGGAGATGGTTATAAAAATTCCTGGATTCTCCTGGGAGTGTGTGTCTAACTGTGTCACTGAAACTGTCACTCTTTCTTCTTCAGGGGATGTTGGAAATTACTACTATGGACAAGGCCACCCAATGAAGCCTCACCGAATCCGCATGACTCACAATTTGCTACTTAACTATGGTCTCTACCGAAAAATGGAAATCTATGTGAGTTACTGGGAGCCCCACCACTCCCTAACCCCATAAGCTCTGGTCATATGTTATTCATCTCATTTTCTCAACTACTCATTCATCAAATGTGTCGAGTGGCTGTTATGTGGCAGACACTGTAAATGATAGAGATTTCTGTTTTTAAAGGGTTCACTCTTGTGCTGGAGACTGACAGGCACACAAATAAATTGTACTACAGTCTGTAAGTACAACAATTAAAGAATGTACAAGATGCAGAGATAATGAGAAGTGAAGGAGGAAGGGGAGCCTTGGAAAGTTTCCTGGAGTGCTATCTGAGCAGAATTTTATTTTATTTTATTTTATTTTATTTTATTTTATTTTATTTTATTTTGGCTTTTGAAAATTAACATATAATATATTATTTGTTTCAGGGGTACAGGTCTGTGATTCATCAGTCTACACATCTTCTTTATCCATTCATCTGTCGATGGACATCTGGGCTCTTTCCATAGTTTGGCTATTGTGAACATTGCTGCTATAAACATTGGGGTGCAGGTGCCCCTTTGGATCACTACATTTGTGTCTTTGGGGTAAATACCCGGTAGTGCACTTGCTGGGTCATAGGCTAGCTCTATTTTCAACTTTTTGGGGAACCTCCATACTGTTTTCTAGAGTGGCTGCACCAGCTTGCAGTCCCACCAACAGTGTGGGAGGATTCCCCTTTCTCCGCACCCTTGCCAACGTCTGTCGTTTCCTGACTCGTTAATTTTAGCCATTCTGAATGATGTGAAGTGGTATCTCATTGTGGTTTTGATTTGTATTTCCTTGATGCCAGGTGATGTTGAGTGCTTTTTCATGTGTCTGTTGGCCATTTGTATGTCTTCTTTGCAGAAATGTCTGTTCATGTCTTCTGCCCATTTCTTGACTGGATTATTTGTTCCTTGGTTGTTGGGTTTGATAAGTTCTTTATAGATTTTGGATACTAGCCCTTTATCTGATATATCATTTGCAAATATCTTCTCCCATTGTCGGCTGTCTTTTGGTTTTGTCGACTGTTTCCTTTGCTGTGCAGAAGCTTTTTATCTTAATAAAGTCCCAATAGTTCATTTTTGCCTTTCTTTCCCTTGCCTTTGGAGACGTGTCTAGCAAGAAGTTGCTGCGGCCGAGGTCGAAGGGGTTGCTGCCTGTGTTCTCCTATAGGATTTTGATGGATTCATGTCTCACATTTAGGTCTTTCATCTATTTTGAGTCTATTTTTGTATATGGTGTAAGAAAATGGTCCAGTTTCATTCTTCTGCACGTGGTTGTCCAGTTTTCCCAACACCGTTTGTTGAAGAGACCGTCTTTTTTCCATTGGATATCTTTCCTGCTTTGTCGAAGATTAGTTGACTCTAGAGTTAAGGGTCCATTTCTGGGTTTTCTCTTCTGTTCCATTAATCTATGTGTTTGTTTTTGTGCCAGTACCATACTGTTTTGATGATTACAGCTTTGTAATAGAGCTTGAAGTCCAGAATTTGATGCCTCCTGCTTTGGTTTTCTTTTTCAACATTCCTTTGGCTATTTGGGTTTTTTTCTGGTTCCATACATATTGTAGGATTATTTGTTCCAACTCTGTGAAAAAAGTTGATGGTATTTTGATAAGGATTGCATTGCTCTAGGTAGCACAGACATTTTAACAATATTTGTTCTTCTCTTCCGTGAGCCTGGAATGTTTTTCCATTTCTTTGTTTCTTCTTCAATTTCTTTCATGAGTATTCTGTAGTTTTATGAGTACAGATCCTTTGCCTCTTTGGTTAGATTTATTCCTAGGCATCTTATGGTTTTTGGTGCAATTGTAAATGGGACCGACTCCTTAATTTCTCTTTCTCCTGTCTTGTTGGTGTATAGAAATGCAACTGCTTTCCGTGCATTGATTTTATATCCTGCCACTTTACTGAATTCCTGTATGAGTTCTAGCAGTTTTGGGGTGGAGACTTGTGGGTTCACACAAAGTATCATATCATCTGCAAAAAGTGAGAGTTCGACTTCTTCTTTGCCAATTCAGATGCCTTTTATTTCTTTTCGTTGTGTGATTGCTGAGGCTGGGACTTCTAGTACTGTACTGAGCAGCAGTGGTGATAGTGGACATCCGTGCCGTGTTCCTGACCTCAGGGGAAAAGCTCTCAGGTTTTCCCCATTGAGAATGATATTCACTGTGGGTTTTTCATAGATGACTTTTATGATATTGAGATATGTACCCTCTATCCCTACACTGTGAAGAGTTTTAATCAAGAAAGGATGCTATACTTTGTCAAATGTTTTTTCTGCATCTATTGAGAGGATCATATGCTTCTTTTTTTTATTTTTATTTTTATTTAAGATTTTATTTATTTATTTGACAGAGATAGAGACAGCGAGAGAGGGAACACAAGCAGGGGCAGTGGGAGAGGAAGAAGCAGGCTCATAGCGGAGGAGCCTGATGTGGGGCTCGATCCCATAACGCCGGGATCACGCCCTGACCCTGAGCCGAAGGCAGACGCTTAACGGGACTGCGCCACCCAGGCGCCCTGGATCATATGCTTTTTGTATCACATTGATGTGCGGATGTTGAACCAACCTTGCAGCCCAGGAAT
Source organism: Ursus arctos (assembly GCF_023065955.2). Taxonomy (NCBI): domain Eukaryota; kingdom Metazoa; phylum Chordata; class Mammalia; order Carnivora; family Ursidae; genus Ursus; species Ursus arctos. The sequence continues at coordinate 23,680,449 of NW_026623008.1, forward strand.
AAATCCCACTTGGTCGTGGTGAATAATCCTTTTAGTGTACTGTTGGATCCTATTGGCTAGTATTTTGGTGGGAGTTTTTACATCCATGTTCATCAGGGATATTGGTCTGTAATTCTCCTTTTTGGTGGGGTCTTTGTCTGATTTTGGGATCAAGGTAATGCTGGCCTCATAAAATGAGTTTGGACGTTTTCCTTCCATTTCTATTTTTTGAAACAGTTTCAAAGAATAGGTATTAATTCTTCTTTAAATGTTTGGATAGAATTTAGCCTGGAGCTCAGGAGGGGACTGACATTCTAGACCAAGGGAAGAGTGTAGACAAAAAGGCAAAGAGGTGAGAACAATATGGTGTATTTGGGGAAACTGCAAGTAGTTTGGTGTTCGGGTAGTGGAATAGTGTAAAGGTCACATGTGAGAGTGAGGGGACCTAGAGCTGGAGAGGTTAGCAAGGATTGGATATTCTGTACTATGTAATAAGCAATTCTGATGGGCCAGGATGAGAAAAATCCAATGCCTAAAAAAAAGAGTGATCAGGATTGTGTTGAACTAGACAAGTCTCTGATTACTAGAGAGCATAGACTTTCTAACTGCTTAACTCAGTTCCAACTGATTTTTGCCCACCTACCAGTTTTTATTTTATTTATTTATTTGAGATTTCATTTATTTGAGAGAGAGAGAGAGAGCATGAGCAGGGAGAGAGAGAGAAGCAGACTCCCCACTAAGCAGGGAACCTGATGCAGGGCTCTATCCTAGGACCCTGGGATTGTGACCTGAGCCAAAGGCAGACACTCAACTGAGCCAGCCACGTGCCCCCACCTACCAGTTTTTAAAGAGAATCTAGAAATCTACATTATTATGTAATGTGGGGTCTGACCTCAACACCCTGAGATCATGTCCTTAGCTGAAACCAAGAGTTGGACGCTTAACCGACTGTGCCACCCAGGTGCCACAAAGATTTTTTTTTTTTTTTTTTTAAGTAATCTCTACACTACTGTGGGGCTGGAACTTACAAACCCAAGATCAAGAGTTGCATGCTGTACTGACTGAGCCAGCCAGGCACCCCCAAGTCATGGATTTTAAATCAAAGAGATACAAAAACAGGCATGCATCTTATTTATTTATTTATTTATTTGTTTGTTTGTTTATTTATTCGTTCATTCATTCATTCATTTACATATTTGTTTTTAAAAGATTTTATTTATTTATTAGGAAGAGAGAGACGTAGTGGGTGGAAGGGAGAGGGAGAAGTAATCTGTACACTAGTGCGGGGCTAAAACTCACAACCCCAAGATCAAGTCGCATGCTGCACCAACTGAGCCAGTCAGGGCCCCCAGGCATGCGTTTTAGAAGCAGGAAGCTAGTTAGGAGGCTGTTGCAAAGGTCCAAATGAGAAAATAAAGAAGGGCTGGGGTCGCATGTTGCCTTATGGTTAGAGCCTAAGATTCTGTGGTTAAAGCCTGTGCGGGCAGCTTAAGTAACCTAGCAACAGCAGTATCCTTCCTCACCATTCCAGAGACTGAAAGGAGATGAGTCTTCTGTCTCAGATGGCCCTGTTATGTCCCTAGGGCCACTGGAGGCAGCTGGGGAAGCAAGGAGGGGAGGTAGAGGAGCAGACAGACATTGGGACCAGAGAGCTTTTTCAGGCGTGAAAGGCGTCTGGGAATGAAAAACGTAAAAGATAGCAAGACAGAGGTGTTGAGGGACTCTAGGGAGCAGACTAAGCATTTAGATATAGAGAGGATACCTGAATGCGGAATAGCGAGCACCAAGACCTTCCAGAGCTGCCTTGTACACATCTCTACCATGCTAATCTGGCCCCAGCCTGCCTCCTTCCCTGCCACTCCCCTCTCAGAATCCTCTAAGTCAGCCAGATCAGATTTTGCCTCTTTCCACACTATCCTGACTGAGAGGATTATTTACTCTGCCCAGTCGTATTTTACTCATCTTCAAAGTCACCTTAAGCCCTCTTTCTTTCTTTCATTCAGTAGATTTTTGTTGAATACTTGTCATACCCCAGGGACTATGTTAACCTCCATGAGTGATATTGAGATATTAAAAAATGGATCCTATCTTCAGGTGAGAGGAAAAATAAACTAACATTTATTGAAGATTGCTTAGGTGGGAGGCCAGGGCTACCTGTTATTTCATGTAATCCTTATAGCAACCCTAATTTATGGATGAGAAAACAAGGTCAGAGAGGATAATTAACGTGTTCAAAGTCACATAGCTATTAACAGATGAGCTAAGACTCCAATCCAGATCTCTCTGGTTCCAGAGTCTTTATGTGTCCATTTGTGCTATTCCCTCTTCCTAAGCAATATATGTATATTTTTAAGTAGGCTCCATGCCCAGTGTGGAGCCCAACGTGGGGCTTGAATTCACAACCCTTAGGTCCAGACCTTAGCTCAGATCAGGAGTCAGACACTTAACCAACTGAGCCACCCAGGTGCCCCCCCAAGCAATATTTTAATAAGAAGCCTAGAAGTAGACTGTCTCAGGAATTTTTGGTAATGTCATGAGGGACCCAGGCTTATTCTGTCCTCCTGCTCAGCCATCCTTAGCTTATTGATTTTTTTTTTTTAAAGATGTATTTTATTTATTTTAGAAAGAGCAGGGGGAGGCAAAGGGAGAGGGAGACAGAGAATCTCAAGCGGATGCCCTGAGTAGTGTGGAACCCAACGCAAGTCCAATCTTGTGACCCTTGAGATCATGACCTGAGCCGAAATCAAGAGCTGGACACTTAACTGACTTAGCCACCCAGGCACCCCAGCTTATTTGATTTTATCCTTTTGTTTTTTGCCTTGAAATCCCTTGATAGCTGTCTCAGCTCCAAGTATCATGTGTTCGTACAATAGAATACAAAGAAGAAGGGAACCGGAGGCAAATGGATCATTCTCCACTATCCCTACCCCACGCTCCCTTTTTTATTAAAGAGAAAAACCCTTACCAGAAGTTTCCCAGCAGATTCCCCCTTAAATCTCATTGGGTCATTTGCCATCCTTAGGCCATTCACCAGCAATTGGCTTAGCCTAATCACATTTTATTCCTTTGGCTGAGTACATTAACACCCAACCAAATTGAGATCTGCTAACAAGAAGGGAGAGAATTGCTCTTTGGGAAGCATCTCACAGTGGCTGTCATAGAGATAATAATACCTTATTGGAAATTTCTTCATCTGTAGGTATCATTGTAAACTTCTAAAGCAAAATTCCAGTATAATCTCTTTCTTAAATCTCTAGACTTGCTCTGTTTAATGTGATCTGTTTTCTTCTCTGGCCCTGCTTCTCCACTGAGTATGAACCTTTGATCCTCTCCCCCAGCAGGGTTTCTGTGCATTCATCCCTTCTATATCTTCTCCTTTCTCTGGGCTGTGATCCTAGTATTCCTTCCCCAAAGCACAGATGGCCATTTTAATATCTGTCCTGAAATTGATGGCTTTTCAGAGTCAGTCCTGGAAGAAGCTCCTTAGACTTCTTACAGAAGTTGCTGTATTCTGGGGTATCTGGCGGGCTCAGTTGGTAGAGCATGTGACTCTTGATCTTGAGGTTGTAAGTTTGAGCCCTATGTTGGATGCAGAGATTACTTAAAAATAAAATCTTAAAAAAAAGAAGTTGCTCTGTTCTACCTCTATACCTGAAGAGGACATGTTGAAGTCTTTCACACAGTTAGTCCCTCCCCCAATTCTGCCTCCACACATCTAATTAATCTCTCCCAGAATCTATATCCTCATTTTTCATCCAGGAACCTTCCTATTTACATAATCAACAATTCTGCTCTCTTCCTTGCCTTGGATGCTAATTTTGTATATTCCCAGGCTTCTTATTCATCGCCTTCTGTTCTTTTGTGCTTTTTTTAAAAAATGTTTTTATAAAATATTGAGTAGATATGAAAGAATTTTTATAAAATATGTGGAAGGTATAAAGAATCACAATACAATTAATACAACCTAGTTAAGAAAACAAACATTGCTATGACTGCTAAAGCCCCTGTAGTCCTTCCTGATCCTATCTGCTCTCTTCCCCAGAGTTAACCTCTGCCCTGTGTTTGGGGCTTATTATTTCCTTGCTTTTTAAAGATAATTTTACCACTATGAATTCTTAGACAATACATGTCTAGTTTCACATGTTTGAGTGTTATGTAAATGGAGTCATACAGTATTTATTATGTGACTTGCCTTTTTTGCTCAACATGTTCCTGAAAAGTCATACACGTTGATGCACAGAGCTGGATTTATTTTCACTGTTTCATTGAAAGAATATACTACAGGATGTATGCACATATTTACCCTTATTAGTTTCAGAATGGTGTCCAGTTGCCAGCAATGTAGAAGAGTTGCAGTTGTTCTAAGTCCTTGCCAACACTTGATTTTGTCATATTTAATTTTTTTTTTCAGTTTAGCTTGGCATGAAATGATATTTTACTGTTGTTTTGATTTGTATTTCCTTGATTCCAAGGGAGATTGAGAATCTTTTTGTATGTTTATTGGCCATTCAAGTTTCCTTATTAAAGTCCCTTTTCAAGCCTTTTACCCGTTTTCCTATTTGATTGCCTGTTTTTTTGTTTTTTTTTTTTTTAAGATTTTATTTATTTATTCAACAGAGAGAGAGACAGCCGGCGAGAGAGGGAACACAAGCAGGGGGAGTGGGAGAGAAAGAAGCAGGCTCCTAGCGGAGGAGCCTGATGTGGGGCTCGATCCCAGAATGCTGGGATCACGCCCTGAGCCGAAGGCAGACGCTTAACCACTGTGCCACCCAGGCGCCCCAGATTGCCTGTTTTTGTTTTAATTGGACCTTAGATACACGGAATTAGAATAAACATTATCTTTGGCTCATAAGCATCAAAAGAAGTTCCATTTTTTATCTTCTTTTTAAGATATGTATTTTATTGTTTGTTTATTCATTTATTAAATATTTTAATGGTGCTGTGGACATCCATATTCCTACACCCTAATCACTCTTCTAAATTTTGTGTTTATTATTCTCTTGCTTTTTAAAAAATGTTTATCCTGTGTGTATATGCCCAAACAATATATAGTAATTATTCTCCTGTTTTTGAACTTTTTAAAAAAGCCACCCAGGCACCCCCTTTCCTTTTTTAAAGTTTATTTATTTATTTTTAGTAATCTCCACATCCAACGTAGGGCTCGAACTCACGATCCCGTGACCAAAAGTTGCATGCTCTTCCGGGACACCTGGGTGGCTCAGTCAGTTAAGGGTCTGACTTCAGCTTGGGTCATGAACCCAGTGTCCTGGGATCGAGCCCTGCATCAGGCTCTACGCTCAGTGGGGAGTCTGCTTCCCCTGTCCCTTGTCCTTTGCCCCTCACCCCCACCCATCCTCTCTGTCTCTCAGATAAATAAGTAAAATCTTTAAAAAAAAAAAAAAAAGTTGCATGCTCTTCAAGCTGAGCCAGCCAGGTGCCCCCGTGACTTGCTTTTATCACATAATATTGTGTTAGTAAAATCCATCTACCTTTCTGCATATAGCTATTGTTCTCCCATTTTTCTCTGTCGAATAATATTTTATTGTCATTATACTTCAATTTATCCCTTCTCCTATGATCTTAATTGCTTGAGTATTCTTGTATGTGTCTCTTGGTGCATGCATGCAAAAGTTTCTTTTGGGGGCGCCTGGGTGGCTCAGTCGTTAAGTGTCTGCCTTCAGCTCAGGTCATGATCCGAGCGTTCTGGGATCGAGCCCCACATCAGGCTCCCTGCTCAGCGGGAAGCCTGCTTCTTCCTCTCCCACTCCTCCTGCTTGTGTTCCCTCTCTCGCTGCCTTTCTCTCTGTCAAATAAATAAAATCTTTTAAAAATTTTTTTAAAAACTTTCTTTTGGCTGTTTTTCTAGTACTAGAACTGCTGGACTGTAGGGTATGTGAACATTACATGTCACGTTGCTTTGCATTGTGGTCAAATGAATTTATACTCCCACTGCAGTGTGTAAGTGATACCTTGAGGGGCACCTGGCCGGCTCAGTTGGTGGAGTTGTGCAGCTCTTGCTCTTGGGGTTATGAGTTCAAACCCCATGTTGAATGTGGAGATTGCTTAAAATAAAATCTTAAAAAAAAAAAAAAGAGCGATACCTTGATTCATATCCTTTCCTGTACTTGGAATTGGACTTTTAATTTTGCTGACCAAATGAGTATAAATAGTATGTCATTGTGGTCTTGATTTGCATTTTGCTAATGACCAGTGAGAATGAGTGTCTCATTGTATGTTTATTAACTGTTTGTATGTCCTCTACTGTGAAATGTCTTTTCTTTTGCCCATTTTCCTTTTTTGGGTTGTTTAACTTTCTTTTCCCTACCAATTTGTAGTTCTTTATTTTGTTTTATTTTATTTTTTATTTTTTAAAGATTTTATTTATTTATTTGACAGAGAGAGAGAGACAGCCAGTGAGAGATGGAACAAAAACAAGGGGAGTGGGAGAGGAAGAAGCAGGCTCCCAGTAGAGCAGGGAGCCTGATGCGGGCCTCGATCCCAGGTTCCTGGGATCACGCCCTTAGCCGAAGGCAGACGCTTAACGACTGAGACACCTAGGCGCCCCTGTAGTTTTTTATTTTAGTAAAAATAGTCCAGTATCAGTGTATTGCTCTAAATATCTTTTTTTTTTTAAGATTATTTATTTAAAAAAAGAAGATTATTTATTTTAGAGAGAGAGTACACGGCAGGGAGGAGCAGAGGGAGAGAGAGAGAATCTTTAAGCAGAATCCGCGCTGAGTATGGAGCCTGATGTGGGTCTGGATCCCACGACCCTGAGATCACTACCTGAGCCAAAACCAAGAGTCAGACGCTTAACCAGCTGCACCACCCAGGCGCCCTGCTCTAAATATCTTTTATTCTGGTTTTGTCTTTTCACTCTAATGTATCTTTAATGAACAGAAATTCTTGATTTTAATAGTCATATTTATTAATTGTTTCCTTTATAAGGGCTTTTGTGTCTTAAGAAATCCTTCCCTTGGGGCACCTGGCTAGCTTAGTTGGAAGAGCCTGCAACTCTTTGTCTCCAGATTGTGAGTTTGAGCCCCACGTTGGATGTGGAGATCACTTAAAACAAAACAAAACGAAAGAAAAAAAAGAAAAGAAAATCCTTCCCAAGTCTTGAGGTTATTCTCCTGAGTTCATCTTTTTTTTTTTTTTTAAAGATTTTATTTATTTATTCGACAGAGATAGAGACAGCCAGCGAGAGAGGGAACACAAGCAGGGGGAGTGGGAGAGGAAGAAGCAGGCTCCTAGCGGAGGAGCCTGATGTGGGGCTCGATCCCACAACGCCGGGATCACGCCCTGAGCCGAAGGCAGACGCTTAACTGATGTGCCACCCAGGCGCCCCCCTGAGTTCATCTTTTAAAAGCTTTATAGGGGGCCCCCTGGCTGACTCCATCAGTAGAGCATGTGGCCCTTGGTCTCGGGGTCATGAGGTCAAGCCTCATGTTGGGCAGAGAGCTCACTTAAAAAATTAAAAAAAAAAAAGAGCTTTATAGGTTTCCCTTCACATATATGTATTTACAGCATCTATAATTGATTTTTTAATATGGTTTGAGGTAGAAATCCACTGAAATTTTTCTCCCATATTGCAGCTGATTTACTGAAAAGTGTGTTGTTTCCCCACTGATCTAAGTGCCAGCTCTTTTATGTATGAGATGTCCATATTCATTCATTCCACAAATACTTAAAACACCTGCTTTGTGCCAGGCACTGTGTGTGGGTCTGTTTCTGGGCTCTGTGTGCTGTTGACTTGGTCTGCTTATTGACCCATATGCCAATACCCAGTGGCCTAATAATGGCTCTTCAGTAGGTCTTAATATCTAGTAACACAAGTCCTCCCACTTTGTTCTTTTTTTTTTTTTTTTTTTTAAGATTTATTTATTTATTTATTTATTTATTTGACAGAGAGAGACAGCCAGTGAGAGAGAGAACACAAGCAGGGGGAGTGGGAGAGGAAGAAGCAGGCTCCTAGCGGAGGACCCTGATGTGGGGCTCGATCCCAGAACGCCGGGATCACGCCCTGAGCCGAAGGCAGACCCCCCTCCCACTTTGTTCTTAAAAAAAAAAAAGTGACTTGCTATTTGCCCTTTGTACTTCTATATAAATTTTAGAACTCACTCATCAATTACTACAAACAAATCTGCTGGGATTTTGTTTGTAATTTTATTGAATCTTTATAGCATTTTAGGGAGAATTGGTATTTTGAGACTGTTGAGTCTTTGAGTCCATGAACATGTCAATATCTCCATTTATTTAGGACTATTTATTTATTTATTTATTTATTTTAAAGATTTTATTTATTTATTCGACAGAGATAGAGACAGCCAGCGAGAGAGGGAACACAAGCAGGAGGAGTGGGAGAGGAAGAAGCAGGCTCATAGTGGAGGAGCCTGATGTGGGGCTCGATCCCATAACTCCAGCATCACACCCTGAGCCGAAGGCAGACACATAACCGCTGTGCCACCCAGGCGCCCCTTTATTTATTTTTTTAATTGAGTCTTTATTTTTTATTTTTTAAAGATTTAATTTATTCATTTGAGTGGGGGGAGATGGAGGCAGAGGGAGAAGCAGACTCCCCGCTGAGCAGGGAGCCTGTGGTGGAGCTCGACTCCAGGACCCCGGGATCAACCAGCGGAGACACCTACGCACCCCTAATTCAGTCTTTTTAAATGTCTTCTACAAAGGCTTCTTTTAGCTTCTTTATTGTAAAATATAATACATGTACAGTAAAGTGTATAAAACATATGTGCAATTTAGCAAATTGATAAACAGTAAACATGCTTGTAAACACCAGCAAGTGCAAGAAGTAGAACTCTGCCTATGCCCCTTCCTGATCACAGCTGCTTCTCTTGGTGCGGAGGTAACCAGAATCCTGATTTTTCTATTAATTGCTCCTCTTCATCATAATTTAATTACCTAAATATACATCCCTAATACAATATAGTTCAGTTTTGCGAAACTTGATATTAGTGGAATTATACGGTATCTGTTTCTTGTAGTTTGTTCATATTAATTGCTGTATAGTATTTTACTGTAGACTATACTGCAGTTTATCCATTCAGCCGTTGATGGGTTGTTGAGATTTTGGCTGTCAGTCTAAAATTTTATAAATTTCTCCGTAAAAGTCATGCACATCGTTGCTTAGATTTTTTTCCCCAAGTATCTCTTTTTAATGCTCTCATGAACTGTATCTTTTAAAAATTTTATATGTTGATTGTTTACTGGTATATAGAAATGTAATGCAGTTTTTTTTTAAATTTAAACATATATCCAAGGTCTCTAAATCTCTTTCTGCTATTCGTTGTTTCTGTGAGCTCTGACTCTTAGTGCTTTGTTTCCTTGCATGTTTTGTGATTTTTTAAAATGATTTTATTTACTTTTTTGAGAGAGGGGGGAGAGAGAAACACAAGCAGAGGGGAAGGGTAGCAGGAGAGGGAGAGGAGCAAGCAGACTCCCCGCTGAGCTCCATCCCAGGACCCTGAGATCTTGAGCTGAGCGGAAGGCAGACGCTTAACCTACCGAGCTACCCAGGCGCCCCTGCATGTTTTGTGATTTTTGACTGTGAGGTCATATTTTTTGGAACTTTGTGGCCTGGGATGAAGATAGGTTCTTAGAGCAAGATTTGCTTTTACTTCGTCAAAGAGGCAGCTTTTGAGATGGGCTTTGTCTTTGTTGAATGTAGTAGATCAGGAGAGCAGAATTCAGGGTGGCTTGTCTTGAGCAATTGGTGGATGGTGGTGAGGATGGGAACCCTGGGAAAGAAGAGCGTAGGAGAAATAAGGCGGTGGATGCAGTCAAGATTATGAAGGAGGTATAATGAAGGGGATTGGCAGTGGATTGAAATGGAAGTCAAGAAAGGACGGAGTTAAGTATTACACTTAGTTTCTCAGCCTGAGTGGATGTTGGTGTCATTAACTAAAATAGTAAAAGAGAAGTCTGGAAGTGAAGTTAAATTTGAATGTCTCTGGGCTCTCTATGAATTGTTAGATCCAGTTGAATTTGAAGTGCCGTTAGGATTCACAGGTAGAGCTGGCTGAGAAGCTGTTGGAATTGTGAATCTGGAGCTCAGAGCAGAAATCAAGATGGAGTGAGTCTGGGCAGGTATCTATGTAGAAGGGGTAGTCAAAGCTCCGTCCGCAACATTGCCATGAGGGTAAAGGGTTTTTAATATGTTTTTATATAGTAAAAACAACTTAGTATTTGGAGACAAGTTTTCTTCTTTCACTATGGGTGTGTTATATAAAACAGTCTCCATCTTTTAGTCTTACGTTCCTCCTTACATTAAGTGAGGATGAAACAAGAGTCAACTAGTGCCTGCAGCCAGACCTCTGGGTTCCTAGTCCGGTTTACCTCCTTACATTAAGTGAGGATGAAACAAGAGTCAACTAGTGCCTGCAGCCAGACCTCTGGGTTCCTAGTCCGGTTTACCAGCTGTGCAGCCTTGTGCAAATTACTTAACCTCCCCGTGGGCAAAGTGAGGGTACTAACAGTACAGAGTTTTAAGAGGTTGTTGTAAGGATCACAAAATAGCATACAGTGCCTGGCTCAGGGTAAACGATGTTAGGTGTGTATTGAAAATGCTTTATAAACTGGGAAGGTATTGGTAGCTAGAAAAACAGAGGGTCATCTTAGAAGGAGACCTACCTTTAAGGGATGAGAGGAAGAGAAGACAGGTTTTTTTAATTCTTTTTTTTTTTTTAAGATTTTATTTATTTATTTATTTATTTGAGAAAGAGTGAGCACGAGAAGGGGGTGGGGCCGAGGGCAACAGAGAAACAGACTCCCAGCTGAGCACAGAGCCTGATGCGATCCCAGGACCCTAAGATCATGACCTGAGCTGAAGGCAGAAGCTTTTTTTTTTTTTTTTAATTTGAAATGGTGAGAAAGGCTCATTTTTTTTTAAAAGATTTTATTTATGTATTTGACAGAGAGAGAGCATAAGCAGGGAGAGCATCAGGCAGAGGGAGAGGGAGAAGCAGGCCCCTTGCAGAGCAGGGAGCCCAGTACCGGGCTTCTTCCCAGGACCCCGGGATTATGATCCGAGCCGAAGGCAGACGCTTAACCAACTGAGCCACCAGGCGTCCCGAGAAGAGAATTTTTATTTTTTTATTTTTTTTTTTTTTTAAGATTTTATTTATTTATTCATTCGACAGAGATAGAGACAGCCAGCGAGAGAGGGAACACAAGCAGGGGGAGTGGGAGAGGAAGAAGCAGGCTCATAGCAGAGGAGCCTGACGTGGGGCTCGATCCCATAACGCCGGGATCATGCCCTGAGCCGAAGGCAGACGCTTAACCGCTGTGCCACCCAGGCGCCCCGAGAAGAGAATTTTTAAAAAGAGGGAAAGATGAATCAGAATGTTAGGAGAATCCGGAAATTACCACGTCAAGGAAGCTTCAGTGGGGAGGGTATGATCAGAATCGTTGGTGTGATGATGATTTATAAAACATTTCCTGTTTCAATTATTGTTAGTCACCGCTTTTTCTCAAACTCTTGGAGCCATGTGGCTCATAACTATATATCGTTATACTTAATATTAAAAAGAAGTAAGAGTTGGTAAAGCGCTTCACAGTGTACAAGGAGATTTAACATCTCGTGCAGTTCTCACGATCCCTGTGAGGTGGAAGTTACCCCCATTTAGGAAATGAGAAAATTGAGGCTCACTAGATAGCCTTGCCTGAGCAGTAGAGCCAGGGTTGCAGTCGGGGTCTCCTGATACTGACTCTCCTTTGATAATCTTCTGTGCCTAATGAGATCAGAAGTTTCTGGAGCCTTAATCTACGCAGCAATTGCTTTTCAATCTTTACAGCACCTAGTTCAGTGCTGGGCAGATACTGAGTGGCGGCTGGCCGCGGTCGGGACTAACGCGTCCTTTCTCCCCTCTGCCCTCTAGCGCCCGCACAAAGCCAATGCTGAGGAGATGACCAAGTACCACAGCGACGACTACATTAAATTCCTGCGCTCCATCCGCCCAGATAACATGTCCGAGTACAGCAAGCAGATGCAGAGATGTAAGTCCATTCTGTTCCCTCCTTACTCCGGGCCCCCGGTGGTCTGCCTTTGAACTGCAGAGGTCCACTCTGCCTTCCCTAGTTTCTCCCATTCCACCGACGCCTGATTTCCCCTGCCTTTCAAGGATGCCGAAGGGCTGCTTTTTTCTCAAGTGTAGTTTTCCTTGTATCTTGATGATAAGGAATAGAGTCTGATCTTTGTCTAGTTAGGTTCACAGCACTATGCCAAGGGAACTGTAAATGTTGGAGTGGAAAAAGCACTGACCTGGGAGAGGGGCATGGGAAATGCAAGCCCCAGCTCTGACTCTCAGCTGACCAGGCAAGTCACTTTCCCTTAGATTTTTTCTTTTGTAAAATGGACTGGATGTCGTCCTTCACAAGTAGAACTGCTCTCACTTTGTGAGTATTAACCGAGAATCAGGTGGCCGCTTAGAATAGACTCTAGACGATGTGATCTTTGAGTTGAGGTGATGCTGCTCCTGCTTCCTGAGACTTAGACCTCAGAACAGGTGGCATCTCAGAAGCCACACTGGGTTTGTAGGAATCATGGGCATTTTTTCAGCTGTGGGAGAAAATGTGTTGAAATTTGGGAGAAAAACTATCATATCTGACTTCTCCCTTGTGTTCTTTTAGAAACTGTCTCTCAGTACCTAATATCTCATATAATAAAACAATGAAACAACATTGTCCAGAAGACGTTTTGATTAGCTCATAACAGCTTATTTGGAAATATCAGCAAAGCTGTGGTCCTTGTTGCTGCTGGCCACAAGGTAGTCTGATTCCCAGGGCAGAAAGTTTATTTGTTGCAATAATCGTGTAGTTATAATGATTACAGAACCACAGAGACCTTTTTTAAAGCATCAGGCTTCTTTACCACCTACACCTCCAGGAGCTGTTGCCCCCTCGAAGTGCAGTATTTGCTCTTTGAATTGAAGATCTTTTTTTTTTTTTTTTTAAGATTTTTTATTTATTTATTTGACAGAGATAGAGACAGCCAGAGAGAGAGGGAACACAAGCAGGGGGAGTGGGAGAGGAAGAAGCAGGCTCATAGTGGAAGAGCCTGATGTGGGGCTCGATCCCAGAACTCCGGAATCATGCCCTGAGCCGAAGGCAGACGCTTAACCGCTGTGCCACCCAGGCGCCCCTGAATTGAAGATCTTATTTGCTTCCAGGATGAGACAAATTCCTTCCTTTGCTCTAGATGGCTTTAGGGCTTCTCATAACCTTTTTAGGCCAGTGATAGGCTCCACTGTCAGCAGAGAGGATTCTCATTAGAGAAGCAGCTTGGTGTTGAAGCAAGAAAATGAACTTTGATGTCTTGGTTTGAAGCCCTTCGGTCTGCCACTTAGCTGCTGTGTGTTCTTAAGCAAGTCCTTAGCCTTTCTAAGCCTTGTTTTGTCTTCTTTCTTTCTTTAGTTTTAAAGATTTATTTATTTATTTTAGAGAGAGTGCTTGTGCAAGGGGGAGGGGCAAAGGAAGAGGGAAAGAGAATCTCAAGCAGACTCTGCTACTGAGTATGGAGCCCAGAGCCTGGAGCCAGATGCAGGGCTTGATCTCACAACCCTGAGATCATGACCTGAGCCGAAACCAAGAGTCGGGTGCTTAATTGACTGCACCACCCAGGCACCCCTGTTTTCTCTTCTTTAAAAGGAAGAGAGGGGTGCCTGGGTGGCTCAGTCAGTTAAGTGTCTGCCTTCAGCTCAGGTCATGATCCCAGGGTCCTGGGATCGAGCCCCGCATCGAGCTCCCTACTCAGCAGGGAGTCTGCTTGTCTTTCTTTCTCTCCCTCTGCCCCCTTCCTCGTGCATGCTTTCTCTCTTACTCTCTCTCAAATAAATACAATCTTTAAAAAAAATAAAGGAAGATAATAGTGCCTATTTCATAGTGGAAGTTGGGGGGATAAGGGAGATAGCACTGACTGTCAATGAATAGTAACTTTTGCTATGATGACATATTACTTTCATTCTTTTTTTTAAAGATTTTATTTATTTGTCAGAGAATGAGAGAGAGAGAGAGTGCGCACAAGCAAGGGGAGGGGCAGAGGCAGAGGAAGAAGCCAGCTCCCCACTGAGCAAGAAGCCCGATGCAGGACTTGATCCCAGGACCCTGGGATCAGAATCTGACCCGAAGGCGGACGCTTAACTGACTGAGCCACCCAGGCATCCCAGCTTTCATTATTTTCAAATCTGTCAAGGCAGGCATAAAATACTACGCTCTGAGGAATGCCCAGGTTTAGGTCTGGCTCCCAGTTTGCTCCAATTTTCTTGAAACTAGCATTCTAAGGTTGTGCATTAAAAAATTAGGTCTGGGATTTTCTCTCACTGAAGATGGGTTAGGAAGGGTGAGGCTCTCTAAGGACTTTCAGGCACCTTCCTGACTTGATTCATAGGAAGATGTCACTTAGTGAAGTGCTGTATAACCAGGGGTATCTACAGAGACAACAACAGGGATGTGAGAGCTGAGCTCTTTTTTTATATTTACCAACACCTAACCTAGGAAGTTATACGTGTACTAAGACTAAGTAAGTTAGGCTTCCTTGCTCTTGGCTAGAATGTAATGAATGTTTTATGGTCATTTTGAGACTTTGAGAACCCTGATCAGAAGTTCTGACCTAATATTTTAATTAGTTAAAATGGGGCCATGCTGTACAGTAGACTCCCTGACAACCTGACTTGATCTGCCCATTTGCAGTCGGTCCCCTGTCAGCCAGCCTTTCCTTGCCAGGGAACTCGTGGCCTGTTGGGCTCAGGCCTTCTTAGAAATAATAATAATAAACAAAATGGGTTCGAACATCAATAAATGCAATTGTTTTGTTTTTTTGCCAGATTGTTTATCAGAATGTGAAACATGGTGGGAAAATGATAAAGGAGAATTATGGTGGCAAAATTTGGAGACATTGTCGTCCATTTTATAGATTATATAAACTGAGGTCAAGTGACTCTCCCAGGGTCATCCAGCAAAGTAGTGGTAGAATGGAGAATGGAACTCGTTTCCTAATTCTGGAGTATTTTTAAATACATTGCATGTAAAATATTTCAGACACACACACAGAAGTATAAAAAGTAATAGAATGAACATTCAAGTACCCACTACCAGCCTTTCTTTCTAAGAAAACAGTACCGATATAGTTGAAGCCCCCCCGGCACCTCCCCTTGATCACACATGCTGTCTCTCCTACCCTCACCCCCCATTACAGCACCACAGTGCTGTGATGTCCCTGTTAATCCCAGGCATCTCTTTCTGCAGTGGGCTTTCTACTGCCTTCCCCATCTCCTTCCGCTCTCCCATCTCTCACCCAGTATTGCTCCCTTCAGTCTAACGCCAGCCTAAGAATAAGAAACATATTTGTAGTGGGAAGAGGGAAACCCTCCCTCGTTTCGTACATTAGCCCAAGCGAGGGTCTACACTCCCATTTCCCCCCTTTCCAAAATCTCCAGTCACACAGCTTGTTGAACTGGGAATAATGGGCTGGCCATTTGAGCCACATGTTGGTTTGGGGCCTGAAGAAAAATATTTTTTTCTCCTATCTAAAACAACCATTTCTTGGGGCACCTGGCTGGCTCAGTCAGTAGAGCATGTGACTCTGTCTTGGGGTCGTAAGTTCCAGCCTCCCATTGGGTATAGAGCTTACTTAAAAATAATAATAAAAATAAAAAATAAATAAAACAACCATTTCTCCCATGGTGGCTCCACATCCCAAGTGGGAGTATAAGCAAATCTCTGGAAACCTAGGCAGGCCAAATCCAGTGAAGGAGGAAGCAGCCGGAGGGGGCAATTGGTTGCCAATGGATAAAGAGCCTGGCCCTAGGGACCAAAGTTCTTATTGACACAGCCTCCCAGTGTTTACCCAGGCAGTGGGGGTGAGAGCCACCTAGTACTGCTCACCCCCTTATGCAGGCCACACTTCCTCAGAGCGCTTGTCTTAGTAGGACACCCTCCAAGTTTAGGGCAGCGCCAGGGTTGGTAACGTGTGTGGTTATTGTAAACTCTGAGCTTCAGCTGTCTCTCAGGTTACCACAGTCTGAGCTGCGCTCTGCCACCGTCCTCCTCCTAGGGCTCCTCGCTGCTCTGCTTGGGGAACCCCAGCTGATAGCAACAGGTGCAGTAGGGAGGCTGGGGCAAGGAATAGCCCTTGCCTCTCATTTCCTGTGTATCATTCATGTCTCAGTAGTTCCCCCCCCCCTTTTTTTAAAGATTTTATTTGAGAGCGAGAAAGAGCCTGGGAGTGTGAGGGGAGGGAGAGAGAGAGAGTCTCAAACAGCCTCCTTGCTGCACAAGGAGCCCAATCTCATGACCCTGAGCCGAAACCAAGAGTAGGACACTCAACTGACTGAGCCATCCAGGCGCCCCTGGTAGTTTCCTTTTCTGGGAGAGGAGACTTGGAGCCCTACGGTTCCTCTCTAGCTCTGTGACTCGGCAGCCCTCAGGTGTGCTTCCCTTCCTGCCTCTCTGTTCATTTGCATCACTGTTTGCATGTGTTTCCTCATTACGTGTTAGTTTGTACTTTTGCCCCTTTTAGGCCTGAAATAACTTGACTCCAGTTGTCACTTGTAGGTGTAGTAGAAAGAGCACTGGACTGTGGGAGTCGAGACACCTGGACTCTGATTCGGGCTCTGCCGCTGCCTGCTTATATAACTGTGGGCAGGTCACTTAATTCTCCGGATCTGTTTGTTCCTATGGACAGTGGGGTTGATGTGTCTTGTCCAACTCATGGGGTTGTGACAAGGACCAGATGAGATTGTATGTGAAATGATTGGAGAGAAGGCTGGAGTATATTTTCATGGGCTTTTAGGGCAGGCAGACCAATGCTTAAATGTCGCCTCTGCTCTTTACTAGCAGTTCACCTCTCTGAGCAGGTTTCCCATTTATAAAAGACGACCAAGTCCTGTCTCAGAAGGTTAGAAGGTTATGTGAGGATAAAGGACATAAGGAACTTTAAAGCCTTTAGCACAGCGTCTGGCCCATCGTGAAGCGTTCAGATGATAGTTAGACAGGTCTCAGTTCTTCCCTGCCTTGTCGGTCAGCTGGAGTGAGCCCTGGAACAAACCCGGGAAAAAGCAGCTCAGTTTTTCTCCCTCAAGGAAAGAGCCAACATTTTCTGAGTATTTACTTGCTATATTCTTCCCCATGTAAGATTTCTGTTAATCTTCTCAACGTTTAGGTGAGGTGGATATCATGATTGCTAGTTAAAGGTAATGAGCCAAAGCTCTGAAAAGTTAAATGATTTGACCCAATCACAAAACCAGTAAGGAGAGCTTGGACTAGAACCCAGGCCTTCTGAATCCAAACTCTGTATTCCAGCCCCTGCACCCATAGGGTCATAAATATGTCAACAAAAACTAAAGGAATTGTGGAAACTAACCTTTCTCTTATGTCTTTTAAGTCAACGTCGGTGAGGACTGTCCAGTATTTGATGGCCTGTTTGAATTCTGTCAGTTATCTACTGGGGGCTCTGTGGGTAAGCAATATGCCTCCCTCCTCACGGGCTGTGCTGGGTTTAACTAGTGAGGTCTGCCTTTTAGGCCACTATCCCAGTAGGGCTGATCTGGGACCCTGTAAAATGGTCCTGTGGGTTTTTACCTTTAAAATATCATTCTGGTTCGGTCCCAGCCCAGGTTCAGTCTCTGACATGGTACTGACAGGTGTCCTTGACTGTCCTCTCCTACCAAGAGATCTTATATACTGGAACTCCCTGCAGACCTTGTGGGGTTGTGGAGACGCTGTACATAGAAGCAATTTGCAAACTGCAGAGTGCTATAAAAATGGGAAGTGTCATCATCTGTGTCTTACAAAAGACCATAGTAATTACCTTTAGAGGTCAGACTCTCCACATATCTCCCACTTCCATTATTAACTTCTAGATTACCTCTACGATTACTCTAAACCCTTTCTTTCTTTTTTTTTTTTTTTTAAAGATTTTATTTATTTATTCGACAGAGAGACAGCCGGCGAGAGAGGGAACACAAGCAGGGGGAGTGGGAGAGGAAGAAGCAGGCTCATAGCGGAGGAGCCTGACGTGGGGCTCGATCCCATAATGCTGGGATCACGCCCTGAGCCAAAGGCAGACGCTTAACCGCTATGCCACCCAGGCGCCCCTAAACCCTTTCTTAACAAATATTTATTTTCCTATGATCATTGTTTTCTATCCTCTCCCCTTTCCCCTGGCTCCCAGTATAATCTCAGAAAACAAAGATGTGCATGGGAGAACATTGCTCACTATCACGCTGTCCACGAATAATCGTTATTACCATTTTGGTGTTTGTGCATCCATTCTTTTTTCTGTGTGTATATATCTGGATATAAAATATACATCTATATTTTACAAAAAATGTGTCACATGCATAGTTTTGTGTCTGCAGCTTTTACTTAGTAAATCTTTAAAATTTCTTTAGCTCTAGTAGTCTATAGCATGATTTCTAGTGGCTACATAATTATTCCATATTATGGACCAACTTCGGTTGATATAGTCCGTCCCCTCTTGTTGGATCACTTGGTTTGTTCCATGTTCTGATTGCCGTTAAAGTCACACTGCCGCAGACACACTGAATACACAGGCGTACGTTTCTCTCATCTCTGTGGCCTGTTTGTACTTTGAGCTTCTAATACCTGTAGTATTTTCACCATTTTTTGACCATGAGCCCCAGTAAGAAATACGTTTACACTTGCAGTCGAGGTTGTGCACACACGTTCTCGCTCTGAAGCCAGTTTCACAGAAGAGCAGTTACCTTTACTGTTATTTTATCCTAGTTGGTTTTGTTTAATACACACACACTAATCATGACCCACTAAACCAGTTTTAAGGCTTACTGGTGGGTTTCCACCCTCAGTTTGGAAAAAGTTACGTAGAGTAGCCAGTGTCATATTTACTCCCTGTTGGAATAGGGAGGGAGGGAGGGAGGGAGAGGACTGGCCTGTGAATCGTACAGTCCAGTTGTTGAATAGGTCCCACTTCTCACTGGGTTTCCTGGGCTTCTTGGGGAAAAGGGGAGAACAGCTTGCTAACAGTCTTATGTTCATTCTCCCACACCCAGCGAGTGCTGTGAAACTGAATAAGCAGCAGACGGACATCGCCGTGAATTGGGCCGGGGGCCTGCACCACGCAAAGAAGTCTGAGGCATCTGGCTTCTGTTACGTCAATGATATCGTCTTGGCCATCCTGGAGCTGCTAAAGTATGCCTGCCTGGCCTTGTCTCTTGGAGGAGCACCTTAGGCCAGGTTCCCACTTCCCTGTCCCCCTGGGCTTGCCTCCCTAGTTTGCTTTTCCTAGCGGTGTGCTGGCTAGGATGTGTTCAGTGAGTGTCTCTGGCCATCCTCTCCTTGACGGGGTCTTGGTTTGATCTGAGCCCACGGCAAGATCAGGGGCAGGCGCTGCTCAGATCCTGCCTCCAGAGTGTCCCTGTGTGGCTGGAGTTGACCCTGGCTGTAGAGTAGGAAGATCGGACTTGGTCGGCTTGGTCAGGCCTCTGGAGACACCCTGGCGCTCTTCCACCTTCCTTCAGCCAGTTTCCACGTCTCTGGTGCTTAGAGATACCTGAGGGAGGCAGCCAGCCCGGTAAGCTGGGACCTGGCGCCCTTGGCGCGTCCCATTCCCAGAGAGCCCCCAGACCCCTGACCCCCTTCTGATCCTAGGTATCACCAGAGGGTGCTGTATATTGACATTGATATTCACCACGGCGATGGCGTGGAAGAGGCCTTCTATACCACAGACCGGGTCATGACTGTGTCCTTTCATAAATACGGAGAGTACTTCCCAGGAACTGGGGACCTACGGGTGAGAACTCCCTTCAGGGGCCTACCAGCTCACCCTCAGCTGCCAGCTCTAACTCTCCTATCTCATGTCACCAGAAACCACTTCCTGCCTCTTCTGCCGTTCGGAAAGCCATACCCCCAGCCTAGGGTTCCTGCCCTGGTCTCCTTCCCTCCCTTATTCTGGAGGAAGGGAGTGATGGGGCCTGAGGGGTTGGGAGGGATAGGGGTCGCATGACTCATGACAGGTCCCTCTTGGCCATAGCTAAGTTACATTATACTACTCAGGTGTCCCATACGACTTGAATTTTAGGTTAGAAATATCAGGTTCTTTCCCATGGGCTAGGAACTGGGACCTTATGGACCATCTCAAGGGTTCATAACCTTCCCCTTTGATCCCCTGAAAGCTATGGACTCTGTCCCCAGGAAAGTATAGGAAATCTTTTGTATGTGATACTGAATAGTTAATTAAAGACACCTCCCCTTATGGAAGCCCATCAGTAGACCTCAGGATAAGAGTCCTCGGAAGCTAACTCACTGAACCGTTGTATCTGTTTCTATTAGCATGAATATGAAACCGGCCCTTTGCCATGCGGTAGCCCTCTGGTGAAAAAGTGGCATTGATTCATTTGTTTGCTGTGGCAAGCATTAGAATACGTGGGCATTTCTAATTTTAAAGAACTCTTCCACCTTCTCCGGGGAAGAAGCGGTTGTCCCAGGGTGGGTATTGTCTCTGGCCCAGCCCGGCTCAGAGGTCTCGTGCTGTGGCATGGGATGGTCCATCTCCGACTCCATAAACAGTTCTCAGCCTGGGCACAGGCTCAGTGGGGTGTCCAGAGTTGTGAGCTAGACTTGCCCATGAAGGGGTTGGTATTAACCAAGATGCTTCTGTTCTGTCCCTGGCTCAGCTCTGGGCCCCTCTTGTCTCTCTTAGAACCACTGCTTCTGTCCTGAGCCTTCCAGCCCCCATCCTTGAACTTCTTCCTAGTTTCATCTTTCAGTTTTACTTTAATGTCCCTCTTGATTAGGACATTGGGGCTGGCAAAGGCAAGTATTACGCTGTTAACTACCCGCTCCGAGATGGGATCGATGACGAGTCCTATGAGGCCATTTTCAAGCCGGTAAGTGGCCTATCCACCACCTGGACTGCAGTCAGGCTTGGTCTAAGGGAGGGGTAGCAAAGTACCCCCAGCATACCTCAGGGGCCTCTCCCCCCATGAGAAGCTGTTCGGGCAATGAGATGTGTTTTGACCCTGGATTGTATGCTGTGTGGTCAGCTAGAGGAACGAAATTCATCCAAATATTTATTGATGCCTTCTGTGGGTCAGGCCCTCTGTTGGATACCAGAATATGTGAGACATGAATCATGCCCTTGAAGACCTCACAGTCTACATTGCGGGAGGCAGGCGCATACACAGCAGTGTGTGGTCATTACTGCTTTTGCAGGATGAACAGAACAGTGGGAGACAAACCACTGCCTGGGCTGGGGAGAGAGCAGTCAGAGATGATTTCATAGAGGTGGTGATATTTGAGCTGGACTCTGAAAAATGCAGAGTTGCCCATGTGAAGACGGAGATGGAGGCTGGAGGGCTGGGGGTGGCATTCGGCAGGGGGAACAGCACCAGCAGAAGCACAGAGGTGCCAGTACGTAGCTGTGTGTAGGCCAGTATGATGGGTGGGAGGACTGTTGAAGGATATGGTAGGGCACGTATGTTGGGGTCAGTATTTCAAAGGGAGCCTTGAATGCCAAGCTGAGGAGTTGAATCTCTGCCTGCAGGCCACAAGGAACCATTACTGGAGTATTAGACTAATAAGTTGAAGTAGTCAAGTGCCTGCCGTATGCCTTGTAGTAAGGCTGACAGTGAAGCCCAAGGTGTGGGCTTTGTCCTAGGCTAACGTCAAAATCCCGTCAGCAAGAGAAAGACAAAAGTGAGCGCTCCCTCACAATATGAGGCTCAAAGTCTGTGGGACCGAAGGTGTCGGGCAGATGCAGCCAAGGGTCAGGAGGAGTGGCACTGGAGCTTGGGCAGAGAAGTAAGGAAGGGAAAGATTGAGGGAAAGTTGAGGAGGCTCTTCTAGGTTCAGCGTTACTAGAGCTAGAAGGATCTTGGAGAGCCTTTCAAATGGGAGAACTGAAATCCCAAGGAGGGAAACAAGAACCCCAGACCGATGTTCCCTCTTGACCACCCAGCATGAGGAAGAGTGGAAAGGTAGGAGTAAATGATAGGGAACAGAAGTACTGCACCCACCCTTTGCAGCCCCAAACATCACATAACTTTTCTTAAAGCCAGTGGTGACCAGGATGTGTCCTTTTAGGTCATATCTAAAGTGATGGAGATGTTCCAGCCCAGTGCGGTTGTCTTACAGTGTGGCTCTGACTCCCTGTCTGGGGATCGGTTAGGTTGCTTCAATCTGACCATCAAAGGTGAGACCGTGTAGCCTAGGGATGGGTGGGCAGGGTCCCGCTGGGTGTTCCTGTAACCCAGCACCCCTTTCTCCCACCGAAGGGCATGCCAAGTGTGTGGAGTTTGTGAAGAGCTTCAACCTGCCTATGCTGATGCTGGGCGGAGGCGGCTACACCATCCGTAACGTGGCCCGCTGCTGGACGTACGAAACGGCTGTGGCCCTGGACACGGAGATCCCGAATGGTAATAGCTCCAGGGCCAGGTGGGGCTGGGCAGAGCTGGAGCGGATGTGTCCTCAAGTTCACGAGCCCTTTCCCGTTGGCCGTGTGGCCTCTCCTCTTCTGATACTAGTCATTGATTCTCCTGCCTGTACTCTCGTGATTGTCAGAACTTCAGTGTTTCCTGAGTCCTTTTTTGACCCCGTCCTCTCTCCTTCCCGCTTCTGGTCTAGACAAAATTATCAGTGGTTATTTATAGCTTTGGAATTTCTCCTCCGTAGGGGAACTGGGGTAGTCAGCGAGGAGGTGCTCCCAATGAGCATTGCCTAAATTTTTCTAACCAGGGGCTTGTGCCTTCTCATTGTGTGTGTGTGTGTATACACTGGAGAATGGCGTTAAAAAGACTGAAACCCTGTAAGTACCCAAGTACTCTTGTTAGATGGTTGGGCTGACAGTTCTAGATAAACCTACAGATGCTTTTCTCAGGGTCCCGTGGTAGCCAGGTCTCTTGACTCTTATCTCCTGCCCCAATTAGAGCTTCCGTACAACGACTACTTCGAATACTTTGGGCCAGATTTCAAACTTCACATCAGTCCTTCCAATATGACCAACCAGAATACCAATGAATACCTGGAGAAGATCAAGTGAGTATATCCCCAGACGCCCCCTGACTGAACATTCCAGGCTCTGGTTTGTCCCTAACCAGAGCCCAGCCACCCTCTCTACCATTGGCCATAGACAGCGACTGTTTGAGAACCTGAGAATGCTGCCCCACGCACCTGGGGTCCAAATGCAGGTGATTCCTGAGGATGCCATTCCAGAGGAGAGTGGCGACGAGGACGAAGAAGACCCTGACAAGCGTATCTCGAGTAAGACCCAGACCCAAGGGCCAGTACCTTCCCATTCAGTAGTTAGCTCTGACTTCCCACCACTGTTCTTGGTTCCACATTCCTCCCAAGCTGCCCCTCTGTTGAGAAACCCAAGTTCTAGTGCTTGGGACAGTTTAGGGAGTCTGAGCTTTGTTCCCCTCTTCTTGGTCACCCCTTCCCTTGGTGTCTCTTGGAGGACACACAGGGAAGCACTGGGCACAGACCCCGAGGTAAAGCTAATTTCCTGCTGTCTCACCCACATTTCCCATTGCCTCCCAGTCTGTTCTTCTGACAAGCGAATTGCCTGTGAGGAAGAGTTCTCAGACTCCGATGAGGAGGGAGAAGGTGGTCGCAAGAACGCTTCCAACTTCAAAAAAGCCAAGAGAGTCAAAACTGAGGATGAAAAAGAGAAAGACCCAGAAGAGAAGAAAGGTGGGTTTGGATCACGCCCACACTTGGGTCTTGAGCCCCAGACCAGAGAGGAGGATGAATCTATGTAGGGCACTGGGAGGAGGGAGCTGACTCAGACCCTGCCTTGTTTGGGGTTCTGCCCCAGCTCCCAGAAGTGGCAGGGCCCACAAAAGAATGAAACTCGATTTGTCATCTCCACTGGCTGCTTGAGCCCTGCCAGGCTCCGGAGCCAGGGACATGCCTGGGCTCCCCGTGGTCAGGAGTGTGGCTCTCACATACCACCCAAGCCCTTTCCCAGCACTTCACCCCAGTTTCCCAGGGGGCTGCCTCCGCCCACCGGGTTCAGGCACTAGCAGGCTGGAAAACCGGTCCGACCTGTTTGTTCTCAGCAGGTCTCAATGGGAGGGCCTGGGATGGGCTTTTCTCTCTTTTGTATGCCCAGTGAGCTGTAGTGTTAGGGAATGGGTTTCAGGCTAAGTAAAGATTCCATGGGTCTTTCTGGAGGGGAGCCCTTGGTCATCCCTGTACTCTTACGTTCTAGAAGTCACAGAAGAGGAGAAAACCAAGGAGGAGAAGCAAGAAGCCAAAGGGTGAGGAAGGAGCTTTCGGCCATCTCCCTGGCATTGGAGCGCCAGCCCCTTTGTCCGCTAGGCTGAGGGAAGGCGCAGGGACAGCTGGTGCAGCTTACAAAGACCTCTTTCAGGGACCAGTCTGTTTGTCTCTGCAGTTCTAGGCAGAGCTAGGAAGCCCCAGCCCTCGGCAGTCACCTGGGCAGCTGGGGTCCTATAGAAGTCATTGTCCCTATGTTTTGCCTCAAGGCCTCTGGGGTGCATTATCTCATGCCAGTCTCTGCTCTCTCCACAGGGTCAAGGAGGAGGTCAAGTTGGCTTGAGCACGCCTCTCCAGTTCTGGCTTCCTGCCAAGTTCCCCACCTTTCACCCACAACCCCTCAGATTTTATATTTTCTATTTCTCTGTGTATTTATATAAAAATATATTAAATATAAATATCCCCAGGGACTAGACAGGAACCAGGGCCCTGAGCCCAGGGCACAAGTTGAGTGAGCTTTTCTAGTGGCTGCCTTGCCACCTATCCTTCCCCAGTTCTTAATTTTGAACCATAACGGGTGCCGGGTCTGGAAGGCGTACTCTTAAGCAGCCATAGGACAGAATCCTAAAATGCCAAGTGCTGCTTAGTAGCTTTGGAAAGGTGCCCTTATTGAGCGTCTAGGAGTGCTGGGTCTTCAGGGACCCCCTCCCGTCATGCTCCTTAAGGTAACACCAGCCATTTTTAGATTGGTTTGGTTATCATACCTTCCCACTGGCCCCATGTGAGCCGAGGAACTCACACTGCCTGCCCTCTAACCTCGTCCAGTTCTGCAGGTGGAGATTGGTAGTCTAGTATCCTTTTTGAGATACTATTTTCATTTTCGTGAGAATCTTTGTAATAAAAATGGTACATTTCTACATCCTCCTGAGCTTGTCTGCTAGCAGTGTCCCTGGGTTGATTTCAGCTCCACTCCCTGCCCTTCTGGGGTCCATGAGAACCTGGGCAACCCGCTGAACAAGAAAACAACCCCACAAACTTACCCCTCACCTTAATCCCTCCCTCAAGGGTTGAGGTTAACCGATCTTCTCACCCTACCCCCAGAAGACCACTCATTAAAAAGCACTACTAAAGGGACGACATTTATTCCTTTTCCAAATGTTACAGTAAAACCAGGTGGAAGAGAATGGTTTTAGCAGTTAGAAAAAAAAAAAAAAAGTACAAATCTGGGGTTTGGCCATTAAAAGTTATTTACAACAATGGGAGGGGAAAAAAAAGACAACAAGAAGTTGTTTCACATTACAGACCTCCCCCCCCACCCCAAAGCCTAATACTTGCTTACCAAGTCAAAAAAGAGACACAGTCGATTCACAAGCCGGAGGTTTGAACTTGAGTAAGACATTTATAAAAACCTAGACAGGGGCAGTGTCCTCCCCAGCCCAGGTGCCACTAGGCACAGCACAAGAGACTAAAAACTCAACAGGGGGGAAGGCTGGACACTCAGGGTTTGGGAGTGTAGGCACCCCACATCTGGCTCAGGGATTTGGGGAGTAGAGTAAACAAAACCTACTTGGAAAAGAATTGGGGAAGAAAACCAGCAATTGCCTTCTGCAGGGCTGGGGACAGGAGAGGTAGGGCCAGGGGCAGGAGCATTTCACATCACTAACCTAACTTGGGAAACTGCAAGGGACCATCTTCAACCGGCCTTAAGAGGAAGGCCAGATGGATGATGGGAGAATCCACAGGAGGGAAAAGGAGAGGGAACGTGGCTGGGAGGGGGCAACAGCCCCTTCCTTTCTGGGCACAGGAAGGCAGCCAGGGCACCAGGTCCAGGCAGTGACCTCACAAGGACAGCACAGTTTTTGCAGCTTAGAGATCACCCACCTGCCCCCACCCAGCTACTCATTCTGCTCGCTGGCAGGTGTAGGGCCACTCTCCGGCCCCGAGGGAGTGGACGGCTCTGCAGCCTGGGGCCCTGCCTCTTCTTCTCTGTCTCCTCCTTTGGAGGCAGCACTAGCCTCTGCCCCCTTGGCCTGGGGCTCCTGGCTCTCAGGGGTGGCAACAGCCTTCCCTTCCTGGGCTGTGCCTTCCTCGCCGCAGGCACCGATCTCCCCCTGCTCCTGCTCTTCCTCTGTGGGTGAGGAGGCAGACGAATCACCCCCACCCTCCTTCCGATTTCTCTTGAAGGACAGACCACTCAATTTGAAAGGCTTCTTGAAAGAGAATTTCTTCTTTTTCTTGGGGGTCTCCTTGGCAGGGGCATCCCCCTTGACCTCAGCGCCCTGGCTAGGGGGTGCTGGCTCGATGGCATCGCCAGTGGCCCCGGCTGCCTCCTCTGTTCCGTTCACGGGGGGCGACTCCCCTTCACCCTTGGGGGATAAGTCTCCATTGCTTTTCACGTGGCCATTCTCCTGCAGGGCAGAGGAGACAGCAGTGAGGGTCGGGCCTCTACCCCGTCCTCCCCCAGCCCGCCCCTGACCTCTTCCCGGCAATGCGATCCCGACTCTAATGCAACCCAGGAGGTTGGTTGTAGCCTCACCCACACCGGGATCCCGTCAAACATCTCCCTCCTGTCCTCACGAGCGCGCGGGGGCCGAGCGCGCAGAGGCCGCGGCCGGCAGGAGGCGCTGGGGTCCCGTGGCCCCCCACCCATCTCCCCCGGGGCGCGCTCTCCATTCGGCGGGGACCCGCTCGCGGCCACCGATCCCCGGCGGGCGGGCGAGCCCAGTAAGCCGACATCGGGCGGGAAGCCGCCCCGGGGCGCTCTTCTCCGAACCTGGACGGCCCATTTTCCCAGCCTCCCGCTTTGTGTAAACGGCCCCCCACCCACCTCTCCCCACATCTCGACTCCCCACTAAAAAAACGCTGTAAGCCACCGAGGTCGGGTCTGCGGGTGAAGTGCCCTCCCCCCCCTCCCGGGCACCCGCCCCGCGGCCCCTGGGCGCCCCCTTGGCGCGGCCCGGCAGCGCCTTTGTTCCCCGCGCGGCACTCGGGGCGGCCGGGGGGCAGCGCCGGGGGCCGGGGCCGCAAACAAAGAAGGCGGCGGGGCCGGGCCGGCGCCCCCTCCCCGCCCCTCCCCTCGCTTCGCCCGCGGGGGCTGCGGCGCCGAGAACAAAGGGACCGGGCGGGGGAGGGGGCGCCGCGTGTCCCGGGCCGGACAAAGCGCGCGGCCCCGGCCCAGGGCCCCAGAGGGGGCGAGGTGTGGGAGGAGGGGGCCAAGTCGGGCCGTGCCGTGCGCACCCACCTGTCCGTTGGCCTTAGCAGGGGAAGCGCCTGCTGCCTCCTCGGCGGTCACGTCGCCCCGGGGAGCCTTGGAGCTCTGGCTGCCCATGATGGGGGGTCTGCTGGGGGGCGCCCGGGGCCGCCCCGGGCTAGCGCCGCAGGGGATAGTTCGGCCGGGTCGGCCTGGCCGGCGGAGGGGTGGGGCTCGCGCTTGAGGGGGAGGGGTATGGGGGGGGAACCGAGCTGCACCCCCTCTCGGCGCCCGACCCGCTAGCTACGCCCGCCACCGTTCCGCTCCGCGCCAGAATGCCGCCCGCCGCCCGCCGAGCTGCCTTATATATGCGCCCCGAGCTCGGGGCGGGGCCGGACATTTAAATGAGCGCCCAATCGAGGAGCAGAGGCGGGCTCAGGTCCGGGGCCCCACTGGCGCAGTGGGCGACGCTGGCGGTCTGGTACCCCCCAGCCTACTCGCCTACCCCGGACGGGTGGGGTCCAACGTGGAAAGGGGAGAGGCGGGTCGTTCAGCGAGCTGGGCAGAGCGGGGCTCCTTGAGGAAAGGGAGAGCAACCATTCCCTCCTCTCACCGCCCACCCCCAGGGTGGACGCCCCAGCACCTGGAGTGGCCCCCAACGCCTTGGTTCTGCACTGACAGCTGCTGTCAATCTCCCCCTAGAACTCTTCGAAGGGCTCACATGCCCAGACTCGTCAGAGGGCTGGTCCTGAGTTATGCTCAGGAGAATGTGGTCATAGAAGCCTCAGGGCCCCGCGCTGGGTCTGCGCCCCCTCAGGCCTGGAGACCCGTCACAGGTCCCACCCACGTCCCTGCCTGCCTGCCCTGGTCAGCCTGGGGGGTCTGGCCCGCTGCGGAGTCACTCTGGTCAGACTGGTGAGGCCCGCCCCTCCTCTCTCCTCCCAGCCCCTTGTCAGCCAGTCGCACGGAGCCCCCACAAACCAGTTCACCCTTAGTCCCTCCTGCCCCCAGCCTGGACCCGTTACAAAGCCCGGGCTAGGGCGGTCCTGTGACCTTGAAGGGCTTCTCCATCCCCCATGTGAAAGCTGAAGAGTCTGAGGCTCAGAGACGTTGACATAACCTGTCTGACTTGCCAGATGCTCTCCCCCTACAACTGCTCCCCCACATCAGGGCTCCCCAAGCAGGCAGAGGAACTCCAGGAGGGAATTCAACAAAACTTTAAACACTCCAGTGGAGGGGTGGGACATCACCAAGGCTCCTGGGACAGCCCCTTAAGGACAGCCCCCAGGGCTGCCCAGCCCAGCCTCCTACCCCGCCTGAGAGTCAGGGAGCCTGGAGGCAGCAGCAGAGAGCCTGTGGCTGGAGACCCTCCAGCTCTGGTCCTCTGCCACTTCCCCTTCCCCTGGTATGGACAGGTCTGTGGGAACCCCCGAGTCCTGACTGGCCCCGGATGTGTGTGTCCGGTTGCCTGCCCTCAGCCCCCAGGAGGAAGGGGACGGGGGCTGGAGGAAGGAAAGCGTTGCAAAAGCAAGGCTGTGTCCTGGACAGCTCAGCACGTCCCTCCCTCCCTCCTTCCCTCCTACGGGTAAGGCCTCCTGGGAGGCCTGAGGCTGTGAGGTGTGGAGACACCCCAGGGCCTGAGAAATCAGGAACTCCCCACAGATCCGACCACAGAGGGGCGGAGGAGGGCTGAGGTGGCACCTACATTCAGCCCTCACCCCTGTAGCCTCCAGCCTCACCCCTACTCTGCAGCTACAGAAGACTCGCAGCTTCATTAACACTCGGCCGCCCCCCACCCCCATTTTCCAGACTGGGACCCTGAAGTTTGGAAAGGGAAAGGGACACTTCCAAGGGCACACAGCAGATGCCAGTAACTGAGAGTGAGAGGGGGTTTTGGAAAGACCTACTAAAATAAGGGGGGTGCAGTGAGGAAGCCCTGGAAAAATTCTCCATTGCGATCTGGGACTGCCTGGCCAGAGTGGGAGGGGGACCAGCTTTGGGAGAGGAGGGGCACCACGCCCCACTGCTGCTCACTGACAGAACGGTGCCTTCACCCGCTGCCACTAAGGGACGGACTTGGTGACCTGCATCTCTGTCTCGACCACAATAGGGAGCCCACAATGCTGCCAGGCGCTGCCCGCACCGGCTGGCAGGGCTCGGATGGAGGGTGCGCAAGAACTGGAGGGTTTGGGGTCAGAGGTTAAGAGCAGATCCCAAGCGTCCGGACTTCCAGGCTCTGCACTGAGGGGCTGACAGGCAAATCCCAGGAGGACAGAGGAACATCAGGACCCTGAGTTTCCAGAGCCCCAGAGGGAGCCTGGGCCACGGGGGAGCTCTGCCTCTCCCACCAGACATCGCTGGAGGCTGGGGAAGGGTCGTCTGGGAGCCCAGTCCCTCAGTAAATCCAGGTCCCAGCAGA
This sequence comes from Ursus arctos, assembly GCF_023065955.2. Classification (NCBI taxonomy): domain Eukaryota; kingdom Metazoa; phylum Chordata; class Mammalia; order Carnivora; family Ursidae; genus Ursus; species Ursus arctos. Next base: position 23,710,247 of record NW_026623008.1, read on the forward strand.
ATCTGGCTTCTGGAAGAGGCGAGAGGCTTCGGATGCTGTGGGAGTGAGGGGCTGGTACAACAGCCCCCACGGCCTCCTCCGTCCACGCTGTGGCTCCTTCCTCCCCAGCTGCTGCCAGGCCAGACAATGCGCCCATTGTTCTGTGTCTCCAGGGGCCTGTGTGCAACTGTGTGTGTCTGTTTCTCTCTGTGTGTGACTCTGTATTGCTCTGTATCTGTCTGTGTGTGAGAGACTTTGTGACTCTGTGTGTGTGTGTGTGACCAGGTGTGCGTGTTTGTGGTTGTGTGAGCCTGCATCTTTGTTTAGCTGTGTGTATTCAGGGTGAGAGAGAGAGGCGTGGTGCTCTGGGCACCTCTGAGATTTTCTGGGTGTGTGCCTGCCTGTCCTTGAGATTGTGTGTTGTGACCGTGTCGCCTGTGATTGGGTGTATGCGTGTGTGTCTGTGTGAGAGAATATCTATGAGCGTGTGGACGAACAAGTAGCTATTTGGTGTTTGTGGGAGTGTTGGCTATGTGTGCCTCAGTGGGTCACGGAGGCTGTGGTGGTCAGAACCTCTCAGGTATGCGCTGTTGCCAGGACAGAGTGGCAAGGGAAGGAGGATGGGAAGGACAAGGTCACGCTGGGATGGACGGGGGAAGGGCAGCTGTAGAGACTAGAACCCCCATGTTTTCACACAGATCCCCCTGTCTGTCCCAGGACTCCAGTGAGGCGTCAGCCCCTCGCCCCGGCCTGAGGTGCTCCTAGCCTCCCTGGATGGAAGGGAATAAGTTTCCTTGGCAGGTAGCCCAGGACCTCAGGAGAGCCATAGGGTGGGGCAGAAGGTGGGGGGAAGGCAGAAGAGAACGTGGCCCCCATAAAGGAGGTTCGTGTGCACTTTGAGGTCTCCGAGGGGGCCCTGTGGTAGCGATGAGATTAGATACCAGGTGAGCGGTGAGTGGGCAATAGCTCGTCAGAGATGGGGGTGGGCCTTCCTCGCAAAGGGACCAGCACGTGCACAGGCCTGGAGAGGGGAAGAGACGTCAGAGGATGGCTAGGTCCCAATGGAGACCTCAGGTATGGTGACTTGGCATGGCCTGGCTCCCAGCCCCAGCCACCCCATCTCCTTCTGGGGAGCGTCAGCTGGACCAAGAGACCTTAGTTTTGGCCCGTCTGGCCTCCTGCTCTGTAACGGTGAGCTAGTCCTCTCCCTGGGGCCTCAGTTTGCTGGTCTGTGTAGTGACCATGGGCTCCATGATTCATACTCACGAAGACGAGAGTTCCTCTTTCTGCTCACAAGTGGCAGAGCACCAGCTGTGAGTCATGCGGGGCCCCTGCCCTCAGGGGTTTCCCATCTAGGGGGAGAGACTGGCAGTGCCTTAAGGGGAGAAGAAGAGCCAGACGGGGGTCAGCTAAGGGCCCTGTAGGCTGCACAAAGGAGGGGCACATGCACGGGCCAGGGATGGAGGAAAAGTTTAGAACAGGATGAAGTGGGAACAGCAAATGGTCTGTGTGAGGGTGGAGGTGGAGGGACAGGCCTAATCTGGAGCAAGGTTTGGAGACAGGATCCCTAGGACTCCCTGACTGGCTGGTGCAGGGTTGGGAGGGTGTTGGGAGAAGGGAGAGACCATGTTGTTGCCGCATTTCTTTTGTGGGTGACAGCTGGCCAAGTGGATCCATGGACTGAGACAGGAAAACGGAGGGAAAGAGAATTTGGAGATTGGGGGGGGTCTTGCTGAATTGAGCCTTGTTGAATCTGAGGTGCCCAGGGAACATTCGGGAGCACATCCAGGAGGCAGCGCATAGACATGCCATCAGATCATGTTTCCTGAGCCAAAGACCAGGGCCCAAAATCTGGCTAGTGACCTCACAGGGACAACAGACCGTAGGTTTTAAGTCAGAAGTGACCCCAGGAAATCTGGGCCTCTGGATGCTGCTAGCTGAAGGGAAGGGGAGCCAAGCTGTGCGTGAGTTCACCCAGGAAGGCCCCAGGCAGCGAGGAGTGCTACCATTGGAGGGGCAGGCAGCAGGCAGGGACCCCGGGAAGGAGTCTGGGAGGGAGCCAGCAGAGAGGGGGAGGAAAAACCCCAGAGCACAGAATCATGGAGATCCTTGACCACTGGGGAGAGTTCTGAAAAGGCAGGAATGACCACTGACAACAATAATCATAGTTGCTAGCGTTGCTTACACGCCGATCGTATGCCAAGCCCTGTGCCAACTGCTTTCCATACCTTATCTCGTGACCTGCTGACATGTGTCCCCTCATTGTTCCCGTTTGTGGAGGAGGAAACAAGCCCAGTGGGGCGGAGGGTTTCTGCAAGCAGAAGAGGTGGAGGTCAGAACTAGCAGAAAGTGGTTTTCGGGATCTCGGGGGAGCAGAGCAGTGCTAGGTTTGGCCAGAGGCATTCGCAAACGGCTCGATGCTTCGAGTTGTGAGGAGCACGGAGAGTGTCAGCGGGGAGAGGCCAGGCGGCCACGGGCTGGGGACCCCAGGGACTCGACTCCCCAGCATCCTGGGTACATCGGGTTCTGGTTTAGTTGTCAGCAGACCCCAGGTCCACAGCCTCCCTGCCAGTCACGGGCCTTGAACCTGGGGCTGGATCCTGGGGCACGTTAGGGGCTCTTCGCTAGGACCCACCATCCAGCCGGTCACCAAATCACAGGGATTCCGTAGGTTCCTTTTCAAAATTTTAGGCCGGTCAGCCCTCCTGTTTCTTCCTTCCCCTCCCTCTTCCCTTGGTCTCTGTGAATGAGCATGTGCGCGTGTGTGCACGCGTGCGTGCGTGCGTGGGGTGGGGTGGTTGTGTAACCTGGCCAGGGCCCAGTCACTAACAGAGCTGTCTCTCTGGGGCTCAATTTCCCCAATAGCCAAGAGGTGTGTCATCGGCTCACCTGCCTATCTCCCCCAGGCTCGATGAGGTCACCAGAAATTCAACCCGGGTGCCCTGGGCTGCCCGAGCCTCTCCCTTCCCCCTTCCCTCCCCTCTTCCCAACTTTCAGTTTCTGTTCAGATCCTGGGTGCCACTGGGGAAGAGGCAGCCAAATGGCTGGAACGTGGATTGCTTACAACTTTCCAACCCCAAATCCCCCCTCTGGGGCAGTCCCTTTAAAAGGGAAACTGAAACCCTGTCCGAGTCCAGTCCCCAGTCCCACCCTTTCCTCTCCACACTGCTCGGACCCCTCACTTCTCCCATTCAGCCTCTTCCTCCAAATGATCTGGACCCACCTTGCAGCTTTGTGGCCCCCCCCGGCCTCCCAATGCGCACCCCGTAAAACGAGGACGCTGGCTGCCACTTGAGGCTGTGGCAAGGGCTCAGCGAGGTGTTGTTGTGTTGAGGCGATCGTGGTGACGAGGCATCCTGTCCTAGCTGTGTGGCTGTAGGCCCTCTCTGAGCCTCAGTGTCCTCCCCTGTAAAGTAGGAAGATAATAGCCAGGTCTGGGGCTGATTGTGAGGTAAATGAGCGGGTGCCAGCAAGTGAAGCCCTTCCCCCCATCACCTGAGGCGCAGAGCACTTGGGGAGCAGCCAGCGACATTCCCGGGCAACCGAGTGACATGCTGGGCAAGAACGTGGCACAAACTTGACACTCAACGGTGTGCCCACTCCTTTCCCGGCCTGGGGGGAAGAGGCAGGAGGCCAGGAGCTCCCTGAGACGACCTTGCGCCCCCTCCCTCAACTCTCTTCTGGGGCGGGTGGTAGAGGGACTGACCGGGCTGTTCTCAGGATGCTGAATTATTCAGGGGGGAATTTATTTGGCTCAATCAATTCCTTACACGGGAAAGGGGTCTGTCTCTCCCCAGAACCCTGAGGATTCTCACCCTCTCCTCTTGCAACCCCAGAAGTGTCCCACTGGGACCTCCTCGTGGTGACTTTTCCTAGAAAGACATGCTAGGAAGCCCCCTGCCCCAATACATCTGTCTGTCCCCTCCTAGCCTCTCCTCAAATTCTCCTTCCCTCCTGTCTGCACAGGGGGGCCTGGTATCCTGGTGACTCTCCCTGAGCACTCCAGGTCGTGCCTCAGAGAGAGCAAGCTTGCGGCCTCATCTCCCCTCTTTTTCCCGACCTCACTGAACTTTGACTACTGGCTTTTCAGTGCCTCAGAGTGTTGAGCTTCTTCCGCCTCAGGGCCTTTGAACAAGCTGCTCCCTCTGCCTAGAATGCCTCTCTCCACTTCTCTACTTGCTGAATTTCTACTCTTCTCTCTCTCTCTCTCTCTCTTTTTTTTTTTTTTGAGACTTTATTTATTTGAGACAGAGAGAGAGCACGAGGCAGGGAGGGGGCAGTGGGGGACAAGCAGACTCCCCTCTGAGCAGGGAGCCAGATGCAGGGCTTGATGCAGGGCTTAACTGACTGAGCCACCCAGGCGCCCCTCTATTTCTCTCTTAAAACCCAGACCAAACCACTCCTGAGGACTTCCAGGTTCCACAGGAGGAAGAGAGGCTCTCCCCACCACATGGTCCATACGTCTGGGCTTAGGGCTCCCACTGCTCTGTTGCCCAAGCCAGGAACCCCACAACCACCCCCCTCAGCTCATCATCCCCTCTCCTCCCCCTCTCCTTCTCCTTCTCCCCTGTGCCCGGGGCCGTCACCACAGCCGCCTTCTCACTGTCTTCTGCCCCACGTCCCGCCCCTCCAGATGCTCTCCTCTGCCTTGGGGTCACTTTCCAATAGAGGGTGCTCAATAAATATTTATTGGCTGATGGAGTAAATGTGCCAAGGAAGGCACGAAGGAGTGAAAGGAATGTCAAATCGAACATGTCCCCTTGGCTTTAAACCCTGCTGTGGCTCTCGACTGCCCTCAGAGCGTCTGTGCCTTAGGTCTTCACCATCTGGGGCCCATGCGCACTCCGGACTGGCCGCCGAGCTCCAACCGCGCTCTCCCTCCTGCCGTCACGCAGGCAGTCCCTCTACCTGGATGGTCCCTCCCTGCTGGGTTGTTGCAGTCACCCAGGCAAGACACGATGGGGACATGACCTCAGGTACAAAGCGGCAGCCCACACTGGCACCCCCAGAGCTGGGCCTGTCCCCAGTTCCTGGCCTAGCTTTGGAGTTAACGTTTGACATGCCCGTTAGAGTCCGCGTGGAGACATCAGGCTCGCAGTTAACAGGGTGTGAGCCTGGACTTAAGAGTGTGGGGTGTCCCAGATTTGAAGGGGACTGGATGGAATTCACCAGAGGAGTGGCTCGAGAAGACAGCTCCAGGGGCCTCACCGACACTTCGAGTCTGGGAGGGGAGCTAGCAGGGGCCTTCAGCTGATGGTCAGTGAGAAAGGAGGAGGTCCAGGAGCAGGGGTGTCCCGAAGGCTGAGGGAAGCCATGGTTTTCAGAAGCAATGAGGGACCCACCATGTCAAACGCAGCTGAAGGGGGGAAGAAGATAGAAGGCGGTGTTCAGGGGGCAGAAGAGGCGGGACTTAGGGAAGGACTTAGGACTGGAGGGAGGGAGTGCGTGGGGGGGAGGCTGAGCATGGTGCCCAGGGAGGGTCCACCGTGGGCAAATGGGGGGAAGGAGGTGCCAAGCCGCACACGGAAGCCTAGACGAGGAGCAGTGGGTACGCATGGAAACGGAGAGGTCTTTTTGGGACAAGTTGAGGTGACGGGACTTTGGGATGTCATTAGGATCAATGCGTCTGGAGAGCAATCTGTGGTGGAGAGCAACACCTCTCTCTCTCTTTCTCTGTGTGTGTGTGTGACAGAAAGTCTATAGAAATCTGTCTCTAGCCTAGATCTCTCCAGGACTCCAGCTCCCCTTGGAGATCACCCTGGACGACCCACAAGGACACGCAAACACAGGAAAACAGGCCCCGGTGGACTAGAGGGGACAGAGTTGTTGGTGAGAAAACCAGGGAGAGACTTGTCCAGATGAAAGCGAGAGTGGCCGGAACTAGGTGAGGCCAGAGGGCAGAGGAGGAGAAGACAACGTCCAGAGACGTTCAGGGAGCAGAGAGCACCAGAGACAGGGACTGGGTCCCGTGTGGAGGGAGAGGGGCTGGAGGTGGAAGGGAGATGGTTCTAGGAGTCTGCTCCTGTGGGAAGCTAGAGTGGGGCTGCCTATCGTTACCTGTTGATGGGACTGAGGCCCCCACAAAGGGCATGGGATGAGTCCTACATGGGCCTCACGGGTTGCGGAAGGGGGCTGCTGTCGACCACTGAGTGGATGGTTAGGGTAGCAGCCCAAAGACTCCCCCATCCAGCCATCAGCACCCTCCGCCAGACCTTGGCAGGAGAGCTTGGGCAGGATCCACTCCTGGCCTCAGCCCCAGGTAGAAGCTGGGAGAGTGTGTAAGGGGGAGCACAGGGACAGTTGCCCTGAGGCCTTGGACCTGGCTGAGGGCCAGAGACTACTCACTGCCCACCAGCCCCAAAAGGGCTCTAGGCCTGGAGATGCCACGAGGGGACCATGTCCCTCCCTTGCTTTAAATCTGTCCATGGTTCCCAGCCTCCTCCTGGAGAATGTCCAACCCCTTGCTTTGGCGTTCAAGGTCTTTGAAGCTCCAGGCCCAGTTAGCCTCCTTTTAGGCAGAGCCCCCCTGGCTCCCTCAGTGGGGTGACCATTTCAGCCTGTAAATGACCAAAACTTTCTCCATGCTGCCCATTCTGCTGGAGTGCTATTCGCTGTGTATGCCTACCCAGTGCCTGCCCACCCACTGAGATTTAGCGCGAGGAACCCCTCCTGAAGTCTTCCCTGACCTACCAGAGGACTCACTGTGCCCCAAACAAACTGTCACCTCCCCCCGCCCCGTGGCATTTTACTGAGCTGGCCTATGTCTGTTTTTCTCTTGCTATGGCACTGTGAGAGCCTGGAGAGCAGGAGCCAGGTCGGGTTCCTCCATTCTCTCCCACTGAGGGGGCTCGGGGTGGGGTGGGGGCAGAGATGGGGGCAGTGGAAGGATCAGGAGTGACGGCAGATGCCCTTCCAGCCCTGTGGGTTCAGTCTAACTCAGTGTGTGTGAATGGGGAGAGTTGAAATGATCACCCCCAAAGTAGAGAGAGCCAGAGAGAGGCAAAAACTGCTTTATTTGGGCAGTGAAGGGCAGAAACGTGGAGATCCCAGGGGAGGGGGCAAAGGTAGAGCACGTTCGCCCACAGAGAGGGACACCGGATTTTGCAGTGCTCCTAGGACGTCTTCCTGCTCACCCTGGCTTGGTGCGAGTCAGCCTCGGGACCATCACGCGATGAGCCTGAAGCCTGTCGCCCCAGATCCCTGGAAGACAGACACTTATGACACGCCTCTGGAACCCTGGGGCAGAGGGCGTGTAGCTGGGCACCCCACACTGCCTGGGGTCACATGCAGCTCTGCCACCAACTAGCTGGGTGTCCTTGGGCAAGTCACATAATGGCTTGGAGCCTCAGTCTCCTCCTCTGAGGATACTGGAAATAACAGCGGTACCCACCTCGTAGGTGTGTGATAAGTCTTAAAAAAGAAAATGCACGCGAGGTGTTAGCACACTACCTGGCAGAGAGTAAATGAGCAATACATATTAGTTGTTACGATTATTATTTTGTCAGATCTGGGGCTGCAGGGGGGTTATCCCTCCCACTCTGTCAGGTCTTTACTGGGCTCGCTCTCCAGGCAGGACTCCTCTGCCTGCAAGGCAGAATGAGAGGAAGGACTGTGGTTAGATAGCAAGAAGGACTTCCTGCCAGGCTACACGATGCTATCCTGGGAAGGAGCCAGAAGTCGTGGGACTGAGGCCGCTGGGGAGAGGACCTGCTTCCAGGAGAATGTCCAGGCCAGGCTAGTGAGGCCAGAGTAGGCTGAGGGCTGAATCAGCTCAGTAGTGACCTCACTTCCAGAGACCCTGGAGGGGCCCTGTTTAAACCTACCTTTCAATTCCCAAGATCACAGAGATGACACACAGAAACAGAGACACAGCAGCAGGGATACTCCAGGGCAGACAGGCAGAAGCAAGGGGCCACACATGACACAGGCTGTTTCCTCCACTCAGAACACTCTCGCCAGGGTCTGGAGCGGCTGACCCTTCATCCTTCAAGCCTTGATGGAGAGTTACCTCCTCAGACAGGCCCTCACCAACCCATGCATTCATTCAACATTTACTGAGCCGCGATTATGAGTCAGGCACTGTTCTAGACTAGACAGAGTCCGTGCTCATTCCAGATAAAGTAGCCTCTGGCCCACCTTGTTCTTCTCAAACCCAGCGCACTGTCGATTTCTGACTTCTTTTTATTGTTTCTCTAACCAGAATGTAAGCCCCATGAGGGTAGGGACTTCAATAGTTTCTTTTACCAATGTGAACCCGATGACTCAGAGTATAAACCCGGCACAAACTAAAATAGGCCCTTGATAAGTATTTGCTGAATAAATAAATGGACATAGAGATCAGAGAGATAGCTGGACACCCAGAGAAACAGCGCCGTGCTCAGGGGTCGATGCAGACATTCAGAGAAGCACATAGGATGACACTCAGGACTGTGCCTTCAAGGCCACCCGAGCCTTCCTTTCTCAGGTCATTCAGCTTGGTTGCTAGGCTGGAGCCTTGTTTGGAACTCTATTTTACATTATTATTATTATTATTACTATTATTTTTTAAAAGTAATCTCTATGGCCCACGTGGGGCTCCAACTCAGGACCCTGAGATCAAGAATTGCATATTCTACCGACAGAGCCCGCCTGGCGCCCCTCTATTTTACTTTTTTAGGTGCCTTCTGATGAACAGAAATGTTAATATAGTCAAATCTGTCAATCATGTGAAGACTGTGGTGGTCAGAAAAAGGAAGGGATGAATTACCCCGCAGAGTCCCACGGCCGGTCGGAGGGGCCCTTCCGACTTCAGCTCAACCCCTCCAGGTCCTGGAACCTGGGAGGCCCCGGCTGCCGCGGCCCCACCGGGTGTTCACGCCTCGCCCTTCCCCCACCCTCTCCGCTAGGCCCCGCCTCTGGAACCCCGCCTCCGCCCCATCGGCCGAGCCCTCTGTTGGCCCCGCCCCTCACCGGCTCTCACGGGCGCAGGGGAACTAGATGTCTCTTCCTCTTGCCCAGGAATTGGTAGTTAATATTCTGCCATCGGTGCTTCCATCTGGAGGGAGGGAAAATTGGGCAGACAGGATGGGCAAGGCTCCGCCCCCCACTCCGGGTCTACGCCCATTTCGCCTAGCCCCGCCCCTTCCTCCTGCTCTCAGCGGCCTCGGGCCTCGCCCTTCCGACCCAGTTCCGCCCCCTCCTCCCGCTCCCAGGCACCGTCAAGCCCAGCCTATCCAACCCCCGACCGGCCCTGGGCTCTGGGGATCCGCCCCTCGGCCACAGGCCCCGCCCCGCCCCCTCCAGGGCCTCCGCCCCGCCCCGCGCGCTCACGTGAGGCGCGGGCGCGCGCTGTAGCAGCTGGGCCAGCGCGCAGAGGGTACGTCGGCCAGGCTGGTGGTCCCGGGCAGCAGCAGCAGGTTGCGCGTCGGCCAGCGCCAGGCGGCGCCCGGCGGGCGGCGGCGCTGCGGGCTCAGCCAGTAGTCGCCCAGGCTGCGGCGGGAGGCGGGCGCTGGCAAGGCCGGGCCCCGGCAGCCCCAGAAACACAACTCCTGGTCCAGGCGGTGCGGGGGCGTGGCCCGGGGCCGCCTGCGGGGGAGACGGGGCAGCGGTCACCTCGGAGCACGACGGGCGGGGAGAAAGGGGCCGCCTCGGATCCGACGCGTAGGGGCCTGCGTCGAAGTCACTCTTGGTCGAGGGACTCTTTAGAGGGACAAGGGAGGGGCACCGGAAGGCTGCATCGGGGCCCTCGGGCCCGGACGCCTCCTCCCCCAGCTGCTGGACCAGGCTCCTTTATCGCGCCGGCGCCCTCCCCGGGGACCCCCTTACCGGGACAGAAGAAAATTCACCACGAAGTGGGCAGTCTCGGTGAACAGCATGGCGTCCAGCCCGCCTGGCCCGGCTTCGGCCTCTTAAATACCTGCCGGAGTGAAGGGGGAGGCCTGAAAGCCCATAGTCCCTCCGGGACGGCCGTTTTTAGCAGGAGGCATCAGCTGGCAGAGCGAGATGGGGGCAGCACCAGCTCCTCCGGCGGCTGGGGTCTAGTCTGTGATCTGATTTCACCAGCCGCAATGGTGGGAGGGGGCCAGGTAACAGATTTCCGAGATCTCCTGAGACACTACCCCACTCCCTGCCCCCAGGACCAAGGATGTCAAAGGCAGCAAGAGGGGGCCGAGGGCAGTAAGGTCAGCTGCCGGTTAGATAAAGCTTCCCCGTCCCACCCAGGGGCCTCCAGCCTCTGCTTACAGACAGACCCCGTGATGGCATGCTCAGGCAGAACCCGCACCTCAAAAGGTGGCCCCGCTCTCAGGCTTACGATCCCCCACCTCTGCCTCCCAAGGCCCTCTTGCTCCAGGGCACTTTCAAATGTTACAGGCAGAAGGCTCCTCGGCCACCTTTAGTTCAAGAGTTCTTATCTGGAGACATTCTGCGAATGAACTTTTGGGGATCCAGGACCCCCTAAACTGTCTCAAAGTTCCAAATACACATATATTTCTGGAAAGAATCTAGAAAGGATCCCTGACAGCATACCCCCCCCCCCAAAGAAAAAGTTGAAATCTCTTGCTCTGGTCTAACACCCTCTTTTGGGAAAAGGGGAAACTGAGGTTTAGAGAGTGGCCGAGAAAAGCCAAAAGTAAACCCCAGGTTTCATACGACTCTGCCCACCCCTACAGGGGGTGAGACAACCCCTCTGTGCCCTTGTTCTAAGCAGAGCTTGGGGTTCAGGGCTCAGCTCAGGGCTCAGAGCCCAGGCTGGGCCCTGCCCCCCGACCCCCTGGGGATCCAGAGGAACGTGCTGGCCCAGCTCCCTTTCCCACACTGCCAGTTTGGGCTATTTCCCCCCCAGTGACTCACACTGGCTGCTGGGGAGAGTGGGCAGCTGTTCCGAGCCCCCAGGGCCCAATACAGGTCCTGACTTCCCCCCAATTGTGCAGCCATATTTGGGGATTTAATCTCCTGTTTTCCCTCCTTCGGGAATCTCCCTCCCCTCATCCCTTCCTCTTTTCCCTATCTCCAACCTCTCCCTCCCTATGGCTCCTTCCCAGCAGCAAACAGGCTCTAGTCTTCCCTATCTTTGAAAAAGAAGAAAGCTCTCCTTCAACCCAATGTCCTTCTCCTGCTCCCCTTCACAGCCAACATTCTTGAAAGGGCTGTTTCCACTTCCTCGCTCAGCCCCTGCGATCTGGCTTCCTCCCCCACCATTCCGCAGGAACAGCTCTGCTCTCAAGGTCACCACTGACCTCCTTGTGGCTAAATCCAAGGGATGGTTGGGAGTCTTTATCTGACTTGACCCCTTAGCAGTGGCTGCCTTCGATACAAATTCTCCTTCCTCCTTGAAATAACTTTTGCGTCCTTGTTTTTCTGGACACTGTGCACTCCTGATTTTCTCGCCATCGTACTGGCTGCTGCCACATGGCAAATTTCTCATCCTTTGCTCACTGCCTAATCGTGTCCTAAGGAAATCTCATTGGTTCCCGTGCCTGGGGTTTCTCCTCTGTCAGAGACTCACGTCTCTCTTTCAGCCTTCATCTGTCTTCTCTGCCCCACACCTGTCTCCTGGCACCCCTCTCCCCGCCCTCCCCCAGATGTCCCACCTCACAGGACACGTGCCCCACGCCTGCCCTTCCTCCCACCCATGTTCCCTAGCTTGACCATTTTCTCAGTTGCCAGAACCAAAAATCTGGGTTTTGTTGTAGTATCTTCTCTCTCTTTTCATATTCAAGCAGCTATGAAATCCTATTCTCTCCAGGACATTTTATTTTATTTTTTTAAAAAGATTATATTTATTTATTTTAGAGAGAGAGAGAGAGGGAGCCCACGAGTGGGGGGGAGGGGCAGAGAGAGAGGGAGAGAGAGAATCTCAAGCAGCCTCTCCCGGAGCATGGAGCCAGACTGACTTGGGGGTCTGTCCCACCATCCTGAGATCACGACCTGAGCTGAAGTCAAGAGTCAGCCGCTTTACCAACTGAGCCACCCAGGCGCCCCCAGGACATTTAAAAAATCCCATTGCTGGGGCGCCTGGGTGGCACAGCGGTTAAGCGTCTGCCTTCGGCTCAGGGCGTGATCCCGGCGTTATGGGATCGAGTCCCACATCAGGCTCCTCCGCTATGAGCCTGCTTCTTCCTCTCCCACTCCCCCTGCTTGTGTTCCCTCTCTCACTGGCTGTCTCTATCCTGTCGAATAAGTAAATAAAATCTTTAAAAAAAAAAAAAAATCCCATTGCTTCTCTCCATTTCCACTGCTAATGGATGCCTGGTCCAAGGCCCCCTCGCCTTTCCCCTGGGCGGTAGCAGCCTGCGGGCTTGGCTCCCTGCCGCCACTCTCTATCCCTTATGTGGTCTGGTCCCACAAAGCAGACAGGGTTGTCTTTCCAGAACATCAGTTCGTCCCTCTGCACAGTGTCTTCAGCACCAAGTTCACCCTTGGCACCTACCAGTTCCAGTGCCAGGGACATTTCCTCCCCCCATGTCCTCCCGGGTCACTGCTGCTCCTCTCAGCTCCACTGTCCTTCGGGGGACCATTCCGGGCCTCCTAGCTGGCTCTGCTCTTCCTTCTCTTCGCAGCACTGGGGCCTGTCCTCTGTGGACTTATCAAGCATTCGCTAGCTAGTCTGATCTGCAGACCTCCCAACTCCTGAGCCTGCCACTCTAGGCCCCTGGGATGCCAAGACGAACCTGCCAGAGGCCTTGTCCTCCGTGAGTCCAGAGTGTGGTGGGGGAGGCAGACCTTCACCAGGGATCTAGGAATAGCTGAGTACACACTGGACAAGCAGGTGCTGTGAGAGGGGAAGGACAGGAGGTCAGAGGAGCCTTCTGGGAGAGGCGACAATTGGTGGAGATCTGAAGGGTAAGCGGGGTTGGGAGGGAGGCTGTTCCAGGCGGAAGGAACAGCATGCTTAAAGGCAGAAGAACGTTCTGTGAATCGCTGAGGGGCGTCTGGTGCGGCTGGATAAGTGACGTAAAGAAACCATCAATGAGTCTTAAATAAGAGAATGGTATGGCTGGATCTGTGGTCTTTGTATGTCTGGACTAGAGGCATCAAGCCAGGAAGGAAGCAGGGAGTCTGGCTGGGGTTGCTTGGGCAATGGTGGGCCCCCGGATTCAGGGTGCGGGCAGGGGAACTGGAGCAGAATGGACTGTCATTGCCTGGAAGAAGGTGAGGGCAGAGACAGGGAATGAGAATGTTTGTGGTGGCCCCACCCTGGAGGGTGGGTGGGGAGAGGCCCCCGGGCGCCGGGACACCCATATCCCTGTGGCGTCCAACCCGCTGACCTAGCTGGTGTCTGGTTGCCTGATGTCTTCACGTGGGTCCTCATCCATCCTTTCCCCTAGAAGAGCAGAGGGAGGCCCAAGAGGCAGAAGGCGGCCGTGAAGGCCTAGGAGGAGGCAGAGGGGAGAAGGGGAAGTTGGGTCAGAGTCCGGATGTGACAGGGTTTCAGGGAAAGTGGCATCTGGGGTTTCCTCAGAGTCTGGAAATTCCACTCTCTCTGGCTCCACTTTGAGACACCCCCCTTCCCTCCCCGATCCTCTCTAGGCTCTGTAGGGGCTGAGTCTGTATCCGAAGGGGCACATCCACCGATGGGTCCCCAGGACTCAACAGTCCCTAATGTCAGTTCGCACCTCCCATGAGCTGGCCCGGTGCCCGTGGCCTGCCTGACCCCGTGCTGTCCTCACACTAGCCCTTGGAGGCACGTAGCTTATTTACCCCCATCGTACAATGAGACTTCCAGGGCTTAAGGAACTTGCTAAAATTCCCACAGCTTAGACGAGGCAGCACGAGGATTTGAACCGAGGTTTGACTGACATCAGAGACTGCTTTTAACTCTGTGCTATATTAAGCCTGTCGACCCCCTGGCTGATTGGCTCGGTAAGGGAAGGAGGCTTTGTGGGGTATTTGCTTGTGGTTGGGGTGGCTCCCCCCCCATATCAAGCAACGGGAAAGGGTAGTACTGACGTCAACTGTTGCCATGACAATGCAGCAACCTTTTCCCTGCCATCTCCATGGTAACCTGGGGGTCCATCTGTACTTCGCCCCCTCCTTCTAAAAGGGGGTCCTTTAGGGAGGGGCTAGCTAATAAGGTGTCTGAGAGGCAAGTCGGGAAGCTATGATTCGTGTACGCCCCTTTCCCCAGGTCCCTCCTTATTCCTTGGGCCCAGAGAATAAGGTTGGGATCAGGGGGTCCTGCCTGGGGTCTGGGGACAGCTTCACCCTTGAGGGTGAGGGAGGCAGCTCTCCCCTTCCCACCTGGGGATTCCCCTGGAAATGTCCCCCAACCAAGTTCCTAGGCTCGTGTGAGCAGAACTGCTGGGAAGTTGGCAGAGGGAGGCAAGAGGGATTCCCCGACCCTCTCCAAGGCTGGACATTGCCCAGGCCCGGGGCGGGGGGGGGGGGGGGGGGGGGGGACGTGACAGGCTGGCTCTCTGCTGCCCCTTGAAGCCAGAGGTAGGAGCAGCAGCAGCCTCTCTTGCTCAAGGGCTGGCCGTGCCAGAGACTCCGGGCTGGTGCTACACAGGCATGAAACCTGCCAGCAGGTGTCATTAACCCATTTCACAGATTTGGAAGCAGAGACCCAGAGAGGCGAAGTAACGGGCCCAAGTTTGAACAGCTAGTAAACGGCAGAGTCAGGACTCAAATCTGAGTTTAGGCCAGTGACTTTTCCAGGGGGAAAAAGGAAGAAACAGAGAACAGGATAGAAAAGGAGAAAAGAAACAGGAGAGTGAGTGACTCAGGTTGGAGCATGTCATGCTGTCACTACAGAACAAAGCTCAAATTCAAGGCCTCCTTGATCCAGCTTTTCTTCTGTTACCTCATCTCCAGATCCCCTGAATTCTGAGCTCTGCGAGGGCCAGAGATCTGTCAGATTCAAGCCTCGGTTCTCAGCACCTGGTGTGGTCCAGATAGGTAGGTGTTGGGAGAAGGTGATTGAAGTGACTTCCTGGAACGTGCCCCGCACTTTCCAGCCTCCAGGCCTTTGTGCGCAATGTTCCCTCCCCCTAGTGGAGCTAACTGGCCCCAGGGTCTGACCAAGCATGGGGGGGAGGGCGGGCAGTAAGGTTTTTTTCTTTTTTAAAAATTTTTAAAAAGATTTTATTTATTCGTTCGACAGAGACAGCCAGCGAGAGAGGGAACACAAGCAGGGGGAGTGGGAGAGGAAGAAGCAGGCTCCCAGCAAAGGAGCCAGATGTGGGGCTCAATCCCAGAACCCCAGGATCACGCCCCGAGCTGAAAGCAGACGCTAAAAGACTGAGCCACCCAGGCGCCCCTTTTTTCTTTTTAAAAAGATTTTATTTATTTTAGGCAGAATGAGAGAGTGGGGGTGGAGGGGGTGGGTGTGGGTGGGGGAAGCACAGAGCCCGATGTGAGGCTTGGTCCCAGGACCCTGAGGTCATGACCTGAGCTAAAACCAAGAGGCAGATGCTCAGCTCAGCCGAGTCACCCAGACACCCCCCCTTTTTAAATTAAAGTTTATTTATTTAAGTAAGCTCTACGTCCAGTGTGGGGCTCGAACTTACCACCCCAACATCAAGGGTCACATGCTCCTCCAACTGAGCCAGCCAGGCGGCCCCCCATTTTTTTTTTTTTTTTAATCCAGTGAGGAAGGGACTTGCCTGAGGGAGGCCGTGTGAGTCCTAGGAGGGCCAATGCCTGTGTCCTTCAAGTTCACCGCTGAATCCCCAGTGCCCTGCACAGGACTGGCTGGTGGACTTGTATTGACCGAGGCAGGAACAGAGCCCAAACTAGAACCCAGTGACCCGACGCCTGGTCACACTGTCCAAGGCTCCTCATTGCCATGGAACAGAGTTGTCGCCCTGGCTCCTGCCACTGTCTCTCCGGGCTTCTTTTCCTGCCAGGGTTACCCAAACTTTACAGAAGCTCTCTCTGCTCCCGAAATGTTTTTTCTCCATCTCTGCCTCTTATTTTCTGGTGATGCCCTGATCACTTGGCCATGCTTCCACCTCGAGGGTAGGTTCGGCTGGCCCAGCTGGGGCAATTATAGCCTCGCACTTGCCTGCCGATGCTAATTGGCCAAAAGAGTGCGCATGCGACTTAAAAGGAGGGCCAATCACTGCCCTTCCGAAGGTCAGGTAAACTGAGTCTGGGAGAAAGCACCTCTCCCTTCCATCTACAGATTTCCAAACTGCCGCAGCCATGTTCCCTGCCCAGAGGAGATAGTCAGGGATGAGAGATGAACAGAGGGGCAGTCCTGGGAGGCCCAGAGGAGATAAACTCAGTTCCTGCAGTTCTTCCTTGAAGCTTCTGTATCTGGAAAGCTTATATCCTTCCCGGCCACTCGAAACAACCAATTCCTTTTTGGCGTAAGTTAACTTTAGTTGCTTGCAAAGGAGAGGTCTTATCAATACAGAGGCCTATAATTTTTTTCTCTTGAAACTTACAGTGGTCTTCTAAGGAGGTGGGGGGACTGTTTACAGGGAAGAAGGCCCTTTTCCTCCAGAGCTGAGGCGTGGGTTATGCTGAGTAGGGCCGGCCTGGAGGGAGTTTGGTGGGAAGCGAAACAGCTGGATTACTCCACTTAATGGGGTGACTGAGAGCCCTGGGGTCTCTCTAGGAATTAAGGGTGGAGGAGGAGAGGAGTAAAGAGGAGAGAGAACCCAGCACTGTGGCCTAAAGCCAGGGATTCTTCCGGTGGGTGAAAGGCAAAGAGAAGCATGGGAGGGCTTTCAAGAACGAGGGTGTTTGAAGGACCGGGCACCGAATGGTCAAGTCTAAAATCCTCACTTCGAAGTAGACCCTTTTTTGGCAAACATCCTCTCCTCTTTTTTTTAAAATGTATTTTTTATTTTATTTTTAAAAGTTTTAAATTCCAGTTAGTTAACATAGTGTAATATTAGTTTCAGGCGTACAATATACTGACATCCTCTCCTCTTTTAATAAGTCTCTTACATTTGGGACCGCCTGGGAGAGAATTTATGTGGAAACCGAGAACGGTGGTCATTTTGGGCGAGTGTGGGATTTTGAAGTACTCTAAGGAGGGCTTGGAATTCTACCCCACATGGATTAGGAGTGTTAAGTCATTTGCATTTAGATTTCAGGGGACAGGAGACTGAACCTGACCGCTGGGTTATGTGTATTTTTTCCAATATTAAAACAATACAGGCTAATTAAAGCAAAATTGGAAAGTGGAAAATACATGTTCAGCTAAATGCCAATACTTCCAGGAAGCCTTGGATCTTGGATGGATTTTAGAGCATTAAGTCTAAGGACACCGAGGAGTGTGCTAGCCTCTGTCATCATCTGGGGGAACGCGGGCAAGTCTCTCAAGGCTCCCCTATAAAATAGGAAGGAGAAATCAAGGTTTTTCAAACGACTTCTTTCCCAATCTTTTTCTGGTCCCACCACTCCTGGGACAAATCAAGGCTCTAAATGGCCTGGAAGGCCCCTAATTCGAGGTGCCCAGTGTCACAGAACAGCAGCAGGTAGCAAAATCTAATTCCATCTTGGGAGCATTAAATGGGCAGGTGCGGGTGGGTCATTCCCTTTATTCTAAATTGCCCAACCTCTCCAGTCCAGACCTTCTCTGGACCCCCGGAATCCAGCACAGCTATGTGAATTTCATTGGAAAACCGAGGAGAGGGATGAGGAGAAGGATGAGGGCAGGGGCCAAGGGGAAAGGTAGCGCTGGAAGAGATCAGGACCAGTAAGAAATGAGGGGGAGTGGTTGGCGCGGACCGGGAGGACGGGCCTCTAGGGCTGGGTCCAAGGGAGGAGGCGGCCCACGGGAAGGAGCTATTGGATGGGGCGGAGCAGTTTGCGGGCCGATGGACGGGATAGACATACACGGCCAGCCCGGAGTGGAAAGAACAGTTTATGCTGTGCTTTATTAAAATGTGCATCATTCTTTTATTTTAAAATGTGCATCATTGTCTCGTGCTCGGCGCGCGCGACCTCAGCGTGGTGGCCCGCGGCGGGCCTCGTCCCCGCCCGGCTCCCGCGGAGCCGCCGTGCGCAGGCGCACTCAGGTGGCGCGGGCCCGGGGGCTCCCGCCCATGGCCAGGTAGACGTCGATGGGCACGTGCAGCAGCGTCAGGCAGTGGCAGCCCGGGCAGCGTCGAAGCGGCCTAGGGAAAGCGGGGCGGGCCTCTGCTGTTGGGAACGCGCCCGCGGAGTGCCCCCGGGCCATCCCCCCACCCCGGGGTTCCGCGGGGCCCTGACGCGGGGACGGGGTTCTGTGCAGGGCAAGTGGACGCAGGCGGTCCGGAGCCCCGCGCGGCGGGGACCGGGCCAGAGCGGCAGGAGGGGCCGCGGGGAGGGCGCCCTCCTCACCTGACCGGGTTGTGCTCCGTGGCTACCGGCTCCGGGTTGTCCTGGGACTCGGGGGCGGCGGCAAGGCCAGGGGAGTCTCCGGCCTCAATGGGGAATCTTCGACCCTGCGGGGGCTCCTGGGCACTCATGTCCAGGCCCCGGGGCGCTCTGCGCGGGGAGGGGCGGTCAGGCCGCTCCCGGGCCTCCGGGCGCCCCCTGCCCGCGCCCGCCCCCTGGGCCGTTGCTCACCTGCCGGAGGCCGAGGCCGGTCCCAGGCTGGAAGCAGCTGCCGGACCCCTGGCCGCGGGAGGACGCTCCGGTCCAGGCGGAGCCGGGCAGGTGTCTGCGGCGCGCCGCGGCCCGGGCGTCGAGGGGGCGGGCTGCATTGTGACCCGGGCCGCGGCGCGCTGACCTCACAGAGCCCGTTCCTCTCCCCGGGAACCCCCCGCCGTCTCGGGCCGCCCGGCACTCAGCGCAGCCGCGAGCCGGGGCTGGAGGGCTCTGGCCATGGCGCCTCGGCACCGGGTCGTGCAGACCCCCGGCAGCCCGATTGGGGCGCAGGAGGCGGCGACAAGCAGCCGTGAGGCGGCGTCCACGAAAAGAAGCCCGTCATCCCGGGCGGCGCCCAGACGCTTAGGAGCGCCCCCCGGCGGGCAGCGACTCCCTGCCTGGCGGGAGGGGACGGGGCGTGGCGGTGACTGTAACCCCTGCTGGGTTTGGTGGTGGTGATGGTGAGGGCAGGTAAAGGCACTAACAATTTTGGCCAAGGGTCACACAGCATTTACATCACAATTGGGCCGGAGATTTAAAATGTCTGGCCCTCTCCCTCCCCACCACCCGTGGCTGCTGTGTCCAGACGGAGAATGTTCTAGCGCTGGGGGCGGCTGCGCATGAAGTCCTTGGGGGGAAAAGAAGCAGGCCAAGGGCGATGGTGGAGTAGAGCTGCCTCACAGAGGCAGCATGAGCTGAGAGGGTGATAGGAAGGAAGGAGGCGCTAGACAGCATGGAGGACTTTCTGCTCTCCAATGGGTACCAGCTGGGCAAGACCATTGGGGAAGGGACCTACTCAAAAGTCAAAGAAGCATTTTCCAAAAAACACCAAAGAAAAGTAGCAATTAAAATTATAGACAAGATGGGAGGGCCAGAAGGTGAGCTGGGGCCCCTTTGGAGGAAGGGAGGGCTGGTTGAGATGGGTGGGCACTTCCTCGAGTGGGAAGGATCATCCCCTCCTCCCCTTTAGTCTGGAACCAAGGAGTGCAAGAGTTTGTGGCTCTGGGGTAGGTCAGGGGGACAGAAGGATGCTGGGAGTCCCGGAATATCACACCTCTAAAGGCCAAGATTAAAGTGGCAGGAGGTAAAGGGTCCTCAGAGGCAGAACGCAGCCTTCTGGGCCTTCCCTATTCCAGGAAGGGGACAGAGAGGGGCAGAGGGGCCATGGCCTGGGCTGGCAGAGGGTAGGAGCTGCTGCCATGGCGGGCAGAAGCGGGAAAAAGGAAGACCGCGCTCATGGGAAGAACCGTGGGTCCGGAGGCAGGGGTGTGAGGGGTTAGCTCACCACGCTGTGGGCAAATCAAGCCTCATAACTGAGATTCAGCGGTTTTGTCTAAAAATCCCCAAAGCACTTTGATATCCATGGTCTCTCAGGTTGCTCACAACAGTCCCTGAGGGTGGCAAGGCGTAGTTCTCTGAATATATTCACTACAAAAATAATAGCAGCGGGCATCCTTCGCAACGTCCAAGCAGTTAGACATTTAAGACTGGTAATGGGAACCAAGGCCCCAGACCCAGCTACAGTGGGCAGACGGAAGCTGGAAGGCAGGAGACAGGGTGAAGAGCGATGCCCTTCTGGACTCGATACCCCATCTCTTTCCCCTTTGTTTCCTCAGAATTTATCCAGAGATTCCTGCCTCGGGAGCTCCAGATCGTCCGCACCCTGGACCACAAGAACATTATCCAGGTGTATGAGATGCTGGAGTCTGCCGACGGGAAAATCTACCTGGTGATGGAACTGGCTGAAGGAGGGGATGTCTTTGACTGTGTGCTGAATGGGGGGCCGCTGCCTGAGAGCCGGGCCAAGGCCCTCTTCCGTCAGATGGTCGAGGCCATCCGCTACTGCCATGGCTGTGGTGTGGCCCACCGGGACCTCAAATGTGAGAACGCCTTGTTGCAGGGCTTCAACCTGAAGCTGACGGACTTTGGCTTCGCTAAGGTGCTGCCCAAGTCACGCCGAGAGCTGAGCCAGACCTTCTGCGGCAGCACGGCCTACGCCGCCCCCGAGGTGCTGCAGGGTGTCCCCCACGACAGCAAGAAGGGGGACGTCTGGAGCATGGGCGTGGTCCTGTACGTTATGCTCTGTGCCAGCCTACCTTTTGACGACACAGACATCCCCAAGATGCTGTGGCAGCAGCAGAAGGGGGTGTCCTTCCCCGCTCATCTGGGCATCTCGGCCGAGTGCCAGGACCTGCTCAAGCGGCTCCTGGAACCAGATATGATCCTCCGGCCTTCAATCGAAGAAGTTAGTTGGCATCCATGGCTAGCAAGCACTTGATAAAAGCAATGGCAAGTCCTCCCCAATAAAGCAGGGGGAGAAAGCAAACCCAAAAACCCGTTTCTAAGATGGTGATATATATTTTACACTTTAAGTTTACTTCTATCCTAAAACTTACCTACACCCTCCCCAGCCTTACTTCTCTTTCCCTTTAAAGATCTTCATGCAACCGGAGGGCCTCATTCAACTTCCCTTTTATTACAGCTACCAAGTGATTTTCACACAGGTGTTTAACCCAAGTTAATGAAAAACAGACCCCAGAGTCCTATGCACACGGGGGAGGAGAGGGGAAAAGTGACCAAGAGCAACTGGAACCACCGCTGTTGCAACCTCCTTTCCAAACAAACGCAGAAGCGTTGGGAACGCAGAGCCGGCCTCTCGGCCTCTCTCGGCTCCTTGTCTTGGTGAGAGGCCTGCTGGGGGCCTGGTCCCTGCCCCACCCCAGAGTCTAAGCAGAGTCTGAGGTGAGGACAGGGGACTTCCTTGTGACCCAGACCACCCCCTCTGCCATCCCTGCCCCTTCCCCAGGCTCCACGCAGGGAGGCGGCCTGCACGCTGTGTCCGTCCTGCCCTGCCTCCGGGGCAGCTGCTGCTGGGGACAAGAATAGACCCTCCCGACACCTTCCAGCTTCTGTTGAATCTCTTTAATGCTGTTAACGGCAAGTCTGGAAAAGGTTCAGGACAAAGTTCTTTTTTCTTTCTTTTTTAATTACAAAACTAACAGCTGTTAGAATCTTTTTTTTTTTTTTCCTTTTTTCTTTTCCTGGCTACAAAATACTCTGGGGAGAGGCATTATAATTTAAAATATATAATATTGCACAAACAACCAAAGGTTAATTAAACTAAAGAAATAATTACAAAGAGAAATACCCCATCCCGTCAAAAAAAAAAAAGATTCAACATTCTTTCCATCCCACCCCCTCACTGAAGGTTTGACGTGGAAGTGACCACCACTCTCTTGGCATACCTGACCACAATCCCTTTAAATCATTGGTGAACACACCAGATTCCGTACAAGAATCACCAGAGCAGCGTCACGAAGCACCAGGGTCCCCAGGAATTCCCGCAGCCCCTCATTCCCCAAGAGAGGAACAGCTTGACCAGAGTGGAGGGTGAGAGCCACAAAGACTGGGTCGGTCTTCAGGAAGAAGAGCTTTTGCAGAAGCCTGATGAGAGTCTCAACAAGTTCACCCCCCGCATATCCCTTCAAGAAGCAGAAGGGCTGAGGTGGAGAAGGTGGGCTCACCAGAGCTGTAAGTACTCGGCTTTGAGCACTGCTCTGTACCGCTGGTAGCTGGCTTGTGTCCTAAGCTACAGGGGGGTCGAGGTGGGTAGCTGGTTGGACAAGGTATCCCGCCAGGCAATGCACAGAAGGGCCTGAAGTGAGCCCTCCCTTCCTGGGGAGGGGAAGAAACGCAAGAGCAGACTCCTGCAGGCGGCACAGCTGGGCTAAGGACTTGGGTGCATCCGACACGAAGAAGCCCTGGGAGAGGCATCGGGGACATACCAGCCTGGGCCGGACAAAAGGAAGGAGGTGGGAACTCAGGGTTTGGTCTCTAGATTCGGAACCACAAGGAACCTCTCTGGGACTGGAAAATGCCTGGGAGGGGGAGATCCCCGAGAGAGGCGAGCTTCCCAGAGACGAATGCCTCTTACTCACTGGGCTAGGAACCAGAACATGCCTCCCTGTCTAGCCAAGGACAGGTAGGCTGGCCTTCCTTGCCTGCTTATGGGCGGACAGAGCGTTGTCTCAGCTTCCTCCAAGAGACTGCCGCTTAGCTTCTGTCTACACAGGTAGAAGGGCTAGAGTTATCCCTTGGGACTTCCCAGCAAGAGTCCCCGAGAACAGTGGGTGTTCAGCAGAGAAAAGTAGGCTCTTCTGGTGAGGGGGGCAGGTCTCCTCCCCCTTGAGTCATCCTATGGTTGGCACAAGTCAGAGTTCCTGGTTTGGATTTAGTGAGCCCCTTCCCAGACGTGAGCAGAGGCCCAAAGGACCAACAAGGAGCCACCCAGAATCTGTGCCCAGAGCTCTGGTTGACAGAGGCCATTGGGGGGACATTCTCAGTCAGTGTCTTCCAGGGCTGGGCTGAGACGAGCGAGGGGGTGGGAGGTTCTGTGGGTGGGGGAGCTGCACGCTCTGGCTCCCCTCATTCCCAGTCCTCCCACTCTACATCTTCCAGCTGCAGATAGGAGGGGATAATGGAGAGCACAAACACATATTTACTCCTCTGAGTCAAGCCCAGACCCAAGCTCCCCTTGCTGCCTCCGTTTTCGGATAGCCCTCCCCTAAATAGCAGCCCGCCTTGCCCCCCCCCCCCCCCACGAGCCCTGCCTTGGGCCATACCCTCCTGCCCTCTGTGACAGTGAACCACTGTCTTAAGGAATGTGTCTGGGGAGCAGAGTTGCTCTCGGCCTAAGGGGTGGGTCTACTGCTCTCATCACTCCAGACCCAAAGGAAATGCTTCCACCAGCTTGATGGAAGGGGGGAAGCTAGAAGGAGACACCCTGCCTCCGGAACCGAGCTGGTCAGTCCCTTAAGGAGAAATGGAGAGTGGCCCTGGGATCAGCAGCAAGGTGGCCCTGTGCTGCGGGTGCTCACACAGTCTTCCTCAGGGGCTCCAGCACCCGACTCCCCCAACTGAAGTCTCCCCAGGGAACTTTCTATTGGCCTGCTGTCAGCTGATCCCGGGTACAAGAGGTGGTAGAATGACTCTGCTTAGGTATTTATGTTGTCAGGTTTTACAGAGGGCCACAAAAACACAGAAGGCATCAAGCCCCTGTGACATGAGAGGGCATCAGGGGCCTTCCCTGCCCTGGGTATAGTGAGGTCACAGGAGCCAAAGACTCTTGGGAAGGTCTCTACCTCTCCCCAGGCTTCAGTTTTCCAATATGAAAACCGAAGCCCTGCCTGTGTCTCATCTGTTCCCCTCTTCACAGCAGGTTTGTGAGCGACACGATGGAAGGAATCGTGTGGTTCCTGTGTGACAGTGCGACAAACACTGACTTGCATCAGCTGTCTGGGCTGGAGCCTCAGGCCTGTCACATAGTAGCTGTGAGAGCTTTCCCCCCTGCCTTTCATTCAAAATGACCCATTCTTGACCCTGGCAGGTAATGAAGAGTAAGAGCAGGAAGGCCTCTGAGCTTCTAGCTGGATGGGTTTTGTGGTGGCTTCAGTAATGTCACTGTGTGCTCCCACGTCCGAGGCACGATGCCTACCATGTCTACGTGCATTATCGATCACGGCTGACAAGCTTCTGGGGCCAGTTCTAGGTTTTCGAGGGGAAAACAGAAGCTCAGGTTAAGTGACTTGCCCTAGATCTGTCTTTTGCCGCAAGGCCAGGAAATCTGTTCAGGTCCCATCTCTGGGGACCACGAATCAGAAGATGTGGGGCAGGGTTTAGAGTCTATATTTTTTTTAGTAGTTCCTCAGGTGACTTTCATGTAGAGCTAACGTCAGAAACTCTCCCACCATCCACCCTGGAACTGAAGGGGAAGCAGAGCCTGCTGATGGGAACAGTGCAGGGCCTGAGTGGGAGGCCCCAGCACCCTCCCCAAAGCTGCCATCTCAGAGAGAAGCAGGGATCCACCCTTAGGGGACAGCTGGGCCTGACGGGGAGCGTCCATCAGACACGGGGATCCGGGGCTGGCTTCCCTGAGGCCAGTCAGGCCCACTCACCTCCCCAGAGGCATCCGCTTTGGAGAGCGCCACCTGCACTTCTTCTTCGGTCATGTCCAAGTCGAAGTCCTTTTCCCAGTCCTCGCTGATGTCCGTGCTTGAGCCTGGAACCGTGACCCACAGTGTGAAAGGCGGGAAGGGGGTATGTGGGAACCATTTGTAGCTGAGGGTGATGGCACTCTTTAAAATGGCCTGACAAGTACACATCAGAGGGCTTACATTCTGCCGTCCCTCTCCCTCAGTGAGTCTACTTTTAGGAATCTATTCGAAGGGAAAATCCTGGATTTAGGCGAAGATTTAGGCAAAAGAATGGTCACTGTAGTGCTGGTATAGTGATGAAAACATAAAAAACAACGTGAGGGTTCACTGATAGGGAATTCCAAAAATAAATAAACGGCGTAGTCACATGATGGAACATTATGTGACTTTTACATGTTAGGCAGCAGAACACTTACACACATGGCAAAACAGTCTAAAACCATTAAGTGAGAAAAAGGAAGTTACTACAGTGGAGAAGCACTCTGGCCCGGAGGCTCCCCAGAGCCACAGACATCTTCCAGAAGACATAAACAACGGACCTCTTCCTCTTCACTTACTCCATTCCACCTTCACTGACCTTGCTACTCCGGAAACCCAGCAGACACATTCCCGCCTCAGGGCCTCTGCAGGGGCTGCTCCTTGTACCTAGAACTCTCTCCTCAGACATCCACAGGCCAACTTCCTGGCCTCCTTCACACCCTTGCTCAAATTGTCCATCTAAATGTGGCCTACCCCGGCTGTCCGTCCTTCCGTCCTTCCTTCCTTCCTTCCTTCCTTCCTTCCTTCCTTCCTTCCTTCCTTCCCTCCTTCCCTCCCTCCCTCCCTCCCTCCCTCCTTCCCTCCTCCCTTCCTCCCTTCCCCTCCCTTCCCCTCCCTTCCTTCCTTCCCCTCCCTTCCTTCCTTCCTTCCTTCCTTCCTTCCTTCCTTCCTTCCTCCCTTCCTCCCTTCCTCCCTTCCTCTCTTCTTTCTTTCTAAAAGATCTTACTTATTTGAGATAGAGAGTGAGTGGGAGAGAGAGCACGAGTGGGGTGGGCAGAGATGCAGCTCCCCGCTGAGCAGGGAGCCCGATGCAGGGCTGGATCCCAGGACCCCCCAGGACCCCAGGACCACGACCCAAGCGGAAGGCAGACGCTTAACGGCTTGACCAACTAGCCACCCAGGCGCCGCCCCCCAAACTATCCTACCTTATACTCCAAACTGCAGCCCACTCCCCTCACTCTGCTCTACTTGTTCTTTTTTTCCATTGTATTTGTCAACTTTCGAATATATTACATCGCGAGACTTCCTCTGCTTATTGTCTAACTATAGAGGAGCTGGAATGTGCGCTCCCTGAGGGCAGGGATCTTTGTTTTCCCTTCTCACGTCTGCCAAGTGCCTCGAATACAGAGTTTGAGCTCAATAAATATTCATGGACCCCTTTTCTAAAGCAGGGTCAGCAGGCGCGCCTGGGTGGCTCAGCTGATTGGGCGTCTGCCTTCAGCTCAGGTCACGACCCCGGGATCGACCCCGGGATCGACCGGGATCGGGATCGAGCCCCACGTCGGGCTCCGTGCTCAGCGGGGAGCCTGCTTCTCCCTCACCCTCTGCCTCTTCCCCGCTTGTGCTCTCTCTTTCTGTCAAATGAATAAATAAAAAACATCTTTAAAGCAGGGTTGGCAGACTAGGGCACGGGGACCAAAAGCTTACTGCCGGTTTTGGGAAATTAAATTTTGGAGCACAGCCACTGCCATTTGTTTCTATATCGCCCACGGCTGCTCTGCGGCGACAACAGCAGAGCTGAGGCGTTCTTCCATCAGACTGAAATACTTGTGATCTGGTCCTACAGAGAAAAAGTCGACTAATCCTTGCTCTAGGTGATTCTGATGCCTGCTAAATTTGGCAATCACTGTTCTAAACATTCACATTTGGGTATGACTTCTTATAGGCAACATAAAAAAAAAATGTACACACAAAAGTTATTACTAAGAAGAAAACTACAAAAATAGTTTTTTTTTTTAAAAGTATATGCAGTATGATTCTACTAAAAATATGCTCAGAGATGCTTGTACACATAGAGAAAAGATGCACAACATACCCACAAAAACACTAACAATAGTTCCCTTTAGGTGATGAGGTCAGGGGGTAATTTTTCTGTTTGGGGTTTTTTTTTCTTCCTAAAATGAACACACACTACTTTGTATTTTTTCTCGTCTATGAAAAGCACCTTCAAAAAGAGGAGGTCCCTGACCTCTCAATGGCATGACCTAGAAACATGTCCTTGCTCTTTCTTGCTCAGCTTGCTCCTCACCAGGCACCCAGGCTCTGACACCCCCCCCAAGCGCCCCTACACTCCTTATAAGGGGTGTTGCACTGTTCTCCTTCCTAGCCACGGGGCTAGCCACAAGCATCCTCGGAAGATCATGCGTGGTCTCTGCAGCCACGCAGACCTGCGTGGAATCCCTACTTTTTTTTTTTATCTATTGTGTAGTCTTGGGTAAGTTATTCTGGGCTTCAGTCTATTTATAAAATAAGGATAAAATCAGCCTCTTTGCAGAGAACCGCACAGGAGGAGATTATACTGCAGACGCCTGCCTCCCCACCCCCCTCATTCAGATTCTGCAGGTCTAGGTAGTGGCCCAGAATTCTGCATTATAAATAGGTACCTGGGTGATTCCTTGTAGACCAGGGCCTGCAGTTCTGAGGTACAACAGTGTTAGGATGAGAGGGTCAGTGTGGCGTGCACGTACCACGTACACGTGGCGGGAACTGAACACACGGGGCCGTCACAGGCACTGTCTCAGGGGTAAGTAATGCTGCGTGTGGTCCCGACACCCGCCAGGGCAGACCGGCAACCAAGACCCAGTTCTTCACACTCTGTGTCCAAGTCTCCCTGCGCCTTCGGGACACTCCGGTGGCACACGCCGGGCTATCTGTCAGGGCAGGCTTCCTGTGGCTTAGAAGCCGGACTCCTGGCTGATTCTGCATCTCGGAGCTGTGGCCGTGGCCATGACAGCTCTCCCTAACCTCAGATTGCCCTCCAGGGATGTGAGTCTCTCTTTTTCAGGCTTTAAATGCTAGGGCAGCCCTTCCAGGGGTGGAAAACAGTATCAGCTTACAGTCTGGAGCACTTCACATCCACCCTCTCAGGTGGGTACCAACAGTCCCAATTTACAGATAATGAGACGAAGGCTTCGAGTGGCAGAGATGAGAATCGGGGCTTTCTTTCCCCTCCCCCCATCCTGTCCGGTCACACGACAAGAGTACTAAGATCTCCCTGACACTGTGTGCATGGCAGAGAATGGATTTATGCCAAAACAATTTAAGCTTTCATGGAGTTTCACTGCTGTTGTTTTTTAAGAAAGGGGAGTTTTCAGGCGATTACTAACCTCACGGTGCTGTCACTCAGCTCATTTTATTGTTTAACTAGAACTCTGCTTCCCCAGAAAAGAAACAGAAGCAAAAGCCAGCCCCAGGTCAGTCACTGGGGAAGGAGGGCCTTGAGCCCAGGGCTCCTTCTAGTTTGCAGGCCACAGTCCTGTCCCCATCTCTCCTCCCCCTTCCTGCTAAGGGAACCTGAGCAGGGTAAGTCCAGTCTCTTAGACTGAATGGATCTTGGGAGAAAATGCAGGTGGGAAGCAGCTCTGCGATGACAGTGACTGCCCCGGGACCTTGGGAGACCCTGTGGTGAGGCCACCCCAGGAGACTCTGCTGCATGCAGGGACCAAGCTCTCTTCTGTCATCTAAGGATATGGACATAAGAGGGAACAGGAGTCACTGTCTCCAAGCCTTCATTCTTTTAAGATTCCTTCTCTCTACTCTGTTCCCACTGTGCCCCCCTAGTCCAAGACCCTAGCTTCCCCCGACTACGTGATGACAACTGCTTCTGGTGGGTCTTCTGCAGCTACTCCCCAGCCCTCCTGCAACCCTGAGTGTCAGAGGCAGCAGGGCAGAGCGATGGAGAGCTCGTGCGGCAGCTTCCCCACAATCTCATTTCGTCCCATTTCAACCCGCCGCTTATTTTTCTGATCCTGCTCTCCCGTGGCCCAATTCCCCACAACCACAACCTCAAATGGGCCCTTCATACCACCCGGCCAGGAACCCCCCACTGCCTTTTGGGTCCATCACCTAGTCTTCCACCTTCCCAAAGTACCATTTCACACTTTTCTAGATACTTAGTGGATGGGTGATTGATCTCCCTTTCCTTCCAGTAAAAAAAAATGGGGAAAATTACCCAGATCTCTTGGGCTTCTGTGAAGACTGAGTGATATGCATATCCAGTGCTTAGCACAGAGCTATACAGACATCTAGAAAGTGCTCAGAGATGGTTCCTTATTATCATTTCCCCAAAGCAGGGCTCTACTCAGATTTCTTCCCTGACTGAGGACCTATCGTGAAACAGTTACCCCCAATTGATAGAGGAATAAATGGGGCTTAGGGAAGATCAGTGACTTTTCTGAAGTCACATGGCTTAGGAGCAAGGTTGGGATTTGAACCCAGAACTGTCTGAACCCCAGAGCCTGAGCCCTCGGCCTGTACACGGAAAGCTCTCAGTACCAGTCGGGCCTGTCATGTGAGCAGCAGGCCCTGCTGCTTCACGGCACCAAGTCCAACCTTCCAAGTTTGGCTTAAGGGTAAGCTCTTAAGTTCTACTTCTGAGCTAACCCATCTACCCTTCCGATTCCTCCCTGTCCTGGGAGATAATACAGCAAAGTAGGCTTTCATCACCGCCCCTTCCATGTGCCCCATGGCCTCTGCTATCTGGACTTCATAGGCCCCTCAGCCGGGACTACCACTCCCCCGCACCTGCCCCAAACCCTCCACCTCTCCTCTACAACGCCTGTCTCCTCGGTGGAACAACCGCCGATGCCCGGAGGTTCCTTCTTTCTCTGAACTCCACCAGCACCCAGCCTGCCCCATACTGCTTCATGCTTCATCACAAAGACCGCAGCTTTTGCCCCTCCCTCCTCAGTGTCTCATAAAGAGCAGGTAGGAGCTCAATGGATGACCTCACTGAATCAGAGCCAGAAGGGAAGCATTGTGTTGGAAACTGGAAACCCTACCGTTTCCATCAGGGAGAAGGGTAGGGGTGGGGTGGGGCCAGTTTCCCTCCCACTGCAGCAAACCAGTCTCTCACTGCATCAGCAGGCGTGGGCTCACCTGCTGGGCAAGTTTTGTGGCTGACTGGTACCGTGTGCCAGCAGAGACTGTGTGTGTGTGTGTGTGTGTGTGTGTGTGTTTCAGGAGAGGCTGGCGGGTCAGCAGAGACTGTGTGTGTCTGTGTATGTGGAGAGGCCTTGCTGACAATCAGCTATCTCTGAAGAGGTATTCTGATGTGGCAAAAAAGTCAACACCGGAGCTATCATTGTCCTTTAATTCCAGGAAATAGAGAGGTTCCCCTTTGACAAAAAGTCAGTCTCCAGTCTAAAATTCCATTATGCAGATAAGAAACTAAAGCTTTATTACCTAAGCTGGGTCATAACAAGTTCATGAGTATTTATTTTATTCTTTTTTCAACTCTACCTCTAAGTGTTGTTTATGTATTTCATACTTATAATAATGCAATAAGCTTAGGGAAGTTAAATGACTTTTCTGAGGTCACCTAGGGGAAAAGACCTCTGACATCACTCAATGTCACAGGGACTTCCAACCCAGCATAAGGCTGCATCGTACAAATGCATGGAAACTGGCACAGCGTGGTAGCTATGGGCATGGGCTTCGAGTCCGAGAGACCCGGCTCTCAGTTTGGGCCTGCCACGTCCTGGCATGCGAATTTGAGCAAGTTACTTAATGTTTCTGAGCTTTGCTTTCTTCATCTATAAAAGAGGACAATAACACTGACCTCACTGGGCTGTGAGATGAGAAACTAAGTGCAATATAACATACGAACCTGGCACAAACCTTATTTTGTTGAACCTAAGACCCCAATGATTGTAAGATGCACCCTTATTTTAGAAAATAGGTACGTTTTAAATGGATGAACTATGGTAATAAATCCTTAATAGACAGCAGCTGTTATCATCATCAGTATCACAAACAAAGGGCAACTGCTGCTGGGATCCTCACAAGGGATGAGGACACAGTCTGCCTTATGGGGTAGCAACACTTGCCTGCCCCTGCCCCCCACCCACTGGGCTTCGGCCTTGACTTACCTTTCTTTCCATTGTTAGAGGGTGTAGACTTCCCACTGTCCGAGTTCAGCTCAAACACTCGTAAGTCCGTGAGTACCTCCTCCCTCAGAGTCTCTACTCTGGCTGGAGGCCTGGGCTCTGGGCCACTGGGGCGGCCAGAAGGGGTGTGGGGCTTGAACGGAGCTGGGGGCGGGGGGCCAGTCTCACCCACATCCACAGCCAGGGCCTGTTCCTCCAAAGATGCCTCTAGAAGCTTTTGGGACAGGTCCTTGGGCAGCACCGGTGCCTCGGCTGCAGCGTCAGGTTTGGCAATCTGCGTGACGACGGAGATGCTCTCGCTGCTCTCGGACGGAGTCACCTCTGTGGGAGGCTCGGCTGCAGTCACCGGATTCTCTTCACAGGGGCTCAGGGGGCCAGGTGGTCCTTCAGGGGGTGTGGAAGTTTTGGCCACAGGAACCTTTGCCTCTTTCGGAGATGTGGGTGAAATGCTCACAAGCTCCTCTGTCGAGAGAAAAGGGAAGAGGGCTATGTGCCCTGGTCGGCCCCAAGATAACCTTGGAGCTCCCTGAAGACAGACCTCAGGTTCCTGCCGAAGCTTACTCTGATCAAGACTAAAGGGTGCCAGTTTCCTCACCCTCTCCCCATCATGGTTCGTCTGCAGATACTCCCTGTAGGTCAAAATCTCTCCTACCCATGAGGCCTAGTATTTGTCTGGCAGCTTCCGGCAACACAGCCCGGGATGGTATTACAGACTAGAAAGTTAAGGCTTGACAGTGAATAAGTTCTGGGCTCAGGATGGGCTCCGCTGTATCTCCAGTGTATGATCTGCAACAAGACACTTAACTTTCCTTAGTAA
Source organism: Ursus arctos (assembly GCF_023065955.2). Classification (NCBI taxonomy): domain Eukaryota; kingdom Metazoa; phylum Chordata; class Mammalia; order Carnivora; family Ursidae; genus Ursus; species Ursus arctos. The sequence continues at coordinate 23,741,689 of NW_026623008.1, forward strand.
AGAGAACAATAAAGAAAACACTTAATAAATGTGTTCCTGGCATGCAGGTGGCTCTAACATCCTATCCTAAGCCGAGCTACCAGAGAGAGGATGCTCAGCTCCCTCCTTAAGCCAACAGGTCCCAAACCTGGCTAGGCATGAACTTTATCAGGAGAGCTTGTTAAAAATACAAGTTTGGGGCACCTGGGGCTCAGTTGGTTAAGCGTCTGACTCTCGATCTCAGCTCAGGTCTTGCTCTCAGGGTCATGAGTTCAAACCCCGCTCTGGGCTCTGTGCTGGGTGTGAAGCAAAAAAACAAGTTTGGCCACATCCCCACAGAGTCTCATTTAGGACAGGGGGAAGGGAGTCTGGAATTCCAATAAGCATCCCAGGAGGCTCTGAAGGGGCTGGTCCGTGGGCTGGCCGGGGAATGTGCTGCTCCTGCCACACGTGACTTCTGTACCTACACCAGGAATTCCCATCAGTCCAGGCACACATTTCCTGGTTGGTTCAGCCTATCCTCAGCACGTACAGACACGGTGTGCATGCCCTATACTTCCACGGGTGCCAGGTCTCTCCAGTGCTCACAGAATGGCCAGATGGTCCCCAGAGGCAGGACAGGACCTGCTACTTGCCCATCACCTCTCACTATCTCTTACCTTCTTCCTCCTCCCAGCCAGGCTCTTCGGAGATGCTCTGTTCTGCCCGTTGCTTCAGGGCATCCCTCCGGGCCTGCTCCTGAGTGTGGGGGGAAAAGATGGCCAGAAGCAGTCAGGGCATGCTCTTCCCAGACCCCAGCCCTGACCCCAGAGCTCTTGCCCCTTCTTCCCTCAACAAAACCCAGCTTACTTCCCCAAGGGCTGAGTGGAGGGCCTCCCCAGGCCAGGCCAGCATACCTGCTCTAGCTGATGGACTTTATAGAAATACCGATGCCAGAATTCCGAATGGGAAACAGCTGCTGGGACCTGGAGGAAGGCAACAGTGGAGATGAGACTTTGGGGGTGGTTGTGTAGGGTTTGTGTCCCCAGCCTTATCAGCCTGCCCCAGCTACTCTGGGTTTCAGATGTGGTTAAGTAGCTGAGCAGTTTTTCTCAGAGCACTTACACCCTCCACCCCCAGACCCACCTTCTTGGCCCAGCTTGGCCAAGGAGGGAGAAAAGAATTCCCATCAGGCTTTGCTGGCCCTTCCATTTCTCACATGACTGCCAGAAACCTGACAAATCAACTATACCCATGTGGATTCTTGGCTCAGGACCTGGCTGGTCTGGCTCTCGAGGGTCTCTGACTGCTCTCTGGGCCAGGTGACTCTGCGGTGACTCTAGATATGTCTCTCCCACCTCCCGACACCTGAAACCGAAGGTGGGTGAGGTCCTGCCAGCTGGGTCCTCACCATCTTGGTGTAGAGTGCCCGGATGGAGGGGCTGCCTACGAGGAGCTCTGAGATCTCCCCCTTCTTCTCCTCCAGGCAGAACTGGGAAAGCCAGGCATCAAACAATTCCGGGGGCCCTGCAGAGGGACAGACACTGATGGTCAGTTTCCTGGGTCTGGAGAGAGAACACTGGGCCTACAGAAGACACACCTAAGTCTGGACATGGACAGTGAGGAAAGCTTAAGGTTTTTTCAAAGCCATTTGGCCAAAGGTGGGGGGTCAGGAAGGGTGATGGGGTAGGTAGGCCCCACTGGTATCATGGCAAGGCACTGAAAAGTGATCTCTAGAACGGGCTGCAGTCTGCATGTGCTCACATTCCTGCTTGCTTTTTAGCCCACTACACTTGGCTACTGAATCCCCTCCTCTCTGAAACCGCTATTCTCAGGTCCCCAGGGGCCCCATGTTTCCGTCTAAAGGCTATTCTCTGCCCTCACTCATGTGACCAATCCAGCTTCTGATCCTGGGAGCCGCTTGTCCTCGTGAATGCCCTCTTCTCTCCTGGCTTCTTGGGCTTTTGTGATTTCCCATCGGAGTCTTCAGTGGGCTCCTCTTTTCCTTTCCTTATCTCTTCTCGTTCTCTGTTTTCTCCTCAGAAAAGCTCCACTAAACAACAAGTCTCAACCTCTCCCTTCCCCCAACAACTCCTCAGTCTGTCTTGGCAGCCCCAGCTACATTGCTGGGCTCCAGATCCAGGGGTCCAGGGATCCCCTGGACACTTCTACCTGCTTAAGCGCAGCAAACCCATGTGTGCTCGTTTTCTTCCCTCCCAAGCTGTCCCACCTAGTTATCCACCAGAGCTCTGGGTGCCCTCCTGGACTCCCCCTTTATCGGATCACTCTGGATTCCACTTCCTCAGTGTGCATATGCACACCATCCTCTTCATTCCACCTGCTACTCCCGAGGTTCTGGCCTTCCCTCTGACGTGGGGATTCCTACCAAGCTTCCTACCCAGTCTGCCCATCTTCTGTCTTTCTCTATTTTATCCTTTACAACCATGCTTGACGACGCTTTTACGAAATGCAAAATCTAATCACCCCAGGCCTCAAAACCCTTCAGTAGTTCACTAGGGAGAGCTTTTATTTTTATTATTATTTTTATTTTTATTAAGTAAACTCTACGCCCAACATGAGGCTGAAACTCATGACCCTGAGATCAAGAGTTGCACGCTCCACTGAATGAGTCAGGCAGACAGGTACCCGTCTAGGGAGGGCCTTTCTTAAAGATTTAATTTATTTTAGAGAGAAAGAGAGAGAGCATGAGCAAGTGAGCAGCCGGGGGGGGGGCAGGGAGGACAAAGGGGGAGGGAGAGGGATAAGCAGAATCCTCTTTGACTCTTTGGTCTCAGGACCCTGATCTCATGACCCTGAGCCAAAACCAAGAATAGGAGGTCAACCAACTGAGCCACCCAGGTACCCCTAGGGAGGGCTTTTTAAGCTGCGTCCAAGGATGGGCTTCAGAGGGTCAAAGAATTCCCCTACTGCATTATAAAATTTTGTGGAGAGAGGGCTTGTCATTATCAATGGATTTTTAAAGACCTCTGTGACTAAAACAAGGTCAAGAACCACTACCTTGAGGCATTTCGAACAAAATTCAAACTGCTCAGTCTGGCACCCAAAGCCCTTCCGACCTGGCCCCCACCAGCAGCTCTCTGCCTCCTTCCCCCACATGCACCTCTCAGCCTTCCCCAGGGTAGAAGCTTCACATGTCCTGTTGCCATGCTTGAATGACCTTCCCCCACTGATAAAAGTAAAATTAGTTTACTTCTTTTTTCTTTTTTAAGTAGGCTCCATGCCCAGTGCGGGGCTTGAACTCACCACCCCGAGATCAAGAGTCGCATGCTCCGCTGACTGAGTCACCAGGTGCCCCAAAATTAGTTGACTTCTAATTCATCCTTAAAACCTCAATCTGAGTGTCACATCCTGGGTTCCCCAGGTCGGGCTGGGTGCTTCCCTCCTGGGGTCTGTGGAAGCAGCACTCCATCCCTACTAGCATTGCTTTATCCACAGTTTCCCGTTTCTCTTTCCTAACAGCAGGTTCCTGGAGGTCTGGACTGGGGTGAGGGTTTGACTAATTTCTGAGCTCCAGTTCCCAGCCTGGGGCTTGCTGCATGGCAGGGGCTCAGCCAACAAATGCCAAAGGGAAGGCAGGCAGGGCAGCAGGGCGGGGATGGGGCCTGAGCGGAGGATGAGGGAGTGGAGCAAAGTCCTTGCAGACTGGGATGAACACAGTCCAGGCTCAGGGAGGAAAAGGGACTGTCAACCCATCCCACCATATGTAAGGCACACTCTAGCCCCACTCTGGTCCCTCTGCACAGGGGGTGCTGGGCCAGTGCTATCAGAGATAAACAGGGTGCTCATCCTAGACCCCCTTGGTCTCCCTTCCCCGCAAGCCTGTCCCCTCACAGCTACCCCCTCACCATCTGGTTCATTGCAGTAGGTTGCCGGGTCTGACTGCAGGCTATAGAGGCGAGCCTGTAAGAAACAAAGAACAGAAATTCTGGAGTGCTAGGTGGCGAAAACATCTCCCCTCGGACAGCACACCCTATCATTGTTGTTAATTGAGATGCTTTGAAGATATCCCTCTCCTATACATTTATTCCCATTCAAAATCTCAACCCAGCTTCTCCCCTGATAGCTGCCAGACCCTCGGGGCACTTATCAGCTCACCCTACTGGCTAGAGAAGGAAGCACTAGGCTAGGAGTGCAAAATGAGGCTTCTAGAAAAATAGTCTTTCCCCTAGTACTCTACCTTGGGAACTAAGAAAATACAGTGTAAGCAGACTATACAATTGTATGCATAAAATGCTTTTGAGTTATGTGAAACTTGAAAAATGTTAGTTCAAATATATTAATAAGTTCAAATTTATGGACAAATTTTGAAGTAATTAAGCTCCCCCAAGTTAAAACCATTCATCAAGAATTTAAGATTTTTTTCTTTTTTTAAAAGATTTTATTTATTTATTTGAGAAAGAGAGAGGCACAGCACAAGCAGTGGGGAGGGGCAGAGGGACAGGGAGAAGCAGACTCCCCACCAAGCAGGGAGCCTGATGTGGGGCTCAATCCCAGCATTCTGGGATCATGACCTGAGCCGAAGGCAGATGCTTAACTGACTGAGCCACTCAGGCTCCCCAAGAATTTCTTAATTTCATAGCCAGTCTGCCAAATGAATTATCTGCTGTGTTCCCGTTAAGGCCACAAGAGTGACACACAGAAAACCTCACCTTCCTTCCTCAGTATTATGTGAAGCAAGGGCTGGCTGTCTGCATTAGAACTTCATCGAGGGGCTTTGTGATTCACTGCTGTTACCATTTAAAATCCTACAATTTAAGAAATTTCACACTTCCACTCAAATGGTCACTAAATGGTGGTACTGACACCAGTGCTGAAAGATAATTCTTGAAAAGTCATTATGTTTGGAATGGAAATTCAATGTGGTAAAATGCTATGAAGTCCAAAGTGCTGTGACATCACACTGTGAATTTAGGAGAAAACACTCCATGAACTCTAAGAAGTAATGCCGAGAAGATAAAATGTCTAAGAAATATCCAGCCACTGTTGTTGATCTAGGTGCTTTGAAGACATCCTCCCCCCATGCATTTATTCCCACTGGAAATCAGCCTAACCCCAGTGCGGACAGTATCATGTCCGTACAGCATTCCTTCTTAGGGCTGAAAGCTCAAAGGAGTCCAAACGTGCAACGCTAGGGAAACGACTGAATAATGACGCTACCTGCACTTGCAAGAACGTAAAGACATTAAGATTATGGTGATTAAGAAAGATGCTAATATTTTTTATAATTTTTTTTCAGCAGGTTATAAAATTGCATGTATAAAGTGCCTTTTTGGTTAAAAAGAAAAAGTCCAAACTATCTTTACCAATGCTCATAAACAAAAAGCAGTAACAGGTTAGACACCAACGAGAAATCAGTGATTCTCTTTGAGGGATGGGATTATGGACTTAGGAGCCATTACCTTCGAGCTCAGTACTCTCCAATTCAGTCATAGCCATATACTTATTTTCTGGCTTTCGTGAGTGGCTTTGGAAGCCAGAACCCGGTGCTGTTAGGCACCTGCAGGGGAGGCTGCTAATAAATACCTTGGTGCCATCGTAGGGCTCAGCTGTGCCGGAGGGCGTGCCCATCAGGGTGATGACATCGCAGTCTATGGTTTTGTCCGGTGAGGGAGCAAAGGTATCGGAGATCACCCCTAGGAAGTCAGACAACCCCTTCTTCATTTTCTCTGTTGCCCCCGAGGAGCCTTCGGTCTGCAGAGAGAAGGGGGCAGAGGAAACAGGTGGCCCAGGAGCAGGCTGCAATCTAGGGGATGGGGGTACCGAGGGGTGAAGCATCAGGGGCAAAAGTGTGAGCCATGTGTGGGGACCAGGGAAGCACTCAGGGCCTCTCACCCCATCTCTGGGGTTGGAGAAGGACAGAAGTAGCCAAGTCCCCGTATACCAGATGGGGATGTGGCACAGGGACCCGGTAGGCCTGGATAAGTCAGAGCAGAACTCTCTGACTCGTTGTTTCATAAAAATTTCAAGGCCAGTCAGGCTGATCAAAGACTGGCAGGAGAGGAAGTGCGCCATACACACTCTGTGGGGAAGCAGACGTTCGGGTCGAGTGCTGGGAAAGGTACTAGTTTTGGCGACCTAAACCTCTCTGAGTCTGTTTCATGATCTGTAAAATGCAGATAAACAGACTTCCTTCAGAGGGCGGCTGTGACAAATAAAAAAGATAAGGCATGTACAATGCCTGGCACACGACAGACATTTACCGAACAGCAGTACTGTAGTATTACAATTTCATCATCATCGTTGTTCCCGAAGTAGAACATTTCGTACAAGAGGCTGGGGAAATATGGGCAGGATGAGAACAGGTAGCCCTGCCTAGAGGCAAACTGGGGACCACTGAGGGCCAATGTACGGGGCAAGTGGGACACCAAGCTTGGGCCACACTGGTCAGAATGGCCTCGAAGCAAAGCAGAGATGGGATGCTGATAGGGCCAGGCCCTAAACCTCGTGGAAACCATAATATTTACTCCTGATGAGGTCATCCAGGCATTTTACACCTGGAATCTACCAGGGTGCTGGCACAGGTGGCACTGGCACGTGGCACAGACACGCAGTCACTTTGCTGAATGAAGAAAAGGAATGAATAAATGGGAGAAACGAGTGGCATCTGTGCTACTGGCTGGACTCTGGCGGATCAGCAGGGTTACTCCCTGTCATCCATGCTCATCAGCAGCTGTGATTAGCAGGCAGATGGTATTTTACAAGAAGAGGCAACCAAATAAGGTTGGTTGAAAGAACTCCGAAACATGTTTCTCATAACATGGCCTCTAATCACAAGGCCACTGGTTCAGCTGGTGATCAAATGAAGAAAGTGCAATTGTCCCAATACGAAAGGAGGAACTGTTCATACAAAACCTGGATATTATACTTCATCAGAAGCTTGAGATTTGCAGGCACAGCCAACCATACACAACTTTCACTTTTCACACTGACTTTAGAATCCAACTCCTCTCTCACCAGAAGATTCTGCTACACATCTTTGATTAAGGAAAAACAGGGCCAGTAAGAATATTAAGTTGGCACAACCTTTCTGGAGGTAGTTTTGCAATAGATAGTAAAAGGCCTAAAACTGTACTCACCCTATGATTTTATTATAGTATTTTATTATAAAGAAAATATGAAGGGCAAAGATTTAGCAATCAGAATGTTTACTGTGGCTCTGTTTATAGTACCAGAAAAAAATGCAATAGGAAACTAGGAACTGGTTGAATCTACAGACCAAAATAACAGGCCATTTATGAGGCTGGAGAGTGAGGTCTGCAATGATTAAATCAGAAAGTAGTTATAAAACATGATATTCAGTTGATTCCCGTTCTGAAAAAAAAGTGGACCTACGAAACAAATCCCCAAATATTAACAGTCCTTATCTCTGGGAGATGGAATTCTGGGTGTCTCTAGGTCTTCTTCTTTTTCTTACATGTATTTTCTACACTGTCTACAAAGAATGACTTTGCAAACAGGAAAACATTTGTTAAAACAATACAGAAATGGGAAAGCCTATTAATACTTATTCTACGTAGCCTGTTTGCTCGACAGACACAATTCTCTCCAAGTGGGAGCCTACGGGGAGAAACAATCACTTAACAGTAGAAAGGTTGGGGCCCAGGGCAGGTCAGGCTGTGAGGGACAGTCACTCAGAGGGTGGAGGCAGTACTCACAGCGAGCTTCTCCTTGACCACGCTGGCCGTGGCCGCAATGGTGCAGGCCGTGTCATGCTGCACCACCTGCGTGAACTCTGTCAGGTCTCGCTTCATGAACTCCAAGGCTTCGGAGGACTATGGGAAGACAAGAGAAGGACGACAGAGCCAGCTGGCTCCACCGCCCTTCGTTCCTGTTTCCTGGGCTTCTTCCGTCTCAGACAGACACATGGAAAACTCAGGTGATGTGGGAAGCCCAGGCAGAGAAACAATGCTTGCTTGTCCCAAGTCCATGACCTGGGATTACTGAATAGCAGCATACAGAGGGACTTCCTGCTGCTCTGAGAATGGGGACAAGTCTTAGCCCTGGCACTTAGAGGCTCTGTGGCCACAAGTAACTCTCATCTAGTCTCAATTTTCTGTAAAATGAGGGAGGCGGCCCATGTCAGTGGTTCAAGAGCAGGCTGGGGAAGGGGGCACATGTCATCTGGAAACAAAAGAGAGTCAGACGCGTTGCTCTGATATGCTTTAAGTCATGACGTTTGTTTCAACTTTCAAATAACATGAAGAAAAGGTGTGTGAATTTTTATCAAAGGGAAGTGTTTCTACTTTTACTTTTTTGTACAGGGAGATTCAGTTAAAAGAGGAGGCAGTATGTGAAATTATGTGTCTGAAAAGTTTAATGAACATGTCGCATTAGTTCAGAAAGCATTTATGAGTGATTCATGACAATTTAATACCAGTAAAAAGGTGTGTGATTTTTACATTCAACAAAGGGGATGTTGAGAGAAATACTGGATTGGTTTCTCTCCGAGGGGTTCTTGGTTCTACCACTCCAGGATTCTATTCATCCGTAGGGCAGAATGGATATTTCTTCTGCTGAACTGACCTGCCACTCACCCTGCACTCTGACGGCGTGAGACAGCAGGCCCTCAGCTCCAGTCTGAGTCTTGCCCTGCTTTGTTTCACCCTTACTCACTCTGGGGGACCTTCCCAGACTACCTCTGTGGTCGCCCTGGCAAGCCTTCTCATTTTACACATGGATAATCGGCTGCTGGATAATCGGCTGCAGTGTGTGTGTGTGTGTGTGTGTGTGTGTGTGTGTGTGTGTTAGCATTTTGGAGAGTTCTGGTGGTTTTTTTCTTTGGGGAAGGGCCTGTCTAGTTTTCAGCAGCCTGGGATGTCTCTGGATGGGGCAGTGTCATCTATCAGCCAGAAGCTTCTCTGAGAGGGGAATCGCGTCTCCATTTTAGACTCGGGACTCCTTAATTGGGGTGGAGGGATCATTTACTAATTCGCTCTCCATCCACTCTGCCAACACCTTGGTCTAGGCCAACCTGCTCTGTCAAATGGACTCCTTGCAGGGTACATCAGAGACCTCTACTACCCTGTCCTTGTGACACTGCTGGGGGCTTTGGAAGTCAGGGCGGACCAGGCTGCCCCTGCTTCACAGTCTTCAGTGCTTACACAGTATCCTATGAGCAAGTATAAAATCTTTACCTTCACTTCCAAAGCCCACCTAATCTCACCTCTGGCAGACTCTCATCCCCTACCACTGTGTCTCTCACGAGCTCTAGCTGGCTTTCCCCAAGTTTCTCAAATGCTCTAGCACCCTCCCTATCTTCAGGAGGTCTGAACACACGATTGTAATTCTTGGAAACACATACGTGAACAGACACAACGAATGAACCCCCTCACCTGGTTAACTCTGATTCTTCCTTAAATGTCACTTCCCTAGAGAGGCTTCCCGGATGCCACCTCAGATTAGGTTGGCTCCCTGCTTCCCAGGGCACCTGCATGTTCTCTAACATTTGTCATGCTGTAGACTTATGATTACCCGTTCAATAGCTAGCTTCCTGGATAAACGGAGCTCTGTGAACATACAGCCCGTGTTTTTTGCTCACTGATGCTTTCCCAGTATGTGACACAGAACCTGGCATAGAGTAGGTGCTCAAAGAATGTTTGCTTGTTAAATTTACACGTACGAGGGCAAATTTTAATTATATAACCACTGCCATGATGATTTGATGAATGACTGTCTCCCTCACTAGACTGCGAGCTCTGAGGGGACCAATATGAACAGACATGGTGCCTGCCCTCAAGAAGGTCATCATCTACCGGGCGAACTGCTCACGTAACAGTGTCAATGTACAAGAGCAGAGTGGTGACCAGTGTTTTATCAGGAAGTTGCAAAGACTTGGTGAAGGGAAGCCTGGACTGAGCACCTAGAAGAACGAGCAGGAGTTGGTAAAGGAAGCTGGGGCACGGCAGGGCACAGGGTTTACTGAGGCCTCTGAGCATTTCTGTCCTGAACATTCAAGATAAAGCAGAAGTAGTTTGGAAGAAAGCTGGAAAGGCTGCCAAGGGCAACGATGGTGGGTGATGGGGAGCCACCAAGAGTTGGAAGGAGGTGGGACATGATAAGATCTGCATTTTTCGTAGGTCACTCCAGTGACTGGCCTGGAGTACCACGGATAGATCCAAAAGTGACAAGATTAGAAGACGGAGGAGAACAGTCAGGAGGCTGCTGTTAAGAGTTCAGAAAAGGCAATGAAAGAATATGAATAAGGATAGTGCTGGTCAGGATGAAAGGATAGGACTGATTCAAGAAATATTAGGCAAAAATGGTAGATTTAGGGATTAAACAGATGCAGGAGAATCAAGGAAGAGCCACTGGCTGCTAACCTAGGTGACTGGGTAGACACAGTGCTCCCAGCTTAGACAGAAATGCAGAAGGGGGAGCAGGCTTAGAAAGAGGATGATGACAGTGATTTTGGTCACGCAGAATGTGTGATGACAGTGGGTTATCCGGGATAGTTGTCCAGCAGGAGTTATTCTCAAACATTAAAGCTCAGAGAAAAGGACCAGGAATCACACTATCATGAAAATGGAGGAGGTCACCCAGGAAGCGTTTGTAGAGTGAACAGAGCAGTGAGCTGAGGACAAGACCCCTCAAACACCACACCTGTAAGGGAAGCCATGAAAGAGTCAGGAAAGAAAAGTCTGGCGATGTGGAGAAGTGAGAGAGAAGCCTGCCACAAAGCCAAAGGAGTAGAGTTTCAAGAAAGAGGGAGTGATCACTAGTGTCAAATGCAGCCGAAAGGCCCAGGAAGATAAGGGCTGAAAACCACCCGCTGGATTTGGCACGTGGTAGGTGAAGTTGAGTGTGTTTACAGATAAGCTTACATGGGGCAGCTGCAGGGATGGGGAGGGAGTTATGAGAGGTCATGCTGCTGACCTCAAATATAAAAAGTAGGAGGCGAGGGTGTCTCCTAGAGGTAAAAGAGGAAGTAGCTGAAAGGACCACTGGAGGGAAGAGTTAGGTTTGGGGTAAGTTTCAGAAGATAAGGGGAAGAAAAGCAAATCAGAGAATGAAAAAGCTTGCTGGGGGTGGGGGTGCTCAGGCCTAAATAAGCTTGGGCAATCTGTGGTTGGACCAAAGAGCAATGACTTTCTTTATCAGTGTCTCTGGGTAAATGCAAACACACACATACACTATAGGAGGCGATAAGGAGCAGAGAAAGATCAATTATAGCACCATCTCAGCACTGTAGTGTCTAGGGCAATGTATGCTAAGGGGTGCAAGGGAACTGAGGGTCCTGGGAACTGAGTAGTCTAGATGGAGCCAGGATGGGTGCAGGCAAGGCCAGAAAAGCACTGAAAGACCAAGGAAAAAAATGGAAGTAAAAATGGACTGATGGTGTTTAAGAGGTTTCCCCAGCACCCTCCTCAGTTTAATTAATTTACTGATGCTTATATACTACTTACAGTGTGCTAAGTATTGTTCCTGGTGCTTTACACACATTATTATTTAATCCTCACAACAGTATTATCAGGTAGGTGTTATTAGTACTCCCATCTTGCAGATGAGGAACTGAAGCCTAGAGAGGTTAAATAACTTGCCCAAATCCATATAACGGTAACTAGCTGAGAGGGACATTAAGTCCCCTCTTTCTGAATGGGGAATGGTCAAAGGCAGAAACAACATCCACACCCTTGCTTCAAACAGAGAGCTCCCCAAAAACAAAGATAGAAAGCTAACCAACTATCTATTTTTCATGAGTTATGGTAAGACCCGCCTTGAGGAAAACACACAGGAAGTCATCGCCCAACATTTGCTGAAGGCACGTCAGACTCTCCTTCCAGGAGATTGCTCAATGGTCCTTTGAGGTCCTTTGAGGTCTTTTCAATTAAACTTCAGTGTGAAATTCTCTTAGTCCTCATCAACAACAGAAACAACTCAGGGCATTCTCAAATTTGCTAGGCTGTAGCTGAGAGGCTGAACAGGAGTATGCAGGCTAAAGGAGGTATTAAAATGCTTCCAGAATAGAGGACTGATTTAACCGAGATCAGAAGCCTCCTGGAGTCTGCCCTGAAGCAGGACTCACCCCAATTTCTTGAAGTAAACAATAATTAACCTTTCCTCCACAATTCACTTGGGCTGGTTTTGACAAACTAGTATGGGGTGGAACAGAAACACACAACAGCCTTGTTCATTGGCAGGGCCAAGGCTCACTCATCCCATAAGGATTGCTGCCTCCCCACTAGACTGTGAGCTTTGCGAGGCCCAGGATAGCATCTGCATCCTTAGGACCTGTCAGACAGTGCTAGCTGTAGCATTCTAGTATTTGAATGACTATAGTAATAAGTTTCTATTGCAGAATTCTTCTTCAAGGCCTAGATCAAAGGTTCTCTCTTCTACGAAGCTGTGAATTTCCTGAGCTGGAATAAACTGCTCTTCCTATGGATTCCTACAAAAGGGTCGCTCCGGCCTTTAAAAAAAATCTGTATTTCATCGTGGCTAGTGTCACACTGGTCTGAGTCGGGGGTCAGTCCTCCCTGAGACCGACCGGGGATAACGGTACAGCCCGGGTGGGCCTCATCTTTCAGGCCCAGAGCCCACACTGGTCGGGCGGGGCCGCTCGGACCCGCTTGCATGAGGCGGCGCGAGGCCCTGGCGGAAGAAGGGCGCCGGCCCGGCTTACCTTCTCCTTGACTGCCTGGTAACTCTGCTGCAGCCAGCTCCGCCACCAGCCCACGTCCTCCCTGTGAAGACAGACACATCTGGCGGCCCTGCGGTGCGACTCTTGCCCGCGCATGATCGGGTCTCAGTTTCTCCCTGAGATGTGGTCCGCGGGCCGAGACTTGGCAGACCCACCCCCTCACACTGAGACTCCACCCCGCCCTTTCAGCTCCGTCCACTCCCGGGCTGGCCTCCTGTTCCCCACGGGGACCCTGGCCCAGCACCCCGACCCTGGGAGAATTCAGGCCCCGACGCCCGAGAGCTAGATGACGGGCTCACCCTTCCGCCATCTTGCCTGCATGACATCACCACTATTTACTGACCTCTGACTTCCGACACGGCACCGCCCCCCCAAGCACCGCCCCGGAGCGCTCGGCCCAATCCTCGCGCGGACACCGCCCTCGGCCCAATCTCCGCCCCGCTCCATCACTAGGCTCCGCCTTCTTGAGCTCGGTCCACTCTCTGTCTAGAGTTCGCTCTTAAACTCCGCCCCTGAACTCTCGGCCCAATCCTCACTCAAGTATGTTCTCGGGTCCACCCCCAAGCGTTAGTCCTACCCCCACCAACAACTACTTTTTAATCAACTGACTTCGGATACGGTGGCTGCCAGGGGCCACGTTAGCGGGCCCGGACCGTGGGAGGTGTGGGAGCAGAGGGGAGAGAAGGGACCCGGCCTGGAGCTCGAAAGTCTGGATCCTAGAGCGCAGGGCCAGGACCACCCCCCTTTATGAAACAAGCCGCGTAGCCGCTGCTTGGGTCTCTTCGGGCCAACAAGCGCAGAGCGGGGCCCTGGGCCATGGTCTGCAGGTGTATGGAGAAAAATTCTTCATGAAGTTGACTTCCATGCAGCATCTGGAAGGGCTCTGAGAATATTGTGGAGACAGACACACTTTCAACTACGTCAACTCTTGGTAGCCCAAACCAGAACTTCGCGAGCTGGAGCTGGACCTGGATTGACTTGTGAAAGGGAGACAGAGACTTTCTGGATCTGCTACCCATCAAATCCCGTCGCCTCTTGTCTGTTTAGGGGCAGAGCTTTAGTAATCCCCCCCCCCCATTTCGTTTTCTCTCTTTACAGGATTGTTCCTGTCATACGTGCTATTTCTCCCATCTTAAAAGCATGGAAATAAACACCAACCCTCTCTTGATCGGACACCCTTTACCTAATCCCCCAAAACTCCTGTGAGACTTGGCTATACTCACTGTCTCCAACTCCCGTCTCTTCCCATTCTTTTTTTTTTTCTTTTTTTTTTTAAATTTATTTATTCAGCAGAGATAGAGGCAGCCAGCGAGAGATGGAACACAAGCAGGGGGAGTGGGAAAGGAAGAAGCAGGCTCATAGCGGAGGAGCCCGATGTGGGGCTCGATCCCAGAACGCCGGGATCACGCCCTGAGCCGAAGGCAGACGCTTAACCGCTGTGCCACCCAGGCGCCCCTCTTCCCATTCTTTATTGAATTCACTTCAGTCGGATTTTTGCCTCCCCACAATCCGCTGAAATAACTTTTATGGGAATGCTAAGAACAATGACCAATTTTCAATCTTTATTTGGCCCATCAGCATTTTACTTGACACAGTTGATCACCTTCCTCCTTTTTGAAGACTTTCTTCACTTGCCTTCCAGGACACCAATGCCCTTCTGACTCTCCTCCTACTTCACTGGCATCTCTTTCTCACGTTCTCTACTGTTGTTTCATTGGCCTCTGGTTGCTGGAATGTCCCAAGGCTCAGCCTTCTCCTTTTTGGTGTCTGTAATCATTCACCAGATGATCTCATCAAGTCTCATGATTTTAAATGCCATCTATGCACTGGTTACTCTCAAATTTTCTCTTTAACCCTCACATCTCTGAATACCAGGATCATTATCTCTATTTGGTTGTATAATAGCCATATTAAACTTAACATGTCCCCCAGTTCCCGATGTATCAACCTCAACTTCCTGCAAACTTCCCCAAAGCTGTAAATGGCAACCTCATTCCTCCAGTTGCTCAAGCCAAAAACGGGGGAGAAATTTTTGATTTCTCTCTTTCTTTCTTACTCCAAAGCTAATTCCTTGGCAAATCTATTGGTTCTACCCTTATTTATTTCTTATTTATTTATTTATTTAGAGGGAAAGGGGGGAAGGGCAGAGGGAAAGGGAGAGAGAGAATCTTAAGCACACTCCATATCCTGGAGCCCAACACAGGGCTCAGTCTCACAACCCTGAGATCATGACCTGAGCCAAAATCAAAAGTTGACTCTTAACTGACTGTGTTGGCTCTACCTTTAAAGCAAAACCAGAATCTGGTCACTTCTCACTATCTCCCCTGCTACTTTGTAAATCCCGGCCACTATGTTTCTCACCTAGATAAACTCGAGAGCCTTTTAACTGGTATCCACTCTTGCCTTCCTATAGTATAGTCTTAACTCCGGGATCGTGACCTGAGTTGAAGGCAGATGCTTAACTGACTGAGCCACCCAGGTGCCCCGAAAGCAGGAATTCTAACAGATATTTCTATACCCATGTTCATTGCTGCATTTTCTCAATAGCCAAGAGGTGTGAGAAACCCAAGTGTCCTTTGACAGACGAATGGATAAACAAAATGTGGTGTATACATACAGTGGAAATATTATCAGCCTTAAAAAGTAAGGAAATTCTGACACACGCTACAGTGTCGGTGAATCTTGAAGACATTATGTCAAGTGAAACAAGCCAGTCACAAAAGGATAAATATTATATGATTCCCTTTATATGACATACCTGGAGTAGTCAAGATTCATAGAGACAAAAAGTAGAGTGGTAGATACAAGGGGCTAGAGGGAGGAGGGAATGGGGAGTTATTGTTTAATAATGGGTTGGAGTTTCAGTTTGGTACGGTGAAAAAGTTCTGGAGATGATTGATGGTTTTGGCTGCACAACAATGGGAATGGACTTACTGCTACTGAACTGTATAGTTGAAAATAGTGAAATCGGAAGTTTCATGTTCTATTTTATCACATTAAAAGTTTTGTAAATCAGATCACAATCCTCCTCTGCTCCAAATTCTCCAATGTCTCCTTATTGTACTCAGGGAAAAGATGCTAAGTCCTCACGATCTCCTTTAAGGCCGTATGTAGTTGAACTGACCTCAAACCATTGGTCCCTTTAGTCACTCGGTTCCAGCCATATTGGCCATTTTGATGTTCCTTGAAAGTTCCCAGCACGGCCCTCTGATTCGGGGCCTTTGAACTTGTTCCCTCTGCTTAGAATGCTCTTATCCCAGATATCATCTGCTTCAAACCTTCACCTCCTTCAAATCTTGACTTGAATATTGTCTTTTAGCCACTCTGAACACATTATTTAAAATTGCAAATTGCACCCCTGCATTCCCATTCCTTTCTCCTGCTTAATTTTTTTCTCCACACCACTTACCATCATCTGATATACTATATCTTTACTTTAAAAAACAGAAAAAATAGCACCTAGGTGGCTCAGTTGGGTGTCTGTCTTTGGCTCGGGTCATGATCTCAGGAATCGAGTCCTGCGTCAAGCTCTCTGCTCAGTCCGGAGTCTGCTTCTCCCTCTCCCTCTCCCTCTGTACTGTCTCTCGCTCTCTCTCTCAAATAAATAAAATCGTTAAAATAAAAATAAAAAAAAAAACAGAAAAAAACTGCCTCTCTCTGACTAGAATGTGACCTCCATGAAGACAGGGATTTTTTATTTATTTTATTTATTTTTTAAAAGATTTTATTTATTTATTTGACAGAGAGAGACAGCCAGCGAGAGAGGGAACACAAGCAGGGGGAGTGGGGGAGGAAGAAGCAGGCTCCTAGCGGAGGAGCCTGATGTGGGGCTCGATCTCAGAACGCTGGGATCACGCCCTGAGCCGAAGGCAGACGCTTAATGACTGTGCCACCCAGGCGCCCCAACAGGGATTTTTTAAAAAAGATATTATCTCCAGAGATAGGGATTTTATTTTATTTTATTATTTTTTAAAGTAAGTTCTACAGCCAATGTGGGGCTCAAACTCACAACCCCAAGATCAAGAGTCCCATGCTCCACCCACTGAGCCAGCCGGGGACCGCTGAAGGCAGGGGTTTTTGTTTGTCTTGTTCACCCGTCTACCCCTAGCACCTGGAACAGTGCCTGGGGCATAATAGACACTCAATATTTGTTGAGCAAATGAAAGAATAAATGTAAGGGTAACGACAGAGACAGGAGTAATTTGGAGCAAGCCAGAGTGGCTAACATGAGTAGGGAGAAGAGGAGGATAGAGGTGAAGCTGTAAAGGACATTAACATCTAGATTCCTGAGACCCTCGGATGCAGGGCTAAAAATTCAAACGCAATCCGTAGACAGAGGAGAGTCACCGAAGGTTTGTGAATATGGACCTGGCTTGTGCTGTGAAGGTGGTGTGACCGGTGACCAGGCTCTACTGTTAATAAGTCTAATGGTGTTATTTATTAAACAGGTGAGCATTTTACACAGTGTACCTTGTGTCATCTTCCCAGTAGCCCTATGAGGTAGAAACTATTTTTAATCTCCATTTTGAGGAAGCTGAGATTCAGAGAGATGGAGTGACTTTCCCAAGGTTGATTTGAACCCAAGCCTGTCTCATCAAGTTTCAGCACATCTCATATGTCTTAACTTCGTCCAGCCTCCTGTCCTGCTTCCCACCCAGGTGATACGCCACAGACAGGTGAGGAAGGCAAACCACCCTTTGTCTTGTTTGCATTATCTCAGTCCCCGGCCCCGGGCCTAGCACACTGCTTGCCTGTGAGGTCCTCAGTGTGTGTGGACTGAGTGGGACCCTCTGCTTGGATCTCTGGTCCTCCTCATCTGCTCATCCCCACACCTTGTCCCTTGGCTTCCTTCAACGCCAGCCCGCAGATCTGGGTTCAAATCCCAGCCTAGTTGCTTCTCAGTCATGCGGACTTGGGTAAGTTAACGTCCCCTGGCTTTACTGTCTTCATCATTAAAATGGGGATACTACTCCTGGTTGTGGTGAGGATTAAGTAAAATAAGTAAAACACCTAACACAGCATATGACAAAGTCCTTAATGTGGTAATTACTATTGTCTTATCCCCTTACCCCTGTCCTCAGAGTCTAACACAGAGCTAGTCACTGGTAGAGGGTTAATAATCATCTGTTTAGGGGCGCCTGGGTGGCACAGCGGTTGAGCATCTGCCTTCGGCTCAGGGTGTGGTCCCGGCATTATGGGATCGAGCCCCACATCAGGCTCCTCTGCTATGAGCCTGCTTCTTCCTCCCCCACTCCCCCTGCTTGTGTTCCCTCTCTCGCTGGCTGTCTCTATCTCTGTCAAATAAATAAATAAAATCTTAAAAAAATCATCTGTTTAATGAAACAGTATTTTGTAGGAACACTGGATTATGATTAGCAGGTGTACATTTTAATCCTGGGTTATGGGTATTGGTCACTTTGTCTCTCTGAAACTGTTTTTTCACCATCCTTGAGATCTCTACACTTTCTCCTACCTCTTAGAGGAAGTATGAATGTATAAATTCAGCCCATCCCTGACCCTCAGACTCTCCTTTAACTGACATCCCCCCTCCTGCCCTGCTGGACCCCTCTTGGCAGATGGTTCTTGTCCCAAGCATCTTCTGGGCTTTGGCTCCCAAGGGGGCCTGACATCCTGGTGCCACCAGGTGGTGCTAGGGACTCATTCAGGTGAAGCTGGTTCCCTGGTCCAGGCTGAGCAGATGGGAGCAGTCCTACGATGCCCTCTGGCTCCCCTAGTGAAGCTTGGCTTCCTGCGTGGAAGGCAGCTAACCCTGAGATGATCCTGGGAGGCGAAGTCTCCAAACCCACCCTGGTTCTGCTGTGGACATTCCAGCACAGTGTTGGCAGCGGGACCCGCTACATTTGTGGGACCCAGTACAAAATAAGAATGCCTAAGTTGCTCGTAGAGGCAGCATAGGGCCTGCCTAAAAGCGTGCAAAATGGTTCTAGTTCAGCCTTCTAGAGCTGACTTAAAATATTAGGAATTTTATGAGCTGACTGTTGAACACAGCCTTTATAGAAAATTAAATTATATAAAAATTATATGAAATAAATTATATAAAAACAAAGGTAATAAATACCCCAAACTCATCACTATATAATTATTTTTATACATTTCATGATCATCTATGCCTTTGAAGTGGCTTACATTTATTGTGCCTATTTGCTTTACGTCTCTTGCCAACTCTGCGTTCAGTGATGTCACATTGGTAGCTTAAAATTGAGGAAGGCTGGAGTGTTTACATCATCAAATCTGCAAACACCACATGTCCCGCCCCCACCCCGAAGCCAGTTAAATTTTTTCCAGTACACCCCTGGTCCTGGTTGTACTCCTAATGTGCTGTGCTGTGTGGTCTCCGGCAAAGCTCTCTTCCCTCCGGCCACGCGTACATCTGTGTATCACTTTATAATTTACAAAAGGGAACATTTTTGTGTGTGCTGGGCACTGTTGTCTCATGTAAATCTTACAACCACCCCGGAGGTAGAAGAGTATTGTGGTACAGAGAACAAAGGGATGTTGCCACAGTAGAGCGGATGACTTTGGCTCCTGGGATGGCTGTCACCAAGACTCCCAGAAGGTGGCGCTGTGGTCTGACTCAGGGAAGGAAGCCACATTCTCTTCCTGTGCCTCTGTCTCATAATGAGAAAATGTTAATTAATGATGATGATGATGATGATGGTGTCTTTCCAGCAGCCTCCACCATTGTTCTTGGGACTTGTGCACCAGAAGCCTGCTCCCTAGCTATACCTAAGACTAGGTAGTGGAAAGATCTAGCCCCCTCTATGCCGGTAGAAGGTCATAGCTGTCGGAGGTGAAAGCTGGCATTTCCTTCTTACTAGAACGTCAGACAGTAAGGGTCTCCCCCAAAAAGGGAGACTGGGGTTGGATCCTTTCAGAATTCAGGAAATGCCAGCACAAAATGTGAGGCTTTGATATACTGACTATTTTGAGCTTTGCACCTGATAAAACAGGAAACTGGGGGAGAGGCTTACTCTGAATTCCCCTTACCCCTATCTGCTCAATGACAGATCCTTCAAAAGGAACTCAGTTGTCTTAAATCCCCTCCCCTGGAGCTTCATCAACCAGGAAAGATTGACTTTTATCACAGGAGAGACTAGAAGTCGACACCACGCCCAGACACACTTTGTCACAAACCATCATATCCCCCCTATCTTCTTCTTCTTCTTTTTTTTTTTTAAAGATTTTATTTATTTATTTAACAGAGAGACAGCCAGCGAGAGAGGGAACACAGCAGGGGGAGTGGGAGAGGAAGAAGCAGGCTCCCAGCGGAGGAGCCCGATGTGGGACTCGATCCCGGTACGCCGGGATCACGCCCTGAGCCGAAGGCAGACGCCGGGATCACGCCCTGAGCCGAAGGCAGACGCTTTAACGACTGCGCTACCCAGGCGCCCCCCCCCATCTTCTTCTAAGGGCCCTTCATTTACTCTCTCCCTTAAGTGGCCTACATCTCCCACCCCTTCCCCTATTAAAATGCTGTATAAGCTCTCAAATCCCTTTGCTTTTGGGGGTATTTCTTTTTTTCTTCCCTCTGATCCCCGCTTGCGTATAATATTAAAAGTGAATAAATGTGTATTCCTTTTCTCCTATTAATCTGCCTGTTATCAGTGCATTTCATAGATCCAACTACGGAACCTAGGAGGGTTGAGGGAAAATTCTTCCTCCCCTGTAATGTGGGGGGCCCAAACATTAACAGTCTTATGTGCTCCATTTGCTGTCAAACACATACACCCTATGTCCCAAACTTACACTTCCTTCCTAAGTAGCAGAAAGCAGCTATGACTGCGGTAATTAAAAACACTCTACTCCCCAAGGAAGGAACTGCAATGCCTTGATGCTCCTCCTCTAGCTTTCTCAAAATCCCTTCCCAAAAATCTGCAGTCTTACTAACTGGTAAGGTTAATCTCCCTACACAAGGGCCTGGAGACCATGGTAGGGGAAACAGAGAGGAAGGAGAAGCATCTAACACATGTACGCGTACACACCGAGGACGGAAGTTCAAGTACAGGCTATAATCCTCACCTCCATAGCCCATTTTAAGGCTGATCTTGTGGGGCGCCTGGGTAGCGCAGTTGGTTAAGTGTTCGGCTGGGGTCGTGAGCTCAGGGTCGTGAGATGGGGCCCGGCTTTGGGCTCTGCACTTGGTGTGCAGTCTGCTTGAGGTTCTCTCTCCTTCTCCCTCTGCCCCTCCCTCTTGTTTTCTCTCTCTCTCTCCCCCCATAAAATAATCAATAAATCTTTTTAAAATGTCTGATCTTTTATTTATGACCTTCCTTCTTCACTATCCCTCTTCCAGGTGTCTTCTGCCTGGACAGCTAAGTTCTTAGCCCACAGAAGAGACCCAAGCTTTCATTCCTGAGAGATTCCTGCCCTGCGGGAACCTCTTGTATACAACTGTGGCAGTCTTGCAGTGACTGTAATCACAGGATGTGGTCTAGAAATAGGATCATTAGAGCCCACAGTCAAGTCTTTCCCTAAGCCTTCTTGCCCCGACTGTGTGGTAACAACTTCTTTCCCCTTGATAGCCAGAGATTTTGACCCCAGAAAACACTTTGATTTCTCCTTTGCTTGTCTGTTCAGTGGCATGAGGTGTTCAAAATGGCTGAGTGGCAGTTTCCACTTCCAGTTCGGTGGGAAAACTACATCACTTGGTGAAGGCATTCCCCCCCTTGGACACTACAAGGTTTTAATAGACCTGACTTCTCTATTGTCTCATGAGGCCAAGAAGCAGGTAGTGCTTGGATGTGTCAAGAAGTTTCATTGTGAGAGGAGCCACTCTGACATCCAGCCCCTTGGTTTTTGAGCTGCTATCTGGCTGAGGGAGGAACAGGAGGTACTCTGTGGATGGCTCTCTCATTCACTAAGTGTGGTCCAACAGCTGGCACCTTACTTGGGCCTTCAATAGGCCTTTTCAACATTCTAGAATGTTGACTAATGGAGCACATGGTAAGACTAGTGACTCCTGCAGGTGTCAGCTCAGTATCTCACTTCTTTCTTGTGAAGTGACTTCCGTGGTCAGAAACAACATCTTGTGACAGAATGAGACGGTGTATGAAGTATACGGATGGAGGTTCTGGCAGAGGCATGCAAGGCAGGAAAAGCAAATTCAAATCCAGAGTAAGCACCTCTTCTAGTGAGACAAATTCCCCATGAGGGACATGGTCCTATGTCATCCATCTGCCACTCTGTAGTTGGCTGGATTCCTCAAGGTATGACACCAAATCAAGGGCCCATTGCTGGGTGCTGCTGTGGGCAAACTGGGTGTCAGTAGTGGTGGCTGCCAGGTTGGCCTTGGTGAGGGGATGTCCCTCTTCTTCTTTTTTTAAAGATTAATTTATTTGAGAGACAGAGAGAAAGAGAGAGAGAGAGCACAAGTTGGGGGGGTGCAGAGGGAGAGGGAGAGGAATCTCCAGCAGGCTTCCAGCTGAGCACAGATCTGACGTGGGGCTTGATCTCAGGACCCCTGAGATCATGACCTGAGCTGAAACCAAGAGTTGGACGCTCAACCAATGGAGCCACGCAGGCGCCCAGGGACATCCCTCCTCTTGAGCCCATGCATAGTTAGTCTCCACCCCTGTCATCTTGGTCCTTTGTCAATGAACCCATAGAAAAAGAGCTGGACTGGCTGGGGGAAGAGGCCATCTAGTTAACATCCACAGAACGTTCTATTTGCTGACTATTAAAAGCTTCTGCCAGGGGCTCCTGGGGGGCTCAGTCAGTTAAGCGTCTGCCTTCAGCTCAGGTCACGACCTCAGGGTCCTGGGATCAAGCCCTGCATCGGGCTCCCTGCTCAGTGGGGAGTCTGCTTCTCCTTCTCCCTCTGCCCCTCCCCATACATCTCTCTCAAATAAATAAGAACTTAAAAAAAAAAAAAACTTCCCCCACAGTAGAGGCCTATGGTGAGCATTTGTATGGCATACAAGCTGTCTTATGATCATTTTAAGGAACGATTCTAAGAAATCTATCTTTCCCAAACCTCTTTGTCATGAACTTCCAATCTTGTAAGACGCTCAGCTACTCAAATCATTAGTCACTGCCCATGAACTGGTATAGATCCTGACCTCAGGCCATCTCTCCTTCCAGGCAAAGTGGGTAATGAGACATACTGCTTACAGTTCTGCCTGTTGAGGGATTTTCTTCCCCACTATCCTTTGGGGTTACTTAATCATTTCCATTAAGCTATTTCTTGCTGTTTCAGAATCTGTCATCAGAAAACTGGGCTCTGGGAGGCACCTGGGTGGCTCAGTCGTTAAGCGTCTGCCTTCCGCTCAGGGAGTGATCCCAGAGTCCTGGGATTGAGCCCTGCATCGGGCTCCTCCGCTGGGAGCCTGCTTTTTCCTTTCCCACTCCCCCTGCTTGTGTTCCCTCTCTCGCTGGCTGTCTCTCTCTCTCTGTCAAATAAATAAATAAATCTTAAAAAAAAAGAAAAGAAAAGAAAAGAAAACCAGGCTCTGATATCTTTCCCTTCACACTGGAGCCTTGTTTCAATCACTCATGTAGCTTGGAACATTCTACTGGCCTGGGCCTATTTCACCAGGTCTATCCTTGCTCCTCTGTCCCCAACCTTTTGCTCCCAAGTCTCTTCAGTAGTTTCCTCCAGTAGCCATTGCCTATGATTCAGTGTCGATCCTAATTTTAGGCCATCTGTCCTTCCAGACAAAGTGGAAAACCACATGCCCCACTCCCTCCAAGTTCTGCCACCAGGACGACATCCTTCCTCTGCTCTCCTTCAGGGTCATCTTGAGAGGGCTGCTCAAGCCACAGCAGTTCATTTCTGGCTGGTACCAGGACACATAAAGTAATTCCACATTTCTTTCCTTCCCAGTCTCCTAGGTTGAAGTCACTCTAGCAGCGCGGCAGGAATGGACACACTGGGAGCAAGAACACCTTGCCCATTGCCCCTTTGGGGCTGTTGAGGCCAGGTTCTATTGGGACCATTTCCCCTCGAGGACTGCTGGGCATAGGGATCGGATGTCCATCAGATTGATGGACAGCTCAGGTTACAAGGTCAGCTGGAGTGCCCTTGGTTGGGTGTGTAGTCCACGGGAGCCCAGCAAAAACCCAGGAGCTATTTCTCAAAAGAAAAACACTTACTTATGAAGGAAGCATGGCTTTGCTCCCGAGCCCTAAGGTCCTGTTTACGTGATCCCTCTCTCAGTGTCTGTGGTCGGCCCCATAGAACACCCTGATTCATTGCAGGGGCTCTGAGTCACAGTCTGTTCAGTCATGAGGGCCAAAAAGCTGAACTCCGTGCACGGTGTGGCCTGGACCAGGTAGGGAGGCCTCTTTTGTCCTCTCTTGCTCGGTGCTTTATTCAAAGCTGGAGACTGACTACAGGGTAGGAGTAGTGCACTGGGATGCTGTATGTTGCCTCCAAAATCCAGAGACCCATCAAGCACTAGGGCTCCTTCTAAGAGGAAGGAAATCCAAAGATCAGCAACCTATCCTTTGCCTGGGAGGGAATGTCCTGAAGGGTCTCAGAACAGGTGACACCCAGAATTTTAATGAAGTGGCAGGGTGCTGTATTTTTACTGGATTTATCTCCCATTCTTTGGTACCTGCTATTGTCTTTTTTGGGTTCTACCAGCATGGGGCCAGCAGGGTGACAGCCTGTGGGATGAAGGGACAGATACCTGGATTGAGTCTTGACCTCTAGTCCGTCCTCCTTCTGTGTGAGGACTTGTAAAGCTAAGACCATGTCCCAGGCTCCCTTACAGCTAAGGTTCTGGATGTAAATTCAGCTCCTTTAAGTAGATGCACCCACATGAGATTTGGGAAAGCAGAAGTAAGGCAGACATCACCTCTCGGCAGCTGGGGCTGTTGGTGAGCAAGATCTGTTTGAAACACCTGGAGCAGTTTCTGTTTTCTGCACTGAATGGACTGATACAGATGGCGGTAGGGTCAAGGCTCCGACAGTCTAAATTAGGGCATTCAGCAGGGTTGGCTTTTCTTTGAGGCAGGATTATAAGCTAATTGCTTCTCATGTATTCTTTGTCATGGTAGAGAAAAATGCATTTGCCTGATCAAGTTCTGGGGGCAGTCCTGATATATGTTCCCCCAAAACCACAGCTGGAACAGTATTTGCAATTGGGGTCACCATTTGATTAAGTTTACACTATTCTTCTGCCTTCTTCAAGACTGTCTTCTCTACTGTCCAAACGAAGACGTGGATATAAATGTGATAGAAATCACCACCTCTGCCTATTTTAAGTCTTTCATGGTGGCATTAATCTCTTTGATGCTCTCAGGATCTTTTAATTTACATTTTATGGGAATGAGGCACTTCAAGTAGTTTGCAGTAGTTTCAAGTAGTTTGTTTTTCCTAACCTACAAGCTGTTGACCTCTAGCCTGGGAGCCGGTGTAGGATTCTGCCAGTAGTTCAAGATATTTATTCTAATTATACAAATGAGGAAAAACTAGCAGATGGATTTGGGGGCTATATTTATTCTTGAGTGGACCTCGGTCAAAACTCTGTTTATTACCTGACCCCCTGGGCTTCATATCGTCTCTTGGTACTTAGCTTCTCACCTGTCCCTCTGTGATCTCCCCTGGACTGCCAGGGCCAGAAGCCTGCAAACTGCCTTTCCTGGACTCCATCGATAGCTGGGTCCCAGTTAGGTTCTGCCAATGGGGGGCATTGGGTTATCTTCAAAGTTGGGAAGAAGGGAGAAATCTTTTTGCTTCAGGAGGAAACTTGGCTTTGGCAGCAGTGGGTCCCCCAGCATTATGAGTAGTGAATGTGGGGTTGTAGGTTTCAGCCCGAGAGCAGTAGCAATTTCCTGGGCTCTGGAAAATGCCATTTCTCTCCCTCATTCTACAGCATTTCTAGGTTCCCTGTGACCAGATCCCTTCATTAAATTCCTCTCTGCTTGTAGGGTGGTCTCTGTTTTCCTGACTGGACGCTGATTCATACATTTCCATAAACCCACACTCCAGTGCAGCACAGAGGCATTCTGGGCATCCAGGAATTAGTGTGGCCACTGTCTGATTGTTCCCAAAAGGTTTGAATATTTGTGCACAAGTTCTTTGGAGAAAGACGGGAGAAAGACTCATGTTATGGTCTTGCAGTGTTAATGTCAGATCTTTCCGGAAGCGTCCTTTTTTTTTTTTTAAAAGATTTTATTTTATTTATTTGACAGAGAGAGAGACAGCCAGTGAGAGAGGGAACACAAGCAGGGGGAGTGGGAGAGGAAGAAGCAGACTCCCAGCGGAGGAGCCTGATGTGGGGCTCGATCCTGGTACACCAGGATCATGCCCTGAGCCAAAGGCAGACACTTAACAACTGAGCCACCCAGGCGCCCCTTCTGGAAGCGTCCTTAACTGTCTTTCTCTTCAATGGTCTAGGTACCTAAACTGACTCAGGTATGGGAATTGGATGAAAGATAGAACTTGTCTGTTGTATCAAGATAGGGCTTTGTTCACTGACCATGGAAGTATTTTTTGTTTTGTTACTGTTAAGAAAATTATGGGCAACCCTCTTGGGTCCCCTCCCTCTTCGGGAGCTTTGTACTATCACTTTGGTATTGCTCAATAAACTTTGCTTTGCTGCTTGCCCACCAAAAAGAAAGACAGAAGAAAGGAAGGAAGGAAGGAAGGAAGGACGGAAGGAAGGAAGGAAGGAAGAAAGAAAGAAGAAAGAAGGAAAGAAAGAAAGAAAGGAAGGGAGAGAGAGCGAGAAAGAGAGAGAGAGAAAGAAAGAAGCAAAGAAAGAAAAGAAAAAAGAAAAAAAAAGAGAAGAGGAGAGGAGAGGAGAGGAGAGGAGAGAAGAGAAGAGAAGAGAAGAGAAGAGAAGAGAAGAGAAGAGAAGAGAAGAGAAGAAAATTAGATGGGAATTTAGTAGGCTGTTCATGATCAGTTAGTTGTTTCCAAAGATCTCTGTGGATCAAGCCACTCTGATTTCGTGCCAACCCTGTTGCTTATTCATCACACTTCCCACTTTGTATTTGTTGGGTAACTGCTACCACCTGGGCTGTATCACTCCAGAGTCCTCCCAGCCTCCTTGAGATGAGAGTGCATTTCAATTACAGACCCACCCGCTATCATTCCTGGCTTAGAAATGATGGTCAGCAAAGTGCTTTTTAATGATTTTGGCATTCCCCTTATCAGTTGTCCTTTAGCTTTGGTAAAGGAGGAGAATTCTGGGCCTTTTCAAGGAATATAACGTTTGGGTTGGTCAGCAAGATGCATATACCAATTCAATAAACCATCCTGACTCCTGCGATCCTTGAATTTATTCCCCTGGTTTATGCCAAGAGATTTCCACTGTCATTCAAATTAATGACAGGTCGGTACTGTATGTAGGTTTGCATAAACTAACACTTCAAATTACTAGAGTGACAGCTACCAGCTGTCAGGACAAGCACACTGGGTGCAGTGTCTCCAGTGAGTCCACTCAAACCAAGAAATTCATTTTGATCTGAAATTATATTCGGGCTTTCCTTAGTTAAGTACCTTCCAAATTCACCTCCATAAAAAAATCACCTGTTTTTTCATGCAATTAAAGAGCAGATTCCTGCAATTGTTTTCTTTGAGCAGAGCTCCTTTCCCCTAGTTTTTATCTGCTTTTCATCCTCCAGGACATGTTATGTTTGGACTTTGGTTCTGGTCAAGGATCAAGAAGGGACTTAAGTTTTCTCTAGCCATGAGGGTTCAATCTTATCAATGAAGGAAGGATCAAATTCTTAAGGTAAGGGAGGAGAGAATACTTCTTTGGAGCTCAGTAAACAACACTCCACACTCTTGCTAAGAAATTTAATCCAGTCTCATAATCTGGATTAAATTTATTAGAAGAATTTCTCTTAATTGACCCACACTTAACTGACTTGCTGAATTAACTGATACTCTCTGTGACCACTTTTTCTCCACACTTAAAAAAAAAATTAAGGTAAAATCCACCTAAAATACAATTAACCATTTAAAACTGTACAATTCAGGGGCATTTAGTGTATTCACAATGTTGTGCAACGACCACCACCTTCTAGTTTCAGGCGTGAGGCTTTTCTGAGTCCAGAGCTCTGTGCAACTTCTCAGGTAGGACACCCATTAAGCTGGTCTGCCTGTCACCCACCGCCTCACCCCAGTGGCCATCCTCCTGTTTCTTAGGCACATTCCAATCTGTTTTTAGAGCCTTCCTACTCGCTCTTCCCCTGCCTGGAATGCTTTTCTGTTTAATCTTAGCATGGCTCACTCCCCATTAGGGTCTCCACTGAAAGGTTGCCACCTGAGCCGCCATCCTTGACCCTCCAAAGCACCAAATCAAATCACTTAGTTAAGTTGTTTCAGGGGTACAGGTCTGTGATTCATCAGTCTTACACAACACCCAGCGCTCACCACAACACATACCCTCCCCAATGTCTACCAACCAGCCACCCCATTCCGCCCTCCCTAGCAACCCTTCGTTTGTTTCCTAACATTAAGAGTCTCTTATGGTTTGTCTCCCTCTCTGGTTTCGTCTTGTTTCATTTTTTCCTCTCTTCCCCTATGATCCTCTGTCTTGTTTCTTAAATTCCGCATATCAGTGAGATCATATGATAATTGTCTTTCTCTGATTGACTTATTTTGCTTAGCATAATACCCTCTAGTTCCATCCATGTCACTGCAAATGGCAAGATTTCATTTTTTGATGGCTGCGTAATATTCCATTATATGCGTGTGCGTGTGTGTGTGTGTGTATGTGTGTGTATACCACATCTCCCTTATATATTCATCTGTCGATGGACATCTGGACTCTTCCCATAGTTTGGCTATTGTGGACATTGCTGCTATAAACATTGGGGTGCAGGTGCCTCTTCGGATCACTACATTTATATCTTTGGGGCTAATACCCAGTAGTGCAATTGCTGGGTTATAGGGTAGCTCTATTTTCAACTTTTTGAGGAACCTCCATACTGTTTTCCAGAGAGGCTGCACCAGCTTGCAGTCCCACCAACAGTGTAGGAGGGTTTCCCTTTCTCCGCACCCTCGCCAACATCTGTCGTTTCCTGATTTGTTAATTTTAGCCATTCTGAGCCGTGTAAGTGGTATCTCATCGTGGTTTTGATTTGTATTTCCCTGATACCGAGTGATGTTGAGCACTTTTTCATGGATCACCAACCTGTTTTAATTCTTTGCCATGCACTTCATTTATTTCCTTTTTTAAGTTGTTTATTTGTTTATTGGCCATTTCCCCTTGTTATGGGTTGAACCACCCCCACTTCCTGTGTCGAAGTCCTCGAAGCACCTCAGAATGTGACCTTATTTGGAAAACAGGATTGTTGCAAATGTAACAATTAGTTAAGATGACGTTGTACTAGGGACGCCTGGGTGACAGTAGGTTGAGCATCTGCCTTCAGCTCAGGTCATGATCCCAAGGTCCTGGGATCAAGTCCAGCATCGGGCTCCTTGCTCAGTGGGGAGCCTGCTTCTCCCTCTCCCTCTGCTGCTCTCCCTGCTTGTGTGCTCGCTCTCTGACAAATAAATAAATAAAAATCTTAAAAACAACAAAAAAAGGAGTTTGTACTAGAGTACCTCTAATCCAATAAGACCGATGACTTTATATAAAGGGAAATCTACACACACAGATATATACAGGCTGAAGCCTTGCGGACGTGAAGAGGGCCATCTACAGGCCCGGGAGAGAGGGCGGGAGCAGATCTTCCCTTCAGAGCCCTCAGAAGGAACCCACCCAGCCCACACCTTGACTTCTAACCTCCAGAGCTGCGAGACAATGAATTTCTGCTGTTTAAGCCAGTTTGTAGTATTTTGATACACCCCCTAAGAGAACTCAGCTCCCCGAGGACCGCAAGCTGGGTTGTCTCGTTCACAGCTGTCCCACAACATTCTTGCGTAGTCACCGAGCACCAGGCACACCTCTATCTAACCGTTTCACTTGTATCCATGAACCTGAAAGCTTTTCAACGGAAGAGAGTTTTGCGGCGTTCAATAAAAACCTGTTGAGTGGTTGAAGCCATTTCCAGAATTTCTGCGGAGCGCCGGCAAGTGAAATGTGCGCGGACTGCAGGTCAGAGCTCTTATGCTCCAGGCCGCTTAAACCGGCACAACGTGCTTTCAGCTCTCCGGACAAAGGCACCAACACTTCGCAGGTCCCTCAAGTGCGACTCAGAAGACCCAACCGAGCCCCAGCCTTCTGCAAGCGCCGTTTCTTGGTATCTCGGTATTTGTAGTTTTGTCCACTATATCTTTGCCCGAGAAACCAATGCTGAGACCACAACTCCCGTCACCGCGCGAGCACTGGCGCCGTCAGAGCGCAGCCTCGGGAGGGGGCGCGGGCGCCATTGACTAACCTGCTGGCCGAAGGGCCCGCCTTCCTAAACCCAGGAGCTCCTGTGACTGGTTAGCTGCCTCGCCTCTCACGGAGGGGGCGACAGGTGAATGAAAGGGGGGCGTGCCGGTGCGCGAAGCTTGGCGGCCGCGCGGCTGGATCCTGCTGAAAGGTGAGAGCCGAGAAGCGGGTTCGCGGTCCAGTTTTCATTGGTTTGGGGAGGGTTCGGGGCTCTCCTGGAGGTCGGCCTTGGGTAGGGGGAGCGGGCAGGGAACTCCCCTCTCGGTCGTCCTCCTTTGGACCTCCCGGCCCTGGCTACTCCCGAGACCCCCGCCGCGCGAACCTGAGCTGGATGACCGACCCTCCCTCCCCTCCAGCGTGGGGAGGGGTGGCGTGGAGCGACGGCAGCTGTCCTCCCTTCCCTGGCATTGGACTGTCCCCCCGCGTCGTCCATCTGGGTGGTCCTGGCGCCCGCCCATTGCGACGGGGCCGGAGGTGGGGAGGCGAGAGCTCGGCCGGGCTGGGGCAGTGCTCACCGCAGTGATGGTCACTTTGTCTGCAGGAGGCCACGGGAGGGGCAAGGCTCCAGTTCCCCACCCTCAGGAGCCAAAGACCGGTTCAGTAACTGGTTCCGGTGATCTCTGCAGAGTCGTCTGGCTCTGGAAGGGGGCGGGGGGAAATCCCCTTGTCTTGGGAGCAATTTAGCAGGTGAACCGAAGATGCAGTTGACCCCGAAATTTTTTCGGTGGAAATGGAAACTCTTCTCCTGTGCCTTTCCCCTCCACTCCATGCGTTGGGAGAGGAGTGACTTCCCCAACCTTTGGGGAGTCAGGTTGACATAGCAGTTAGCATGTCAACTCGGGAATGAAACCAATTTTGGTTCCAATCCTAGCTTGGGCGTGTTAGCTATAAATTTGAACCTCAATTTCCTCCTCTGAAAAAGAGGATACAGCGATCATATCTACTGCATCGGGTGATTGTGAGATAAAACTTGATGCTTGTAAAGTACTTCCTACAGTGTTTCATGAGGAGTGGTGTTGAGTAAATGCTATTAACTGATGAGCAGGGTGGTTGTTGTTTTAAGATTTTATTTATTTATTTTAGAGGGAAAGAGAGAGCGTGAGCAGTGAGGAGGAGCAGAAGGGGAGGAAGTGGGAGAGGGAAAGAATCTTAAGCTGACTCTGTACTGAGCCCTGAGTGGAGCCGGACCAGGGACACCATTGATCTCACCACCCTGAAATCATGACCTGAACCCGAAACCAACAGTCCAATGCTTAACCAACTGAGCCACCCAGATGTGCACCCTCCCCCCTTTTTTTTGATGAGCAGGTTTTCATGATTCAGGTTGGTGAGACTGAAGGAGTCTTGTCAGAGTCTGTGGGTGGAATTCAAGGCTGGTTTTGGTGCCTGAGTGAAGACAGTCGTGGGATCTGGGTGGGATTCCCTGGAGAATGCGGGAGTGTGTTGCAGGTGGTAGTGTTGGCGTCTGCTCTCTCCTGGAGGACATGCACCGTACTTGGTTCATTTTCTACTCCTGGCATCTTCCTTGTGTCAGGCATTGTATGTAGCGTCACTGTTGAATTGAATTGGAACAGTGAGAGGGCCGGGGCGGGGGGTCCCTGCCAGAGTGTGGATAAATGTACTTCTGAGAGCGGTATACCCAAAAAGCTTCTTTCCAAGGAGAGGTAGTGATCCTCAGCATGTCCCAGGGATGCAGGACACTGAAGGCAAGTG
Organism: Ursus arctos; assembly: GCF_023065955.2. Lineage (NCBI taxonomy): Eukaryota > Metazoa > Chordata > Mammalia > Carnivora > Ursidae > Ursus > Ursus arctos. The sequence continues at coordinate 23,773,318 of NW_026623008.1, forward strand.
AGATGAATAATGATTCCCACAGTATATGCCAAGTATAGGGTTGGGGACAGACTTTTGCAAAGTTAGGGAGTATTTATATGACCCAGTAGAATCCAGATGATTTGCAGTGAGAAAGCCAAAGGCGATGAGTTTTGGGTACTATTGCTGGAAAATGGCATCTTCCAGTGAAAGATGGAAGTGCCCAGTGAGAAGGCCCTGTAGATAAAACCATTCTTCAGGCTGAGAGGTGTTGTGCGGACACTGATTTATCTCCCTGGTTTGCCAGCTCCTTATCCCTCTGTCCCTCCTCCTTTCCCCACTTTGTTTAAAAAGAAAACATGAAAGCAGTACATACACATAGTAAAACAACCTAACAGTATAGAAAGGTTGAAAACAAAAAGTGAAGGTCCCTCCACACACCCCTTACCCTTAATCCCTCTTCTCAAGGATATCTGCTATTAACTCTTGCTTCTATAACCTTACAGGGGAAAATCACGCATATATGGACAGGATCATACAGTACACTTTCTTTTGCATCTTGCCTTTTTCTCCTAATGTATCTTGGTGACCTTTCCATAACGAACACACACAAGTCTAGCTCATTAAAAATGTGGTCGCATAGTATTCACCTGTGTGATTGTACTTCATTGATTTAACTTGTCTCCTATTGGTGGACATTCAGGTCATTTTACTTTTGCACTAGTACAAAATCCTGGTGAATGGACATCTCTGAACTTGTAATTTGATGTTTTTTTGCAACATATCTGAAAGAGTAAATTTTTACATTGATATTTCTGGGACAAAAGAAGTATGTGTGTGTGTGTTTAATTTTACATTATATATATATATTTAATTTTTGAGTGAGAGAGAGAGAACTCACATGAGCAGGGAGGGGGGCAGGGGTAGAGGGAGAAGAAAAGAGAGAGAATCTTAAGCAGGCTCCATGCTGGAGCCCACTAGGGTCTTGACTTAGGGCTACATCTCATGACCCTGAAATCATGACCTGAGCCAAAATCAAGGGTCAGACGCTTAACGGACTGAGCCACCCAGGCATCCCAAAAGAAGTGTGCATTCTAAGTTTTAATAAATATTGCCAAATTCCTCTCTGAAATGGTGTTCCAAATTACATCTGGATCAACAGTGGATATTAGCACATTGAAAAATGTGATTTTACCAGTCTGATAGGTTTTCTTTCAGTTCTTTTTAAAAAAATATTTTATTTATTTGAGAGAGAGAGGGAGGGTATGAATGGGGTGAGGAGCAGAGGGGGAGGGAGAAGCGGACTCCCCACTGAGCCAGGAACCTGACTCGGGGGGCTCGATGCCAGGACCAATTCCAGGATGGATCCCAGGACCCTGGCACCATGACCTGAGCGGAAGGTAGGCACTTAACCAACTGAGCCACCCAGGCACCCCTTTCAGTTCTGAAGAAGAGTGGAGTGTGGTATTGAAATGTTGCATTTTCCTATATCTTGTTTTTCCCTTCGTATTTTGATAGCCAGAGGCAATGGCAGGAACGGGGGAAGGCTTGGTCGGAGCAGTCCGAAGAGATGGGAATGACAACGAAACCTTAGCCCTGTGACAACTTTCAGGGTTGATTTTTTGGGGGAATAGTAGAATTGTGCAGAAACCTGACAGTTTTCTTCTTTTCGGAACCAAATGTTAGTTTTAACTACTTTGGATAGAAAAAATTCCAGAAATTATGACATAACTTCCTTGACTTTAAAATGAATATAAATAGAATAGAATCATCTTGATGGTATAGGCCCATCAATGATAGCCCCAGGCTATAATTCAGTGCTGTCCTTAGGGCATTTTGAATATGTAGGAGAATTTAATATGCTTAGCTACATGGCCTCAGGCTGATATGTTGAAAAAATTCCTAGGTCTGTTTTTTAAGTAACTTGTTTATCTCTTCCTAGCTGTCAGTTCTCACCTTTGTCCGTTTACTCGCTTTTAGACGCTCCTCCACTTCTCTCTCCAATTGGTTGTCTAGTTTCTAAACTTAATGCATCACTTGATATAAATATGTAGAAAGTAGGTGTGAACAGCCCCTTAATAAGGTTGTTGAGAGTCTTCAATGAGTCTAGTCTGTGCAGTTAGTACATAGACTTGGGGAATTTATTTTGCCAGTGGAAGGGCCCTTTTTGTGGGGAGGGAGTGCCTGGTTTCTGTCCGGGTGAGGTATTGTGTTGCACTCATAGAAAGGAAGAGTGCTAAGGAGTTGGCTGTGGTTGCCAGCTCTAACTAGGCCTTTTGTGATTCCAGTAGAGGGAGATGATGTACTTGGTTTTAGAAACTTCTCTGTGTTCCGTGGGTCCGTATGAAGAAGGGATAGTCGATGGATTGTTACTGAAACCCAAGTTTGGCTGCTTGTTGCTCAAAAGGTCCATACTCAAGAGAGGAGCTCGGCCACCTGGGGAGAAGGCGGGCTCTTGTCCAAAAGCCAACTCCGAAGTTTCTGCCTGGCCCAGAGATTTTTAAAGGGGTTTAATCAGTTAAGGGAGTACAGTGGTCTTGAACATTTCCTGATGATGTGCAACTCAGTGATGCTAGCTACAGAATTATCTCAGTGCACAGACGTTGTGCAAGAAGGTCTGGTTCCTGGCTACCCCGGGGTTGTGCAAGAGTACTCTGATCTTTCTGCAAAGGAGGGCAAGGTTTACAGATGCACAGAGTGAGGTCAGTAGACTCATTAATGTGACCTTAAAAAAGAAAAACATTTTGTTAAAAGATTGCCGGGCTAATCAGAAAGCCGAGGTGGCTTCAAACAGACTTGCTGGCCTCTGTGGCCTGGGAAAGTTCTGGTCCTTCATTTTCCAAGGTCAGTGGTCCGCAAATCTCAAAGAAAGCAAATTAGTTCTGTTATAGATCAAGGGCCTTAGGTCAGTAAGCAAGGAGTTGTGTTAACTTGAAGCAAGTTAACCCCTAAGACCAGCTCCAGTGCTGTGACAGGGTGGCTCTGTGGTTTGTGTGATGGGAAAAGATGGAGGCGGGAGCTCAGGGAAGATCAGCATCTGTCTTTGTTACCAGCAGAAGGGTTTCAAACTTGATTTATACTTGTTCTACTCAGCAGTTAAGAAAGGAGTCTTCCTTTGTACTTAGTTAACCTACTTTGTCCAGAGCATTCTGCCAGGTGCTGTGCGGGGGTAGCAAATGGAGATAAGACGAGGCTCTTGCCTTCAACGGCTTGGAGTCCACTGACAGACTGGGCCAGGACATACAATTCAGGGGAGTGAAGTCCATCAGTTGGGAGTCTCTCATTTGCAAGAGAGAGAACCCAACTCAGACTAGCTAAGGCAAACAGAGACTTAATTGGCTTCTGGCGCAGCGTGAGTTGGGGCTCGGATGGTGTCCCCGGGCTCCATCTGTTGCTCCTGCCTGAGCTGGACTGTCGTCACCTTTGTCGGGCTGGTTCCCCTGGCGGTGAGGCAGCATCTCTGACACCCCCCATGCCCACAGAGTAGACAGTGCTCTTTTTCAGAACCCCCAGTAAGCATGTATTGCTTTTCATTGCTGTGACCAAGCCGCATGGCCATCTCTGAGCTAATCACTGCGCTCAGAGGCGGGATACCTTGATTGAGTTAGCCTCTGTTTATATCTACAGCCTGAGGATGGCACCAACTTGATGCAAAACACCTTGGCCAAGGATGGGGGGAAGGGTGGATCTTTCAAAGCCAGAAAGGGCACTGAAACCTTAAGAATGATGACTGTATGCTGGCTAGCCCAAGAATCCACCATGCTTCCCCGAAGTGATGATGATAGGGGTGCGGAGACAGGCGAGTATAGTCTCTAAGTTGCGTGTCAGGATTGAACTGTAAAGTGTTAGATTTGGGTATTATCTGTATTTTGAGTCTTGAAGAAAGTATAGTGTGGGCACAGAGCAGGAACTCCAGGGGATAACTGACCTGGTTTTGAGTTCTGGCTCTGTTACAGCTGGGTCGTCTCCTACCTTCTCTAAGTCTCGATTTCCTTATCAGAAAAATGGGGACAATATGGGTATTTTATCATCAGGTTTTTATAAAAATTCGCTGAGCGATTCCACGTAAGACACGATGTACTACGCCACGTGCAGTCTGTTCTGGTTATTTTTGTTGTTTTTCATACATTAACCCCGTTGGACAACGTCTGATTTTTGTTAGATCCCCAAATAGCCCATGTCATAAAGACACTATTGAACCAGTGTTTTTGGACGAATGAAAAAGAAAAATTAAAGCTGAACATCTTATTTGTAAGGTTGGGATCAGTGAATTAACCGGAAACAAACAAACAAACAAACAAACAAACAAACAATCTTTGCAGAGATACAGGCCGGCGCAGAGCTGCTGGAGAAATGGAGATGCAATCCTACTGCGCCAAGCTCTTGGGGGAGCTGAATGAGCAGCGAAAGAGGGACTTCTTCTGTGACTGCAGTATCATCGTGGAAGGGCGGATCTTCAAGGCCCACAGGAACATTCTGTTTGCCAACAGCGGCTACTTCCGAGCCCTGCTCATTCACTACATCCAGGACAGCGGGCGCCACAGCACCGCCTCCCTGGACATTGTCACCTCGGACGCCTTTGCCACCATCTTAGACTTCCTGTACTCCGGGAAGCTGGATTTGTGCGGCGAGAACGTGATCGAAGTTATGTCGGCTGCCAGCTACCTGCAGATGAACGATGTGGTGAACTTCTGCAAGACCTACATCAGGTCGTCCCTCGACATCTGCCGGAAGATGGAGAAGGAGGCGGCGGTGGCGGCGGCGGTGGCGGCGGCGGCGGCGGCGGCGGTGGCGGCTCATCAGGTGGATGGGGGAAGCCCCAGTGCAGGCAGGGAAGGGACCTCCTGTGACGCCAAGAGCTTGGTCTCCTCTCCCGCCGCCGGAGAGGGGAGTGTGGACTGTCCTGGAGAGTCCCCTTGCAGCGACTGCAGAGGCTGCCACCCGCTGGGACTGGTGGTGAAAGACAGCCAGGGCGGTGACCTCTCTATTCTGCCCAGACAGATAGAGCCCAAGGTGGAGTTTGAGGCCGACGAGGTGGAGGCGGAGGGTGGTGAGCCGCTGCCGCCCTATGCCGCGCCGCTCAGCCTGGCCCATGTGGACGGGGCTTTGCCCGGCGGCCAGGCCGTGGACTTGGCGTACAGTAACTACCACATGAAGCAGTTCCTGGAGGCACTCCTGCGCAACGGTGCTGTCCCCAGCAAAGACGACGCGGACCACCACTTTTCTCGGAGTTTGGAGGGAAGACCAGATGGTGCGGGAGGAGCCATGAGTTCCATGGTGGATGTCCAGACCGACTGGTATGGTGAGGACGCAGGTGAGCTCCCTGAGCGTTCAGCATCTCTGCCCGTCCCTTAGCCCGCACCCCTGTGCCTCCTTGGCTCCTATCATCATGATCATTGTCGCTGTCACTGCCATCATCGTCACCATCATCTCCACCACCATCTTTACCACCACATTATCACCCCTCCCCCCACCAAGAGGTGTTCATTGAGCACCTGCTGTGTGCAGGCATTGTCTCTTCCTGTCTGGTAGTATTTTGCCTCTACAACTAGAGTGTAAGCGTGCTGAGGGCAGTCTGAAGACATGGAAAGAACCTACTGTCTTCTACTAATCAGCAGTGGGACTTCGGTTCAATCAGTCAATCTCTTTGAACCCGTTTTGTTCAGGAGATAATCATCCCTGCCTTGCTTTTCTCACAGGGTTGAGGACCAAATAAGAAGGTTCTCAGAATTTTTTCTCATGTATGATCACATATTCCAGACAGGTAAGAAATTGATACCTCTCTGTGTCAGCCATGGTGCCTGGCACATGGCCGACAGGCACTTAGCGTGTCATGGTCAATGGTCCTATCTACTTGAGAATATCTAAAATGAGTTGGCATTTGGCTTTATGCGAGTAAATTTCTTATATCCTTTGGTAGGCTTTTTTCTTTTAATGATTAATGTTGTAACTCCAAAGACATGTGTGTTTTAATGAAATCATCAACCTTAAACTAGCTTTTATATAAAACATTTTCCTTTAGTAGGCTTTTGTGTTTTAAGAGAACTTGGTTGTTTCCCTGAACAGCTCTGAGAGATGCATTGACATGACTAACTCCTCTTAACAGGTGGGGTAATTGTTGTAAAATGTCTTGTAGAAGATTGGCTGCCACCTTACTGATGAAAGTACCCTATAGCTTCCAGAACCTCAAGCCAAGAAATTAATGAATCCCAATTTAAATTCACCCTTCAATACTGAGCAGTGAAAGTATTTTAGGTAAGGGAGATCAGCCGCTTTTATTCATGACTAAATGGCTGTCTTGAGACGTTTAATTTCATTTTTAAAAGCAAGAACACTCTGTATGTCTGATTAAAACTAGGCTTGAGAACTTGAAAATGCTGTTTCTGACCCTCAGGGACACTGGCTTAACCAGCATTTAGAAGGTAGTGGCTGTTTTCACGAACACACGGTGGAAATGGGTTGAAATCTCATTTCTGTGCATAATAGCACTTCACAGATGGTGACCACCCTTTCACACCCATTAGACCCTCATGAGTGTGGCAGAAGAGTGTGGAGAAACTGGGTTTGGTGAACCACAAGGGTTTGGTGAATTTCCTGAGAATGCAGAGCTGGTAAGTGGCAGAGCTAAAATGAAACCCTGGTCTGGCTTTCTTTCATTCAAACAAACTGTGCAGGCAGCACGAATGAATAGAGGATTTCAGGGCCATGATTTTATTTTTCAGCCCCTTTGCCTGTAAGCACAAGCATCAAGAAATAATAATGCAGCCCTACACCATCTTCATTCAAGCCCAGTCTATCAGTCTGTAAAGTCAGGTTTCCAACTAGAGGGTGCTGTGGACAAGGTAGCCGCCCTGGCCTCCAGTAAATTTATTCCAAATGCCAAGGCACAGAGTAGGACTGATGTGTTTGGTCATTCATGTATTTGCTCAAATATTTGAGGACCTTCCTGGTAAAGGTACAAAGACCAGACATGGATCCAGCCGTCAAAGAGCTGGTGGTGTCTTAGAGGAGGTAAGATGTGTGTCGTTGGCATCACATGATGGAAAGACACTGGGCTGGAAGACAGAGGGAGGTGTGACTTTCACAGTAGTCCAAAAGCAGGAGAACTGGCTTCCGCCTGGGAGATCCGGGAGGCGTTATGAAAGTGGCATCTGAGGGTAAGAAAAGGAGAGAAGTTGATTGGAGAAATTGATTGGAGTCCGATTATGGAAAACCTTAAATGCTAAGAGGTGGGGTTTTGTCTGTAGGCACAGGGGAATTTTTTGGTGGTTACTGAGCTTGGGAGTGGGCGGGTTCTGTGCTTGGGGGAGATTAATTTGGCCTCAGCACCAGATGGTGTGGAGATGGGAGACAGGGCAGGGAGACAGGAGGGTGTCGCAATAATTCTGTATCCGCATTGCTCACGTCTGACGTAAGCAGATACTGTCAGATCATAAGGTCCTCCTATCAGCCCTCCTCCCCCAGACCTCCCAACCCCAGCTCCAGCACCTCCCACTGCTTCTTGGAAAGTTCATCTGCGTCGGCTACTTCCACCGTTTTACTTCCTACTCTTTTCTCCGCCCACTGCAGTCTGGCTTCTGTCCCCTCCACCGCGGACACTGCTGCTGTGAGGTCAGCCATACATTTCTAGAGTCAATCCAATGAGTGATTTTCAGGTTTTATCTTACTTGGCCTCTCTCAGTAGTTGACTCTGCCCTTTCTCTCCTTGAAATTCTTTCTTCCTCTGGCTTCTAACACCATGGCTACCCATTGCTCTGACCTCTGCCCATTCCTTTCCAGTCTCATCACGGGATCGTTTAATGCCAGTGTGTCCAGTGTTCCATCATTAACTTGCTTCTTCAACATCTTACCATTCCTGCTCATTCATTCGTTCATTCATTCATTCATTCATCAGTTTATTCTCTGTATTTATAGATCTCATTCTGCTTTCTTTTTGCTTATTCACTTGTTTTGTTTTTTAGATTCCACGTATGAGTGAAATCATATGGTATTTGTCTTTCTCAGTTGGATTTATTTCACTTAGCGTAATACCCTCTAGGTCCACCCATGTTGTTGCAAATGACAAGATCTCATCCTTTCTTTATGGCTGAGTAATATTCCACTGTGTGTGCGTGTGCACGTGTGCATACCCCCCCCACGCACACACTTTATATCACATCTTCTTTTTTTTTTTTTTTTAAGATTTTATTTATTCATTCGACAGAGACAGCCAGCGAGAGAGGGAACACAAGCAGGGGGAGTGGGAGAGGAAGAAGCAGGCTCATAGCAGAAGAGCCTGATGTGGGGCTCGATCCCATAACGCCGGGATCACGCCCTGAGCCGAAGGCAGACGCTTAACCGCTGTGCCACCCAGGCGCCCCTATATCACATCTTCTTTATCCATCCATCTATCAATGACCACAGGCTGCTTCCATATCTTAGCTATTGCAAATAATGCTGCAATAAACATAGGGTTCCATATATCTTTTCAAATTAGTATTTTTGTTTTCTTTGGGTAAATTCCACATAGTGGAATTTGAGAGACCTCCATACCGTTCTCCACGGTGACCATACAAATTTGCATTCCCACCAACAGTGCACAACGGTTCCTTTCTCTTCACATCCTTGCCAACACTTGTTATTTCTTTTTGATTCCAGCCATTCTGACGGATGTTGGGTGGTATCTGACCATGGTGTTGATTTGTATTTTCCTGATGATGAGTGATGCTAAGCATTTTTTCATATGTCTGTTGGCCATTCTATATGTCTTTGTTGGAAAAGTGTCTCTTCAGGTCCTCTGCCTATTTTTAAATCAGATTGGGTTTTTTTAAAATATTTTATTTATTTATTGAGAGAAAGAGCAAGATCGAGAGAGAGAGAGAGGGGAGGGGCAAAAGGAGGAGACACATTCTCCCCGCTGTGCAGGGAGCCCGATGCAGGGCTTGATCCCAGGACCCCAGGATCATGACCTGAGCTGAAGGCAGACGCTTAACCGACTGAGCCACCCAGTGCCCCAATCAGATTGTTTTTATGATGTTGAATTGTGTAAGTTCTTTATATATTTTGGATATTCACCTCTTATCGGATTTATCAGTTGCAAATATCTTCTCCCATTCAGTAGGCTGCCTTTTTGTTTTGTTGATGGTTTCCTTTCCTGCACAAAAGCTTTTTATTTTGATGTAGTCCCAATAGTTTATTTTTGCTTTTGTTTCCCCTGCCTTGGGAGACATATCTAGAAAAACGTTGCTATGATTGATGTCAGAGAAATTACTGCCTGTGCTCTCTTCTAGGATTTTTATGGTTTCAGGTCTCACATTTAGGTCTTCGATCCATTTTGAGGTTTGTGTGTGTGTGTGTGTGTGTGATGTTCGAAAGTGGTCCAGTTTCATTTTTCTGCATGTACCTGTTCAGTTTTCCCAGCATCGTTTACTGAAGATACTGCCTTTTCCCATTTGTATATTCTTGCCTCTTTTTTCATAGATTAATAGACCATATAAGCATGGGTTTATGTCTGGGCTCTCTATTCTGTTCCATTGATCTATGTCTCCATTCATTCAATCATTTCACAGATATTTATTGAACACTTACTATATGCCAGACACTATTCATCGGAGTGAACAAAAGGCCGTCCTTGTCCTCACGGAGCTGACATTCCAATGCAGGGAGACAGACAGTAAACATCAAGTAAGTGCATGACAAGAAGAACTAAAGCAGGGGAGAGGCTGATAGAGAGCAAAGGAGATGCTATTTTATTTAGTGTGGACAAGGAAGGCCTTTCTAACAAGTTGCCTTTGAGCAGACACTGCAAGGGAGGAAGAGAGCAAATTGTGCAGGTAAATCAGGGAGAAGAACGTTCTGGGCAGAGGGATGAGCAAGGTGCAAAGGCCCAGAGGCAGGTCACAACTGGCGAGTGAACTAGAGGAACGGCAGGGTGCTGCTGAGGCGGGAGTGGGCTAGGCCAGGCACAGAGTGCTGGGGAATGAGGTCAGAGAATTTGGGTGAGGGCAGACCAGCTAGGGCCCTGAAGGCCACGAGAAGACCTTTGGGTCTTCCTCTGAGAAGGGACACCATTGGAGGGTCTCAGCCGAGAGTGACTTGAAGTGACATATATTAAAAGTGTCCCTGTGGGTAGTGTGTGCCATAACCTCCAAAGTGATCTTGGATAGAACTGTACTACCGCACAAGGTCGAACCAACCAGATTTCCTTTTTTTTTTTTTTTTTAAAGATTTTATTTATTTATTCGACAGAGATAGAGACAGCCAGTGAGAGAGGGAACACAAGCAGGGGGAGTGGGAGAGGAAGAAGCAGGCTCATAGCGGAGGAGCCTGATGTGGGGCTTGATCCCACAATGCCGGGATCACGCCCTGAGCCGAAGGCAGACGCTTAACCGCTGTGCCACCCAGGTGCCCCGCAACCAGATTTCCTAATGGCCTGTATGAGTGTATGAGAACAAGAGAAGTTAAGGGTGACCCCCAGGTTTTTAGCTGGAGCAGTTGATTTAAACATGTTATGTTTGTGATGCCTCTTGGATACCCAAGTGGAGATGTTCTCTAAGCAGTTGCATTCTGTATGCCTGGGGTTCTGGGGGGAGGTCACAGCTGAGCTATACATTTGGGAGTCATTAATGGGTCCATGGAATTTGAAACCTATATATCCCGTGAACTTATGGCTGTAGAAGAAGGTAAGAGATTTACGCACTGCGCCCTGGGGAACACCAGCATGTAGAGGTCAGGAATATAGGGCCCAGTAAAGGAGACAGGGAGGAGGCAGGCAGGGAGGCAGGAGGAAAATCGAGAGTGTTGGATGCCAGGAGGAGAAAGTGTTTCAGGAAAAAGGAGAAATTGACTATGTCCAGGACTGCATGTAGGCAGAGTGAGAACTGATCATTGGGGAGGTCGTTGGCGGGCTTGACAAGAGTAGTGTCGATGAAGTGGGAGGCAAGAGACCAAAAGGCTTGAAACAGAGCTGGGGAAATAGAGCTGAAGACAGTGAGTATTGATGCTTCTTTCAGGCAGTTTTGCTGTGAAGGAGACAGAGAAATGCATCAATGCTGAAGGGGCATATGAGGCCAAGGTTTTTATGAAGGTGGAGGATCTGAAAGCAGGTTTGTTTACTGATGGGAATGATCCAGGAGAGAGGAGGAGAATTGATGGCGGAGGAGAGAGGGACAGTTGACAGAGCGAGGGCAGATAGGTCCCTGTCCACGTGGTGGGGATAGTCTGGCTGTGCGTGTGAGGAAGGGCAGTTCGTTCATAGGACCAGGAGTGGAAGCAGACCATATGTGCTCATGGGGGAGATGGGGGGGGGGCGGGGGGCATGTAGAAGTTCTCTTCTGATTGCTTCTTATCAGTTAAAGAAGCAAGGGCAGGGGTGCTTGGGCGGCTCAGATGGTTAAGCGTCTGCCTTAGACTCAGGTCATGATCTCAGGATCCTGGGATCGAGGCCCAGGTCGGCGTCTCTGCCCAGTGGGAAGTCTGCTTCTCCCTCTCTGTCTGTCCACTCCACTCATGCTCTCTCTGTCTCTCAAATGTATACATAAAATCTTAAAAACAAACAAACAAACAAACAAACATATGAAGCAAGGACAGTGGCTGAAAGGGAGGAAGGGACACTGGGGGGCAGAGACCCGAGCAGAGGGAGCGTGTGGAATAGTCCCTGAGGAGAGTGGGAGAAGTGAGCCACGGAAAGATCTAGGGTGCTTGGGCAGAACCAAGGGCTCTGACGCTGGTGCTCGGAGGGTGATGGTTAGATGGGTTTGAAGCAAGAACAGAACACACTGTTCTGTATTTTTCACCAGCGACGTTAACTTGCCGTTTCAGGTATGGAATGGGCATAGATTTGTATTTAACCAGAATTTAGGTTTAACCAGGTGAATACAGACAGAGGGAGAGAGAGGACCCAGGCAGTTAAGGGTGGATGTGAAGGAGTGATTTCAGTGATGGATTGTGGACACTAAACTGGGGAAGGAGAGGCATGAGGCCCCAAGGAGGGGAAGGACAGTAAAATGGCAGCATAGTCCACGGCTTGGTCCCAACCGAGAAGGGACACTTAGGGGGTGAGCTGGAAAGATATGCGATAGTGATTGGGAAGTAGGGTGCTTCATATGTGGGCTGTGGAGCAAATGCAGTTATTGGAAATATCTAGGTCTGGGGCAGTGATTCTCACTCTCGGCTATACACTAGGCCGAGTGCTTTATTTATTTTTTATTTTTTTTAAAGATTTTATTTATTTATTTGACAGAGAGAGACAGCCAGCGAGAGAGGGAACACAAGCAGGGGGAGTGGGAGAGGAAGAAACAGGCTCCCAGTGGAGCAGGGAGCCTGATGCGGGGCTCGATCCCAGGACCCTGGGATCATGACCTGAGCCGAAGGCAGACGCTTAACGACTGAGCCACCAGGCGGCCCCTAGGCAGACTGCTTTGAAAATATGATGCTTGGGGTGGACATTGGACATCAGTTTGTTTTAAGATTCCCAGGTGATTCGAATATGCAGGTGGAGTTGAGAGCTCTTGGTCTAGGATCGGGTAGCTGAGGTGGGGTGGAGGACAAGGTCTTTGGAGGAAAGGAGGTGAAGGAACAGAGAGGCCAGGGTGTTGGAAGGGTCATTGTCGGTACAGCAAGAATTCCGCCAGGAGTTGTATTTGAAGGCAATGTGATCCAATGTCCTCAGAACGAGGAGATGACCTCGGGGCTCCAGGGTGACTGTAATAAGGAGGGGTAGCTGTGCTATCATTGCATGATGTGAGCTTCAGAAGATCTTACGGGTTTTTCGGATGGACGGAGGGACAGGGGTCTGGAGACGATAGTGTAGCACAGGGCGGGTCCTATTCACGTCCGGCTCAGAGGTGTCTGGGCGATGGGGGAAGGGAAGCAGAGTGCTCAGCAGAGGGCCGGGCCTTAATTACAGCAACCACTCCAATTTGCTGAAGATTTGCAAAACTGTCTTCTTCCCTTCTGCGCCTCAACTCCAGATTTATCGGTCTAACCCAGAGACGCCCGTCGTGGATGCTCTGGGCCCGCCCCAAACGTAGTAATATCCAAACTGACCCCCTCATGCCTCTAGTGCCTGGCTTTCCTCAGTGTATGCTACCGTCAGCCACCAAATCAGCGCCCCCAGAATCTGTGTCATTTCCAGTCTTCGCTTTCCCTCCTCCACCCTCCCCCGCGTGGTCATCGAGTGCTGTTCATTTTCCTTCACATGCGTGTCTCCTCCTCTCCACCTCCGAGGTCACTGCTTTAGTTCACGACATTTCTCAGCCTCTCCCGGCTGTACTTCCTGTCTTTAATCTTGCCTCTCTTCAGCCCTTCCCCTACGAGGTTCCGCGGAGCTCCGTCGGGTAAGTGTCCCACTCTTGGATTGGGTCAGGTCATGGTCTCAGGTTCGTGAGGCTGAGCCCCGCAGTGGGCTCTGCTCTCCCTGCAGAGTCTGCTGGAGATTCTCTGTCCCTCTCCCTCTACCCCTCCCCGCCTGCGCTCTCTCTCCTTCAAATAAACAAATAAATCTTTGAAAAAAATGAAAATAATAAAAATAAATCCTTCCCCTGCATTTTCTTCTGAGGGATCTTTTAAAACTCAAATCTGACCATATACTTCCCCTCCTTAAAATGGTAGCCGCTTACAGAATAAAGTCTAAGTTCCTGAATATGTCAGAATCATGAGAGCAGGGATTTTTGTCTTTTCTGTTCACTGCTGTATCCCCAGGGCCTGGAACACAGCCCGACACATAGGAGGTGCTCAGTATAAATTTGTTGAATAAATGATTGACCGTGACCTTCACAGTCTGGTTCTTGCCCCTTCTGCAGTCTACTTTCTCATCCCCCCTCTCCTCTCTGCTTTGTATCTGTATTCTCACTTACCTCTATGCCTAAGCGTGTGTTATTCCTCTGACATACCTTTCTCTGTCTTGAACTCCTGGTGAACTCCTATTCATCCTTCAAAACCTTGCTCAAAGATCACCTCTCCTGTGAAATCTTCTCTGAGCTCCTAGAGTGACTCCATTACTTTCTTGTCCATGCTTCTCCATCCCTTTGAACTTTGCACATGTTACATCATATTGTACGAATTTGTTTACATGTCTTTCTTTCCTGCCAGACTTAACTTCTTAAAGGAGGAAAGGGGTGTCTTGGTAAAGATGGACCTTGTTAACACAGTGTCTGGCATGTAATAGGCATTCAAATGAACGTTGGTGAATGTTGGTGAGGTCAGACCATGAAAGAGGAGGGAAAGTGCCGTGGTAATTCTTACTTTTAGGATGGAGATAGAGCTAAGGGTTGGTTTTTCCAGGGACTACTGCTGGACCCATTTTACTTAATGTTTTTGTAGATAATTGAGAAGAGAGGTAAGGTCTCATGCCAGGCTGGTGGGGCTCAATGGCCGGAAGATTCACAGCACCAGAGGAGTGAGCAGGAGACTGGATCGCAGTCCCAGCGTGCTCGGTGACAAAATAATCCAACATAAATACGTAGTGACGAGCCGAGAGCTGTTGTTTTCTTCCAGGAAACCGGTTTTGGAGTCACTATAGAGGATGCAGAATGTTAGGCATTATCAGGCTGGGAACTCGAGACCAGAGAAAACGATCTCCACCCTTGGGTTGGGTTGTGTTGGGAATGATGTTGGGTCTCACTTGGGATTCAGCTTGCCATACTTTTGGCAGCACCTCAGAAAAGACAAAGCCCAGTCAGGTATCCTGCGAAAGTCCCAGAGAAAAGGAGTTACTCCAGTGTTGGGAGAAGCCACAGAGCCTGGACTGCATCATCAGTAAAGAAACACCAAGGAGAGGATGATGGTGACAAATATGGCTGACATTTATGGCTCTTACCGCGTGCTAGGTGCTGTGCTTTCGGTATTAGTTCATTTCGTTCTTACCACAATCCTTTAAGTGGGAACTGTTTTCACCCCTATTTTACAGATGAGAAAAGTGAGGCACAGAGAAGTTAAGGGAGATGTCCGAGGTCACATAGCTGGTAAATGGTGGAGCGGGGACTTGAACCCCGATTTCAAGGCCTGGAAAGCCTGAGTCACTAGTGCCTTCCTATGTGATGTGATTTGACCAAAGTCCATAAAATCTGGAAGGGTATGGAGAGAGGGCACATGTCTTGGAATACTGTAGTAAGGGTAGCTCAGGAAACTGGAAAGGAACAGCTATTATATATGGGGGATAATCGTGTTGTCACCTTAATGGTTGTACGAGCAAGGTGGGGAAAAAAAAGAGTTGGGAGAAGATTGGAGTGAATCCCTGGATGTTTGCTGATTTCATACAGATTTCAGTCCAGGTGTGCCTCCCAGTAAACCTTTCCCGCACATGCCTGGCAGCCCTTCTCAGGCGCTCCTGTCGCACAAAGTATGGATCCTGGTCCAGGGGTCTGATTCATCATAACAGAGGGTTCCAGACTTTTGAGGGTCATGAAATCAATTCAGGAGGCAGGTGTTGGTCCGTTCAGGCTGCCGCAGCAGAATCCCACAGAATGAGTGGCTTGAACCACAGAGATTTATTTTCCCTCCGTTCGGGAGGCTCAGGGTCCAAGATCAAGGTGCTGGTAGTGTTTTCCTCCCGGCTTGCGAACGACTGCCTTCTTGCTGGTCCTCCCATGGCCTTTCCTCTGTGTATGAACAGAGAGAATGCGACCTCTGGTGTCTCTTCCTCTAAATCTAGGGACACCAGTCCTATCAGGTTAGGGCTCCACCCTTAGGACCTCATTTAACCTTAATTAGCTCCCTCTCTCTAAATATAGTCACCCTGGAGGTTAGGGCTTCGATGTATGAATTTGGGGGGGGGATGCAATTCAGTCCGTAACAGGGTCTCCATCAGCATTGTCTTAACATGAAATCAGAGACAATAGACACTGTCAGAGTGAGTGTTCTTTTGGGAAGCTTTTCCAGTTACCCACTTGAAGACATGTGAGTTCTGAGTTGTAACGTAAGCTGTGTCTCTAACCGTAAGCCATAGAGAAGTTTGAAAGCCGGTACCATATGGCATTCCTTGCAGCCTTATTGCAGAAGCCTGCTTTACCCTCTGGCTGACTGGGAGCCAAAGACTTCGAATTTGTAATGTCTTGCTGTTAGCAGGTGGTTAAGTTGATGTCCTTCCTCTGGATCTGGGCTGGCAGAATTCCCCAGCTCCCGATCCCCTTTCAGAGGGTTGCCCCTGTCACTGATGCTTACAACCCATTTGGTTCCCCAGGTGACGTGCTTGTGGTCCCCATCAAGCTCCACAAGTGTCCTTTCTGCCCTTACACTGCCAAACAGAAGGGCATCCTTAAGCGGCATATCCGCTCGCACACAGGTGAGCGGCCCTACCCCTGTGAGACCTGTGGCAAGAGGTTCACGCGACAGGAGCACCTGCGGAGTCACGCCCTGAGCGTAAGTGTCTGGGCTGGAAAATCTCTTGCGGTGTGGGCGGAAGGGATGGAGGGGAGGGGGCTCCTGACATTTGTCTAATGTAAGGGTGAACCAGCCTGCCTTTTACTTCTCTGTCCACTGGAGTATTTTCAGAGAATTTTGAACATGTGTTTCTACTAAATTAAAGCACTTAGAGAAAGTTAAAACTTATATAAGAGACTAGTTTTCTTAGACTCTAGAAAGATTTTTTGTTGTTGTTGTTCTTTTAGATTTTATTTATTTGACAGAGAGAGAGAGAGCATGAGAGAGCACAAGCAGGGGGAGCAGCAGAGGGAGAGGGAGAAGCAGGCTCCCTGCTGAGCAGGAAGCCCGATGCACGATGCACGACTGCACGACGTGGTCCCAGGACCCCGGGATCATGACCTGAGCCGAAGGCAAACATTTACCGGACTGAGCCACCCAGGTGCCCTGACTCAAGAAAGTTTAGATCCTGGTCAGGGATAGTCGTCATAAGGCAGAGAACAGTGGGGCGTGGACAGGGGATTGTGGGTCTGTTCTCACGGGACTGATGGCAAAGGTGAGAAAAGAGCATCCTCAGTTTTCCACCCAACCCCAGTACCTGGATGTGGCGAAAGCGTGTGCTGCCTTTCTATGGCTACCTGTGGGCAGCAAAGAGGACTCCAGACCCAGGGGACCTCCCCTCCCACTGGCTGCCCCCTGGGATTCTGTCTCCCATGTGAGTGCTTAATTCCCACCAGCTAAATGGCATTCAGGCCACTTAGGAAGGCATAGTATTTAAGATCGTCTTTGAGCAAGGCAATCAGTCTTTGGAAAATCAAACATAAAAATGGTTTGGACTTCAGAGGACACTATCAAGAACATGAGAACCCACAGAATGGGAGAAAATACTAGTGAATCATTTATCTGCTACGGATGTAGTAACCAGAATATATAAAGAACTCTTTCAGTTCAACAATAAAAGACAAATAACCAAATTCAACCACGGATGCGAATAGACATTTCTCCAAAGAAGATACACAAATGTCCAGTAAGGACATGAAAAGATGCTTCACATCAGTAGGCATTAGGAAAATGCAAATCAAAGCCGCAGTGAGACACCACTTCAGACACACTAGGATTGTTATCACCAAAAGCAAGTAATAACAAAGCGTTGGCAAGGATGTGGGGGAATTGGGGCGTTCATACACTGCTGGTGGGAGTGTAAAATGGCTCAGCCACCGTGGAAAACAATTTGGTGGTTCTTCAAAAAGTTAAGCATAAAATCAGCATCGGTCCCAGCAATTCTATATCTAAGTATGTACCCAAGAGAACTGAAAACGTACGTTCGCACAAAAACATACCTGCACACAAAGGTCCATAGCAGCATTATTCCTAGGAGCCAAAAAATGGAAACAACACAAGAGTCCATCAACTGATGCGTGAATAAACAAATTGTGGTCTATCCATACAATGGATCCTTATTCAGCTGCAGTGTGGAATGAAGTTCTGATACATGCTACAGCGTGGATGAACCCTGAAAGCATCACACTAGGTGAAAGGAGCCAGTCACAAAGGGCCACATCTTGTATGATTTTATTGATATGAAATACATAAGATGGGCAGACCCATGGAGCTAGAGTAAATCAGTGGTTCCCGGGGGCTAAGAGGATGTCCAATGAGAGAGGGGTGGCAGTTAATAGGCACCGGATTTCTTTCTGGAGTGATGAAAATGTTCTGGAATTAGATGGTGGTGATAGTTGCACAACCTTATGAATATACTAAAAAACCACTGAATTGTACACTTTGAAAAGGGTGAATTTTATGGTATGTGAGTTGTGGTTTTGAAAGAATCCAGATTTAAGGTAAGTACAGGGTTACTGACTATCTCCACTCTCAGGGCTGACCCCAGCACACCTGTCTGAGAATGGCCTCTTCCCGTAGCCTCAAGTTTTTGTCTCCCCCCCCCCAAATTATATCTCCAGTCTGTCTTGGCAGCAGTAGGTCCCTGGTGCCGTGAAGATAGTTCACTGGTTGGAATCCTTATTCCCTCTGTCTTTCCCTGTTATACAAGGTCCAGTCTACTGCAGCCCAAAGAGGTGGTATTCAAAGGCCTTGTCAGGTTGCAAAGGTCATGGGCATGCTCAGGTTGGCTAAGGGTTGGGGGTTTAGGATAGAAAGCCCAGGAGACCCCCGGAAGGCAAGTGGCAGGTCCAGCGAGCTGGGTGTTGTGTTATTGGCTGTTGTCCTCTGTCATTTCTCTCTGTCTCTACCTCTTGTGTGCATCCTGCATCCAGAACTCTCCACAGGAGAGGCTTTGGTTCACAGAGCCGCTCTAGGCTGGAGCTCCGGAAGAGTGCATACATTAGATAGGTCCTTATACAGAGGGGGCCCCTGGGGCTGCTGCCCTAAGGAGGAACTGTGTGGCGTGGGAGATCAGGTTCTTTTTTCCAGCTTGCAAAGTGCTTCTCATAAATAAGGAATGCATTTATCAAAAAAAAAAAAAAAAAGTAGGGATGGAGCATCTGCCACGTTTGGAGAAGATACCATCTAGCAAGTCTGCTTCCCTAATAACTGGACAATCCCAGGTGCATAAAAAGCCATGCCTAAAATCCGCATCCGTCCCCTGAATGCCCTTTACATGCCAGGCATAGGGTTATAGTAACAAATGTGACAGAGAACGTGAATGAGGATGGTCCCCGCCTTCTTGGAGCTTATAGTCTAGGGAATTTACTCACCATTTGTTAGAAAGTCAACAAAGGGGGGGGTGCCTAGGTAGCGCAGTTGGTAAGTGACCAGCTCTTGATTCGGCTCAGGTCATGATCTCCGGGTTGTGGGATCGAGCCCTGTGTGGGGCTCTGTGCTCAGCACGGAGTCTGCTTGAGATTCTCTCTCTCCCTCTCCCTCTGCTCACTCTAAACAAACAAGTAAATAAATAAAATCTTAAAAAAAAAGAAATTCAACAAAGGAAGGCAGACAGGCGAGAATATATATCTGGGGACCTAACGTGGCCCAGAGCATCAGGGAAGATTTCCGTCAAAGGCGATAGCAGCGGGGCAAGGCTTGGCGACGGGCGGGCCGGCACGTTCCTCGCAAGTCCAGTGGCCTTGGGGTGGGAGCACCTTGGCGAGGCTGAGGCTGTGGCAGAGAGAGCAGGGGGGAGAGCGTTCACTGTGTCCGCCTGTGGTTGTAGGTCCACAGATCCAACCGTCCGATCGTCTGTAAGGGCTGCCGGAGGACCTTCACGAGTCACCTGTCCCAGGGACTGCGGCGCTTCGGGCTCTGTGACAGCTGCACCTGTGTTGCAGACACACACGACGAGGAGGACGATTTGATGCCCATCAACCTTAGCCTGGTGGAGGCCTCGTCCGAAAGCCAAGAAAAGAGTGACACGGACAATGACTGGCCAATCTACGTGGAGTCTGGTGAGGAAAACGACCCCGCCGGAGACGATGCTGATGACAGACGGCAAATCCGGCCCCACCTGTCAGATCGAGAGACGCTTACGTAGCAGCGCATTTGGGCGGGGGGAGAGGTCTTAGAATTCGTGATTGCCCATTCTGCGTTCGAAAGCCGCCATTTGTCCAATTTTGTGGAACCCCGAGAGGACCATTTTTTGTTCCTCTACTTGCATTTTTGTTAGATTACATAGCGAAGGCTGGATCTCGTGAGTCGAAGGACTCATGACTTCTTAGTGGAATTCCCTTGGTTTCGGAGGGCTTTGCTGAGGTAATTCGGAGTGAGTCAAGGCTGGCCCCCAGGCTCCCCATCCTTCCTGTCGCGCACCCAAACTCTGCTTAGGAGAAAGATAAGAAAATCTGCAGGCTTGTTTTCCTATGGCCTCACTCGTCCACATTCCTTTCTTGTCAGCCTTTTTCTCTCTGAAGGTGAACAAGAATAGCTTGAGACCAGTCTCTCTCTGTTGCCAAGCCTTTCCTAATGGATTCCATATTTTAGTTTTCTGGTCAAGTCTTAAAGAGGAAGCTTCGTGACATAAGGCAGGCAGGGCGGTCAGCTACATGACTGTAGAGGTACTTTCTAACTCCAAGGCTGCAATTTGAATGGCTGGGAGTAGTTATGTGCTCACAAACATGGAAATGAGCGGAGGGGCTTCTGGGGTACTCTGACTTGTCCAGCTAAGGTAGCCCTGGGAAGGGAGCCTGTGAGCCCAGGTCCGGGCGGTTTCCCTGTCTGGTCTGCTATTTGACAGTTCTACACACACAGATCCCCTGTTCTGTGATCGTAACACAAGTCATTGGGGCGACATCGAAAAGACTCCTGCTTTTCCCAGCCATTTTCCAGAGCCGCTGCCGTGTCATGTGGAAATGTAGCCACTGCTGAGATTCCTACTTTGATTATGATTAGAACTTTAATTGGAGGGAGACTGCAAGCCTATATAAACAAGTTATATTTCTCAATGGTTTACCTTTTCAAAGACCCTCTGGAGGGGAAGAGAAGGTTGGTGGAAGAACAGGTTTTTAAAACCATTCTGCTTTTCACCCACTTCGCAGCCATGCGGTTATTTTAACAGAAGAAGGCGATACTTGTTGAAAAGGCTGAATAACAGGAAATATTAGGGATTGAGGATATTTAAGGCACTTTCATAATTTTGTCTTACGTTAAAGTATCCAAAATGGACTTTAAAGGAAATCGCTTTTTCTTCCTTTAATTTGAGTATAGTTGTGTTTCAAAAGGTGGTGAAACCACCTTTCTTTCTGCCTCTTGAACAAAAAAGCCAATAAAAAACATTATAAATTGGCTTGTGAGTGTTAGTCATTGAAGAGGTCAAAAGATGTTCAAACCATACTTCTCAACATAAGTGAGAACTCCAGAATAATGTTACTCAAACTGTGACCCCCAGCCAGCTGGCCTGTGAATTCTTTGACACCAACCCACACAGTAGGACCACATGTTGGCCTGCAGTAGATTAGAAATCTTAAAAATGGTCTTTTGCCACAGATAGTTTGAAAATGATTGTTCTAGATCAAGAGTAACGAACTGGAAATTATCAAGGACCAGAAACACTTCTCATTCCTGAAATGGAAATATTAGCTATTCTTTTCACGGAGGGATCTTAGCAAAAGGGAAATCTAACTGGTTGTGTAGAAGGTATACTTGGCAAGGAGTTATATTTGGTATTTTTGTTCTGTTTAAATTATTTCTAGTTTTTTTTTATTTTATTTTTAAGTAATCTTCACACCCAACATGAGGCTCGAACCCACAACGCCGAGATCAAAGGTCACACGCTCCACTGACCGAGCCAGCCCGGTGCCCCATTTCTGGTGTTTTACTATGACTTTTCTACCTCCCAGGGCAACTTCTCTGCCCACTGTGTCTGGTCGAGCAACGGTCCTCCTCAGTGACTCCTTGACCCGATCATATCGCTGGGTGCAAAGTAAATTTCTGTTAGCAATTTCACCGTAAGATGGTGACTTTCACCTGGGGGTGATTTGGTCCCCCAGAGGACATTTGCCAATGTCTGGAGACAGTCTCAATTGTCACAACTCAGGGCAGGGGGTTGCCGGCATCTGGATAAGTTTGCGGCAAAACATCTTACAATGCACAGGATGGCCCCTCAGAACAAAGAATTACCCAGTCCAAAATGTCGAGAGTGTCAAGGTCGAGAAACCTGACCGTAAGATAAAGTAAGATTTTTTTAAATGACCGTTAACGAGTGAACTGGATTTCGTGTTATATCTTAGGTTAACTTTTACCTTCATAATATTTAGCAGGCCCTTGTCCTCCCCCAAGGTTTGGAAAATAGTGGAATTAGTAAAATGGGGAGCTGAGGCCAAATTGTTCACAACTTGCCCAAGCTCTGATTTGGTTTGTGAGGTGGAAGCTTAGAAATTCTGATCTCATACGCCCAGAACCATCACGAGGCTCTGGTCATTTTATTACATTTTTAAAGTAGCAAAATCATGGGAGGAAAATGGAACATGAAGCTTAATATTTAAATGATTCTTTTTTCCGTAACGTCTCAGACTGTTGCCTTCCTGGTTGGCTGTTTTGAATTTGGGTGTTAGTACTAACGGCATTGCTGAATTCTATCACTGTTAAAGGAAATAATCGCTTTGTTTGGACTCTCAGATCATAAACTGTCCTCTGTTTTAAATTTATGTTCACATTCGGTGGTCAGTATTTATAAGTGCACAGTGCCTGAGGTTTAATTAATGGAGCTGGTGATATTTTTAAAAGTAAATTCATCGTTGGGCCCAACACAGACCATTAAGGATTTATTTTATATCTAGCATCTTTCTGGCCCATTCAATCCAAGTTCACAAAGCGATTGTTTGTCTTACGTTACATACATTGCACGGACAGGAACAGAATTCTTACTTGCCCTGGACTTTAAAAATGGCATCCCTGGGAAGTCGTTTCTCTTGGGGGAAGGGGACAGGCTTTCATAGCAAGGGTCGGAAAGGCATGTAAATAAGGTCGGCGAAGAAATGACACAGAGCAACGTGACTTCTGGTCATTTGGCAGA
Organism: Ursus arctos; assembly: GCF_023065955.2. Classification (NCBI taxonomy): domain Eukaryota; kingdom Metazoa; phylum Chordata; class Mammalia; order Carnivora; family Ursidae; genus Ursus; species Ursus arctos. The sequence continues at coordinate 23,796,077 of NW_026623008.1, forward strand.
TAGATGCCATTTTGATGTAAATATTCTGGTGGTTGCTACGATTCGAATATTCCTCGAGAAAGCTCCTGACCTGGTGGTCTGCAAAATGTGAAGCTGAGTATTCTGGGGGTTCAGAACGCATGATGGGTTTTTACTGTCGTTCAGTGATGTGGTGAACAAAGGCACACGTGTGGCTGCATGCGCTGATGCTGAGGGCATTGACAGCTGAATTACCTCTGCGAAGTCTCGAAGTCTCGGGGTGGGGAGGGGCGGAGGGCAGGTGCAGTTCTACACTCTGTTTCGAGCTTTACCACAGTCCTTCCTGTCGCTGTCGGTTTCTTGGAGCTTGCCTTGTGCTTTCGCGTGGTGGTGCTGTCTTCCAGCTCCAAAGAGGGTCCTTTATTCCGTCGCTTACGAGGGGCAGTGTTTTCGCGGAGTTTTGCGCAGTATTTCTGCTAGATATTGCTATACTCCTCAAACCTTTCGTTATAGTGCGGACGTGGAATTCTTTTCTTCAGAGAATGCTTTTGTAGAGAGAAATGAAAAGTGTTTTTGTTTGGCAGAAGTCGTTTGGTTGTTTTCCCGCGTGCCCCTGGTGTGAAAAGGTGACACTAACTTACACCATTGCGATCAGACGATACGGAACCTTCAAAACGGGAGGACTTCCAGCATCTGTTCTGAGCCCTGGCGAGATTATTTTGCTACCCCCTCCCCCCAACTCTTCACTGGCCACTGTGGTTTGGGGGAACGATTTTTATATCCGTCATTTGATTTTTGGACATTTGTCAGTAGCATATTAAAAGCAGGGGCATTAGGGTGGGATTATGTGTTTGGAGGGAGAAGGCTTAGTAGGAGCAAGCTTGGGGATTTTAAGGGAAGGCATCAGTTGGAGCCTGTATGTCTTGGTGACATGTAATGGAGATGGGTTGTCTGTCGTGCAGACAGTGATGGGTATGATGACGGTTTTTGGGGAAGCAGAGAACCATGCCAGACCGTTTCGCATCTCTCACCGTCCCTGTGGAGCATCTGAACAAAACAAAACACGAAGCAGGTAGTGCCACGGTGGTCTGCTTAGGCTCAACAGAGCATCTAGAAACACATCATAAACTGCCACTCTCGGCGACAGAGGCGCTTAGAAGGATACAGGATGGGAAGCGCAGCTCAGCAGGAGGGCAGAACCAGATGTCGCTCTTCTGTCGGAGTCCCTGTAACTGTCCGTGTGTCATAACTTAGGTGCAAGGAGACAGACCCACATTAGACAAGAAGGGGAGCTATCGTGGCTTAAAAGCCTCTCGTCTCATGGGAGCAAGGGTCCATTATAACAACCCTGTAGACATCGTTTCCAGGGTCCCTGCAAGCGATGTGTCTGTTCCAAGGGTCCCTGTACTTAGGGAAGCCCAGAGCTGTGGCTTCCTATCAGGTACTTAGAGTTTCCCAGTCTGGATGCAGTTTACCGATTAAGGGTCCTTTTTACCATGTGTAATGATGCCGGCAGCATAGCTGATATGGTGTTCTTTATTAGGTTGCTGGGGGAACAGAGCTAGAAAGTTAACAGAAGGTCAAATTCTCATATGGAAGGGGGTAAAATGTTCTCTTACTCCATTACCAAACAGTATGCCGAGCAATTGTGCAACAGACACCCCACCTCGTTCCTCTAAAATGTAGCCAGAGGAATTTCCTCCTAAAGTAGAGCCAACACCAGCTCGTCTTCCTCTCTTGAAGAGTGTTCATTCTTTGTGTTGAGCTGCTTCTCATTAACAAATACACCGCGGGCAGATTCTGCTGAGCTGTGTGTAAGAGTTGGATAAATAGTCAAAACGGTCCCACCAAAATGTCATCCATCCTTTGGTGCGACGTCTAATAGGCAGGTTGGGTAGGACAGACTACAAGGACACTACTGCATGGGAATTTGTGGGGATCCCATCAGTCACACATTGATGGGGGCCTATGTCCTCCTGCCAGCCACCCAACACAGGCTGTCGGTAGTGATGCCTCTTATTGCTACCACGTGGTGCTACTCTTGCTTGTTTCTGTTGCTCTTGGAAGATCAGTAAGTGGAGACAGCTGGCTGTTTATCCAACAATTATTGATGGAGTCCTTACTATGTGTCAGGCACGAGGGGTGCGTCGGCGAACAAGCAAAATCCCTGCCCTCAGGGAATTTGCAGTGAGTGAGCAGAGGGACTCGCAAGTAGGCAGTTACTACGCAGGTCTGGGTGTGACAGTGGGGCGAGAATGGGAAGGGTGCTCCGGGAGGGCTTGGCTAGAGCACCTAGCCCAGCCTCAGAGTCTCCAAGAAGGCTCTCTTGTCTAAGCTACTATTGCTGTGGTCCTTCCCATCCAGGAAAGTTCTATCTTTGGGGTATCCTTTACAAGCAGTTTAAACAGTTTCTGACATTTCCTGCCTTTTCCAAACACGGTGGCTTTCGACATTAACAATGTTTAACTTCCCTATTTTTTTTTTCAGGGATGTAAAAATATTATAAGCATTTCAGAATATCCTACTCTTTACAAAAAAGGCATCAGATGCTATGGTTTTCTTGTTAACACACCACCACCACCACCAAATAACTTCCCGTGATCTTGATCTAATGTGATAAGACAGAACAAGGTATTTTGACTGTGACAGATGTGGAGGAGTCCCTGTACATCTGGACTGGGCCTTGGCTGGCTGTGTAAACTAGTTAATACCCCAGAAACCAGAGAGATATGGAACGGAACCATTCAATCAAAGAATTTGAGAAATAGAAGGGACTTTAGAGATACTCTAATCCAACTCTATTTTACAGAGAGACGAAATGACCAGTTCCTAGTTCCCACACAGCTAGTTAGGGTCAGAAACCAGTTCCTGCCAGCCCAGTGCTGATCTTAAACATGTCAGGGCAGGCAGCAAAGACCATCCCTAGACAGCATTAGTTTCCTTGGGTACCCATCAGACTAAAATCACAAAAGAGGGGGGCGCCTGGGTGGTACAGCGGTTAAGCGTCTGCCTTCGGCTCAGGGCGTGATCCCGGCGTTGTGGGATCGAGCCCCACATCAGGCTCCTCCGCTGAGAGCCTGCTTCTTCCTCTCCCACTCCCCCTGCTTGTGTTCCCTCTCTCACTGGCTGTCTCTCTCTGTCGAATAAATAAATAAAATCTTTAAAAAAAAAATCACAAAAGAGGAAAATGCTCTTTTAGCCTCATGTGGCTTTGTGTGATCGTGGCCTGCATTCTTGTAATGCTTAGACGGGGAGGGGGAAATCACATGTGGGGAATGGGGGAGTTAGTTTAATGTCTTTGCCTGTAATACCCACACATGTCTGAACAACATAATCCACCATCAACACACGCACACACACATACGCGCACATGCGCACGCACACGCACATGCACACACACGCACACACACGCACACACACACATGCACACAGGGCAAATAAAAATCTTTATTGCCCACTTATTTATATGTATTCAATTTTAATGTATTCATTTTTGTTTGTAAAAAGTTTCAAAATTAAAAAATATACAACATTATCTTGAAATAGCTTTTTAAACCTAAGTGATTTTTGAAATATAAATTGGGCATGAGTCAGGGAATTTGACAAGGACAATCTTATTTGAAACAAAAACCATGTATTTTGGGGCACCTGGGTGGCTCAGTCAGTTAAGCGTCTGCCTTTGACTCAGGTCATGATCCCCAGGGTCCTGGGATCGAACCCCAAATTGGGCCCCCTGCTTAGCAATGAGTCTGTTTCTCCCTCTCCCTCTGCCATTCCCCCTGCTTGTACACACACACACTCTCTCTCTCTCTGTGTCAAATAAATAAATGAATAAAATCTTTAAAACAAAAAACCCCCCAAAACCCCGAAAACCACATGTTTTAAACCAGCAGCACATATAATATTACGGTATCGAGTGAAAATGTATTTTGGGTATTTCTTGATTCAGTGGATTTTAATAAACTTACTGCAAAAGCTAATTTTATTTAAAGATCTATGATAATATAGTTATTAGTAAAACAACCACTTTATGATCTAAAAATACTTAGAAGCAGCGATCCTAGTTGTTAATGAAGTATTTATCACGTTTGGGATTAAAATTAATGCAAATCATCTTTAATTTGGTTAAATAAACCTAAGGCTAAATAGGAAATATTCAAACTAAAAATTTTTTCCAAGATTTTATTTATTTAAGAGCGCGAGAGTGAGAGCGAGAGCAAGAGAGTGCACGAGCAGGGGTAGGGGTAGAGGGAGAGGGAGAAGCAGACTCCCTGCTGAGCAGGGAGCCTGATGTGGGGCTCAATTCCAGGACCCTGGGATCATGACCCGAGCTGAAGGCAGACGCTAAATCACTGAGCCATCCAGGCGCCCTCAAACTAAATTTTCTAAAAGAGTTTATTCATTTATTTATCAGAGAGAGAGGGAGGGAGCACACACACATGTGAGCCGAGGGAGGAGCAGAGGGAGAGGGACAAGGAGACTCCCTGCCACCGAGTGCTGAGCCCTACTTGGGGCTTGATGCCGCCACCTTGAAATCATGAGCCAAAATCAAGAGTTGGTCGCTTAACTGACTGAGCCACCCAGGTGTCCCTCAAACGAAATTTTTGCTTTGATTGATATAAAGTTAGATTGAAACACCCTAGTGACAAGTTTATAATAGAAACAGCCTTGTCCAAGTCCAAGAAAATGTCTTTTTTTAAAAAAATATTTATTTATTTTAGAGAGAGGGAGAGAATATAGCAGGGGGAGGAAGGGAGGGGGAGGGAGCAGAAGGGGGAAAGAATCTCAAGCAGACTCCTTGCCGAGTGTGGAGCCTGATGTGGGGGCTTGATCTCGGGACCCCCAGATCATGACATGAGCTTAACCAACTGAGTCACCCAGGTGCCCCAAGAAAAAGGCTTTTTTCTTCTTTATTGCTCATTTTGTCTTCAGAAACCAATGCGATTTAACTAGTTTCTGTACCTTGAGAACCTAAAATTGACCTAAGTTAGATAACTGGGAGTTTTGGAGTGCCTAAGGTTAAAATGATTAAGGCACTTGTAGAATGAATACAGTGAATTGAGGATTGATCCCCTCACGTGAATGAGTTAATAACCTATCATAATTTAAAGTTAGTTAACTGGTTTTCTCAGTGCCATTATTTTATGTGAAATTCTAATGAGGAATTCTATGAATAAGATATTAGATAGAAATAGAAAGCTATTAAATGGAGCTCTAAACAGAAGCAGCTTTCGTCAAACATCTTTTCACACCTTTCTGTCCCATGGTGTTAGGACCAATTACTTCCTTAAATGAGAACAGTTTCTGGGCAGAGAATCCCAAGCCAGGACATTCAGATTCTGTGTAGGAAGACTACCTGCTCCTTGATAGGGGGTAACACAGAATGCAATATAAGCCAGAACTAATGGCAGACAACAGAAAAATCAGAAACCGTTCTAAGCCCCGAGCTCTACGGCCACACACTTTGCAAGAACTTAGAAGGAAAATAGAAAACTTGGAAACTGCCAAGTTTCCAAGTGGATTAATTCCTCTTACAAAGGCACCTGTCAAAATTGCTATCACACACACACACACACACACACACACACACACAAAGGACGGAGAGAGAGATGATAAAGTTGGAAATGGTTCTAACCATTAAAACAATAGCAACTTGGGGCGCCTGGGTGGCACAGCGGTTAAGCATCTGCCTTCGGCTCAGGGCGTGATCCCGGCGTTATGGGATCGAGCCCCGCATCAGGCTCCTCTGCTGGGAGCCTGCTTCTTCCTCTCCCACTCCCCCTGCTGTGTTCCCTCTCTCGCTGGCTGTCTCTCTGTCAAATAAATGAATAAAATCTTAAAAAAAAAAAAACACAACAATAGCAACTTATACATTTTTTTAAGGCGTGGGAAACTTTCTGCTTTTTGGAGCTGAGTTGGTCGTTGTGTTAAAGTGGCTACGTACCCAGTCTGTTTATATGATTCATTGCTGTCCAGGTTGTGTGTTATTTTGCTATTTTTACTTTTTATATATAAAGAACTAAAAATAAGAGAGAATAAAGTAATAAATTGGTGGATATAATCTATATCACATAGATCTAAGTTCTCATTTCTGTTGTCTCAACATTGCACTTTTAATATAAACCTTTAAGATGTGCATATTTTTGTTTCAAAAATTATTTCTGCTTACACAACAGTGTCAAATATTTATCTTTTAAAGACAGGAAGCTGGTTCAGTTTTAGCTATATATTGATATAATTCTACATTTTTTGAAAATGTTGAGGCTGGGTTTATTTAAGATTGGCTGGGCTTACTGCCAGCTCTTGAGAAAACCTATAGATTTTTTTTAGCGTCCCCATAACAATATAGAACTGCTAACACTAAATACACTTTCCATCTGTTTGAAGACTCATTAACTTTATTTAATAATAGAAAAAAAAAAAAGACTATCCAAAACAGAGGTTGGACCAAATCCCGCTTGCTGCCTATTTTTTGCAAATACAGTTTTATTGGAACACAGACACACCCATCCCATTCCTTTCCACATTGTATATGCCAGCTTTTGAGCTACAATGGCGAGTTGCGTGGTTGTGACAGACATCTTTCATCTGCAAAGCCCCAAATAGTTCCTGTCTGGCACTTTACAGAGAGTCTGCCTACCCGTGATCTAGGATGTTGGTTGGGACAAGAGATCTGTTTTCCTCATGTAGGGCAGGTGGGTAGGTGCCACCAGTCAGGTGAATGTCACTAGGATTAAACCAGTCTGGTATGTATGGACCAATCTATGAGCATCGAGAAGATTTAAACATGTCTAGTATGTCTGCGGATCAGAACAGCAGCTGTTCTGTATGAAGTTTTTTGGGGGAAGTCTGTGGAAATATCTGACCAGGAGAAAAGACGGTCACTTGGCTTAGCTCCACGGGAGTATGTCTGAGCCTTCAGCGTGAGAGCTATAGGCAGAAACGAAAGGAGCACGATCTTAAATCTTGGTGAGATGCTGGGAGCTCAGACTGCACTGCTTTGAACACCTGCCAAAAGCATGAGGCAGAGCTGGAGGGTAGGAGCACTGACTGCCCTGCGTTTCGCAGCTCTGCACATCCTCCATCGTCCACGTCTCCTTAGCACAGCTAAGGCAAGAGAAGTTCAATCCAGGTGGATGCACCCAGGTGAGCACGGCAGGCAGCTAGGGTTTCAGCTTTTCCAAGCACCTACAGCTTCAGCAGCAGACGGGCACTCTTGGCTTCAAGGAACAGACCCTCAAGCAAGCTGAAGGCAGTGGTTCTCAACGTGTGGTCCCGAACCAGCAGCGTCAGCAGCATCCCAGGGGGATTCTGATGCAAACTAAAGTTTCAGAGCAGTTTGAAAAGGATTTGTTTCAAGATTAAAATAAAGGATTTTTCTGAGCATCGTAGGTGAGAAAATCAGCCGATCACCTGGAATTAACAAGTAAGGACTGAGACTGCTCCTGATTCTCACAGTCCTTGTCCATGCTCCTTGGCTGCTTCTCTCTGCTAGTGAGAAGTTCCCCAGCCACTCTTGGAAGATTAGCTTTCTTTTTCCCTTTTTAAAGATTTTATTTATTTATTTGACAGAGAGAGAGCACAAACAGGGAGAGCTGCAGAGAGAGAGGGAGAAGCAAGCTCCCCACCGAGCAGGGAGCCCGATGCGGGACTCAATCCCAGGACCCTGGGATCATGACCTGAGCCGAAGGTAGACACTTAACCGACTGAGCCACCCAGGCGCACCCAGAAGATTAGCTTTCTTCTGCCCACTCATCAAGCCCTAAATGGCTGCCCCACCCCTGACCTGACCACAGCTTAGTCCTTCAGGTAAAATCCTCCAAAGGAAAACACCTCCCTTTCTGCCCAGCAAAAGCTGGGTTCTCCGGAGTCACATTGCATCTTGGATCAGGCAGCAGAGGGCTCTGACCAAGAGGTTAGGGTGGGATAAGGGTGTGTTATTTGGAAGCTGGGGCTGGGTGATGGTATGGGGGACAGATCCCCTGAGAAGGGGCCCTGGAGAGGGCAGGAATATTAAGCTACAGGTCTCTGATATCAAGAAAATTAAGATAGACAGGAAATGTTACTGGAGCGTGCATTGTATATCTTCAGGAGTTCCCAGAATCAGCGTGGAGAAAATCGCCGGTGGCTATAGAGTTTTCCGTTAGCAGGGGAGCGAAAGTCTATTCAGTTATACATACCCAAAAGAGCTGAATTTGAAACAGGCGTTCAAACAAAAACTTGTACCCAAATGGAAACGAACATAGGGGCTCTAGTCACAATAGCCAAAAGGTGGAAACACCCAAATGTCCATCAGCTGATGAATGGATAACAAAATGTGGGGTAGCCTTCACCCATCAAAAGGAATGAGGTTCTCATACATTCTACAGCATGGATGAATCTTGACAACATTATGCCAGGTGACAGAAGCCAGTCACAAAGGACATCATATTGTATAATTTCCACTTTTATGAAAGGTCCAGAAGGGACAAATCCATAGAGACAAAAAGCAGACTGGTGGTTGCCAGGGGCTGGGCAGGGAGGAGGGAATGACTGCTAAGGGGCGCAGGTTTCCCTTCCAGGCAAGGAAAAAGTTCTGGAACTAGATAGCGGTGACGGTTGCACAACCCCGTGAATGTATTTCATACGACTGAGTTGTCCTTAAAATGATAGGTTTTATGTTACGTGTATTTCACCACAATCTTTTTTAAAAAGTCTGTTTACCCAGTGTTTCTGGGGTTTCCGGAGGTGTTCAGGGCACAGGGCCCGCGGGGCGTCGGGGCTGCCGGGACGGGCCGCGAGCCTCGCTGCGGGCGGAGGGCGGGCGGCGGCGGGATGCGGCCCGGGCGCGGCGCCCCCAGACGTCCCCAGGCCGGGAAAGCGGCGGGGGCGCAGAGGCGGCCGGGCGCCATTTGCAGCCCCGGGCGCAGAGGCGGCGGCGGCGCCGCGCCGGCTCCGAGGGGCTGGGGACGGTCACAAAGGCGGCGCGGGCGGCGGGCGGCTGGCGGCGGGGGCTCCGGCCTCGGGGCGGCGGCCCGCGGGGAGAGGCGGGCGGCGCCGGGGCGCACCGGCTCGGGACCCCGCGGCCCGCCCTCCCCGCGGCCGCCCGGCCGCCCCGCCCGGCTAGCCCCTCCTGCGCGCCCGGGAGGGGCTGCGGGACAATGGCCGCGCCGTCGCCGCCCGCGCCCGCCTCGCCGCCCGCCCGGCCCGGCCCGGCCTGACCGCGGCGCGGGGAAAGGCGGGAAGGCGCGCGGAGCCTCCTGGCGGCGGCGGCGGCGGCGGGCAGGCGGCGCGGGGACGGTGCGCGGCGTGTGTGGAGCCGTCGGGCGCCGCGGACTCCCGGAGGGTCGGCGGCCGGCCGGGCTCGGGCTGCGCGGCGAGTGCCGGGGGCCTAGCTACGGTGGAGACCGTCCCTCCGTTAGGGTTCGTGTGTCCAACCTTGGCTGGATCCGGGCTCTGCATTTCTGGCAGGACTAGCACGACCGATGCTGCGTCCTTCTCGGCGCGGCGTAGCAGATGGCACTCAATTTCAGCTTGGTCAATATCTGTCTCATGACGGATGCTGTTCTCTTTGATCCTTGATGACAATGATGTTCCACATGCTGAACCCACTGTAAAGTGACATGTTTTCCTTTTGTAATTATAAAGTGTTATATAGGGGAGGTCCTTTGAAACGACAGAAATCACCCATTTCTCATCAAACCTTTTAATATTTTATTCATTCAAAAAAATATCATAGGGAGTCATGGTTTCCTGTTTTATCCATTGGGCTGGAACCCGTTGCTGTCATTTGTTTCAACGCTCCCGTCATCCCAGATTTGGCCTGTGGAAGCCCATTCAGGCCAGCTTTTGTGCCCGTTGGACACGTCTGGATGGTTACTTGAACACTCACTTTCTCCCACAAGATGTTCCAGTCTCATCTTGTATTTTCTCCTTGACCCAGTCCTGGAATCAGCTACTTCTCCGAGGAGGCTTGGTTCTTCCAGGGGAGAGCAGTTACTTAGAAACCAAGATCTGCACCCAGGGTGTGTCCGTTGCTTTTGAAGTGTTGCTGCCTTCATGCCTTCTCAGTGGACATTTCCAGAGATAGTGTGATGGCTAGATTGACGTCTAGACAGAGAGAGATACACATTGACATATACATAGATAACCAGAACCAGTCCAACACCACAGGATTCATTCCACAGACATACCGCGGAGATATTGTGGGTTCAGTTCTGGACCACCACAAGAAAGCAAATATTGCAATAAAACAAGTTAAATGAATTTTTTGGTTTCCCAGTGTATATAAAAATTTTGTCTATACTATGTTGTAGTCTGTTAAGTGTGCAATAGCATTATGTCTGAAAAATGTACAATACTTTATTGTTAAGAAATGCTAATCGTCATCTGCTCTTTCAGCCAGTCTAATCACTAATCACAGATCACCATCACAAACATAATGATAATAAAAGTCTGAAACATTGCAAGAATTACTGAAATGTGACACAGAGACATGAAGTAAGCAAATGCTGTTGGGAAAATGGCAAGATAGACTTGCTCAAAGTAGCGTTGCCTCAAACCTTCAATTTGTACCAAATGCAATATCTGGGAAGCGCGATAAAGTGGAACTCAATAAACCAAGGTGTATGCCTGTAATTTTCTCCTTCTTCATGAATTTTGTTATATACGCTGTGGAGGTGAACACTACCACATCTATTCTTTCAAAAATTTTTATTTCCATTGCTAAAGTAAAATATTCACTTCCATAAAATTTGAAACTACGAAAAAGAGAGGAAAATCAGCCATAATTCGGCCTAAAAATAAAGCCACAAATTACTTTCAGCCTGCCCTTTCTTTCTTGCTTTCTTTCTTCTTCCTTCCTTCTTTTTTTCTTAGTGCATAATGTTTTCTTTTCCTCTTTTTTTTTTTTTTTTTAAGATTTCTTGATTTATTTTAGAGGCGCCTGGGTGGCTCAGTCGTTAAGCGTCTGCCTTCGGCTCAGGGCGTGATCCTGGCGTTATGGGATCGAGCCCCACATCAGTCTCCTCCGCTGGGAGCCTGCTTCTTCCTCTCCCACTCCCCCTGCTTGTGTTCCCTCTCTCGCTGGCTATCTCTCTCTCTCTGTCAAATAAATAAATAAAATCTTAAAAAAAAAAGAGATTTATTGATTTATTTTAAAGAGAGTGTGTGTGAGTAGGGGGCAGGGCAGAGGGAGAGGAAGAAGGAGAGAAGCAGCCTCCACTCTCAGTGTGGAGCCCCTCCTGGGCTCAACTTGGAGCTCAGTCTCACAGCCCTGAGATCATGACCTGAACCAAAACCAAGAGTCAGACACTCAGCCGACTGAGCCACCCAGGCGCCCCATGCACCCTGTTTTCTTTCACTCAATTTTGTAGGGGTAGGCAAATCAGTCCACAGGCCAAACCTGGTCCACTGCCTAAAAACCACTAAAATTGGTTTTAAAAGTTTTGTTTTTATTAAATTAAAAAAAAATAAACTCTACCCCCAACATGGGGCTCTAACTCACAACTTTGAGATCAAGAGTCACATGCTCTGTCCACTGAGCCAGCCAGGCGCCCCTAAAATTGGTTTTTAAATTTTACATGGTTGGAACAAAGTCAAAAGAAAAATAATTTGTGACATGTGAAAATCATATGAAATTCACATGTAAGCATCCATAAATTAAGTCTCATTGGAACGCAGTCATGCACATTCATTTATATACTGCCTGTAGCTACTTTTTGCTGCAACAGCAGAGTTGAATAGTTGTAAAAGAGACTGTCTTGCCTACAAAGCATAAAATATTATTTGGCCCTTTCCAGAGGTTTGCCAATCCCTGAAATATTGTATCTTAATCACATCATGAAATTGGCTGCTCTATCTGTGCTTTGAAACGTTATGGGAGTGACAACAATACTTAGCACATTTTAGGTGCTTATAATAAAGGAATTTCTTCTAAAGAATCCAGGAAGGGAATAGGAGGAAGATGAGGAAGAGGAAGAGGAAGAGGGATGGTTTTTGGACATGTCTGTTTTCAGGTAGCTGCAGATTTTATTTCCAACCGTTGAAAATGTGTCTTCTCACTAGTCATTAAAAAGAAAGATGTCTTCCATTTATCTTTCATGGCTAAAATAATAGCTTTTTAAATGCCCTTTAAAAAAGTTATTGGTGGCCAAAATAATCTTGTTGCTACCAAATTAGTAATATAATATATCTCATTTTAGCGAGCTTTTCCCCTTAGCTTTGCAGAAACTTTGGTGAGTTTTTTAAATGGCTCCCTAACAAACGTGGGGAGATTGTAGGCAGCTGAAGAGACCTCTCCTACCTTTGTCCTCCATACCCTGCCCACCCCCAGCCATGCGGTCCGAGCAGGGATAAATGCTGAGACACCCCCTATTTAGATCACTTTGACCAAAAACCAGTCATGAGCTTATTATTTTTATTACTTATGCCTGTAGTTTCTGAAAGTGGCAAGAAATTATTTAATCCTTTTCCCATCAAGAGATTGGTCTTTGGACTCTGTCCTTGAATCTGGGTGGACTTGTGACTGCTACACCCTAGTGTGTGGCAGAAGTGACGTTGTGTGATTTCTGAGGCCAGGAAAGGCTGTGAACTTTCCACCTAGCTGTCTAGGAATGCTGATTCTTGGGACATGCCCTCTGGGTTTGCACCTCCACGAACCCAGCCCCTGTGCTATGAAAAGCCAAGCCACACGGAGAGGCCACATATAGGTGCTCTGCAGGACAGTTCCAGCGGAGCCCGGCCTTCAGCCTTTCCAGCCCTGGCTTAGCCATGTGAGTGACTCCTGCAGCCCCAGCCCTTCGAGCGCCCAGCTGTTCGTCACCAGCAGAAGCTCAGGATAAGGCAGAGCAGAGAAGAGCAGCCCCCACTGTGCTCTTCCAGAATTCCTGAGGCACAGAATCAGTCAGCATAATAAAGTGGGTTTTTAAAAAGATTTTATTCATTCATTCATTCATTCATTCATTCACTCAGAGAACGTGGGGGTAGGGATGGGGAGGGGGAGAGGGAGAGGGAGAGAGAATCTGAAGCAGACTCCATGCTGAGTGCAGAGCCCCACGCAGGGCTTGATCTCAGGACCCTGAGGTCATGACCTGAGCCGAAAACAAGAGTTGCTGGCTCAACCGACTGAGCCCTCTAGGCGCCCCGACAGTGATTGTTTAATAGCACTACCTTTGAGATGGGTGCTGTGCCGTGATAGTAACTAGAACACTACCCTCGAGAGAAAGACCCTTAAATATGTTAAGTAAATATAAACAATAAAAACCATGGAGAGCAGAGCGATAATTAAGGGTCAAGGTACTTAGTATAACTGAATATTAAATACAGCGCTAGTTTTCTAGCAGCCAAACGTAGGAGCATAAGGTTGCTAAATGTCACAGTTCTCATCGTCTCGTGATCGGAGACATGGCTATTTGTCAGGACGTTTTTCTGGCACTAAACTCTAATAAGAATTTATTAACCAGTTTGTTCTGTAAGGGATATTGGAAAATATAACGGGCAACTTCTTCATCAGCAGTTTTCTAGACTTCACAAGGGCTCTTTCAAATATGGACCATCAAGAAAATCCACGTACACAGCACGGAATCATAAACTCATATTGTCTAAGTGAGTAGCCTGATTCAGAGACGGAGCCTGTACGGTCTAGAGGAACAAATGATGCGTCCACTGTGTTGACCCTCCGAGCAATCCTATCCGCCCGGCTTTCAGCAAGGGCTTGGCAGCAGCCGAGGATTAAAAAATATGTTTTGCGGCGAATCACTGGATGGCAGGAATTCCGTGATGTGGACTGAAGGTAGTCCCTTGCCTGCTTTAAAACACAAAAAAAGGGGGCGCCTGGGTGGCACAGCGGTTAAGCGTCTGCCTTCGGCTCAGGGCGTGATCCCGGCGTTCTGGGATCGAGCCCCACATCAGGCTCCTCCGCTATGAGCCTGCTTCTTCCTCTCCCACTCCCCCTGCTTGTGTTCCCTCTCTCGCTGGCTGTCTCTCTCTGTCAAATTAATTAATTAATTAATTAATAAAAGTCTTGAAAACTCATCAGAAGCAATTCAATTTTTTGAGATGAGGAAAAGATTGGAACTTCAGCAAAGAAGACACATGGAGGCAAAGAAACACAGGAAAAGATGCTCGATAGCATTAGTCATGAGGGAAATGCAAATTAAAACCACATGCAAAGTAAAACCACACCACACACCTATTAGAAAGGCTAAAACCAAAACCAAAAACCGATACCAAAACAAAACCCGGTAATACCAAGCCCTGGCAAGGATACAGAGCACGGGAGCTCTCATACATTGCTGGTGGGAATGCAAAATGGTACAGCTACTTTGGAAAACAGGTTGGCAGTATTTTGTAAAGCAGAAAGCACACCGAGCCTATGACCCAGAAATCCTCCTGTGTATTTATCCCTAAGCAAAGACTCCTAAGTATTTACCTAAGAGAGATGAAAACTTACGTTCAAACAAAAATCCATATGTTATCCGCAACCGATGAATCATGGAACACTACATTAAAAACTAACGATGTACTGTAGGGTGACTAACATATCATAAAAAAAAAAAAGATTCTGAACTTGAAAAAAAAATCCATATGTGAATGTTTCTAGTGGCTTTTTTTCATAAATGCCCCAAACTGGAATCAATCCGAATATTCTTTGTCTTATGGATAGATAAATGGGTGGTATAGCCATAAAACGGAATATTTCTCAGCAATAAAAAAGGAAAGGCCTATTGTTCCATGCAACATGCATGAATCTCAAATGCGTTATGTTGAGAGAAACCAGACTCAAAAAATTACACCTAATGGCTAAAATGGTAAATTTTATGTTATATACGTATTTTCTCTCTCACGCGCGCGCACACACGGACACACACACAGAGTACATACTATAGGATTTCATTTGTATGTCGTTCCAGGGAAACAAAGCTATAAGGACAGAGAACAGACCCGTGGTTGCCAGGGGGTGGGGGTGGGGAGGAAGGTTAGCTACAAGATTGAGCATAAGGGAGTTTTTTTGTGGGGCGAGAGAATTGTTAAGTGTCTTGATTGTGGTACTAGTTACATGACTCTACGTCTTTGTCAAAACTCATGACTGTACACCAAAAAGAGTGAATTTTAGGGGCGCCTGGGTGGCACAGCGGTTGGGCGTCTGCCTTCGGCTCAGGGCGTGATCCCGGCGTTATGGGATCGAGCCCCACATCAGGCTCCTCCGCTATGAGCCTGCTTCTTCCTCTCCCACTCCCCCTGCTTGTGTTCCCTCTCTCGCTGGCTGTCTCTCTCTGTCAAATAAATAAATAAATAAATAAAATCTTAAAAAAAAAAAAAGTGAATTTTACTGTATGTCAATTAAAAAATAAAAAATTTAAATTTCTAATAGCCTAATTTAAGAAGAAAAATGATTAAATATTACCAATACTAAAATTAATGTAATTAATTTAATATTTTATTTAACTCAGTATGTTAAAAATATAATCTCACCATCTAATCAATAGAAAAATTATTAATAATTTGTAGAAAAAATTAATAACTTTACATTCTTTGTACTAAGTCTCAGGAATTCGGTATGTGCCTGACACTTAAAAGCCAACTTAATTTGGACTGGCCACATTTCAAGCACTCAGCAGCCACATGTGGCTAGAGACCACCACCAATTCCGACAGTGCAGGTCTAGAATGTGCTCTTTTTTTTTTTTTTTTAAGATTTTATTTTCAAGTAATTTCTCCACCCAACATGGGGCTTGAACTCATAACCCCAAATCAAGAGTCACAGGCTCTTCCAACTGAGCCAACCAGGTGCCCCTCGATCTGAAAAAAAAGTAAGGGTAGCGTTTCCAGCCCTGAGCAGCTATCATGAAATAAATAGTAGAATATTTCCACCAAGCAGAATATATTAAAAATGATCAGACGTTTTAAAAAAAAATCTTAAAACAATCATAATGAAAAGTTAAACATAAAGTTAAAAACATTAACTCAAGGGAGTCATATTCTAGCGAATGCAGCCAAACTGGCATCATCTTCAAAGTGACTTCACCCTCTCACTTGCATCTTCTGGAATACTCCCTGAAAATGCCGTGCCTTTTCTTTCTTTTTTTTTTTTTTTTTTAAGATTTTATTTATTTATTCGACAGAGAGAGAGACAGCCAGCGAGAGAGGGAACACAAGCAGGGGGAGTGGGAGAGGAAGAAGCAGGCTCCTAGCGGAAGAGCCTGATGTGGGACTCGATCCCATAACGCCGGGATCACGCCCTGAGCCGAAGGCAGGCGCTCAACCGCTGAGCCACCCGGGCGCCCCGTGCCTTTCCTTTTCATGTTGTACTTGCGTTTTTTCCGCTCCCTTATCTCTTCCTCACCCTACACGCCCACATATATACCCTTCTCCACCCTGGTGAAAATTTACTTTTCCTTTATGACCCTGTCCCCCAAATCTCCGCTCCACGAGGGCAGGAAGCCCACCTTAGTTTTTGCATAGTGGGCCCTCAACGATGTTCTTTCTTCTAATGCTTCCTGAGTCCCTCTCGGTGCTGGGGATACCTGGCTGAAAGAAATACAGCCCTGCCCGTCAGTGTCTTGTGGTCTGATGGGAACGACAGACAAGGAGACACTTTCCTACAGTTCGCTGAGTGCCAAAGCCCAGCGCTGCGGGGAAGCCAGCTTTTCCTGCACAGCCTCCGAGGGAGCCAGTCCCTCTCCTTTTTCCTTTAAGGGGTCACTGTGGACGTCAGCACGGGGTGAGCCTTCCTCCGAGTCCTTGTGCCTGCTCAGCCTCCACCAGCTGTTGGCTGTTGTGTGTGTGTGTGTCGGGGGGTGGGGACACTTCAGTGGAGGTCACTGGGAGAGAGACCAGAGATTAGGCCGCTTTGTCTCTTTCCCCCTATGCTAATATTGTAACGTGGGTGCTCCCCCAGCAGACTCATTCCTCGTTGAAAACTCCCCAGCAGCCACCTCCCTTGGAAACCCCAGCCTGCACCCCTCTAAAGAAACCGTTGTCCCACAGTAGAATCCAGGGGGCCTCGTCCTCGGGTGAGCAGGACAAGAGCCGATCCTCTGAGGCCTGAGCTGTTCAGCAATGAACGCAGAAGTCAACGTCTCAAGCCCCCAGTGGGGGGGGGGGGGGAATAAGAGGAGAACGTAACGCTAACTGCGCATACTCCATTTCTAACTTCTATGGCAGCAAGGACGTTTCCAAAGGTGGGAGGAAGTGGCGGTGGTGACCGCGCTGCTGGTGGTCGGCGAGGAGACTGACCCGTCGCAGGATGAATTGTGTTTGAACATCTCCGGTTGTCAAGTGCAAATAAATGTGCAGAACTTTAAAAATCATTCTTAAATCAGTGTGAGGTGTCAGAGTGAAATAATGAGGTTGACACCCTGAGTTAGGAAATGAGTTTTGATGATGCTGGGGGGGGGGGGAAGAAAAGAAAATTATGGGGGGTAGGGCTTGGGGGAGGCAGAAGGATGGGAGAACTTTATTGTAAAGACAATTTTGGTCTACCTTTGTGGGTTTTATTGAATCTTTGCATCAGCAAATAGATTTTAACTTATTTTTTAAAATTTTATGGTTGACCGGTTGATAGGGGACAAACAAATCCGCCCCCCAGAAAAAAATGATTTTCCCTCCTCTGAATTCCCACAGGCAGCAATACTTGTTCAATGTCTGCTGTTTGCCAGATCTCGTACCAGGTTCGAGAGCTTTTGAATATTTTGCGTCTAGCATATTTCATCTTATATTATGGATGAGCAAAAGTTCATGAATTTAAAAAATAACCCCTAATTAGTGCTGGCTTTTCCTCTGCTGGATGGTGAGCTACCTCTGCAGGGACTGAGCTTCATTTGAGCAAAGGAGCTCCCTGAAAATATTCCAGGCATCTCTGTAGCACTAAGTATCTAGCTCAGTGCCTGGCATATAGAAGGTGCTTACTTTATGTTTGTTGAATGACTAAAAGACCTACCCATGATCACCACCATGGAACTGAGAAAGGTAATATGGCAGACGGGGAGAGATGTGCCACAGAGATCCCCCTTCGTGAAAGAACTTGCTGACAGCCTCTGTTAGTGCCTTCAGCTGCTTCAGCTTTCCAGAAGCCTGGCCAAAACATGGGACTCCTCCGCCCAGCAATGTCTACTTCAGAGATTCCCAGTGCTTCCGCTTCCTTTCCTTCACATGTGTTACTCCCCATCAGTCCTTTCCTATTCCCACCTCTATCTCAGCAACTGCTTCCTAGAAAACCCAACCTACGCTAAGGAACTTAAGTCTTAAACCCATTCACTGTAGGGGCACCTGAGTGGCTCAGTCGGTTGAGCCTTTGCCCTTGGCTCAGGTCATGATCCCGAGGTCCTGGGATCAAGCCTGGCATCAGGCTCCCTATTCAGCGGGAACCCTGCTTCTCCCTCTCCCTCTGCCTACAGCTCCCCCTGTGCACTCTCTCTCTGTCAAATAAATAAATAAAATCTTAAAAAACAAAACAAAACAAAAAACAACCCATTCACTGTAGACTAGTAGGAAAACACACAATTCTGACAGTAAGCCAAAGAGGACTGACTGCATAGGAGGTAGTGACAATAGTAAACATTTTCTTGGTGCTTTTGTACAAGGTTACTTTGTTGAAATTATAAATTTTAATTTTAGTGTAAAAATGAGTGCCAGAGTGGTCAGAAAAGAAAATGTACCTTATTAAGCCGTAATACAAAGGTTATTCCATTTAAGATTAATGCTGTTGGGGCGCCTGGCTGGCTCAATTGGAAAAGCATGCGACTCTTGATTTGGGGTCGTGAGTTTGAGCCCCATGTTGAGTGTAGAGATTACTTTAAAAAATAAAACTTGGGGCACCTGGGTGGCTCAGTCAGTTAAGCATCTGTCTTCGGCTCAGGTCATGATCCCAGGGTCCTGGGAATCAGCCCCACATCCCGGTCCTTGCTCAGTGGGGAGTCTGCTTCTACCTTTCCCTCTGCCTGCCCCTGCTCCTGCTGTCTTTCTCTCTCTGAAATAAATAAAATCTTTTTAAAAATAAATAAATAAAACAAAATTAAATTAAATTAATGCTGGAAAATATAATACAAAGCTACAGTCATTAAAAGCAGTATGGTATTAGCATATCAACTGATAATAGATGAATGGAACAGACTGTCAACCAGAAAAAGACACTTGAATATATGTAAATTTAATATCTGATAAAAGTGGCTTTTTATTTATTTATTTATTTTTAAGATTTATTTATTTATTTATTCATTCGACAGAGATAGAGACAGCCAGCGAGAGAGAGAACACAAGCAGGGGGAGTGGGAGAGGAAGAAGCAGGCTCATAGCGGAAGAGCCTGATGTGGGGCTCGATCCCATAACGCCGGGATCATGCCCTGAGCCGAAGGCAGACGCTTAATGGCTGTGCCACCCAGGCGCCCCAAAAGTGGCTTTTTAAACCCAAAAGGTAAAGATGACTTACTTTACAAACATCACTGGGACAATTGAATAACTTATGGGGAAAAAATTAGATCCTACATATTAAAATAAAATTTAGGTGGATCGGAATTCTAAACATAAAAAAACAGAGTTATGAAAGGATTAAAGGAAAACAAAGGATAATATTTTATAATCTTGATGCGAGAAAATCTTTTCTAAGGAAGAACATAAAGCCCAAAGACTATAAAAGAAAAGAATGGATAGGTTTCACTACATCAAATTAAAATCTCTTGTAGAGGGAAAGCTATTACAAACCAAGTTAAAAGATAAGATTGGAGTCGTGTATTTGGCGAATGTATAACAGAGAAAAGATTAATATAAAAAATACATAAAGAACTCCTTAAAGGAAGCCCAAATATCTCAACAAAAAATAAAAGGACAAAGGCTATAGAGTTTCTAGAAGAAGAAATAAATGTAACACCCAGTAGCCTATGAGAAGATGTTCAGCCTCACTGGTGAGCAGGGATACAAATCAACATAATACGTGCTTATTATTTTGTTTAACCAGATTGGCAACAATTAAAATGATTCATGATATCCAGTTCTTTTTTTTTTTTTTTAAAGATTTTATTCATTTATTTGACAGAGATAGAGACAGCCAGTGAGAGAGGGAACACAAGCAGGGGGAGTGGGAGAGGAAGAAGCAGGCTCATAGAGGAAGAGCCTGATGTGGGGCTCGATCCCATAACGCCGGGATCACGCCCTGAGCCGAAGGCAGATGCTTAACCGCTGTGCCACCCAGGCGCCCCCCACATGATATCCAGTTCTGATTGAAGTTGCCGGAGAATGAGCACCCTCATGCACTATTTTTTTTAAAAGATTTTAATATGTATTTGAGAGAGAGAGAGAAAGGGAGAGAAAGCACGCATTGAGGGGGAGGGGGAGGGGCAGAGGGAGAGGGAGAAGCAGACCCCAATGAGCAGAGAGCCCGATGCGGGGCTCCATCCCAGGACCCCAGGATCATGACCTGAGCTGAAGGCAGACGCTTAACGACTAAGCCACCCAGGTGCCCCACCCAGTATGTCAGCATTTTAAATATGTGTCCCCTTTGACCTAGCAGCTCTTATTCTAGGAAATCTCTTTTACAGGAATGTGGAGAGCAATGGGGAAGGGAAGATGGATGTAAATGGGGAGATCAGAAGCAGGCTGAACCCATCAGCAAGAGCCGGCACCCCACAGGGATGGACTGGAACGCATGCTGGTTTCCCCACTTCCAGTCTGGCTGATGTCGGTGTCCTGCAGAAGCCAGGGCCCTTTGTCACTGAACGAAACACAAGCACCTGGCCCAGGACTTGGAGAAGCTGATGAACGATGGCGGGGGGTTTGGGGCGGAGGGAGGTAGAGAAGCTGCAGGTCCAGCTGCTGCTTCATCTCCAAGGAGGTAAGTCAGCGGATCACCAGCAATGGGCACGAACTAGAAAATTGCCCAGCCAATCTCCCCTACAGCCCACTCTGAAGGCTGTGAAGTTCAGCCCAGCCAAGTTGAACGTTACAAATTGGACATATGACTGGATACATGTCCATGCATCATTGTACAAGGGAAAATCGGAAACAACAATAATGTCCATGGTTGGGGGAATGGTGGATAAAGTCATGGCGTAGTATCCCCTGGAACAGCACGCGGCTCGTACAAACAAGGAGATCACCACAACCAAGGCCACTACACACCCACCACAATGTCTAACCTGAATAAAATTAACAACGCTAATGTCGGCAAGGGTGGGTAGTAATTAACACTCTTGTACATTGCTTTTGGAAGTGTAAAATGGTGCGGCCACTTTGGAAAACAGTGTGGTATTTTCTTATAAAACTAAACATGCCCCTACCCTATGAGCCCGCAGTTCTATTCTTAGGTATTTACTCAAGAGCAATAAAAAGTTATACGCAGTCATCTTCCTGGGTCTCAGGCGTTCCCTCCTGCCTCTGCCTGTTCACTCTTAGCCTGTGACCCAATCGGGCTACGACTTCCTTTTTACCTCCGCCTGGAGCCAGGTCCTTGCGACTCAGACGCCCTGTTCCGTGTTCCAGGCTCGCCTGGCCCAGGGCTCCAGTCCCAGGAACGTGCTGGAGGCGCTTACGGATCTGATCAAGGAGGCCTGCCGGGACCGAAGCTGGAGCCCAGACTGCTCCCACCGCTAGCTCCCTGGTGCAGCTCGCCGGGTGCTCCCTCGGCCTCGGTACCTACCGCTGCCACCGCATCCTGGCCATGGCGGGAATCTCACCAGCGTGTCCAAAATACTAAGGTGCAGTGCAGTGAAGACCTCATTACGCTAAGGGCTGAAGATAATGCGGAGGCCCTGGCACTAGTATTTGAAGCTGTAAATCAAGAAAAGGTTTTGGATTTTGAGATGAAGTTAATGGCTTAAAAAATTTTTTTTAAAGATTTTTATTTATTTGAGAGTGATAAAGCATGAGCAGGGGGAGGCGCAGAGGGAGAGGGAGAGAATGTGAAGCAGACTCCCCACTGAGCACAGAGCCCACCATGGGGCTGGATCTCATGACCCTGAGATCATGACCTGAGCTGAAGCCAAGAGTTGGGTGCTCAGCCGACTGAGCCACGCAGGCACCCCAGAATTTTTTTTCAATTTAAGTAAAAGTTATTTGAATTTCAAACAGCCATAAGAAAAAAAAAGTATGTGCATAAAAAGACTTGTACAAAAACGTGCACAGGAGCTCTATTCATAATAGCCATAACCTGGAGACAGATCAAGGGGGTGCATCAATAGGAGAACAGACATATAAACTCTTGTATATTCACGCAGTGGAATAGTAATCAATGATGTAAAGGAATCGGGCACTACTGCATGCAACGATATGGGCAAATCTCAAAAAACACTATGCCGAGTAAAATAGCCCTTACACAAAAGAGCACGTGTTTTATAATTCCACTTCTGTGAAATGCTGGAGCTGCTAAAATTAAACTTGGATGGAATAAAACTGGAAGAACCATTGCCTCTGGAAGATTAGGGGCAGGAATTGACCTGGAAAGGGGCAGGAGGGAACTTGCTGGGGTGATGATAACGTTCTATGTCTTTATAGAAGTTTTGATTACACAAATGTATGAAATTTTAAAATCTCAGCAAAAGTAGACTTAAGATTAGTACATTTCATTGTATGTAAATGTTACCTTGAATGAAAATGTACACAAACATTAAACTCATTAATTGTATGTATGATGATTTTTTTAGAGGGAAGTGTACTGATGCCTGCAATTTACTTTAGAACCTAACAAGGGGCGCCCGGGAGGCTCAGTCGGTTAAGCATCTAACTGTTGATTTTGGCTTGGGTTGTGATCTCAGGGTCGTGGGATCAAGCCCCACATTGGGCTTCACACTCGGCATGGAGTCTGCCTGAGATTCTTTCCCTCTTCCCCTCCCTCTGCTTTTTCCTCCCTCCACTCCCCCTTCATGTTTGCTCTTGCTCTCTCAAACAAACAAATAAATAAAATCTTAAAAAAAGAAGAACCCATCAAAAAGGAAAATGAATGAGTGAAGGAAGAGAGGGATGGATAGATGTCCAGATATGAGACAAAGCAAATCCAGTAAAATGTTAATGGTAGGGGGGCGCCTGGGTGGCACAGCGGTTAAGCGTCTGCCTTCGGCTCAGGGCGTGATCCTGGCGTTATGGGATCGAGCCCCACATCAGGCTCTTCCGCTAGGAGCCTGCTTCTTCCTCTCCCACTCCCCCTGCTTCTGTTCCCTCTCTTGCTGGCTGTCTCTATCTCTGTCGAATAAATAAATAAAATCTAAAAAAAAAAATGTTAATGGTAGGGTCTATGTGGTGAGTACACGGGCATTCACTGTAAAGTTCTTTCAACTTTGTTTTAGGGTTGAAAGTTTTCATAATATAATATTGGAAAAAGAATGAGATTGATTTTGTGTGTGCTAACATAGAGAGATATTCAAAACATACTGTTAAAAACAGGCCTCGGGGAAAAAGTATAGTATGATATCATGGACGTAAAACAACTAAACAAAACAAAAATCTTCCTTCTGTGAGTAGATGAATAGAGGATACAGTGGTAACCTTTGGGGAAGAAAGTATAATGAGAGGGTTGGTGTCTTAGCTTGGTTCCCCAGAAAGCAAAGCCTGGGGCAAAAGCTTATGTGCTAAGACTTTTGGGGACAGTGTAGTTCTAGGGAAGCAGAAGTGAGGGGCAAAGGAGAATAAGGCAGGGGAGGGAAACTGTAAAAATTGGATGCATTACCGACTGGCCCAGCCTTCTAGCAAGCACCAATGATTGTCTGGTCTCAGAGAGGTCATCAGAAATGCTATATGACCCTACTGCATCCCCCAGCTGTCCATGGTGGGGAGGAAGGGAGAAGAATTTATCTGCTGGTTGCTCTACCTCACTAGACAAAGTGTACCCCCAAAAGGCATCATCTGCCCCATGTTTGTGGAACCAGCCTGGCCAACCAGCCTGCAAGCATGGGTGCTGAATGAGTCTTGTGGAATATCGTGTCTCAGCAGCAACAGTTAAGGCCTGAAGGTGGTGGTTCTGAGGCTCAAGGAAACAGTGGGTTGCACCTGTGAGCAACTTGGGGGACCAGGAGTAATCCCCCCCAGTAGGCCCTCCACGATAAACCAGTGGGGCATGAAGACAATATCGCCTCTGCCTTAGGAGAGTGGTAGGCCTCCCGCCGGCAGCCTAGAGGAATGTACTTACTACTAGGCAATCCTTTTGGGGGAGCCTTCAATAAGAGCGGGAGAAAAGACCACTGATCCCATCAGGGGAAATGCATAATCCAGCACAATTGATCTTGGTAGGTGAGGACTTGAACATGTAACCGTGTGTACTTCTGCACTGCTTAAATCTTTCACAAGACTGTATTTTTGTATTGCTTGTGTAATTAAACAAAACCAATAAAATCGGGGTGTTTGGGTGGCTCAGTTGGTTAGGTGTCCAACTCTTGATTTTGGCTCCAGTCATGATCTCAGGGTCGTGAGATGGAGCCCTGAGTTGGGCTCTGCGCTGGGTGTGGAGCCTGCTTAAGATTCTCTCTCTCTCTCTTCTCCCACCCACCCCTTCACTGGAGTGCTTTCTCTTTCAAAAAACAAAACAAAACAACAATAAAATCAAAATGTGATCATCTTTGTGTAACATTTTGTAGCCAAGTAGGAAGATAAACAGAATGAATTATGGAAATGCTAGCCTAATATTACATGAACCAATAAAATTAAGATTCCTTTTTTTAAAGTAGGCTCCGTGGCTAGTGTGGAACTCACGACCCTGAGAGCAAGACCCGAGCTGATAACGAGAGTCGGATGTTTAACTGACTGAGCCACCCAGGTGCCCCTAAGTAAGATATTATTTTAGGTAGAGCAGTACATTGAATGAAACAAAGTGAGATTTAATTTTTATTTCCTTTGCACGTAGTCTCCTAAAAATAAATTTAAAAATTGGAAAATAGTTTATTGCTATGATGTGTTTTGAACGGTGGCATGGGAATGGATTTATGGGCACTGGGATAATAGGCGTACAAAGTACAGGTTTCTGCTTCTGGGATGAGGGTAAGATAATTACATTTGTTAGAGAGCTAGTGAGACGGCACTGGAATCTGGCCCATCTTGTGCTCTTAGCTCTCTGCTAGTCTCTGATCTCCCTGGTCACCAGGAGTCTTACAGCCATTTCCTCCTTTTCTTCCAGTGACAAGCCCCACACCCTTCTTCTTTTTTTTTTTTTAAAGATTTTATTTATTTATTTGACAGAGAGACAGCCAGCGAGAGAGGGAACACAAGCAGGGGGAGTGGGAGAGGAAGAAGCAGGCTCATAGCGGAAGAGCCTGATGTGGGGCTCGATCCCATAACGCCGGGATCACGCCCTGAGCCGAAGGCAGGCTCTAAACCGCTGTGCCACCCAGGCGCCCCCCCACACCCTTCTTGATCAAATTTTAAAGTTTTTCTCATTTGAGTATCTCAGACAACACATGACCCTTCTCCTTAGTTACAGTTTTTGGTGATTAAAACATTCATTTATTCCTTAGGGGCGCCTGGGCGGCTCAGTCGGTTAAGCGTCCGACTCTTGATTCAGCTTAGGTCATGATCTCGGGGTCATAAGATCGAGCCCCACATCAGGCTCTGAGCTCAGTGGGGGAGTCTGCCTGAGATTCTCTCCCTTCCCTTCCGCCCCTCCCCCCACTCTTTCTCTCTCAAATAAATAAGTAAATAAAATCTTATAAAAAAACCAAAAAGACCTCACATTCATATTCCTCAAGGGTAGCCATGTATCACATTACTGTCACGTAGCTCTAAATCTACCCTTCTTTGCCCTTTTTTGTGAAATGAGTGGGACCCTGCAAACAAGTCCTCTTTGTCAGCTGGAGCAGTGGGAGTCCTGTGCATAGTGGACACCGGAGGGACACTGCGGTAGCGGAGGCAGGGGCTGTGGTTTCAGTTTACTTTGTTCTTGATCCTGCCCGAGGGGAGTGGGGCCCCCCTCACAGCAACTTATACTGGCATGGGGGGGGTCCTCTGACCATCCAGGCCAGGCCTGTGGCACCTCAGTGTCATCCAGTGGGCTGCAGACACGTCCTCACCAAAGTCATTGAAGTCTCAGTCTTGGCAGGGGATGGGGAGAGATGGGGGAGTCTTTTCCTTGATGGAGTATTCTTGTTCAATCCTGGACGTAAAACAGATGCTCGTTTTGTTTGTTTGTTTGTTTGTTTGTTTGGGGCTTTGCCATTTGTTATTCCTGTTTTCTTCGAAGTTCTCTTTTACCCTTTTAGGAGATAATCACCTGTGATAGTTAATTTTGTGTGTTTGATCACTGTAGAGGATATATTTTTTTAATTCAAACTTTTAAAAAAAGATGTTATTATTTATTTGAGAGAGAGAGTGAGCAAAAGGGAGAGAACATGAGTGGGGGGGGAGAACCAAGGGGAGAGGGATTACCAGACTCCCTGCCTCAGGGAATCAATCCCGTGACCTGAGCTGAAGGCACATGCTTAATTGAGTGAGCCACCCAGGAGCCCCAAGGGTATTTTTGATGAGAGTAACACTTAAATTGGTGAATTTTGGGTAAAGCAGATTACCCTCCATAGTGGAGGTGGGGCTTATCCAATCAGTTGAAGAACAAAAGACTGGCCTTTCTGAATAACAGGGACTTCACCAGAAGACCGACTTAGGACTGGACTTGGAACATTAGCTTTTGTGGGTCTTGAACTTTCTCCTTCTTCCTCTTCTTCTTCTTCCTCCCCTTCTTTTTCTTCTTCAAAGATTTTATTTATTTATTTGAGAGAGAGACAGAGAGAGCGAGAGAGCGCAAGCAAACATGAGCTGGGAGATGGGCAGAGGGAGAGGGAGAAGCAGGCTCCCCGTTGAGCAGGGTGCCTGATGCGGGCTCATGGGATCATGACCCAAGCTGAAGGCAGACACTTAACTGACTGAGCCACCCAGGTGCCCTGGGTCTCCAACCTTCTGACCCACAGTGCAGGTTGGACTTGCCAGCTTTCATAATATGTAAGCCAACTGCTTATAATAAATCCCTTTATATAAGTAAATAAATAAGCTATCTATATATCTATATATAGTTTCTTTCACTAGCTAATAATTCTTTATACTCAAGTTTCCATGTTTAAATTCATGGTGTGGTTTCTGTCCCCTGACCAGACACTGGTGGATATCAGCAGTATACATGTTATAGGGCACATACATGAAGATGATCATAGTAAAATAAAGTACCTTCCCCCAGTAGTGGAAAGAAACGGACAAAGGAAAAGTTATGACAACATTTCGTACGAATTATGATGGAGGGGCGCCTGGGTGGCTCAGTGGGTTAACCAACTGCCTGCAGCTTGGGTCATGATCCCAGGGTTCTGGGATTGAGCCCCGTGTTAGGCTTCCTGCTCAGCGGGGAGCTTGTTTCTCCCTCTCCCTCTCCCCCTACTTGTGCTGTCTCACTCTGCCAAATAAATAAATAAAATCTTAAAAAAAAAAAAAAAAAGAACTATGATGGTCATGTTTGTTTAGGGCCATGCAGAAGCAGAGAGGAAGGAACACCTAGCTCATGGGATGTCATAAGGCTTCGCGGAACGAGTGATGTCTGAACTGAACCTTGAAGGAACATAGTTTTCCAGGCAATGAAGGGGGACAGCGGTAGCATCCAGATGGAGGGAAGAAAGTATGTCCGGAGGCAAGAGGAAGCACATTATATTTTGGGGAGTGTACGTGTGGTAGCTCCCCGAGGCTGGGGAACAGGAGGCAGGAGAGGACGGTAGGAACGTGAATGATATTGTGAGTCACTTTAAGTGGTTTGCATTTACAGCTCCAGGCCAGAGATTTTCAACCCAGTCGCACCCAGACCCCCAGCGCAGATGACATTCATAGTCATAGCAGTTCCACACCTGTGCCAGGGCTTTGCTGAAACACCCCTGCCCTAATTCGAGGGTGTAACGAAGCATCTGTAATTCATATTTGCTGCGCCCGAAATGCAACATGGGTACTGGTTGCTCATTACCGTCGATAGCGTAGATCCGCGAGGCTGTGTGTTACCCAAAATTCCCGGATCTAACCCCAGCGCTTTCTCTTCCATTTAAGAGAATGCGTACGTTCCCCGCTGCCTTCTGCAGCTGTTCGGATCCATTTACTCCGTAATCCAAAGGATGGATGACGTGGAGGAGGGCCCAGAGAAAGAAAAATCTATTCAACAAGTTCAGGCTGTAGCGCAGATTAAAAAGCTTGACTGACAGACTAGCGTGGGGACAGTGCCAAGTCCTGCTGGGGGATTACAGCTGGGGGTGAACTGACCATAGCACGGAGGCGTCCCGCTCCCGGGAATACTCAGGAATTACAAGCTAAGAGACGACCTCATCCCGATGCTGCTTCTCCTGCAGAGTTGGAAGGTAACCGCTCGGAAGCCTGCTGGTCCCCAGTGATAGCACATGGGAATGATCCAGAGTCGTTTTGTGGTGGTGGCCCTCCCTTCTCTGGGGCTACTCCCCGGTGTCTCCTTCAACTCATTTTGACTACATTAGTCATTTTTGCTGAGGTAACAACCAACCTCAAAATCTCTGCGGCTTACAACAGAGGCTGGGGAACTTTTTCTGTGAAGGGCCGGATAGTAAGCATTTTGGGCTTTGTGAGACGTCCGGTCTCTGTTACAGATACTCAGCTCTGTCCTTAGAGCAAGAAAGCAGCCGTAGACAATATGTAAACCAATGAGCGTGGCCACGTTCTGACAAAACTTTATGAATACTAAAACTTGAACTTCATATAGTTTGTATGTCACCAATCTTGTTCTTCTTTTGATTACGTTGAGATATACTTGACATAGAGCGTTGTATTTTATTAGTTTCAGGTGTACAACATAATGATTCGATATTTGCATATTTTGCAAAATGATCACCACAGTAAGTCTAGTTAATATCCATCGCCTCACAGTTACAAATGTTTTTCTTTGTGCTGAGAACTTTTATTTTATTTATTTATTTAAAGATTTTATTTATTTATTTGACAGAGAGAGAGAGGAGGACAGCACAGGCAGGGGGAGCAGCAGAGGGAGAGGGAGAAGCAGGCTCTCCACCAAGCAGGGAGCCCGATGTGGGGCTCGATCCCAAGAACTGGGATCACGACCTGAGCCGAAGGCAGATGCGTAACCGACTGAGCCACCCAGGCTACCCCTGAGAACTTTTAAGATCTACTCTCTTAGCAACTTTCAAATATACAATAAATATTAATATAGTCACCACGTGTACACTCCACACCCATGACATACTTCTTTTGTAACGGGAAGTTTGTAACCTTTGACCCCCTTCACCCATTTGGGCCCCCCACCCCCACCTCTGGCAACTACCAATCTGTTCTCTGTATCTATGGGTTTGTTTTGTTTTGTTTAGATTCCACATATAGGTGAGGTTATACAGTATTTGTCTTTCTCTGACTTATTTAACATTATGTCCTCAGCGTCCATCCATATTGTTGCAAATGGCAAAACTTCCTTCTTTTCAGGGCTGAATAATATTCCATTGTGTATATTTTCTTTATCTGTTCATCCATGAATGGACACTTAGGTTGCTCCCATGTCTTGGCTAAGTAAGTAATGGTAGTGAACATGGGGGTGCATAGGTCTCTTCCAGTTAGTGTTTTGTTTTCTTTGGATAAATACCCTAAAGTAGAATTGCTGGATCATATGGTATGTCTGTTTTCAATTTTTTGAGGAAAAGTCTACTGTTTTCCAGAGTAGCTGCACCAGTTGACATTCCCACCAACTGTGCACAAACTTTCCCTGTCCTCCACATACTCACCAACACCTGTTTTCTTATCTGATAACAACCATTCTAACAGGTATGAGGTGATTTCTCATTGTGGTTTTGATTTGCACTTTCCTGATGATGAGTGATGTTGAGCACCTTTTCATGTCCCTGGCCGCCTAGATGTCTTTTTTGGAAAAACGTATATTCAGGTCCTCTGCTCATTTTTATTTATTTTTATTTTTATTTTTTTAAAGATTCTACCCATTTGACAGAGATAGAGACAGCCAGCGAGAGAGGGAACACAAGCAGGGGGAGTGGGAGAGGAAGAAGCAGGCCCATAGCGGAGGAGCCTGATGTGGGGCTTGATCCCATAACGCCGGGATCACGCCCTGAGCCGAAGGCAGACGCTTAACCGCTGTGCCACCCAGGCGCCCCTCTGCTCATTTTTAAATCAGATAGTTTTGTTTTGCTATTAGGTTGTATGAATTCTTTACATATTTTGGATATTAATCCCTTAACAGATTTATGATTTGGAAATATTTTCTCCCATTCAGTAAGTTGCCTTTATTTAATTATTTGTTTGTTTTTAAATATTTAATTTATTTATTTGACAGAGAGAGAGAGAGAGAGAGCACAAGCTGAGGGAGTAACAGTGGGAGAGGGGGAAGCAGACTCCCCACGGAGCAGGGAGCCCAATTTGGGGCTTGATCCCAGGACCCCAGGATCATGACCTGAGTCAAAGGCAGACACTTAACCGACCGAAACACGAGGTGCCCCAAGGTGGGCTTTATTTTGTTGAGCATGTTATTTGCTGTACAGAGCTTTTTAGTTTGATGTGGTCCCACTTGTTTACTTTTGCTTTTGTTACCTTTGCTTTTGGTGTCAAATCCAAAAAAGTCATTGCCAATGCCATGTCAAGGAGCTTACAGCTTATATTTTCATCTAGGAGTTTTATGGTTTCAGATCTTACATTCAAATCTTTAATCCATTTTGAGTTAATTTTTGTGTATGGTATAAGATAACGGTCCAGTTTCATTCTTTTGCATGTGGCTGTCTAGTTTTCCCAACAGCTTTTATTAAAGAGACCGTCCTTTCCCCATTGTATACTCTTGGCTCCTTTGGTGTAACGTAATTGACCCTATATGGGTGTTTTGATTACTTTTCAACCTTTCAAAAATGAAAAAAACTTCTTAGCTGATGGGCCTTACAGAAACAGCCAGTGGACAGGGTTTGGCCCACGGACTGTAGTTTGCCCACCCCTGGTTTACAACAACCATCTATTTCCTGCTGTCTTTACATGTTGGTGATTGCGGGTCAGATTCTGCGGGTCAAAGCACCTCACTTTGAGACCGTCGTTGGGCTACAGGTGCAGCCCCTATTTGAGTCACACGATTCGTACCGCAGAGAGTTGGAACAAGAGTTGGAAACATGTGATGGAACCACGTGATGCCTCCTAAAGCTCCTGTTCAGAACTGGCATGCTGTCCCCACTCATATTCTATTGGTCCAAGCGAGTCACAAAACCACACCAGACAGCGGGGCAGGGAACCGTGCTCTGTCTCCACAGAGGCACTGAAAATCCCACAGCTATGGGTGGTGACATATAATCCTCTCAGAGTGAAAGAAGGGAACAGTCGGAAAGGCTAATACAACATACCACCGTGCACCAGTGCCCCTTCCCAGGATGCATTAGGACAATACCGGTCAAAGTGTGGTTCGAGGACTAGAATAAGTGCAGAAAGTGAAAGTACGTAAAAATTTAAGACGTTTTATATAATAAATATGCCTGCAACAGACTGGGGACAAAAACCAGTCTAGTTCTTCACAGTTTGAGAAGCACTTCATCAGCCGACCGCATAGCCCATCCTTTCAGGGGACGTGAGTTCACAGGCCAACATACGGCCACTGTGAGCAAAAGAATAAACTGAGTCACACAGACACACATGCACACACAATCACATATATATAATCTAAGAATCAGTGGAATAAAAAAATCAGAAATTTAAAATAAGGATGATTAAAAATACTTAGAGAACAGATTATATCAACATACGAGGTAATGAGAAATCATAAAAAAGAACCAAGAAGAAATACTAAAATTGAAAATGAAAAGAACACAAGAGCTAGAATAAATAGAAGGCTAGATAGGGCTGAAGAAAAATTGGTAAATTTCAAGATCGGATTGAGGAGCTTTCCCATAGCGCGGCAAGAAAGCACAAAAAGATAAAGGATACAAAAAGAAGTCGAGAGGCATGGAGGACAGGAATAAAAATGCCAACATCTGGAAAATTAGGGGTTCCAGAAGGCAGGTGGAAAAACATGGAGAGGAATAAATTATATTTTGAATAGTGAAGGTAACCTTCCCAGAGTTAAAGAAGGATGAAAGGTCTTCGATTAAAAGGACCCATCGAATGCCAAATAGGAGCATTAGGAAAAAATCTACACTGAGACACTTTATAACAAAATGTAAGACTGTCAGTGTAAAATGTAAGAATATCAAAGACAAAGAGAAAATTGTAAGGAAATTTTAAGAGAATTCTACAGGAAGAGAAAGGGCAAATCGGTATCATACTACTCACCAGCAATGTTGGATGCAAGGTGAGGATTGAGCAATATGTTTTAAATTATCAAAGGAAGAACACTTTGATTCTAGAATTTTTTCTATCCCGTCAAATTCTCATTCAAACGCTAGAGCGTAATAAAAATATTCTCCAGGGGCGCCTGGGTGGCACAGTGGTTAAAGCGTCTGCCTTCGGCTCAGGGCGTGATCCCAGCGTTATGGGATCGAGCCCCACATCAGGCTCCTCCGCTGGGAGCCTGCTTCTTCCTCTCCCACTCCCCCTGCTTGTGTTCCCTCTCTCGCTGGCTGTCTCTATCTCTGTCGAATAAATAAATAAAATCTTTAAAAAAAAAAAATATTCTCCAGCACATGAAGCCTTGCAAGGTTCGCCACACAAACGCTGAGAGCGATCTTGAAGAAAGTAATCAGGATGGACACAAGTCCAGGAGAAGCTCCAAGAGACTGGAGCAGTAACGGTGTGCAAATGCTTTGGGCACCCGCCTGGCCCAGTTGGTAGAGCCTATGACTCTGGATCTTGGTGTCCTGAGTTCAAGCCCCACATTGGGTGTAGAACTTACTTTAAAAAAAAAAAAAAAAAAGAGTGTTCAAGGGGCACCTGGGTGGCTCAGTCGGTTAAGTGTCTGCCTTCAGCTCAGGTCATGATCTCTAGGTCCTAGGACTGGGCCCCATGTTGGGGTCCCAGCTCAGTGGGGAGCCTGCTTGTCCCCCTGCCTGCCTCTCCCCTTGCTTGGACTCTCTCTGTCTCTCTCTCTCTCTCTCTCTCGGATGAATAAATAAAACCTTAAAAAGAACAAGAATAACCACAATGTGAATAAAATACAAATATACAGCTTTTATTTTATTTTTTTATGTAAAAATTTTATTTATTTGTTTGTTTGTTTGTTTATTTAGAGAGCCAAGGGGGTGGGGGAGGAGAGAGAAAGAATCTCAAGCAGACTCTTTGCTGAGCATGGAACCTGACACAGGGCTTGATCCTGCCACCCTGAGATCATGACCCGAGCCAAAAGCAAGAGTCAGATGCTTAACTGACTGAGCCACCTTGGGGCCCCCAAATATAAACTTTTAAATCAGCCAAAGAAAACTCAGTCTAGGGTGTCTGGGTGGCTCAGTTGGTTAAGTGTCTGGCTTCAGCTCAGGTCACGATCCCAGGGGCCTGGGATCGAGTCCCCAGTTAGGCTCCCTGCTCTGCAGGGAGTCTGCTTCTCCCTCTGCTCCTCCCCGCACTTGTTCTCTCTCTTTCTTGCTCTCTCTCTCTCTCTCAAATAAGTAAATAAAATATTTAAAAAAAAAGAAAACTCAATGTAGCCAACAGACTAAAGAACAGTGACAATAGTATAAAAGGAAAAAAATATGAAGCAAATGTAAAATGCAAAATAATATGACAGAAGTAAATCCTAATTTAACGATAAATACAATAATGTAATTGCATTAAATTCAAAGCTAAAAGGCCAAGATTCTCAGACTAGTTTTTAAAAATCCAACAACATAATTTATCAAAGCATACATTTAAAACCAAAAGAAATGGAGAAGTTGAAAATAGGACAGAAACACTATGCCAGGCATGTATGAATCAAAAGAATCCAGAAGGCAGTAATCCTAATATATAATAAAATAGGATTTAAAGTAAAAAAAAAGTCATAAAAGACAAAAGATATTATGGAACTTAACATAGGAAATAGAGGAAGGAAATTATAAATGCCAGCTATTGCCTGTGACCAGTTTTAGAAACAAAGACTATTAGCTATGCACATTTTCTTTCTTGATTGCAGAAT